>NW_017728992.1:129082550-129095072 GCF_001723915.1 Gavialis gangeticus | reverse complement strand
ACTTACCTATCTGCAGTTCCCAGGGCGAATGCAGGCACACTTACCTGCCTGCAGCTCCCTGCCTACAATTGCCCTTCTCCCTGCTCTCACCAGCAGAGCAAAGCAAAAACCTGGACATTTGCTCAGATAAATCACATTAAGATGGATGTGAGCTGAATGGCTCTCAGCCACTCAGCATCAAGCTAGAAGCATAATAAGCCTGATCCATATTCGAAGGTATCACTTGGATTATGATGATTCAGTAAATTGTACGGTTCTGAATAACTGTTAATGCAAAGGCACTGTTCAGCTGAAGGTGTTGTCTCTTGAATAAGGCATTAAAATCTAAGTGCCAGATAGCTACTTTGTGATAATTAAAAACCCCAAGGTACTTTTCACAAGACCAGAAATATTTATCCTGGCATTCTCAACAAATTCCTGATTAGGTAGTTAAATTCTGCCTACTATACCATATTTATTAGATTCTAAGATGCAAGTTTTTTTCTCCCATTTAACATGGCAGGGGGAGGGTGGAAAAGCCCCTTGTGTTAGAATTGTGTAAGGGGGTGGAAAGCAGGCAGTTGCTGTGGCTTGGGCTCCAGCCCCTACCTGGACCCAGGGCCATAGTCACAGCTGTAGTTGCAGTTGCTATCTGTAACCCACCATCCCCTGTCTCTGCACTCTGCCATCTCCCCCTACATAGTGTCTGCTCCCCTACCTGCCTCTCTGCTTCCTCCGTACTTTTGAATCTTGGCTGTTTGCACACTGCAGCCTGGGGCACTGAGTATGGGCCCAGCCAGCCCCTAAAGCTGCCATGGGGACTGGGCTGGGGCTGTGCTCAGTGCCCTAGAATGGAGGTAGAGCCTGCCAGTGTGGAGCAGAGGCTGGGGGGTGGAATAGGAGGCAGAAGCAGGGCCTGGGGAAAAGGGGGGGACCCAATGCTGTAGTAGGGCAGGCAAGGGGCAGAGGTGGCAGGAGGACACACAAGCCCAAGGCAAGCCGCTTCATCTCCCCACTATCTGCCTGCCCTGCAGGGATGAATTAAAGGCAACCCTCCAATTAGATTGTATACATAGAAAATTATAACAAATTTACAAATTTTTCATGGATAAAGTGTAATTACCAGGGGTGTCATGTTAAATTCAGGGTCATCTTAGATTTAAGTAAATATGGTAAATATCTTTTGCTCTTTAAATAGAATAAAGTTACTCTGCTTTATAGCTTGTCCTGACCTGTCCTGTGATGTTACTGTACTCTTCTAAACAGCTGCTGTGTTTGACTTAAAATACAGACTGCACTGCAGTATAGGGCAAAGTGACAAGCCTTCAAAAACTTTATTTTTATTTTGATCCAGAGAATGTAACTGTTTTTACAGGAAAACTAATATATTCATTTTCCTCATTATAATCACAAATGTTAGAAGATAAATGATTAATAATTGTTTTCATTGGTTATATTTTAATGATACTTTTGTTACCTTGAATCAATTAATAACTTAAAAAGCATTTCTAAAAAACAATGTTCTTCTGACTTTTTCATACATTTTTCCTTTAACATTGCTTCCAGTATTTCTGCATGAAAAATTGTGCACATATTAGAGGTGTACTGTTACATCGGTCCAATATCAGATCGGTACCAATATAAAGAACACTGGCTGTATTAGATATCGGCCCGATGAGGCCGATAATTTGAGTGATAAATGCCCATGCTGCGTGCAGCTGCAGCACTTCACTTGGGCAGTGAGGAGCACAGCCAGCAGAGTGGGGAGCTGCTTTCAGCTGGTAAATCCAGTGTGGTGGAAAGGGAGAGGGGATGGAAGGGGTGTGGGGGAACAAATCAATTCCCCCCATGGTGAGGGAAGAGGCAGGGGCAGGTGCTGCCCAGGTAGGGGAGGGGCTGGAGCCGCAGGTCATGGAGGGGAAGGCAGCTCCTGCTGCCTTCTTGCACCCTGGGAGGATATGGGGGGGCATGTGCCCCCTGGATCTGCGTGGGGTGGGACAGGACAGGGCAGGATGCAGCTGGGGCCATGCAGGGCTCTTCTTGGTGGGGGCTGGGCTCAGAGCGGCCGCTGGCAGCACTGGAAGGATGTTGCATTCACCCCAGATTTCGCCACCACTCCACTCCCAGTGCCTCCAGCCACCCGGCACAGTCCTGGCTCAATGGCCTGCCTCCACCCAAATGCCAGGAAGACCAGGGGCTGCACTAGGCGGCTGGTGCTGGGAGTGGAGAAGCAGCAAAATTTCGGGTGGATGCAACATCCTCCCGGCACCACTAGCACCCGCTCTGAGCTCAGCCCCCGCCAAGAAGAGCCCTGCCTGCCCCTGCCCCCTCCCTCACCCCAGGGGGTGTTGATCTGCCTCCTCCACCACCTTTCCCTCCACACCTCCCCTTCCACCACACCTGACTTACCAGCTGAAGGTAGCTGTATTGGAAATGAGATCAGTATCGGCTGATATACCTTCTTAAATATCAGCTATCAGTATCAGCCCCAGAAATCTCTATCAGTGCACCCCTAACACATATATATGTATAGATAGGTCCTATTTTCTATCCTTAATACTTTACCAGGCTTGTTGCACTTTGCCTTTAAAACTTAATTGAATTTTAAAAAGCATTTTGAAATGGTTTTGAATTTTTGAATTTTGAAAAATGTACAGCAAATAGCAAAATGTTATCATACTTTGGATTTGAAAGTTGAATTCATTTTTCATTTTTTTAAATCCTGCACCTGACTATTTTGAAACAGGTCATCCCATTGTTCCTGTGCATCATAATCCTTCTGTGAAAGGAAAATCAAATCTTTTAATTTTGTCTGAGCTACATAGGTCTGCAAATAATAGAAAAGAACCTCCACAGAGACCTGAGGAAGAAAGTAGTATTAATGAAAAAATCAGGTATGTTCCCTTGAATATCTTGGATCCAAATTCTATTGTGTACACTTGTACAGCTCTCACTGAGGTAAGTGGATCTGCCTGTGTGTTGGAAGGCAGAAGTTAGCCCTAAATCAGTTTGAATGCTTTTATATTGAGGAATGTCATTTGATCTTTTCTGTTTGAAAGACATGCTGATCTGTTTAAGTTGCATGCTACAAAACCCATTGAGAAAAGTGTAAGGGGAACTGAATCACAGTAAGAAAAATGTCATTAATATCATTCATGTTGTATTTGTACAATATTACCTCAACAAAAGTGTTACAGTAAAGAGTTTAACCTTTTGAAGCATTGTTGCTGTTGTCTATAAAAATAGATAGCAGTGAATTAATGTTGTAATTATTCACACTTAATTAATATTTAACATTAATTAATTCATATTGATAAAATATTGCTTACAAATATGGAGGGGGAGAAAAAGCAAAATTATTCTAAGCTACTCCTAATCATGTGTTCCAGTACAATATGTGTGCATAGGATAATGATGTCAAAAGCACCAATTACAACCATTGATATAATCTTATCTATTTCCTTTATAGATTTTTTTTTTTAATACTAAAGTAAGTTTGACTCAAACTCAGAATCCAGTGCTGGAACTCTTTTTTCACATTTGTTTCCTATTCACAGGAACAGTCCTACTGAATTTAGTGGACTGCTTGTGGGAATAAATTCTGTTCACATGAGTATGTATTTGCAGGCTTCATTCCATAGTTTGTAATCCAACTCTAATTTTATATTTATTTAATTACACAAAGATGTATTTAGCATCCATCATCATGACTTGTTGACTTTGAGTTACTATGCAAACATTTAAAAACATCAAACCCCTATCTGCCAACAAACAGTTCTTTATTTATGCAGTATTGTTGTTGAAAAATGTAAGCAGCATCAGTATTGTTTGATAACATATTTGCTAAATGTACAGCTCCCGTTCCAAATTCAAAATTAATAAAACTTATATCACATGGCAAATTTTGATTTAGCAACAGGTGATGCCACTTCCGTTTGCCACTTCCCATTTCATCACCAGTTATTTTTCCATTGGTGAGATATTCCTATTAAAATAACAGGTTTTCATATTTCAATTAAGTCATTAAAAGGATATTATACAGGACCTGCAGTCGTTTTCAACTGTATCTTAATTTTGGTCCATTATTTGTATGTAGTGATATGTATGTTATCGTGTGGGAGAAAAATGAAATTATTAACCCATTCTTAAATTATTATATTTTTCCCAGTGAGAAAACACAGCAATAGAGAAGTTTAGAAGGAATAAATCCATAAATAACACAGTTTGTGTTACAAAACAGTGCTATTTGAAGATTAAGTTGTGTGTTGCCATCTGCTGTGACTGTTACCTATTAGCCACTTACATATAAATATGCATTCTTATTTAGTAGTGTAAGACTGGTGTGATAGCCTTGATGTTCCAGAGATTATGTGAAAGGCAAGGATTTCTTAGGGTGATCTCTTCCATTGGACCAACTGTGTAGTTGGGATAGAGTTAGAGGAGTTTTTGAATGCAAGACATTTTGATGAAGAATATCTTGCATTTAAAAGTTTGTCTAACTCTATCCGAACTACACAGTTGGTCCAATTAAGGATATCACCTTTAGAAATCCTTGCCTCTCACATTCTTATTCTTTCAAAGTCTATTGTAAAATGAGATTATCCACAAAATCTGGATTCTTTTGTCCTGTGGCTGATCTCTTTTAAGTCAACCCCTGACTAAAATGAACAGAGCCTGCGATATATATTTTCTCTCGTTAGTCAAAATAAAAAGGTGGAATTTCTATTGAACGGAAGATCTCAGTTGTGTATTCTGCAGTGGTTAGCAACTTCCACTTTTACCAAGGTCTGTGCAGATTTTTCTCTAAAGAAACCCCTGCTCTGAGTAAACGAGTCTAGGATGTCATCCAAGCTTATTTATAAAAACACTACTCTTCAGTTCAGCAACAAGGTTAATGTTATCTTCGTAATACCACATTGCTAGTTGTCCTTTAAACTCTATTAAAGAGGTAATATCAGTTCCATGAGAGAGAAAAAAATGTCCAAATAAGAAGGGTTCTTTTCAGGGGTCTCTGTGCATGAACCATTTGGGGTATGGATGGACACCCATTTGAAGCACTTGAAATCCAGCGTACTTCAGCTCCATGCAGATGTGTGCCCCTCTCCCCTGGATACAGGCAGTCCTCAGACTTATGACACAGTTGGTTCTCGAAAACCATATCTTAAGTCAAAACAATGCAACTTGGAACTGATTTTCCCATAGGAAACAACGCTATAAATGGGGGATTGGTTCCTGAACCAAGGCCCAATACCCTATTTTCACCAAAAATAACCCAGAATTTTGTACTCTATCAATTACAGATGAGTAATATAGCTGCATTAATGTATTTCTATTATAAATAGCGATCATATTGATTTGGAAGGGCTTCTTTGAGGTGACTGCTGGACTTTTTGAAGGGTTCTTGGCTGGAGTCTTCTCAGGATTCTTGGCTGTAGGTTTTGCTGGAGATTTGTCTGCTTTCTTAAAGAAGGCGTGCGAGGAAGTTTGGACAGATGTTCTCCAGGGAGATGGGCGATGCAGCAAACTTGTTCGTTGGCATGACATTGCATCAGATCAAATGTTGTAAAGTCGAAACTGATGTCAGAAAGTTGAAACAGGGTGTCAATTTACAAACATGGTAAGTGTGAAACTGTAACTTGAAACGTTGTTAAGTCGAGGACTGCCTGTACTTCCTAATGGCCATGAAGTCACGCAGTTCTAATGCTCTCCAGCCAGGGGGCTAGAGAGCAGGAATCCTTGCAAACCTCTCGGCCTTTGGTTACTGGAGGTTCCTGAGGACAACTGAATATACAAAAGAGCACTCACTGGCTGTTAGATTGCTTCCCCCCAGCCCAAGGTTGGGGCAGACAGTAGAAGGAGAGCATCTACAGGAGCATCTGTGGGATGTTTTAAGCTTTAAAGGTACTTGAAGTGCTTCAGACAGCACACATGTCCATGGCTGGGCTTTAACTTAGAGCTACATAACTGAAAAGGAAAACTATGTTTGGTGGGGGTCCAAAGGACAGTGTATGGAAACTGTATTTGGCTCTGTCAGTATAACAGAGTACTGTGTGCATGAAGTGGGAATGGGGTATAACATTGCTCAAAACCCAGTTGCACCACTGCCACCTGCCAGCATCTGGAGCCCTATATCAAAAGCCAAGGGCATGTGCAGCTGGACAGCAGAAAGGTCCCAGCTCCCTAGCTGTACCACCAAGCACATGGAAACAGCAGCTGGGGAGTTGGGAACACTCCACTACCAGGAGTTGTTTGCTGACATAGGAACTTAAAATGAATGTACAGCTGGGATTTCCAGCTGCATGCCTGCTTTTTAGAGGTCCTGATGCTGATGCTGACATGCCTGCTCACAGTGCCCGTCATGGTGCAGCTGAAGATTAGACTCTGTCCATGCTCTGTGGAGCCAGAACTTAGGAAAAATATTTTTACAAAGGGAGTATTATATTCCAGTGTGAACTGTATGCAAGAAAATGTTATTTGTCACCTTATTCATATAAGTAATTTAACTGAAGCCAAGAAGTAATGTGAATAAACTGACAACTAAACTTAAACTAAATTGTTTAGTAAAGAGAATATAAGCAAGAAAAAAGAAGTACAATGATATAGCTTCTTAGAGCTAACTATGCTGAGGTGTGACCTGCAGAATTCAAGGCAGATTTGTACCTTATAGAATACACAAATCAGAGATGTATAGCATAAGCTTTTGTGAACCTAAATTCACTTCATCAGATGCTGTGAAAAGACAAGCATAGAGCAATGTATCAAATAGAGTGATTGGAATACAAAAGACTGAGAAGGGAGGGAGGGACAGATGACATGATCTTAAATCCAAATATTCTATTAGATTTAAAAGTTTGGATCACAAACAAGTATTCCCATGTTTAAAGTGGGCAATATATAGCCCATGCTGAGTAATATTACTGAATATAATATTTGAATAGTGAAATTCAAACCAAACTAACCTGGTGAACATTAATGATGCTGTCTATGTTTTTTACAAATTCTTCTGATGGACATTTCCTTTTTCTTAATACAGGCCAGGAGATTCTTGACCATTCTTAACTTAACTGGCATTAAGTACCTTTTTAAAACTACACATAAGATCTAGAGAGGATTGTGCATAGCTTGAAAACTGAAAAAACACTTGTTATTATTTAATTACTTAAATATGTCACCAGCAGTAATAACTGAATTCATCTCTTGTGTTAATATAACATTAAAAACAATTTCATATTAGGCTAATTAACTTTAAACATGCATGAAGAATTGTGGATATTAGGAAACATAATCAAAAGAAAACAAGTCATTTAAGTATGTTAAAGATAGCTAATCCTTTTGAATGAGATACAGTTGCTGAATAGGCTAGAGGCTCTGTGTCTCTAACACTGTCTTGCTTAGGCTTTGCAGAAATTTGGCTCAGCATGGCTTGTTTTTGCAGGCCTCCCTTTCCCTTCACCCTCCTTTGTAGTTTAATTTTTATTTAGTTTTATATTCACCCTATGCAAAAGGCTCAGACCATCTTAAATGAACAAACAATGCACAGAGAGGATTCCCCAAAAAATATCACAAAACTGGAGATCTCAATTCCTCCTCTCCCACAACCACAACATACCTCTCTGAACTCCTACACAAGCAAACCTGAAGACCAATCCCATCCATACTTCCCAACTACCACTTGCGTCTGGTTACAAGAAGCCTTTTCCCACTTCCGACCCACTTACTATCCTATCCCACCCATCCATTCCCATTTCCCACCCATCCATTCCCATCCCCTACAGAGTGCCTAGCACTTGCCTCCCCCCAAGAAAGACACCTAATTCCTCTCCCTCCCACCAGCAAACACAACACACATTCAAAATAACCCTAATCAAAAAAAAAAGAAAGACCCTCTGACCTTGCCTCCATTATCACCATGAAGCACCCATAAGCATTTATAGGGCCTGACTGCATCCTTCTCCTTCCCAAAGTTTCATCAACCAAGTACCATCCCCATCATTCTCTCTTTCTAGCTGAGCTGGGCTGCCAAAAATATAGTCATAGAAAAATAGGGCTGGAAGGGACCCCCAGAGATCATCTACTCCAACCTGCTGCCTGAGGCAGAATCACCCCTATCCAAACCATCCTATATAAATCCATTGTTTAACATTTTAGCAAAACTACATAGCCAATACTGATATAACTACAAGATACAACAAGCTAACCTACTGCAGGTAAAATGGGGACCACGGTAGCCAGCATCCTGCTGCTGCAGAAGCTGTTAAAATACCCTTGAGAGATGTAAGGAAGAGAGCCATGCCCCCCCATTGCAGAGGAAGGCAAAAACTGCCACAGTCCATACCAATCTGACCATCAGTGGCGACGCATAGGCGGTGCATGGGACTTCATGTGCACCCCCTGAGAGCGCTGGTGCACCCCCTGTCAGCCAACGCTTCCCACCCAGGTGACAGGTGAGGGGGTAGGCAGGAGCGCTGGTGCCCCCCCTGTGAGCACTGGCCAGAATGAAGTGCTGCATAAAGTAGCTGCAGTGCTCCCAAAAGTGTCTATGGCTGTGGCCGCTTCTGGGAGCTCTGTGGCTGCTTTCAGGCGAGTGCGCTTGGCCATGGGGGGGGACCCTCCCTCCACCTGCCCCCCTCCCCCCCCAGCTGCTGTCTGGTCACTGGGGGGGGCATGTACCCCCCCCCAACTCAGATGGCACCAGTCGCCCATGCTGACCATAGGGTAAAATTCCTTCCTGACCCCAAATATTGCAATTGGTCTCACCCTGAGTGGAAATACAAGATTCTAACCAGGAATCTGCAGATTTATGTCTCAGTAAGAGCACTGGCACACCCCAGTTAAAATTCCCAGCCTTGGCTACAGCCAACACACAGAACTTTTAAAGAAGGCAAACTCTACCCCTCTCCCCCCACTAGCACACATAGCATCAGGAGAGGAAAAATGTATCCTTCCTGGCCCCATGTGGCAACCAGCAAAGCCCAGAAACAAAGGAAATATCCCTAGTATATCATGAACATAGTTACTCCTAAATTGTCCCTGACTAGTGCTTATCCAACCTCATTTTGAACACCTCTGCACTTCCCTAGGCAGTCTGTTCCATAGTCTCAGCTGTGTAAAGTTAAAAAGTTCTTCCTGATATCCAAGCTAAACCTACTTTGCTGCAACTTCAAGCCCATATCCTACTCTTTGAAACAACAGAAAAAGTGAGTTCCCTCTTTATGGCAGCCCTTTAGATATTTGAAAACTGATATCATATCCCTTCTAAAGCACCCTTTTTGCAGACTACTTCTTCTGATGTTGTCATAAACTCAATGTTTTTCCAGAATAATGCACAAGTAATGGCAAACTGAATATGCCTATTTCCTTCAGCTTCTCCTCATATAACTTGCCTTCCAAGCCCTTTATCATTTTGGTTGCCTGCCTCTGGATCCTCTCTAACTCCTCCATGTCCCTTTTAAAGTGTGGAGCCCAAACCTTGTGTCTTGCACTTAATGCTTCTGATGATGCCTCCCAAAACCACATTTGCCTTTTGTGCAGCTATATCACACTGAAGACCCACATAGTGTCTATGATCTACCAAGATTCCCAGATCCTTCTCTGGAGTGATTCTGTGTGGCCAGGTGTCACCCATTTTGTAGCTGTATTTTTTTTATTGTTCTTCCTGAGGTGTAGCATTTTGCATTCATCAGCATTGAACTTCATCCTGTTAGCTCCAGCCTAGCTTTTAAGTCTGTCAGGATCCTTCTGAATTGCACTCTTGTCCTCTAAAGTGTTTGCAGTCCTTCTCAGTTTTCTCATCTGCAGATTTGCCCAAGAAACTCTCAATTCCAGCATCCAAATAATTAATAAACACATTGAACAGCCCTGGGCAGACCCCTGTGGGACTCTACTTGAAACACTTCTACCATTCTGACATGGATCCATTTATAATTACCCGTTCCTTGCAGCTGTTGAGCCAATTGTCTATCAACTTTATACCAGTTTTGCTTAGCCCACATTTTTCAGATTTATTTATGAGAAGGTCATTTGGGACTTTGTCAAAAGCTTTGCTGAAGTCCAGATATACTATATCCACAGCATTCCCTTCATCTTTTCAAGTAATTACTTTGTCAAAGAAGGAGATCAAGTTTGTTTGGCTTGATTTATTCTTTGTGAATCCATGTTGGCTACTTGTGATCAGCCTTTCCTCTTCTAGGGAGCATCTACACATTCATTAATGCACAGTGGTTATGCATTTAATTTAGTACTTATATAATCAAGTACTACACAGTAGTGCTGGTGAATGCCTTTTTAGTGATGCTACTGTGTAGTAGCCTAATTCTGTGCGGTGGCATATTAGCACTGTTTGTACTGTGATGTGGTAGTGTGCATTATTATTAGGCTACTGTTCAGTTGGCATCTCCTGTAGACGTGCCCCAGATGCTTGTAAATGGACTTCTTTATGATATACTCCAATAACTTCCCAGGTATGGAGGTAAGGCTAACTGGTCTGCAGTTCCCTGGGTCATCCTTTTGACCTTTTCTAAACAGAGATACTATGTTGGCCCTTTACAGCCCTCTGGTACCTCATCCATCTCTCATGACTCCTTAAATATTATTGCCAAGGACTCCAAGATCTCTGTCAGTTCCTTCAGTATCGTGGGATGAAATTCATCAGGCCTTGCTAACTTGAATGTATTGAGACCCATCAAAAACTCTCTGACTGTTTCTTTTGTTATCTCTTCCCTCAGTGTATCCCTTTCCTTATCCAAATAATCTTTACTAGGTGTCTGGTTGCAGTTTCTTTTTTGTTTGTTTGTTTTTGCAGAAACTAAGGCAAAATAGCTATTGAGTAGCACCGCCTTCTTTACATCTTCTATTACGAATTCACCATGGCTAGTTAATGGTGGACCTGCAGCTTCCTTGGTCTTTCTTTTCTGGCCAACTTACTTACAGAATCTCTTCTTGTCTTTAATCTCACTCACCAGGTGCAGCTTATTTTTTATCTTTGCCTTCCTGATTTTGTCCCTGCAGGTTCTTGCTATTTTCTGGTACACTTCTTTGGTTACTTGCCCATTTTTCCATTGTCTGTGTGCTTTCTTTGTGCATTTTTGAGACATTCTAGAAGCTCCTTATGCAGCCATATTGGCCTCTTGCCATTCTTCTTGTGTTTACATTGTGTCAAAATAGTTTTTTGTTGGGCTTCCAATACTATGTCCTTTAGAAGCTTTTGGCCCTGTCTTTATTCTTCAGTCTGTCTTCCTATGGCACTATGCCTGTTAACTCCTTGAGTCCGTTGAAATCTACCTTACTGAAATACAGCGTCTTAGTTCTGTTGACCTCATGCTTACCATCTCCAGATCTTGAATTCTATCATATTGTAATTGCTTCTTCCCAAGTTGTCCATTACTTTCACATCTTCCCTGTTGGTCAGGGCAAGGTCCTAGATAAATGAACCCCTAGTTGTATTTTCAACCTTTAATAGGTAGGGAGTTTCAAAGCCCTTGCAAATTATACCTAGAAAATGATAAATGACATTATTCCAGGAATATAGGGAGGTTTGAAGGGAGGTTAAGATATAAGCGTGCAACTAGTTGATACAAATTGCAAAACAGTGAACTAGGGAACACCTGCATGATTATCTATGTGGTGTCTGGTTTTCTAATGGGATCATTAGAATCTGATTGGTTTCTATAGTTATTCATGATATAACATAGGTGTATAACATATGTAATGGTTATATCACACTTCAGATGTGTAACTGCCTGCCACCAGTAATTAAAAGCTCTCTTGCTATACTCACTGGGTACATCTATACAGGACGCTAAAAGCACAGTAGACTAATTCTACTGCACAGTAGTGCATGATGGCAACAACCATGCTACTGCATGTACTGGCACTAGTGCGCAGTAGCTCCAATTACAGGTTATTACAGGTGCTAAACTTAATGCACCATAAATACGGCACATTAATGACATGCCTACTGTGTTGTTTCTTTAAGCTTAATAAGTATATGTGCAATAAATTAGAGGCAAAGCCCAGCCAACCCAACTATTCATAACAACAGTTCTCTGAGTAGAGATGCTGTTGAAATTCTGATGTTGTAAACTTAAACTGTAAGTAAGTTTCTCCATTTCTCTGCTCATGGAAATCAGAATTTATAGATCTGCTATTCAGAAAGTGGGAAAGCCCCATTTTGCCTGCCTAACATGTATATTAGGGATGTGCAAAGCTTTGGGTGCTGATTGGATTCTGAGGAGATTCAGCCTGATTAGGAGGGCAGGGCAGGAATGTCTCTATAGGGGGCAGGGTTATGCAAATAACAGATTGAGGAAGGAGGGAGGCAGGATGATTTCCAAGGGAGAGGGAGGGGTGTGTGGGTAGAGTTATGCAAATGATGGAATGAGAAGTAGGGAAAGGAGTGAGAGGGTGGGATTAGCTTCGGGATGACCTGAAACCACATCTTAATTATCCTGATTTAGCTTGGGGAAGCTATTAATCCACACTTAATAACACATAGATTAATGGCTTCCCTGGGATTAATCAGGGTAATTAATCCAGGTTTCAGGC
>NW_017728992.1:129073078-129077550 GCF_001723915.1 Gavialis gangeticus | reverse complement strand
CAGGGTTATGCAAATAACAGATTGAGGAAGGAGGGAGGCAGGATGATTTCCAAGGGAGAGGGAGGGGTGTGTGGGTAGAGTTATGCAAATGATGGAATGAGAAGTAGGGAAAGGAGTGAGAGGGTGGGATTAGCTTCGGGATGACCTGAAACCACATCTTAATTATCCTGATTTAGCTTGGGGAAGCTATTAATCCACACTTAATAACACATAGATTAATGGCTTCCCTGGGATTAATCAGGGTAATTAATCCAGGTTTCAGGCCATGTGGCAATCTGCAGAGAGGGGCAGGGCTGCCAGAGTGGGGAAGGCATAGTAGAGTCCCGCTGCACTCATCCCGTAAACATGGTGGCCAGTCCTACAATCTGCCAGCTGCCTCCTTGAGTTTGGTAGACCCCTAGTTATAATGTATTCTGAGTGGTCACATGGTAACACTTGATCTGAGCCTTCAAGAGGCCGAGAAGCGATTACTACATTCAAGGATTGTCCTTCACTGCACTGGAGTCTTGAACCAGCTCTGGCCATGTTATGGCTGGACCAACAAACTTATCAGTCCCAGCCCCTGCACGACAGTGGAGTTTTGAACTGGCTTTGGTGAGTGCTGGAGCTGGGACTGATAATCATCTGATTTCTGGTCTCAGTCCAGGGATCGCACTGAAGCCAGTTTAAGACTCTAGTGCAGTTCCAAGGCTGGGACCAACAATCAGCTGATTTTCAGTCTCAGCATCAGAGCCAGTTTGCGATTCCTGCGTGGTTCTTGGGCTGGGACCCACAATCCACTTGTGGGTCCCAGCCCCAGGACTGTAGTTGGTCATATTATCTCCAAGGAGCAGTTCCATGTTAGTTCAACACACGTTAGCTAAACAGGGAAATACTCCATGTTAGCTCAACATGGAAATATTCCTTGCTCAAAAAGGCATAACTGCTATAATACAATATAATATAAGATCATTTAGCATGTGTCAGGTTGAACATGCAGATGCTGGCATTTTAAGTGTGTTTGTGCTAATTGTGCCGTGTAACATGGCCCTTTGGCTTAGCCAAAAGAAAATATTACTCTCTCCTACAATAGTCATGAAACAATTTCCTGAGTTATATGTACTAATGACAGATGCAGAGTGCAAGTGTATGCATGTGTTCTGAGTATATTTGGTCACTGCTAGAGAGGATGGAATTAAGGTTTTATGAGCATATCTTAACTCTATTTCCTGGGTTTTCAAGGTTTGAGTTTTAATAAGGTTAACATTTTATGAAAGCAAAAGATATCCTCCTTTTACTGTGGGTCTGATTTCCTTAGGGTCACAAATCTCCTTAATTACATAATCAGCTACCAACTGAGCCAGACCCTGCACTTCCCCTTCTCAGCCATTCTTACTTGGATCCACCCCAGCCCAGCCTACCTCCACTTCAAACTTGTCTCCTTCCCACTAGACCATGATCTTACAGAGGTGATGTGTACCTTAACTTTGTTTTCTCATTTTTCAGAGGTTTAAATTTTCATTACTTTCAGGTTTCACCCACCTCAGGTTCCAGCTCCTAGGGTGAGGGGCTTAAATGTCTTATAAGGAGGGCTCCTGTCATACTCTGAGCAACACGTGCGGGGGAAAATGGGTCTGATATTCCCATTAACATAATTTGTTCTATTCCATCTAATACCCACCCTTTCTCCTGATCTGAGTAGTTTCAGTCCCCAATGCCAATCCCAGTTTATCCTCCTTCTTTCACCAGAGCCTGAAACTCACTACACTTCCCAGCCTTTCCATTCCAATTCCCCTGCGTCCCCAGCATCACACAGGAGTTATTTGCATGTATAATTTCTTTTCTTTTCTCAAATAGTTTGAGCTCCTTCTAAATTATCTGCTTTACTCAGATTACATTTTCCCAAATGAAAAAACAGAAAAAAAATCCTTGACAGATGTTGAAAATAGTAGCACGCCTACAGACCTTTCTCAGATTTCTGCCAAGTGTAGGCTTCAGATTTAAAACGAGTTGTTCAAGTTAAGTGGCTACAGCCTGTCCCATTAGTTCAGTAAGGCTGTGTGAAACCTCCTCAGCATGCAGTGTTTGGCATAACTATGTACAGCATGTGCTATTGTAGAGAACTACACTTTTACCTTGATACATTTTCAGCATTGGTTTCCGGGAAGAAAAATGGGTGCTGTACACCAGCTGATTTTAAATAACTGGGAACAAGCAGAGCCAGATCAGAGCAAAGTAGCTGGTAGAATCTGAGTGCTTCATTAATGTTATTTTTAGGTGCATGGGAATTGTATCATGGGATCAAACAATCCCATATTTGGATCATTAACCCTGTGCTACACACCTGTCATGAGGTACAGCAAATCTCAAGGCAATCTATATAACCATGCCAGCTTTAAAGCACTCAGTGGTCACCCTTCAAATTAATATTCAAGTTGTCAACCCTAACAATGAAAGAGCTCTCTCTGTACTGTAATAACTGTCAGCTCCAAACCTGTCTGTTACTTTGAGGTTTACCCAGGTATGATTTATTTTTTATCTCTTAAAAGTTACACTATAAGAATGTTACATTATACTCCCTTTTGGAAAATAAGTTATATTAAGATTATTATTTATATCAGAATTACATAGCTTCTCTGAGCCTTTCTGTGTAGCTTGGGATATAAATCTAAATAATAGTAATAGTAGTAGCAGCAATACTAATACTAACAATAATAATAATTATGGTCTTGAAGAGTTGACAATTTCAATATATTGTAATCTACTAATAGACCAAAAAATTATACCACATTGTCCTTAGCATTGTTCACTTGTGCATCAGTATTTCACCAAAAAACCCACTTGGAGAGACTTCAGATATAAAATCAAGAAAAGACTTATTTTTAGAAATCAAGCCCTTTCAGAAGTTGAGAAAATATATCAAACAAAATACAGGAAACATCTTCTAGTTTTCTATTGAGAAGCCCACTTCTATTGAACACAGGGTATATATGTGATTATTTGATTCATGAATATGCAGAACAAAAAAACCCAGAAGTTTTGTTTTGGGATAGCAGCTAATTACTGCTTCTAGCTAATGATCAATCTTGAGGTTTAAATTCCCTTTTGAACAGTCCCCGGGAGGTTTTCCTGCTAATCATCAATAACATCTTTTTTTTCCATAAAGCTAGGTAACACAGTAGTGCACTCCTTAAATCTTTAAATGTTGTTTCATGACTAAATGATTCTTCAACTTATATAACTTGCTGTTTTGGAAAGAATAACAGTCAATTTAATTGTTCTGTTCATAGATTTCTTTTAAACTTTTTTTTAAAAGGGAAGCTATAATGACATAATTTTAAACGTGCATGCCTACCTGCGCAGTATCCCCATTTCATCACTGGGGATTCTGAGGAAGCATTAACAGTCACATATCATGACTGATATGTAACACCCTCACATCACTTAGTAACCCAAAAACTACTGCTAAAAGTTGTCTTTTTTTAGCTAGGGATTCTGGTGCTTACCTGAGAAACTTCTAGATTTAGGATTTATTGCTAAAGTATTCTCAAAAATTATTATTGGAGAAGTGCATTTACTTCTGATCCTAGGGATAACCTTTTCTGTACATGTACAGAATTTTCACTACTACTAGAGGGAACTATCTGTTGAAAACAGATTTTACAATTTATGATATCATTGCTCACCTTGAATAGAATCTAAAGAAAAATACAACCTATAGCAGCTGCTGCTTGATATCATATAAGTAAAGGTGGGCAAATCAGGCTTTAGCCTTTATTATTAATAGTTATAAGGCATTGTCTATTTCAAGCTATATTCCTTATATTCCAACCACTATCAGTATAACTAAAACTACAGAAAGTCATTCATTTGCCTCTGCCACTTGAATAATAAAATATTCAAAGCCTTTTGTAAGCTTATCTCAGTATCTTAAGAACAATTTTAATATAACCCACACTTAGTGCAATTCAGAAACCTTTAGTTAAGTAGTATCTTGCCCTATAAGCAGCTTGCTTGTAACCAGATGGTCTACTTGAGGAGTAAATGACAGTCCTACTCAGAGTCAGTAACTATGGGCCATCAATAAATAAAACCAAAAATATATACCCAACTGCTAAACAGATATCCCCAGTATATCCCTGTTTTAAATCTTCAGTATTATTTACTGAAAGGATTTCTATAAAATCCTGCTTAAAACATTTTGTATAGTTCTGAATCATTATAGTTTGCTGCTTTAACAAATGCATCTAGGCACTTCGAGTATTATAATTAATGTGTACAATACAGAATATTGATTTAAAATATTCAGGGTTAACAAAGCTGTATACAATATAATAAAAGATTTCATTTTGTGGTTAAGAAAAAGAGAATAAGTAATATTATAATACAGTGGGGTAAATTCTGTTGTTACATATCATAAATCTGAATGTTACTCTCTTGAAATCAATCCTTTAGTCATAGTTTCATAGTTGGTAGGGTCGGAAGGAACCTGA
>NW_017728992.1:129072691-129073067 GCF_001723915.1 Gavialis gangeticus | reverse complement strand
CTGACAGGACCTGCCTTGAATTAACCCATGTTGGTTGCCCCTGCTTGCTCCTTGCAGATGTGCACCTGGATAATTTTCTCAAAGAGCTTCCCCGGACCGAGGCAAGACTAACAGGCCTATAATTTCCTGGGTCCTCCTTCCTCCTTTTTTTTAAATGGGGACCACATTGGCCCTTTTCTAGTCCTCTGGCACCTCACCAGAGCACCACAAGTGCTCATAAAACTGTGCTAGGGGTCCCGCAATGACCTCTGCTAATTCCCTCAGTACTCTGGGGTGGAGATTGTCAGGACCTGCTGATTTGAACACGTCCAGTTCTACCAGAAGTTCCCTTACTAGTTCCTTTCTGACCCTGGGCCTGGCTGTGCCTCCCCTGGGA
>NW_017728992.1:129067201-129067691 GCF_001723915.1 Gavialis gangeticus | reverse complement strand
GTGACCTGTCCAGATCCAATTGCACCCTGTCCCTCCCTTCTAGCGTGTCCACTTCTCCGCACATCTTAGTGTCGTCTGCGAATTTGAACAAGGTGCTTTTCACCCCCTCGTCCAAGTCACTGATGAAGATGTTGAACAGTGCAGGCCCGAGGACCAAGCCCTGGGGTCCCCACTGCCCACATCCCTCCAGGTCGAAAATGACCCATCCACCACCACTCCCTGGGTGCGGCCCTCCAGCCAATTGGCGACCCATCTGACTGTGTAGGCATCGACACCATAATCTCCTAATTTTTTAACGAGAATGGGGTGAGAGACCCCATGGAGTGTCGAAGGCCTTCCTAAAGTCCAGAAAGACTATGTCCACCACGACATCTGCATCCAAGGATTTTGTGACCTGCTCGTAGAAGGCCACCAGGTTGGTCTGACAGGACCTGCCTTGAATTAACCCATGTTGGTTGCCCCTGCTTGCTCCTTGCAGATGTGCACCTGG
>NW_017728992.1:129056708-129062201 GCF_001723915.1 Gavialis gangeticus | reverse complement strand
AAAGGCGATGATCGCTATCACCCAGGTGATCGAGCACCCACAGTCCCCTCACCTGGTCATCACTTATGGCCAGGGCCAGGTCTAACAAGGCATTTCCCCTGGTGGAACTGTGCACCTCCTGGGTTAGATGGAGGTCCTGTAACATGGCTAGGAACCTATGTGAGCAGTCAGACCTGGCTGAGTGTTCTTCCCAGCAAATGTCTGGATAGTTTAGGTCACCCATGATGACCACATCCTTTGACTTAACTGCCTCTGCGAGCTGACCTGAGAATTCCTGGTCTAGCTCTTCTCCCTGGTTGGGTGGTCTATAGTAGACCCCCACCGTTAAGTCCCTTTCCCCTGACCCCCTTGTATTCTGACCCAGAGCACTTCAGTCTACCCCTCCTCTGACCCAGTGCTGCTCGTTGAGGATGTGAATTGTTCTTTGACATAGAGCACCATGCCCCACCTTTCCTCCCTGATCTATCCCTCATGTACAACCTATAGCCCTTGATGTTCACCTCTCCATCATACGTTGGATCCCACCACATTTCGGTGAGCCCCACTATGTCTGGGTTTGTGTTAGCTAGCAGAAGGGCAAATTCTTCCTGCTTGTTCCCCATACTACAAGCATTAGTATATAGGCATTTAAGGCCTTCTGCAGGTGTATGCACCGCCCCCCCTAATCCCAGGACTATCCAGGTCTCTTACCTGGGTATTTCTTGTGCTCGTCATCAGTCTTGGCTGGGCTGTTCTTGTGGGCAACACTTGGTTTGGTGTTCCAAGGCTCCCTCCGACTTCATCCTCCCCTTCCCCCAGACAGCCTACTTTAAAACCCACCGGAGGAGATTAGCCAACCTGAAAGAAAACGCACGCTTACCTTTGGGGGAGAGGTGAAGCCCATCCCACCCGAGCATGTCTCTCATCTTGAAGTATGGGTCATGGTCCAAGAAGCCAAAGCCCTCCTTGAGACAACATTCCCGAAGGCGCAAGTTGACCTCTCTGATGCAGGCCTCATGGTGTCATCCATGTCTGATCTCTTATGCTCCTGGAAATTCTGGTCCTTCAAATATTTGTCAGTGTTTTAGTGTGTAATGGACCCTGGGTGTAGAACATTAGTACCTTTACATAGCAGTGTGCACTAAGCCTACCTGTACCTTCTCTGTCCTTACCTGGAGCAAAGAGATGGAAGTAGGCAGCAGGGTTTCTTCATTATCCCTTAGCAAACTCAGTAAACCTGCCCTTGCCTATCTAGTTAAGGTTTATTCCTTTAAAAATATCCTTTTTTTCCTTAATTGTAGAAAAGTGGAGCTGCAAGGGACCCAAGGAGGTCATTTAGTCCAACTCTCTTCTCAAAGCAAGATTATCTCAGTCTAATCCACATCCAAGTGTTTGCCTAACCAGCTCTTAAAAGCTTCCTTATGAATGGAGATTCTACAGCCTCCCTAGTTAATGTGTTTCATTGCTTAATAACCCTCATGGTTAGAAAGTTCTTAATACTTATCCTATATACTTATCCCCTATTGCAAGTTAAGACTTCTTGTCCTGTCTACTGTGGCCACAGGGTCTAGTCTACCACCAATTATCCTTCTCATAACCCCTCATCATGTATTTGAAGTCTATTATCAGATCTGCCTTCAGTCTCCTCTTCTCAGTTCAACAAGGCTTTCCTTGTAATCATGCTCCATATACCTTTGTTCATTTTTGTTGCTTTGTACTGGAAGTTTACATCTGTAGAAATGCAGTGCCCAAGACTGGACACAGTATTCCAGGTGGGGCCTCACCGTTGCTGAATAGTGTCATTTCACCTGATTTGCACGGAACATTCCTCTTTTTTTTTTTTTAAAGTAATTACATGTTCTTGACTCTTATTCAGTTTTCAGTCCACTTCAATAGTTTCCTTTAAATTTACTCTTTAAAAATGTTTTCTTGGGCCTTTGCACAGGCAGTCGCTTCCAGTGGTAGATTCAAAGTCACTGCACTTCAAACCCTATATATCTTGTAATGGGCTCATTTCTCCTACATTCAGCCATAGCTAATGTTTATTTTGTCTGAGCAGGAACCATGTGGCTGACCTTTGTTCTGCCTGCCAGTTCTCCCCAAGAATAAGAAAATCTAGAGAAGACTAGCCAAAATGGTACTTTCTGGAACTGTCAGTTGGGATGCGATTCACAAGGGCAGTAAGAAGCCTAACCTGGTCTGACAGGTTAGAAAACAGTTGCCAAAAACCAGACCAACACAAATAGATGTTCCAGGACTTGCCCAGTGAGGCAATGTGGCTAGGTGCACCAGACCATACCCAGTTTCTAACACTCTTGATTCTCAAAGGGAAAGGAAAATTAAGAGGCCTAAACAGAGCTGTTTCCTTTACTCTCCTCGTGAGAATTGGATACCGAACTATCTCACACAAGGGGTCAGTGTTCAGGCCCATGCTCTTTAACATCTTTATTAATGACCTGGATGAGGGAGTGAAAGTGCAGCGATTAAGTTTGCAGATGATACCAAGCTGTAGGGACAAGCGGCTACATCAGAGGACAGGTCAAGGATTCAAGAAGACCTGGACAGGCTGGTATGGGCTGAACAAAACCATATGAGGTTGAACAGGGAAAATTCCGAGTCCATCTGGGTAGGAAGAACCCTCACCATATCTATACAGTGGGTGGTGATCCGCTGGCTGGCGCTGCATCTGAAAGGGACCTAAAGGTGTCAATTGCCCAGAGGATGAATATGAGCCACAAGTGTGATGAAGTCGCCAACAGAGCAAATAGAACTTTGGCGTGCATCAGCAGATGTGTCGCCAACAGATCCAGAGAGGTGATTCTCCCACTCTATTCAGCATTGGTGAGGCCACAGCTGGAGTACTGTGCCCAGTTGTTGGCATCGCACTTCAAGAATGTTGTGGACAAATTTGAAAGGGTGGAGATAAGGGCCACCCATGTGATCAAGGGCCTGGGGGACAGGCCCTATGAAGAGAGACTGGGATCTGGGTTTTGTTCAGCCTGAGCAAAAGAAGGCTGAGAGGTGACTTGATAGCTACCTACAAATATGTGAAGGGAGAACACCAGGATCTAGGAGAACAACTTCTCAGAAAGCACACACCCCACCCTCCCGGGAAGATGCAGACCAATGGACTCAAGCTAGTCAAAGAAAAGTTTCAGCTGGACATAAGGAAAACTTCTTTTCTGTGCAGGTAACTAGAACCTGGAACACACTTCCAGCAGAAGTGGTGCAGTTGCCATCTCTGGTGGTCTTTAAGAGGAGGCTAGACAAATGCCTTTTTGAGCTCATTTGAGCCCAATTACCTCCTGCCCATGGCAGGGGACCAGACTTGATGATCTTACATGTCCCTTCTGGTTCTTCTTTCTGTGATTAAGGGTAAGTGAGACTGGTTTGTGCCTGAAAGCTTGTCTAACAGCTGGTACAAAATAAGATATCACCAGAAAAAGCCCCTCCTATCACAGCTACTTACAACATTACTTAACCAACATAGACAGCCCTGTCTATAAAGCTTTCCACCATTGTTGAGGCCAGGGGTTGAGCACTCCTGGTCTTGAAGAGATTATTCTTTTGTGACCTTAGTTCAAGACCTTTCATAGAAATGAAAAGCATGTGATGGAAAAAGCAGCAGTAAGTTCTGAACTATAGTTTACTACCCCTCCACTTCTCTGAAGGAGCTGTATGATCATTGTCTTCCGATGAGACAGACTTTTTGGCTCCAAAGCCAGCTCTGGATAGTTTCAGAGCTTTTTAAGAACTGCTATACCACATTGCTTACAGCACGGATATTGAGAAATTTCCTCCCCTCTGTAGTAGGAATGCCTATGAATGCCTAAGTACTGTGACGGGGTTAGGTTGTAGCCGTGTTGGTCTAAGGGCATAGGCAGACAAGGTTCTTTGTGTGAATCTGATATCTTTTTTTAGACCAACTTAAATAGTTGGAAAAAAATCTTAGAACTAGGAAGAATTCTTTTTAGATTTGTGGAATTAAAGAATAGTGGAGAACTAAAAGAATTCTTCCGACGCCTTCACCTCAAGGAATATTTCCACGACCAAAATGAATCCTCTTCAAACAACAACTCATCCTCTGACAACATTGAGGAAAAGATCAACCCCCAAAAAATCAGACTGGACACCTTACAGTGGACAGAACTCTAACCTTGACCACTACATTGACTGCTTCATGGAAAGAATGAACAATGAAATAATCAACAACACATGCCACCATAGCAACCTCTCTCTACCAGAGAGAGAGGCTATAGAATCTCTAAGATCTAACCACCAAATAGTAATAAAACCAGCAGATAAAAGGAGGAGCCATAGTCATCCTGAATCATGAAGACTACATAAAGGAAGGCAACAGACAACTCTCTGACACCACCACTACAAAGAACTACAAGATCCTACGTCCCTTTTCACCATGAAATTCAAAAATACCATCAAATCATTTCCATCAGAACTACAAGAAAAACTGCTGACCTTGATCCCCCCCACTACCCAACCCGGGGGCTTTTTACATGCTCCCTGAATCCACAAACAGACCTATCATATCCAGCCATGGAACCCTAACAGGAAATATCAGGATTCATCAAATCAATCCTAAAACCGCTTGTCACCCAAAGAGCAAGTTTTGTCCAAGACACTACAGACTTTCTACGGAAACTTAAAAACATAGACCACCTTCCTGGCAACACCCTCTTAGCCACCCTGGATGTTACCATCTTATATACCAATATCCCACACCAGAATGGCATCCAAGCCTGCTTTACATACCTACAAGAGCAAGATGACAACTCAGAGTACAGACCCAAAGATATTACTGACCTCACACACAACAATTTCACTTTTAATAACCAACACTTCCTCTAGACCATGGGAACAGCTATTGGCACCAAAATGGCCCCACAGTATGCCAGCCTTATTTGTGAGCCACCTGGAAGAAGAATTCCTCAAGGACTGCACCATCAAACCCTTGCTATACTTAAGATATATCAATGACATCATCATTTGGACTGAAAACCTGTAATCTCTGATTGAGTTCCATCAGAAATTCAACAATCATTACCCCTTCATCCAACTATCTCTTGAATATTCCAACACCAACATCTCCTTTTTAGACATGAGGATCACTATCCAGAATGGTAAAATACAGACCATGTTATACACAAAATCCACAGACCAACATTCATATCTGCACAGAACCAGCAATCACCCTAAACACACCAAGGAAGCTGTGATATACAGCCAAGCCCTCAGATACCACCGAATTTGCACTGAGGAGAACACCCAGGATTGCCACCTCACTAATCTTAAAAAGGTGTTCACTCAACAAGCAGACAAGGTTCTTTGGGTGAATCTGATATCTTTTATTAGACCAACTTAAATAGTTGGAAAACAATTATTAAGCAAGCTATTGGGTTCAAAAACCCTTTGCCAAGCTAAGAAAGTTTCTGCAGTTGGTGTGTGCTCTTCCTGGATGGAATGAAAAGTAAAGAAGCCAGAGGCTGGGCTGGTATG
>NW_017728992.1:129038721-129056381 GCF_001723915.1 Gavialis gangeticus | reverse complement strand
GATTCACCCAAAGAACCTTGTCTGCTTATGTCCTTAGACCAATACAGCTACAACCTACACCCCTTCACTCAACAAGGACACTCCTCCAGAGAGAGAGATTGCACGTTTGAAAGAGCCACCTGAATACCACGTGAAGAATTGCTGCAATACAGAAGAACCCCCCCCATGAATCGCACACCGTTGGTTATGATGTATTATGCCTCCCTTGAACCCATACAGAAAATCCTGAAACAATTGCATTGCACACTAGAAGGAGACCCTATTCTTAAAGAGATCTTCCCAGAACCACCCATCCTAGCCTTCAAACAAACACCAAACCTCGCTAACTTCATCACCAGAAGCAAACTTCCTACGACCCAGAATACACCAAATGGATCCAGACCATGCCATGACAAGAAATACAAAACCTGCCAACACATCTCCATTACCCCCACAATTACTACACCCCACAACAGAGCCATCAGCATTCCTGCATCTTACAGCTGCTTCTCCAGAAATGTTATCTATCTCATCCAATGCACCAAATGCCCTGATGGAAAATGCATAGGAGAGATCAAACAACAACTGCATACCAGAATGAACACACACCAGATATCTATCAGACAAGAATACCCAATGACCTGTGGGGGCACATTTCTCACAAAAAAAACCACTCTCTCTCCAATCTCTCAGTTCTAATCCTCAAAGGGAACTTACAAAACACTTCTCACAGATAAGCCTGTGAACTTCACTTCATCAACCTTCTGGATACAAAAAATCATGAACTAAATATAGACATTGGATTTATGACAGGTCATCTGCCTGACATCTGCCTTGCCCAAAGAACCTTGTCTGCCTATTTACAGTGAGAGATGGGAGAGAGAACCCATTCCACACAGGGGCTTTAGGTTCAAAGTCACAGGCTGTCTCTGCAGTTAGAGAGAAAGTTCGGAAAAGCTACTCCCAAAGATACAAAGTTACCAGATAGCTGTGCTTCTATGGAAGGAAATCTCACTCTTCTATTACTTCAGGAATGAATAGCAAATTATCAATTTTTTTTCAGTAAAATGAAAAATGATTTTTGACATGGTAAAAGTATCTTTTTTGTGAACAAGGGAGGAAGTAAACTCCATAATCTCTGAAGGCACAATTAAGAGGCTGTGACTTGGATGATTACACAGTCCAGTGGGTGGCAAATTGGCTAGAGGGTCATACTCAGAGAGTGGTGGTGGACGGGTCGGTACCGACCTGGAAGGACATGGGCAATGGGGTCCCATAGGGCTCGGTCGTTGGACTGATACTCTTCAATGTCTTCATCAGTGACTTGGACAAGGGAGTGAAGTGTACTCTGTCCAAGTTTGCGGATGATACAAAACTGTGGGGAGAAGTGGACACACCAGAAGGCAGGGAACAACTACAGG
The DNA here is from genome assembly GCF_001723915.1 of Gavialis gangeticus. Lineage (NCBI taxonomy): Eukaryota > Metazoa > Chordata > Crocodylia > Gavialidae > Gavialis > Gavialis gangeticus. The sequence continues at coordinate 129,054,981 of NW_017728992.1, read as the reverse complement.
CAGACCTGGACAGGTTGGACAAATGGGCAGAAAACAATAGAATGCGATTTAACCAGGAGAAATGCAAAGTGCTGCACCTAGGGAGGAAAAATGTCCAGCACACCTACTGCCTAGGAAATGACCTGCTCAGCAGCATGAAAGCAGAAAGGGATCTCAGAGTCCTAGTGGACTCCAAGATGAACATGAGTTGTCAGTGTGATGAAGTCATCAGCAAAGCTAACTGCACTTTATCATGCACCAACAGATGCATGACAAACAGAACCAAGGAGGTGATACTTCCCCTCTATCAGGCACTGGTCAGACCGTAGTTGGAATACTGCATGCAGTTTTGGGCACCACACTTCAAGAGGATTGTGGATAACCTGGAGAGGGTCCAGAGAAGGGCCACTCATATGGTTAAAGGCTTGCAGGCCAAGTTCTATGAGGAGAGACTAGGGCACCCGGACCTCTTCAGCCTCCACAAGAGAAGGTTGAGAGGCGACCTTGTGGCTGCCTATAAATTCATCATGGGGGCACAGAAGGGAATTGGTGAGGCTCTACTCACCACGGTGCCCCTGGGGGTTACAACAAATAATGGCCATAAGCTAGCAGAGAGCAGATTTAGACTGGGCATTAGGAAGAACTTCACAGTTAGAGTGGCCAAAATCTGGAATGGGCTTCCAAGGGAGGTGGTGCTGTTCCCTACCCTGGGGGTCTTCAAGAGGAGGTTGAATGGGCATCTGGCTGGGGTCATCTGAACCCAGCACACTTTCCTGCCTATGCAGGGGGTCGAACTCAATGATCTATTGAGGTCCCTTCCAATCCTAACATCTATGAATCTATGAACTGATGGCAAAACCATCTCTGCAAGCAACAGTAATAGTAGAGATGCTGCAGTTCACTTCTTGGCCACAGCAGCTACAGTGAGAAGGGTTTCTTGTCTTCAAGCATCATACATCTCAGAGGAGGTGCAGAACACTTCATAGAAAAGTTATCTCCTGAAGCAAAAACTTATTGAGCAATTGAACAGTTGAAGTCTTACACTCTTCAGAAAAATGTACATATTACTTTGAGTTCCGTTAGTATGTCTACAGGTCTCTCAAAGGAAGCCCTTCAGATACCAATTTTAGAGTAGACACCGTTCCTGCTTTCTCTCAACAATAGCCTACTGTCTTCAAATAGAGAAATATAGGTTTTCTCAAAGGAAGCAAGTGTTTTCTATAGTGGCTGCCAAGCCTGCATTGCTCTCTAGTTAGCAGGCTTGACAAAATTCAAGTCTCAATTTAGCCATTGCTAAACTTCTTCCAGCTTCATTAAAGCAGTCCCCCACTGCAAAATGTTATCAACTCCTGCCCAAGTGTAACTGTGCTGTTACAATATAACCCTACCAAATGTGTTTCCAGTTTTCATTGTTTGTAAAAGTGTATTAACAATAGAGAATTTTGCAGAACAGAATTTCACCACTTGATCAAAAATCATTTTCCTGACATCCTAGACGTTGACTGAGTCTGAGAAATCCTATTATAAAACAGGACAACCACAGAAAATCTTCCTCAAAATGGAAAAGATTTTCAGTTTGGCAGTCCAACACAGCCTTGGTCTAATGAGTATCTTCAGGTACTCTTTCCCTGTTCTGCCAGGCTGGGACTCAAATAACCATTAAAAAGTGGGTACTAAAAATTGTCTCCCAGGACTAGTCTATTCAGTGCTAGTCCTGGCCAACTCATCACCTTTTCACATCCCTCTGGAGACCCAACTAAAATGGTGACCTCATAGTTTCGTTAGGGAGCCCTAAAGGAGATGCATTTGGAATTTCAGGGAAATAGTTTCCACTCTCAGTGATTCTTTATTCTAAAGCAAAAGAAACTGAAAAGATGGAATATGGATGAGGTTTCAGGGTCAGGAAGGTTGTGTTTCACCTCCATCATCTCTTCCTTATAGGTTCGAGATTGGTTTGTGGCTTCCAACTTCCATAATACATATTTCCATATTGTGATTATCTCTGATGCACAGAAAATACCCATGATTGACACGAGGGTGCATGCATCAGTGCATGATACTGCCATTCAATATGTCCACAGTGGTGAAAATCTTCACAAAATGCCTACTTATGGTGACTACATATTAAAGGAGAAGAAGTAGTTACTTTTATCCATATTAGGACAAGTAGATGATAAAAGTCAGGTCACATCAAGACTTTTTTTTATCCCTGAACTTCATCTACAACCTGTTAAAAGAATGAATCCTAATAGTAAACTATAACAACTGCATCATGCAGCTTATCACAGATAAGAGAATTCTTAGGCCTCCACATCAGCAAAAGACATACCTTTTAGATGAGAGATTTCAGTCTATCCAGACAGTTCTCTTCAACATCAAGCTAATTGCATAAACTTCAGATGTTGCAACAACCACAACATTTATCTCAAAATATTAGGCCACGTGTCATCTTTCACTGAGGTGACACTGCCAGCCAGATCTCACCTACATTCATACCAGGGCTGGTTGGCAATGTTTCATACTTACCTATGAAATATCAAACAGATATGGTTATCTTAGTTATACCTCTAAACCTGCCACTGCTAACATGGCAGAATGCTCAAACTACTCATGAAGGTGCAGCCTGTGGAGATGCAGATCCTCTTATAAACGGATTTGAATAATCACCTGAACAAACTTCAGGTATGCAGAATGTGCTCCTAAATTAAGATGCTTCTGCATATAAACATCCAGAACTCCAAGGTGTCAGATAAGTCTGCAAGAACAACTCTCATGATTTTATTGCAACTCTAGTACATTTGAACTATGTTGTTTTACTTCTCCTATGAAACCTGGATGACAGGTTGCTAATTTTGAAATTTTCCTTATTCAGTAATAATTGTAATTTCTACATCCCTTACTCTTGGTAGAAGTGAGGCCAGCCTTAATAAAGGATTTGACCCTTGCCACTGTTTTGAGATTGAAGTTTGGAGAGGTGAAATGAGTGCCTTTCAATTGACAAGGTTCTTGGTGAGACACTGTTGGATACAGGGACTGTGAGGAATAGCAACTGTGAAAGATGTACATGAAGAATAAGGGAGGAAAAAATGGATTTAAAGATAGGGATGTAGGGATCAGGTGGGAATCCAATGGGATGCAGAGAATAATACAGAAGCTGGGACATGGAAGGAACTGGTTTATAGTTCTCCCATCTTTGAGGATCCACAATTGGAAGGGAACCCCTGAAAAGTTCAGGAAAAAGGCACATTTGTGCATGTGTATTCAAGGGTGGATTTTGCCTTTTAAATCTCACGTACTTCGGGGAGAAGTTGGATTATTTTTTTCTCCTAATACTGTTTGAAAACTAGAAGAAAATAAAAAGCTTCTCAAACTTAGTATTTTGGACTATCTAATGATTTTAAATCTGTTGTAGGATATTTGGGTGTGTGGAATTGTCAACAATATATTACCAAGAGTGACATGCACAGTTGGACAGCTAATAACACCTTACATCTGAGATTGTTCTGCCCAACTGATCTCTAAAAGTCAACTTTATTTCCAGTATAATATATAGAATGTTCATACTGCAACTGAATAGATAGGACTTGATTATTGGCCAGTTAACCGACTGAGACCCTACTAAATTTAGTCCTTCATTAAGTGATTTATTAAATGATTTTGAGACTGTTTATAGACAACTCAAATGGATTTTACTAGCATTGCACAAATTTAGCAATATAGCAGAAAGAAAGTAGTATGAGAAAGTACATAAAATAAGTTTCTTACCAAGCTTATTTCCTAATTTTCTTTTGGGGTTATAAAATCTAGCAACAATGCGTTAGAAACCTGTTTTTTTCTCTTCTCTGGGGTTTAACTGAGGATTTAACTTTTATAGCCTGCAAATTTTAAGAAATTTCATGGTTTCATTGACCTCTGAATACCAGTGCAAAGCAGTTTCTCAGTAGTCCTTGGAAAATATCAGTAACATAAGATATGACATTCTGAGAAATATTTTGTTCTTAAGGGAATCTGCCTTCTCTTTGCTATGTACCCAGTTTATCATTAACTGGGGATTCCTTACTTGAATGCAGTCTACTAGCTCAGTGTTCTGTAAGGGCACTGACAGAAGTGATATTTGTAGCATGATTGGCCCCCTACACTCTACAGGTGTGCCATGACAGAAGTGCATGGCTGCAGAGCTCTTTGAAAGTGCCAGATAGAGCAACAGATTAACCCTTATTTAATAAGGGTTCAGATGAAGGTGCTCCAAAGCAGAGCACCTTCATTAACTTCTGTTTGTTCCTGTGCTTGAGCAGGGCTGGGCTGCATCATCCCAGCTCCACCCCTGTGCTGTCTTCAAGATGGGAAGGAGGAGAACACCTGGGAGGGAGCTCTGGCTAGGGTTTACCCAGCCTATGCTTGAGGGGCAGTGGGTGGCTTGGAACCCCCATCCACCTGCCCCTTCCCCCGCAAATGCAGGCTGGGCAGATCCCAGACTGGAGCTCCCTTCTCACCCCTGCCCCTCAATTCAGCCAGCACAGATTGCCACAAATAAGTAGAATCAGCAGCAGTCATTGGTGGGGAGTCAGTGGCAAAGGGAATTGGTTGCCACTGGATTGCACTGCCACTGATTCTGCTTGGCAGCAATGGAAGAAGCCTGCAACAGCTGAAGCAGGGAGGTGTACAGGAAGAACCAGCAGCCATAATTCACGTGCCTCCTCCCAAAACCTTTTGTGCCCCTCCTATAGGGGTGTGCTCCACACTTTGGGAAGTGGTGTATTAGCTCATTAACTCATTTCCTCCACTCTCTAATACATGTAACACATTTCACACTGACAAGTTTTGGAAATTCATTAGTGCTTTAGATTTGGGGCCTTTCTATTTTACAAATAAAATAATGAAGACTCGGAAATAGTCAAAAGGCCTTAGCACAGGGCTCAGCAACCGATGATGTTGTTTCCGGCTTGTGGAGCTTGGGGGTTTCAGTGGTGTTTCTACTGTGGGCCACTTCTTGCAGGGAGTAGGAGAAAAAGCAGAGTGGAGAGGAGTAGCGACATCCTGCAGTTCCAGCTCTAGTAGCACAGCCATGTTTGGAAATGGCCTGCACTCGCAAGCTAAGCCCCATTAAAGTAGCCAGCCCCTTGCTGCAAAATGTTGCTGACCCCTGCCTTAATATAATTGTGCAGTTACAATAACTGTACCTAGTATGTTCCATTTTCATTCTCTATAAACATGTATTGATACATGGTGTTGAAGAAAAAAGCTTCCCTGCCAGATCCAGAGTCATTTTCCAGACGGCCTGAATGTTGACTTCTTAAGTGCCACTGGCAGAGTCTAAGGAATCCTATTACAGAGCAGGAGGTCAAGCACAGAAAATCTTGCCCAGAGTAGAAAAGATTGGCAGCCCAGTGCAACCTCAGTTAGATGAGAGCTTGTACTGCCTAGATTCTTGATTACATCCTGCAAGAATAGCTTGATAGGCTCTTATCTATTTCAAGCCTACCTTGCAAGGATTTTGCTATGCCACCCAGTTTTCCAGCCAGGTTCAGCTTTTCCCCACCATGCTTTCAAATTTAGGGTGGGGGTATGAGAGTCACTGTTTATTTAGTGGCAACTAGATTTCCTTAGTTTTATATGGGAAACCGCTTACTAGGTGTATGGAATAGACGAATACATAAAGATAAAAAAGTCTTATTGTTTACCTTAAGATAGTTTTCTCTGGGTGGATCATGTGGCCTGCCTTCTACCTCTCTTTTTTAAGTTTCTTTAAGCTAATTCTGAGTTAGCAAAGGAATGAGAAATAGTTGCAGCTGCTCTGTCCTTGATGCCCTTAACTGGTTACATAAAGAGAATTGGGACACAGGGAAAAGCCAGTGGACACTGCTATTCAGAGATTACATAGTGCAGTACTGCACTCTAGCCACTGATCCCCCAGTCTTTACTTGTGCATGCAGTTATTCCATCCCAAGTGCAGGACTTTGCACTTGTCCTTATTGAATTTCCTCTAGTTGGTTATGAACCACTGTTTCAGTCTATCCAACTCATTCTGGACCCTAGCTCTACGTTCCACAGTACCTATAACTCCACCCAAGTTAGTGTCATCAGCAAATTTGCTAAGCATATGCTCAAACCCATTGTCCAAATCATTAACGAAGATTGCAAACAATAACGGACGCAGGACAGACCTCTGGGGAACCCTGCTTGATACCTTCTCCCAACTGGACATTGAGCCATTGAAAACCAGTTGTTAAGAATGATGTTCCAACCAGTTCCATATCCACCTTACAGTACTTTCACCCAGCCTGTCTTTTCTTATCTTGTTAATGAGAATGTTGGACACAACGTCAAAAGCTTTACTAAAAAGTCACAACTATGTCTATTTGCACACGTGCAAACATGTATATTTCAGTTCTCATTTTTTTTACATAAAATGTTGGATTTAGATCAATAATAATATCTCAGTCATTCATTTATTTTTTTCTAAATGCTATATTAAGCAACAATACTTTCTTGCATATAACATATCCCTTGTTTTTGAAAGGCAGAACAAGTGGGAATATCTACATGTGTAATTACTGTGAAGCAATAAACTCCAGAGTTTACTACTGCTGGGTGCACCATTTGAATGTATGCCCAGGACCACAGCATGTTTAGCTGGGTCAGAGCAGCCCCAGCTGGCAGGGGGTCCAAGGGGTCAGCCTGCTAGCCTGGGGCTGCTCCAGCCCAGCTCAACATGCTGTGGAGGGGCTGGCTGGAGCATGAGGGTGCTCCAGTGCAGGGCTAGCCAGCAGGCAGCCCCCATACTGAAGCACCCTTGTGCCCCAGCTAGCCGTGTCAGTGTCCACAAACGTACTGCTGCAGAGTAAAAAACTGTACTCCAGCCTAATAGCCTTGCATGTGTAGATGGAAGACGCCTATTGCGGAACTAATTAGTCTACAGTAAATGTCTCGTGTAGATGTGTCCCGTAACGAAGTAGCAGAAGCTAAGGAGTCAAGCCTGCTCATTGTTCTGCTCCCCACTGCTCCCTGTGAACCAAGTGCAGATTTTACTTTCGCTTTTGCCTGGTAACTAGTGGAAACTGTTCTTACAATATTTCTCTCATACAATACAAACTGCAATTTCCAGTAGCTGCTTTTTTGGCAGAAAGTGTTTGTTGTTTTGGTGGGGGGGGGGGTTGCATACAATGGTATACCTTGGAGCTGTTTTTAATTTGTTACCATATCTTAGTTATATACAAAGATAAAAAACAGTGCATAGAACTAATACAGTTATAAAAGCCACATCATTCCTATGCCGCATAGGAAAAAATAAACATATCTAGGAGTATAGCATTAAAATTATAAATGTGGTCCAAGTTATTAGAGTGCATATTGTTTCTTCAGATACATGAGCTGTATGTTGTAAGGAAGGTAATTGTTAGTTAAAAGTGGACCGAATAAAATAAGGATGTTCTAAAAACTAATTTATTGACTTTTGTACAGCTTACCATTGTGAGGTGTACAGACTAGCAAGTTTAACTTAAAGAACATTTCAGGGGGATCAGTTTTTTTACATGTGGGTATACTTAGAGTAAAAAGAGTGAATATTAAATGCTGTGAGTGCTGTTACATTTTACTTTATTAGGAAAAGAATGATTGCTTAACAGTGTGTTTTTATTTTATTAACAGGCACCTGATCTTGAAGGATTCTCAAAGTTCACTGCCGAAAACAGATATATTTGAGCCTCACCTTCTCCATCAAATATCTCTGTAACCAGAAATTACAAAGATGACTGGGATACATCATAGCTGTGAAATGAATGATCCATGTAATATCTAAATAGTATTTAATTCAGAAAACACTAAATGATATTTTCTACAAGATCATCTTTTTTGGAATGTTAATTTACTAGATTATCACACCAGTCATCCAGTTAAATGTGGATGTATTGTAACAACTTCAGAAATAAAGGTTTTGAATTTGGTGGTTCATTTTCGTGTGTATGAGAAAAAATGCATTATCTATCAATGATGCAGGTTTTCTGTCCCTTAAAGTCTGAAAAATGCTAGATATTTTGAAAACAAATTTCCAGGGACAGTCTTGTCTATTATCAACCTACTTTTAATTGGGGGGGGGGGAGTCTAATGAAAAGGTTGAAATGGGGAGTGGAGCATTGTGGGATGTGGGAGAACTTCTGGGGCATGCAGATGTTTCAGGAAGCACTTTGGCCATTATTTAAGCGCTTCTTCAGCCATGCACATTTGTAACCAGGCTGTTTGGAGCACTTCAGAAGCACTAGCAGCGCTTCAAACAGCACATCTGTCAGCGGAGAAGGAACCAGAAAAAATGACAGTGATTATATCAGTTCTTTGAGGAAATTTGTTATTAGTCTTATTAGAATAAGGATGTGAGAGTTCTGCTAAAAGCTAAGGATTCCAGGATGCTCAAGTTGCAGCTGTGCCCAAGACTGCCTTTCTATTTATGCTCATCAAAAACAGTGTAATGTTCCCATTCCTGTTGAACTTGGACTTCATTGCCTTTGTTTTTAATGCCTTTGTCATTTCAAGATAGTGCACATTGCAACTATCTGAGGCTACATTTTACGAGCATTTTTTAAATGGGAGAATGTGACTGCCTATTTATTTAGGTGCAAGAGTTGTAAAAACACAGCTATGTTGCAGTTTGCACTAGCAGCCTATCAACTTTTTAATGAAGTTTAGGGAATTGCTTTTGACCAATAACGACCTTGTCACAGGCAGAAACCGAAGGAGGGGCCCAAAAATACTAGAGGGAATCCCCAGGGTAAGGAACCTTCAGAGGGGCTGGAAAGAGAAAGAAAAAGTGAAAGGAGATACTTACGTACAGCGCGACCAGCGGCGGAGTCGGAACCGAGGGAGGAACCTGCGCAGCTCATCAGCTGCACCTTTATACAGTTGCGGCTGTATAAAGTGACGCCGGCAGGAACACTCTCAAGAGGTGCCATCCCGAAGTCCCTGTGGGAGGAACAGGAGCCAGGAGCTGCATTTCCCACCCGGGAGGAACGCACTGGCCCGAGGTTGCGGGCAGCGGCAAAAGGAGCTGGGAGCTGAAGGCAGCTCCTCAACCCTGGGAACCCGAACAAAAAGGCAGAAGGACACAGGAAGACCCTGACGTCAGAGATCTCCATGGAAGAGCCGAAGAGGCCAGTGCAGCTACCGGCATCAGACCAGGAAGGGACCGTTGGGGGCACTGGGGGAGCTGAAGAGGTGTACCAGGTGGGAGACGAGGGGACAGGCATCTGTTGGAGGACCACAGCATTGCCCATGAAGCCAAAGGCGGGGCAACGAGAATGGAGGAGCAGGGTGCAAGCCGCAGGATACCCCAGCCATGTATAGGGCAAAACCAAGACCCTTAAGGTCGATAGGAAGTTGTTAGCAGCTCGGCCAGGGGGTCGACAATAGGAAGCAGTTGGGTTCCCCAGAGGATAGCAGCAGTCCTTTTTGTTGTTGTAATTTTGCATTTCCCACTTTTGGAGGGGTTGAGGGTTAGAACTTGGGAGCTGGTTTGATACATAGGCCACAGGGTGGCTGGTGCCCCTTTAGGAAGAGGCAGCGGCCTCGTGGCCTGGGTAGGATACTGCTGTCTGTTTTCCCTTCTGAAGCAGGGTGGCTTGCCCCTCTCCGCAAGAGTAACTTGGGAGCAGCAATCAGGAGGCTGGCCAAGAGGACAACAGTGACCTGCTAAGGCTGGGTGTAAGGGGGAGGTAGAGCCTCGCAGAAGACCACCAGACAGATGTCCCACCGCCAAGAGATCCCAAATGGCTCCACCCCGCACTGAAATAAGATTCAAAGTCGTGGCAGACGAGACTGGGGAAGACTGCACTGGAGGCGAACACCTACTCAGCGAGCCATCAGGGACGGTAAGACGGACATCATCAAACATCTGGAATAGAGCAGCGCGCGACCGGATGTTTGAGACCAGGGTGGCACAGACCTATATGGTTTGGAACCTGGCTGGCAAACACAGATTTTTTCCCATGTATGATACTGTAGCAGTTATGATCAGCAGAAATATTCAAGCTGTCACCACTGGAAGGGAACTAATGGAAATTGAAATTGAAATTCACTCCTCCCTTGGTTTTTTTCTGTTTTATGATGGAAGTTATAAAGTTATTTGAGAAAGGAAGCACCTTGGTTAGTGCACAGTGGGCATGTCTGCACATTCATTTACATCAGCTTAAATTTACTGCACAATAAGTTATGCGCAGTAAGCAGGAATAGGCCGGTGTCTACCCATGCAGCCATTAAAATTCATTAATGCTGTGTGTGGACTGACTTGGGACTAAAGTTAGTCCCAAGTCAGTCCACACACACAGTGTTACTTCACAGTAAGGCATCTACATGTGCGTTACTGCACAGTAACTACTCAGGCATAAATTTGATACCTAAATGATGCAGGAATAAAATTTACACCCAGGCTGACATAAGTCCCCATAGTTACTGCACAGTACGGGCATGCACAAGTAGACATGTGCCTGTACTGCACAGTAATTTACATTACTGCACAGTAAATGTGCACATGTAGATGCACACAGTAAGTAGGCAGAATGCTTAGTGTTACATCCTACTGGCTGATTTATATTGTCAAAGGGTGTATCTACACATGCATTTGATCTGGGATCAGTTTACTCGGGAGTAAACTCATGAGTAAGCGCTCCTGGGCAGATGTCTACACAGGCAGGGAAGTGGGAGCAGATTTGCTGCTAATGGCAACAAACTACTCCCACTTTATGAGGCCCTGCAATGGGTCCCTGTTGCCACCAGGGGGAGTTTTAGGCCTCCCCCGGCCCCCAGTGCTAGCCCAGGGGCTGGCAGCTAGCTTGCTGCCCCTCCAGCAGATGGGGCAGGGGGCTGGGACCTACCCTACCCCTGCAGCTCTTTCCAAACTCTATGCCTCAATCACTGATTGGGACATGGGGCAAGGGGCTGGGACCTGCCCACCCCAAAAGAGTTCCCAGCCCCCACTCTGCAGGGTGAGGGCTGGAGAGCCTGTTCCCCACTCAGCTCTGTGAGCACAAAACTGGGTGGGGAAAAGGCTGGGGAGCTTTTTCCCCTGCTCAGCTTCATGAACGCAGAGCTGGGTGGGGAACAGTCTGCGGCACCTGCCCTTATCTCCCAGTTGCAGAGCCCAACCCGATAGCAGGCACCTCCTCGGGACAGGGAGATATCTCCTGCCCCGCCTGTGGCTGGCTGACTGGGAGCACATTTCCTCCCCATCAGACGTTTACGGAAGTGCTACTGCAATATTACTAATTGAAAATCAATTTACTACTTGCATTTGCAGGTAACAAATTTACTCGCAATTAGCAAGTTTTACTGCACAGTAAGCATGTGCATGTGTAGACACACATGCTTACTGCTCAGTAAACTACACTACTGTGCAATAAAGTGTCTCATGTAGACGCACCCAAAGAGTAGCAGTAGAATAGTAATTAAAATTTAATTTTAGTTTGGATACTTGAACTATCTCTACAGGAACCTGGAGCTTCAGATTGGCAGCTTTGTATCAATTTGAATGAACTATTGGATTAAAAATGCTTTTATTTATTCTCAAGATTTTCAAAGCTAACCCAGTCCACTACCATAGTCACTAAATTATATTAAAACCAAATCTTGCTCCCTTACTCAAGTAAAACTGTCACTGAACCCACTAGTAGGTTCCTCTGATCCGGAAATTCAAGATCTGGCTCTCTGAATTTCACAGGTGCATATTGTTTGTTTTGTCATTACTGGTATGTGTAATATTTTTTTGCTGTTAAATTCCCAAAGAAAAAGTAAATGCTGTTGGGAACAGCATCTACTTTTATAGCTGCTGGACTTCTGACTTTATGCAACATGTAGCAAGATGTTATTTGGAAGAATTATTTTCACCTTTTTGTTTCTTTCTCCCTTCCAATGCCTAGTCAAAAACTGGCCATTATAAGGGATTTCTAATATTTTTCTGTTTGGATGTTCGATTTGAGGTATCTAGAGCAGGGGTGGGCAAAATATGGCCACCAAAAGAGGGTGGGTAGGTGGAAGTAGTGTCTGGGAATGGGATGGGTGGCCAGGGCAGGAGCTGGGGCTGGGATTGTGGGACAGTGACAGCGCAGGGCCATGCAGGAAACAGATCATGGCTCTGCCGTAGGATGTGGCCCTGGCCACACTCATCCATCCCACTCCCAGATGCCACTCTTCACCCACCCATGCCCCCATCCCATCCATCCAGCTGAGTGCACCCTGCCCACAGGGGTCCCAGGCCAGTCTCTATGGAGGCCCCACCTTCCCACTCACCCACTCCGTCCAGCACCCCACAGACAAGTCTGGTAATCTACCACTTAGGGAGTTCTGGTGAGCTGTTTCAGGCTGGAGCTGGGGGTTGCTAACCCAGCCCAGCACACTGCGGGGAGAGGGGAGTTGCTGACTTGGCCCACATAGGCTCACCAAAACTCCCTAAGGGCCTCCAGTCCTAATAATTGCCCAGCCCTGATTTAGAGACTGATTTTCTTCAAAAGTTTTTTCACCTCATTTAAATCAGTTGGAAAGGAGAGCACTTAGCAATAAAAGATGGAGGCATTCATTATAGAATCTACAGCTATTAAAGCCTGAAAGAACCATGATAGTCAGCATCTAGTCTGGCCTCCAGTATGGCACAGAATTTCACCCAATGATTCCTTCAGGCTTCAGCAAACCTAAAAAAAAGTGGTTAAATCATAGTAAGTCTTTTAGAAAGACATCTGGCCATCAGCGGAGACCTTTTCAAACGTTGACCTAACTGACTTGCCATCTAGTATATTGAAGTTTTAAGCCCTAGACAACATCTTCCTTGAGTTTTGAAGGGCATATAAAATAAAATGTGGGATTTCTGCCAACTGCAGGTCTCTCAAGGAATGTTAACATTGTGCTCTCAGAGCAAGGAGAAAGGAAAATCTTTCTGATGGCATGAGCCTTCCCAAAATATTTTAGATTCTTTTTTGAATTTGTGATTCTGTAAAATGCATTAAACAAATTAAGTATAAAGCTTTGATTTTTGGCTACTTTTGGTGTTTGCACTCTTAGGGTTATACTAAATTGAGAAAACTATATTTGGTTTACATAACCATTTTTGAGGAATCACCTCCACATGTGTTTAATTACATTTAATTTGGTACATTTCCTTCAAGATGGCTGGATTTATTTACCTTTACGACTGAAAGTAGAAAAATCTAAGTTGATGCTAGTACTCTCTTAATTTAAGACCAGTTTTAAAAATAACTACATATGAAACCATGATTTTCAGTGGCTGTATTTTCAAAAGGACTATCTTGACTGGAATTGGTTGGAAGAAGTCATTAAAACATTTTTCCCCTGGAAAATGGTATTTTGGTGTAATAACAAAATGAAGAGTTTCTCCTATGTTGTACAAAGGATCAAACTATTCTATTATTAGACAAATCGAGCACTTTAAACATGAAGATAAGATGTTTCAATCTTCATAAAGTAGCTGCAGCTTTTAAAATTAAATATTGTTATTTGTTATGTTATCTTAGGACATTATTTAATATCATGCAAGTCATGAAGTAATATCAAATATAGAAGTTAAAAGAACATATTTGTAAACATTTTTTTCATGTAGAATTGTGGAAATATTTGGGATTTCTTTTTAGCAGGTGCGTTATGAATGCCACAAAGGCAATTGGAATAATAGAGCTTAGCCCAAAGCTATTAAAGGTAAAACATTAAATGTAAAAATATGATGTAGGAGGCTGGGATTCAAGTCTCTAGTTTGCCTGGTTTACCTAATACTTCACTATTTTATATTATATATTCAGTGTGGCAAAGAGTCCCTTTTCTTAAGTGTTGAATCAGTAGCTATAAAATCACACTCACTTGCTTCCCCTCTAGCTCAATTGACATTTATATTTTTCCCTTAAAAAACAGAATGGCTTCAACAGGAGGACATGATCTGAGAACCTGTACTGAATTGAACCCCATATGCAAGAGAGGCAGAGAAATGCCCAGTTGCATAGATAGCACGCTGCCCAGGACACTCAAATATAAGGCACTTGGAAAATGCCGAGAAGCAGACCTAAAGGCCACAAGGAACTTTAAATGGCAGAAACTCAGAGGCCTCCAAAGTTAGGTGCCAACTGAGAAGGGGTTTTCAGGACTGAAATTTGGAACTGGTGCCTAAGTACAAGCTAGGCATCTTAAGTCTCTTTAGGGATCCAGTCCCTCAGGTTTAAGTAAGATTTTTCTGGATTTCAGACCCTAGATTGGCCAATGCATCTCCTAAAACAACGTGCTGAAATACCCACCACGTAATTTTGACTAAAGAAAGTGCTGTCAGTCATATTCAATGACCTACAAAAAGTGAACAACATTACAGGATTCTTAAAATCTAAACTCAAATTATTCTCGTTTCACTTGACATGTCCTGGAAACATACTACTTCATTCATGCTGTCCTAAGATGGACTACCGAGGACCTGACCCCTGACAGAGCCATGAGAACTTACATTGACCATGGATTGAACCACCCTGGGAAATGCAAGCAGGTATCAGCTGGTGTGAGACATCACAGCTCTGAAATGAATGAGCAGAAAAAGATCATTTTTGTGTGATTTCTTAGTTGGTCTAATAAAAGGTATCTCTGAACCAAGAGTTTTAGAGGTTTGCATTGCTGTTACAACTATGCACCAGCCAGGAAAAATAACCGCCAATTATTTGCAAGATGTGCCCACCCATTTCTACTTCTTGATTCATTCAAAAGCAGGGACTTGGCTTGCTTACTGGAATAAAAATTACAGGTACAGAGAAGTAAGACTTTCCTGCCCAGAGTAAAATAATACATCAGCTGACAGATCCCCCTGGAGCATCTAGGGCAAAAATAATTAGATTAAGTACAAGTCATTTATCCTAAATGACTGGAAGTATTTGGGGACATTACACTGTGTTTACACAGCAAGTTAATTAAAATGGCTTAAATCATTGTATAAAAGGAGGCCAGACACTTTAACTGCTGGACATCGGTAAAGTAGAAAATCCATTAACAATCTGGGCTCATGGTAGAGGTGATACCTTTTCTGACACCAACATGATTTTTGCAACAAAAAAAAAAAGTCTTTAATTGCAAGCTTTCGGGCACATCTTGTGGGTATTTCAGCACATTGTTTTAGAAGATGTGCTGGCCAATCTAGGGTCTGAAATCCAGGAAAAAATCTTATTTAAACCTGAGGGACTAGATCCCTAAAGGGACTTAGGATGCCTAGCTTGTAGGCACCAGTCCAAACCCTCCATCTGAAAACTACCCAGTTTTTTGTGCCCGAAAGCTTGCAACCGAAGAATTTGTTTTTCAAAAAGTCTTGTTGGTCTAATAAAAGATATCACCTCCACCATGAGCCCAGATCGGGGTTTTTCCCGCTAGACCAACAGGACTACAAGCTAAAATCAGTCAACTGCACTGATAACAAATCTGGAAAAGTGAAGTTTTTTGTGAAGTTGGTTCGTCATGGGTTGGAGTTTTCTCGCCCTAATTTGAGCGGAGAAGTTGGAGCCGGACTTGGCGGGCACAGGCTTTCCCGGTGCGGGGCGGTGGTGGCGAGGGCGGCCCGCTCGGAAAGCGGCGGCGGGGCGGGAGTAGCGAGCGGGGCTGCCGGACAGCGACTGCTGCTCAGGTAAGCGCGGCGGGAGCGAAGCCCTCGCTGACACCTCCGGGGAGCGCAGAGACGGCTGTTTTCAGCCGGCTTCAAACCCCGCCGGCTGCCGGGCGGGCTGAAGGGCGCCGGCGGCCTCTGCCTGGCCCTGTGAGGGGCTCTGCCGTGCGGGGCGCCCTGAGCCCGCCTCACCGGGTCCGGGCCCGCCGGTGCCTCTCCTCCTCCAAGCTGCCCATGAGAGCCCTTGGCCGCCCCACCTGCCTCAGGCGGTATCTGCCCCCGGGGCCCTTCGCCTTCAGCCCCGTCCTTCCTCCGGCCTAATGTTTCAAATTAGAGCCGAAGACGACGGGCTTAATTTTCTTGGCCGCAAAGCCGGTAACAAATCTCTCAGACTTTATTTTTCTAATGGGCCCAGGAGTTGATTTATTGTGTCTGCCTTATCGCGGCATCGGAGCCGGCTCAGCATGTTTTCCCCGGGCTCCCTCTATCCCCGCGTGTTTATTTGGGCTGTCGCTTCTCATTACCGTGCCCGGCCCGTCGTGACCCGCGTTTCCCTCCCGGCCCCACTCCGAGGAGGGGCCACGACGCTTCCTCCCCCTCGCCCGCCGGGCAGAGCCGCGACCCCCGGGCCCTTCCCGTCCCGGCGCGGGGGGCGGGAGCGCGGGCACGGC
>NW_017728992.1:129036525-129038603 GCF_001723915.1 Gavialis gangeticus | reverse complement strand
CGGGGACAGCTGCCCCCGTCTGGCCCCAGCCCGCGCTAGCGCGCCTCCCAGTGCGTGTCCGCCGGCCCCGGGGGAGGTAAGTACTGCTGGGCCAGGGGACCCTAGAAGCGCCCCGGAGCTGGAGGGCGACGAGCCCCGGGCGGCGGTGTCGGAGCGGGGCACGGGTTTCTCGGCCCGGTTGATCGCTTTTCTGGGGCCGGCGGTAGCTGGGATGGAGTTGGAGGAGCCGCTGACTCCACCCCAGCCCCGCAGCGGGGCAGCGCACGCGGTCGTCCGCAGCTGTCCTTGCCTCTCGCAGCATTTCAGTGGCAACTACGTGCAGGGGTGCAGTAAAGGCAGCGGCCCAGAAAACCTCTGCCTCTCGGAAACTCCTTCAAGAAGAGCCGGGGTGGTCCTGCTTTGGTTGGACGAGACCTCCCGAGATCCCGACCAACCCTCAGTGCTGTGGCTGTTACAATAACGCTGCCTGAAATGTTGCTGGTCCGACTAGAAAATGTTTGGTGCCAGAACCCGGACACAGTTATTTGCAGAGAAAGAAAAGCTGTAATCCTTCTTCCTGTTAACGACTAGCCAGAAGGCGTTGAGCTTTTTTATTTGTCTTTGGAAAAATATCGAAAAGGTACCACTTAAATACTTCTGCACATGCAACAAACATTACTGTAGGATCTACATAGATTGCTGCTGAATTGCATTTCGCTGCATGTGTGATAATATAGTAATGTGCTGGCATGGAGAACATTAGCAGAAGCTGTCCCATTCATGCACAGACATGATTGACTCAAATATATTTATATTTAATTCGTCACACAGAAAGGTTAAAAAAGATACTGTCAGGTTAAAATGGAGTGTTTTGCAATTGATGCTTAAATAGCTCTAAATGGGCTAACTAAACAAATCTTCCCCCCCTTCATAGTTTGCTTTGCACAGTCATTTTCAGTGTTTTATTTGTATAGTTGATTAGATATCAAATTGATGTCCTTTCCACATTTTTAATGAGATAACTTTCTCTGCCTTTTGTTTTTAATAACATTTTATCTTTCTAAAATAGAAAGATTTGTTCGAATCGATTTGTTCGAATCAAATTTACTTTCACCACTTATTTTAATTGTTAAATCATTCTATACATAATGCTTGGTTTTAGGTGTTTGAAATTAAACGGAACTTATTCCCGTTCTTTAAAGCAATTTAAAAACCTATGGAACGTTTGGTTTACATAGAAAAATTGTGTTTTCCATAGACTTCATACACTTTTTTCATTTTTAAAAAGACCAGGTAGTAGGCTTCTGTACTAGGTTTCCTTTCAGTGGACTGTTAAGAAAGTCAACACAGAAAGTACTGGGGGTACACAATATACGGGATCGAGTCCAAAGTATTGTTTTAGTTTGAAACCCCTGTTTTGCCAAGTAGATTTATTGTTTAGATTTCATAACTAACATAATCTACCTCAGAAAACACTAAGATAATATCAAATATTGCCATAAACAAACACACACAACCCCTGTAGTCTAGTGCATATTCTTATTTCAACTTTTGTAGTTGACTGGCTACTATTTTATCTACTTGAACTAAAATCTAAAATAAGTACAGAGATATTACGATAAGGTGTGGAAATACTGAAAGTACTGCTATGGAGTTCAGTGGGTCCATGCTTCATCCAGCATAGTTTGTGGAGCCTTTAAACAGTAAACCCAAGAGAGAGAAATATTACAGGTCTCTGATGCTCTGGGATTGTACTGATGCATCTGTTTCTGTGCCAGTATAGCTAACAAAAATGTGTGAAGAGTAGCCTTTCATATGTGTACTCCCATTTAACTAGCTGGGATTATTCATATGCCTGTGTTTCACTTCTGTGATTTAATAGCTTCCGGTACTGAGCAATGAATGACCTATCAACACTCAGTGAAGTAAATGGAAAGACTCCCATTGACTTTGGGATTTGCATTGGGTCCTAGATGAGAAATTTTACTGACGATGGATGAACCAGAATAAAATCTATCCACTTTTTCCTTAGTTGTATTGGCTCTGCATTGCCAGCAAGCTGGGTTATTTGGGGTGCGATTTCTTTTTTGGGGGGTGGG
>NW_017728992.1:129028560-129036471 GCF_001723915.1 Gavialis gangeticus | reverse complement strand
CCATCCATCAGACTTTCCCTATGCCTGAAAAAGGTTGTTTGTGCTTGAAAGCAGCAAAGAACATTTTTTCAGCTATTTAGTTTGTCCAATAAAAAATATCACATTTACCCAAAGAACTTTGTATGCCTAGGGAGGTGGGGGCATTTTCACTTTTTTGCTTTCCTTTTTTCCTTAACATGAGTTCAATAAACCTCAACAGCCTACAATTTACTTAAGTCTGAAGTGTGATTGTATGATTTAGGGAGCTAGAAAGGAGGTGGTGGGGGGAAGGGGTGAGGGAATGCTTAGATGCACATTTTTGAGTTCCTAGAGCTTTGGGGGACAGGACGAGGCATGGTCAAACAGGGAGAAAGGACAGCTAACAGCTAGTTCTTAGAAAAATAACCAATTAAAAATACGCCAACAAAAGTGGAAGAGGAATGGCCAGAGGTGGGGTGGGGGTTGGCTGGGGGTTTTTTGTTTTGGTTTTTGGGGGATGTTTTGGTCACCAAAGTTTATGCACTTCTGGTTCTGAAAATACTATAATTTGTACCACATTTCTGACACATGCTGGATTTTAAGCTAAAAGGAAATAGATTTGCAGATGATTTAAACATCATTCCTCAAGTACATGCATGAGTTCTTGTTTTTAGGGATCACTTTTTATTTTCAAAATAAAGCATATACACAGAGATTTCCCTCTGGTTTTCAATACATGACAACATAGAATACAAGTACTTTATAAATAATTCTCTTGCACTCTAAATGAAACAATTAAAGTGAGCTGTTCTATCCCAGTGTGTTCAATATAACTATAAACCAAATGAATTCCAAACCAATTGGAGCACAAAATAACACCCCTTTCCACACGTGCACCCATATTAAAAAACATCACCACTGAATTGTTGATTCTTTCACAATGATCACCCATAAACTTTGTTCTTCATTCTACTCCTCCTTTTCCTTTCTTTTTTTTCCCCTCTTTCTTTCCTCTTTGATTTTTGTCTACTATTCTCATTTCCATCATTTACAAAATGGTTTAAATGGGTGATGCAAGTGCTTAAAGTTAAGCACATGCTTAAATGTTTGGAAGAACCATGGCCTAAACATTTTTCTTTTCCAGTGCATCAATTAGAGACTGTAATAATTGATTTGTATATTACATATTTGATGGCCAGAGCCTGATTACAAAATACTGAATAGAAGATTTAGTAACTTCTTATTTTGTTTACCAAAGAGAGAACAGGTCTCCAATCTGTGAAAGATGGTGTCTGATTCATGTAGCATATTGTTCTGACTTTTCCTCTGCCTCCCTCAAAAGAACCAAAAAAAACTGCACTCAGTTTGTATGCAGGACTGACCTACAATCGGGCATCTATGCAGTCTTCAGTCTTTGTTCTTGGGTTCTTCTTCTGCATTAACTAAAAATGCTAACTCCATCTTTTTGGCCTAGTTTTTATTTTAATAATATTTTTTGCTTGTATTTGACCCTTCGGGTTCTTTTTTTGGTTATTTGATTGTCCTGTGAGATTACAGTTCAAGATCTCTTATCTAATTATCAATTTATATTTGGGGTAAAAAGCTATTCACCCTTCCGCCCCAAAACCAAGCCTGAAGAATGTGGTGTCAGCTCTTACAAGTAGATTAATTTATGGCATTTGGTAGCTTTGCCAGAATAAAGGTTGCAGGATCAGGTCCTTAAGCAGGTATAATTTTTAGAGCTGTAGTGGTGAATTTGTGGAAAGTATTCCCAGGTAGGTGGTAGGATTATGTATAGTAATTATGTATTAAAATATATTTAAGTAAAACTTGGATTATACAGTATATGACATTTAACAAATTAAAGGAATGTTAGCTTTATGGATGGGAGGAGCTAGCAATGATTTCTGGAATTCAGGAAGGAAGTTTTCACTATCTTCATCTTTCCACAAAACAGCTTTGGCTTGTTTTTTACCAGAGGAGTGTCTCTTGTCCTCCTCTAACATAACAAGAAAACAGTAGAAATTGAAATAAAGTTTACAGTTTTTAGAGGACAGAGCTGGCCCAGTGATACTTCAGCAGCTGCAGACATGAAACAGCCGGTGGCCAGCTTCTCTGACCCCTTTATAGCCCCCAGCCTAATTCTGCTGTTGAAAGAATCACTGCTGCTTTCCTTTGACTCTGCTTCTTGCAAGTGAAGAGAGGATATCCGGCTCTGTGTAACTTTGCCCCAAAAAGAATTTGGATGCATCTTTAACCAGCTCTTACTATTTTTATAGCAAATAACAAAATAAAAAGAAAAGCAAAAACCAAGCAGTTGTCCTCAGTTTTACAGGTCAGAATCCTGTTGTTCACTGGAGTTGACAACTTTAAGTTTCTCTCCTGGTTCTTATATCTCACACGGTGCTCAACGCCCCACTGAGTACCATCTAGTAGCACAATAAATGACATAACTGGCATCCACATAATTGTGGCTGTCTCCTTCTTTGTCCTTTTTTTGGTCAGAAAACTATGAGACTCTTTACCTATATAGTGTGTGTGTGTGTATATATACTGCTTGTGGTTTTCATTAGTAAATACAAGGCTGCAATATACCTTGCACTTGGAAGAGAAGATCTGGAAGTTTTGGGTAGGTCTGAAGTAAAGGAGCACCAATGCATTGGTCCAATATTGGATTGGCACTGATATAAAGAAAATTGACTATATCAGAAATTGGCCTGAAGTGGCTGATAATTGGGCTGATAAATGCTCATGCATGCACATAGCCCAGCTGGTAAGTCTGTTGATGGAGGGGGGGGCAGATCTATGGCCCCCACAGCGAGGGAGGGAGTGGGGCTGGGGTAGGAGCTGCCCAGCCAGGGTGGGGCAGGCGTAGGACAGAGCCAAGGTATTTCCAGGGGGGCACAGGGAGGAGAGCTACGGGTGTGCTGCAGCCACCTCAAATTTTGCTGAAGTGCCTCCCAGTGCTGCTGCCCACCCTGAGTGCAGTGCAGTACAACTCCCAACCCCAGCCTGCAGCTGCAGCCCACCTGTCCTGTCCTGTCCAACACAGATCTCGGGGCACATGCCCCCCCCGCCAGCACCCCCGTGCCTCCCAGACAAGCAGCAGGAACTGCCCCCCTCCATGCCCCCTGGACAAGCCATGGCAGTGCCTACCCCAGCCTGAGCCCCACTCACCCTCACTATGGGGGGCATTGATCTGTCCCTCTACACCCCCTCCCCTATTCCCTTCCACCACAACAGGCTTACCAGCTGGACTCAGCTGTATTGGAAATCGGATTGATATTGGCCAATATCTCCTTAAAAATCAGTTATCGGTATCGGCTCCCAAAATGTCTGTTGCTTCACCTCTAGTCTAAAGTATTGCAGGAATTTCTGCAGTTTTGATTTGGCTCCTTAGAGAGCACCGTCTCTTGCACAAGCAAACTTCACCTGGCTATTGACAGTCCTGTTATACAAAAAGAATACAATTTTTATCAATATCTTTTTTTCTTGGTGTTTTTAAATTAATTGTGTTGCACTTAAGCATATATATGTTGGTTTAGTACACAGAGAGGACTTCCTTCTTGTGTAAAAGGTATTTTGAGCTTTGCTGTAGGCTTATGGTACTGCTGCTGCTGCAAGTGTTTGTTTGGGTTCAGAGCTGTTCTTTTTACTTGCAGGATCCTCCCTTTCTGGGAAGTCATCGATGGACTATAGAAATGTATCTGAGAATGGCAAGGACATCTCCAGCCCTAGTTCAGAGCCTGACTCGCTGCTGACTTCATCAGCTGGCAGTAATTCCTGCTCTTCCTCCTCAGCTGGGCAACGGGCTGGAGCAACACCTGGGAGACCAGCAGCTGCAAATGCTGCTCGGGAGCGCAGCCGGGTGCAGACTCTACGGCACGCCTTCCTGGAGCTGCAGAAGACTCTGCCTTCTGTGCCACCTGACACCAAGCTCTCCAAGCTGGATGTGCTGCTCTTGGCTACCACCTACATTGCACACCTCACCCGTAGCCTACAGGATGAGGAAGAATTGCCTGGGGAGGGCTTGGGTACCCTGAGAGGAGATGGCTACCTGCACCCTGTCAAGGTAAGGCATCTAAGGTATCACTAGCCCCTTCTCTTAGTAATGAATGAGCTTATGTGGATTTGAAATGCTTATTTGATACTAAAGATGCAATCAAAATATTTATCTTGTTAAACTTAAATGCTGTGCTTAATTGGCGTACAGTATTTCCAGAACTTTACCTAGGCCTTAAAGGCATGATTCAAGGCACACAAGAATTAAGTATTTCCACTAACTTCAGTGGGTTTAGCAACTGGCTGTCAAATGTGGAAGACACCCAAGGGCTAGGGCTGATGCAGCTAATGAGATGAACAGCAGCCGAACACAAAGGCCTAGCCAAAAAGCTCATTGGAGGGTGCATCTACACGTGCAATTAATGCAACTGAGCATGGGAGACTGGTGCCACCTTAGTCGGGGGGGCACATGCCCCCCAGCAGCCAATCTCAGGGGGCGGAGGGTCCCCACAGCTGATGACACCAATTGGGAAGTAGCCATGGTTCTCCCAAAAGTGGCTGCGGTGCTTCAACAGGTGCTTGCAGGGGGGGCACCGGTACTCCTGCCTGCCCCCACTGCCTGTTGCCTAAGCGCAGCCTGTCAGGGGGTACAGCCATGCTCTCAGGGGGTGCACTTGAACCCCTGTCCACCCCATATGTGTCGCCACTGCAGCTAAGTAAAGTCTGGTATGGTTTGCATCCGAGTTTATTGCTCCTCCATGCTGTGTTTACACAGATGCCCAGGACCGCAGCGTGTTAAGCTGGGTTGGAGTGGCAACAGTTGACAGGGAGCCTGTGGGGATCAGCCTGGGAGTGCTCCAACCTAGCTCAACGTGCTGCTGAGGGGCTGGCTGGGACATGAGTGCTTCAGTGCTGGGGCTAGCCATCAGGCAGCCCCGGCACTGAAGCACACTTGTGCCCTGGCCAGCCCCATCAGTGTCTACGCATGCATTGCAGTGCACTAAATGCCACTGCAGTGTTGACAAGTACTATTCTGTGGCAGCATCTATTGGTTTACTATGGCCTAATAGGACTGCACATGTAGATGCTGAGACTTTACTGTGAAGCTAATTATTCAGCTCTGCAGTAAACATTTATGTAGATGCACTGGCAGGGTAGGAATAGAAGCCTAGAGTACTGCTTAGAAAATCCAGCAATACCCATTATAGTAAATGCAGCAGTGGGTGACATGATCCACTAGTATACAGCAATGATCCCCATCGGGACAAAGTTTGGTAGAATTATTCAAACTGTTCCCTTTCTCTTTGATTGAACTTAGACATAAGATGTAGCATTAGTTACTGTCTGTACATGCAGTCATTATGTAAAGGAACATTTATGACTCTTTGTTTAAGACTCACTCTACTTTATAACCAGGTTGGGTGCGGGAGCGCTACCAAGAAAAGGTAGCTTGGGATGAATGTTGAACAGATGCTAGGTTGAATCTGAATGCATTACGCAAAGCATTTCATCTCAAATTCAATTTAAGGTTGTTTGCTTGCTTGCTTGTTTGTTTTTTGAAGATCACCCTTTTGTTTTACACTTGAAATTCTACTGAATCCAGGATGATTCAGTTATGGCTAATTTTGAACTGATCTCTACTTTCTCGCAAATTCACTGAACCAGTTCCTTGTTCACAATATTAAAATTGTTCTTACTCTTATTCATTCTTATTCATTTTCTGTATATGTATGTACAGTCTCGCACATTATGCCATATTAACCAACAACCTACAGAAGGACTAGTTTAATTTAAATCAGGGAATTGGCTTATATATATGATTATATATGACTTAAGAGCTTACATGACTTCTTTAGGAAGCCAAAATATTAAATATTCCATCTAAGAAATTAAGGTTCTTAGCTTGAAGATGTTTATTTCATAACATAGTCAATATTTATGTGCATGTCAGAATGAGTTCTGGCCCTTGCATCATTTTCCCTGATGCCTGTAATAGGTTTGACTGATCACAGTGGTTTGATCCTTGTAAAAATTGGAAACCATTACAAATAATTATAGAAGTCACCACATTTTTTTAATTGGTTATTTGGATAGTTAAATTGTCCAGAAGTACAGTTCTCTAGCTATTGGATTAAAATTAGGTTGATTCATTTTGCAGGGCTTTTTTTTCTCATTTTAATCCTGTTTCATGTATTACTTTTTCAAGCAGAAATAATATAGATTTAATTTAGGATGCTAGCAAACAAGGTAAATACGTATAATATACTTGGTATATTTTAAAATAAGTGTGTGTTTGTGTACACACTTATTTTCTTTACACTGGCAGTTAATAAAAGTGTGCTGTGTACAAATTCCACTATATTCTTTACATGAACAAACTTGAATGTGATGCAAAAGTAAAGATTATAAACTCACAATTAAAAGATACATGTATGAAAAATTTTAAAAGTATAAAAGTTGAATCCAAATACAGTTTTAAACACTGATCAAGAAGCATGATTAATTGAAAGATACTAAAACAAAAATCTTAAGATGCCTTAATAAAGGCATAAACCCAACAGAATTCCTTTTGCTATATAAGAATATAATGGAGTTTTTTCTAGTAGACATAATGTTTGTTTACCTCCTGCATTTCTAGGAGTAGGATTCTTAGTACGGCTATGTGAAGCTTCGGTAGCCAATTTGATTTGAAGGAGATTCCGCGGCCAAATCTCTGAATCCAAATTGAATTGGGAGACCCATTAAAAGGTCCGAATCGAATCGGGAGCCTCCGAATTGATTTGGTGCTGATTCAGAGATTCGGCCATAGACTAAACAGGCAGCAGTCCTTGACCACCAGCTGGTAAGTCTGTTGTGGCGGGCGGATGGGGGAGGGAAAGCGGGGGGGCCAGATCAATGCCCCCAAAGCCAGGTAGGGATTGGGACTGGGATTAGCTGCCAAGCCGGGGTGAGGGGCACAGGATTCAGGGAGGGGGGCTTCCGCCAGTCTGGGAGGGCATGAGAGTGGGTGTTTGCTCCCAGATCTGCCCAGGGTAGGCTAGGCTGGGCTGCAGTCTGGGAGGATAGCTCCAGCCACCCGCCACCAGGCTGCACTGCGCCGGGTGGGTGAAGCCAGGGCTACACTCTGGGCGGCTCGCCCTGGGAGTGCAACCCTGGCTCTGCCTGCCCCCCAAAGTGCAGTGGAGTGGGGGCTATTGGGAGCTGCAGCCACTTAAAAATTCCCCATAGCCCCTGCTACCAGCCCCTCCCCTATCCGGGTGTGGGTGCACACACCCGCCTCCATGCCCTGTCACTGCTCGCCCAGCTGGGGTGAAGCTGCGGCTTGTCTGGGAGGTGTGGGGAGGCTGGGCGAGCAGCGGGAGGGCATAGCCCCTGCTCCCAGTGCCTTCTGCCACCTGTCCGGAGCACAGCCCGGCACAGCCCTCCCCACGCAGATCCAGGGCCATACACCCACTCTCATGCCTCCTGGGCAGATGGCGCACAGTGGTGGGAGCTCTCTTCCCTAAGTCCTGTGCCCCCTGCCCCAGCTGGGCAGCTTGTCCCAGTCCCAGCCCCAATCCCTCCCTTGCTGTGGGGGCGTTCATCTGCCCCGCTCCTCCCTCTGCCCACCACGACAGAGTTACCAGCTGGAGGCAGCTGCGTCCAGCGTGGTCAAGGACTACTACCTGTTTAGTCCATGGCCAAATCTTTGGATCCAGATCAGGACAGTGATTTGAATCATTGAATCACTGTCCCTCTAAATCTGCTGAATCCAAATTAAATACTTGCTGCTTTACATAGGCCTAATTCTTAGATGATGTCCCACTAGGGGTGGGCAATTATTTGGATGTTGGAGACCCATGGTACACCACAGGTGCCTGCTGTAAGGTCATAGTATCTGGGGCAGCTCCTTTTAGCTCTGAGCTACAGACAGGTGGGGTGCTGACAGTCTAGCCTGAGCAGAGGGGAACC
>NW_017728992.1:129021209-129023560 GCF_001723915.1 Gavialis gangeticus | reverse complement strand
CCCCTCCTCCCTCTGCCCACCACGACAGAGTTACCAGCTGGAGGCAGCTGCGTCCAGCGTGGTCAAGGACTACTACCTGTTTAGTCCATGGCCAAATCTTTGGATCCAGATCAGGACAGTGATTTGAATCATTGAATCGCTGTCCCTCTAAATCTGCTGAATCCAAATTAAATACTTGCTGCTTTACATAGGCCTAATTCTTAGATGATGTCCCACTAGGGGTGGGCAATTATTTGGATGTTGGAGACCCATGGTACACCACAGGTGCCTGCTGTAAGGTCATAGTATCTGGGGCAGCTCCTTTTAGCTCTGAGCTACAGACAGGTGGGGTGCTGACAGTCTAGCCTGAGCAGAGGGGAACCAGGGCCTGAGCATGGCTGGCCCAGGGCCCATCACATGGAGTCAGATGGGCAGGTGGGACTGCTTCCACCCAGTGTCCCCCTGTGGCACCTGTGGAGGCTGGAGCCAGAGCTGCTAGGGCCTGTGTGGCTCACCCAGGGCTTGCTGTGCAGTGTTGAGCAGGTGGATGGGAGCTGCTTCCACCCAGTCTCCCCTGTAGCTGCAGCCTGCGCCACCTGCCCATGGTCTGGACAGAATCAATAGGTGGGCCGAATATGGCTCCCAGGCTCCATTTGCCCATCCCTGTGTCCTACCATTACAAATGCCTGTGTGTTTCTAGATTTATGGGGATTCTCAGAAACAACATCAGTATAACATTTTGCTGTTTTAAAATGGCTATGTTGTGACCTCATTATGTGAGAGGCAAGGATTTCTTAGGGTGGTCATTTTTTATTGGATCAATTTTTTAGTCGGATTAAAGTTAGACAAGCTTTTGAAAGCAACATGTTCTTCCTCAGGTCTCAGCCTATGCTTTTGAAAGCTTGTCTAACTTTTATCCCAACGACATAGTTAGTTCAATAAGAGATATCACTCTAAGAAATCCTTGCCTCTCTCATGATTTTTGGACCATCATGGCTTCAATGTCACTTTTACTCTACCATGATTTAATTATACAATTTTCCAATAATTCGAGTCATTAAATACTGACATGCAAAATGTATTGTGCAGTAGCTGTAAAATTTTTAATTCTATTTTATTGTGACCTCATTACTATTTAATTTTTGCTTCAATTTATATTTCAGAAATCATATTCCATGTTTAGGAGATGCTGTCTTTGTGCACCTTGTTTATATTTGTCTTGCAGAAATGGCCTATGCGATCCAGATTATACATTGGAGCTACAGGACAGTTCTTGAATCACTCATTGCAAGGAGAAAATACAAACCAAGGAGAAACATCAACAAATTCACAAATTTAATCTTTTTCTTTTTTTAAATATTTATTACACCAGATATACCATATTTAAGTTAAAGCACATCTTCAGGTAAACTACACTTTCCAACATTCTGTTTATGGGTGAGAGGGGATTGATTCTTAAATGTATCCTACACCTCATCAAGTAAATGTGAAACTTTTTTTTGTCCTTAATAGTGAAGACTGGTGTTTGAAATAGGAGGTAACACTGATATGTACAATTGCACTCACCACCTACCTAAAGCAGTGGGCCAAGGTGATACTGCTAATAGCCAATGAAGAGGAAGCACTCTCATCTGCTGAGCACAGACAACTCACAGAAAGTTTTATGTAAGAAAAAATACAGTATTGACTGTATCATAGTGCAATACAAGCTTTAGTTGGAAAATGAAAGGCAAGCACATTTTAATATTTACAAAGAAGAAAAAATCCAAATAATGCATACACTTTTTTGACTGGGTGAAACCCTGGCCTAACTGAAGTCAATACCAAAGCTTTCATTAGGTGCAGACAGAAGTGACAATTTTTGCTTGATCTGGCCCCTGAAAGGGCTCTATAGTCATGACCAACACAAGTGCCTGGCTGCAGAGTGTTTTAAAAGGAACTGATCCTGTGAAAATCTGGATCCCTCATTGCATGAGGGTTCAATGAAAATTCTTCAAAATGGAGTGTCTTCAGTAACTTGTGTCTGTGCACACTGGGAGCAGGGCTGAGCTGAACACAGTTCAGCCTTGCTCCTGGCACTGTCTTCAGAATGGGAGGAGGTGGGGAAGTGGAGGGAGTTCAGACAGGGTTTTTTTTTTTCAGCTGGCACTGGAGAATGGGGTGGGTGGATTGGAGCCTCTCCACCGCCCCTCCCTCCAAAGCCTGCTGGGGAATCCCCAGAATGAGATCCCTCTGCTCCCTTTCCCCTACTCTCACTCTGAAAGCAGCACTGGGGCTGGGAGTGAGAAGGGGTGTTGCTGGGGGAGAGCAGCTGCACACTCACAGTTGCTCTAAACAGCAGCTCAATTCTCCAACCCCTGGGACCCAACAGT
>NW_017728992.1:129002802-129016209 GCF_001723915.1 Gavialis gangeticus | reverse complement strand
ACTGGAGAATGGGGTGGGTGGATTGGAGCCTCTCCACCGCCCCTCCCTCCAAAGCCTGCTGGGGAATCCCCAGAATGAGATCCCTCTGCTCCCTTTCCCCTACTCTCACTCTGAAAGCAGCACTGGGGCTGGGAGTGAGAAGGGGTGTTGCTGGGGGAGAGCAGCTGCACACTCACAGTTGCTCTAAACAGCAGCTCAATTCTCCAACCCCTGGGACCCAACAGTGAATGCCTGTTGTGTCTGAGGCATTGTTGCAACTCGGGGTGCTTCCTGCAAAGTGCTATGACTTGTAATGGGAAGGTAATCTTCTGTCTGTGCCTACTGATTCCAGTAGGGGTAAGATTTCACAATAGGGGTGAATCTCAGACGATCTTCACATTCTAATTTCTGTACTTTCATTTTAAAATGTGAATGTATATTCATTGTGAAGTGAAAAGTGTCCTGCAATTTACTACCACAGACCTTCAAATATTACACAGTACAAACTGCTTTTAAATTGAATGTAGTAGTAATATATGTTTATGTATCGATCAGTAGTATGGTGTTGTACGTTACTGGATTTGAAATATTTAAAATGTGTTCTGGGATTAATCCAAAGAAACAACTTGTTTGTTTTAAATATCATGATTTATTTACTATGTCTTTTAAGTAATTTGTATTTAAGAAATTGAGCTCTTATGTTTTGCTGGTTCCTAATCCACCTCATTTTAAAATACCTGCTGT
Source organism: Gavialis gangeticus (assembly GCF_001723915.1). NCBI lineage: Eukaryota > Metazoa > Chordata > Crocodylia > Gavialidae > Gavialis > Gavialis gangeticus. Next base: position 129,015,486 of record NW_017728992.1, on the reverse strand, counting down.
AAATAGGCAATCATAAGTGAAATTAAATGTGCAGTCAGATACCATCCAAAAGTTTCTATTATGTAAAAGCTTGTACATGGGTACTAATTAATGCTACAACTAATATTTTATTAAACACTATTCATTGGAAACTTCTATATAAATAGCTGTGCTGAAGATTTAATACAAAAATGTATCAACTTAATCTCCTATAGTGCAAGAAACAATTAGAATGTAAGAGGATGATAGTTTGTATTTACTATACCAGTTTTCGTGGGTGGACTTAATGATTTAAACTGCAGAGATCCATTTCACAGGTAAAGAAAAATTGCTCGCTTAAGTCCAAGTTTTGAAAAAACTACCTGCCAATTTTAGTACTTCAGGTTTTTTTGAGTGTTCAGCTTGAGGCCATTCCAGCTTCATTTTCAGAGATTCTGAACACTTCAGTGTGAGTTCAGAGTGCCCAGCACCTCTGCAGAGATGCTAAGCATGTTAGCTAGTATTTAGAGTGCTCAACATCTCTGAAATCAGGTCCTAGTTTCTCTGATTGGACACTATAAAATCAGTAAGTACATTTGTAACACAGGCCTAAGTGATTTTTTTGTTTGTTTGTTTGGGGGTTTTTTGTTCAAGGGCATGTATGAAATGGGTGGCAATACTAGGAACAGAACACTTTTTTATACTTTAACCACAAGAATACTCTTTCTCTTTGATATAATTTCAGAGAGACTTTTTGCAAATTGTATTTTTTTTAAATAGTGTATTAAGGAAGTAATAACTGCTGAACCCATTCAGTCAGATCTAAGGTAAGACTCTCTTTGCTGTCATTGGAGAACTATACAGGCAGCTAGCAGTTCCTTTTGAAACTTTAATTCTTTTGTAACTTAATATAACCTTACTCCCTACAGTATAAAGTATTTATTAAAGATCTAGCGTAGTACAAGCATTAATCTTCACAACATTCCACCACGCAGGAAAGTCTTATCTTCATGTTACAAAAGAAAAAGGATGAAGTAACTTGCCTAAGTCAGTGACAAAGTTGAGGATAGAGCCCAGAACCTCTGGTTCCTGAGCCATATTCACCTCCTTACTGAACTGCCCTTCCAGAATAAACTAAAATTTTTTTAAAAAGTATAAAAGTTAAATACCAATATGGTAAGATACATACTAAGTATTTTGCATGGACATTCATTTTAGGTATTTTTTTTCTTTTGATCAGTGTTCCTGATAGCAAAAAAGTAAAATGTGGAGTTTCCCATATCAAGACTGGGAGTGTATAATACTTGTTAAAAATCTGCAAGAAGAGTTGAACACAAAGATGACAAAATTAGCAGATATTACAGGGTTGCTTTTTCAGGTAGTCAAATCTAAAGAAGACTGAGGAATTTCAGAGTATTTATTTGGATTAACAAAATGAGAAATGCAAAGCAGAATACATAATTTTAATAAATTCTAAATTTAAAGTAGTAGTTTCAGAAAAAAAGAACCCATGTGAAATGCTTGTACGAGTGAAGTTAATAACAAAACATCTATTTTACCCTTAGACATTATTGTATGGAGAACTTAATGAAGACCTTTGCTCCCAGTGCAGCTGTAGTTGAGAATATGCAAAGCAAGATGATGCATCAAAAAAATGGAATAGAAGTCTGGAAAAGGAGGTGTCGGAGAGGGGAGTTAGAGAACGGCAGCAAGAATGTTTAGGGGCATGTAAGAACTTTTATAATGTTTGAAAGACCTGGATCCTTTGTTCTACAAAGAAAAGTAAGAGGGGACATGAAAATAGCACACACAATAACAAATGGCTAAAATAATTTAGATTAGCATCCATGTTCAGCCTTTCTTATATTACAGGAGAATGGGATATCAATTAAATTAAAAGGGGGAAATATCAAAACTGATAAAAGTATTTTTCATAGAGACCCAACTCACCTGTAGAATTAATTGCTGCCATATTTTTTTTTTTGAAAACAAGAGCTTACCAGGAATGTTAAAAAAAGATTATGTATAGCATTATAGAAAAGTAACAGGAAAGGGCCTTCAGGAGGTCACCTAGTCCAACCCTTTGCTCAAGGCAGAATCCACCACATCTAAATTATTCCAGACATGGGCTTATTGAATCTGTTCTTAAAAACTTTGAAGGATAGCACAGATTTCCTAGAGAGGTGGTAAAATCCCAGATGTTTAACTACCCTCACAATGCGGAAGTTATTTCTTTATTTTAATCTGAATATTTGGAACTGTAATAGTTAATATTTCACATTAACACATCTGTGTCCTCAGGATGGAGGACAAGACCATGCTCTACCTGTACCAAAAGTTTGGAGTAATTTTTTTCTGAGGTCAAGTTGTTTCATAAGTGTCAGCTTCAGGATTTTATGTGCCAACTTCTAAAACAATTGGAATGGTAATGGTCAGAAACAAGATGTTAGCCTGGATGAACCATTGGTCTGAGCCAGCATAGGAACTTTTTGTGTTTTAGTGTTCCTAAATGAAGCATGATATTTAGACAAAAATAGGTTTGCTGAAGGTACAGTTCAACTTCAAGTATCTAAAATGTAACTGATATTTTCTATACACAAAATTAAAGGATGATCTGGTGATTGCATATTATTCTAATTATAAACTTAATGTTTTACAAACTGGTCTTATAGTTAAGCTGGTTTTTTGTTAGGTTTGGTACTTTCATTACACCTCAAATGGGATGATTTCTTTCACTCTACAGGCAGAGTGATTAGAGACTTTAATAGAACTTCTACTGCTGTCATCACAGCTTCTCATTCAGTACAATACCAAATTTAAACTAGTTTTACATGAACACACACTTATGCAGAATGTTTTGAATATTCCGATTATGTACTTTTCAGCCTGTACGTACAGCTGTAATTACAACACTATGCCTTCTAGTTAATTTTTCGTCTTTGTTAATATATTCCCTGCCACTCGTTATTTTTCCCTTAGAGACTACTAAAAAGAACAGAACTTTCATTGTGCTTGGGTAAATTGAGGAGTAGTGAATTATTTTTCTGTGGTTTTTACTTGTACTGAGAATTGTTCTGTGTTGGACTGATGTAAGAATATAGTCCTGCATCAGATCTTTCACAAAGTAAACTGCGGGGTCACTACTCTTCCTCTTAGAACTACATACTCAGATATCCTTAAAATATTTTTCCTTTCTTAACCCTATCCTTGAAACTTTTCAGGAAACCTCTATTTTCTAGCTAATGCCACAGTCCCGCAAGCTGTTCCATTTTTATAGATCTGTGTATTAATTTATATAGATCTATGTATTAAAGTAGACCTCCAAAGAAGACGGGAAGACACTGAAAGAGATCACGTACAGGGGAAAGCTTGCAAGAGTTGAACCCAGGGTCTAAATCTGCAACCTTTATTTATATGAGTAAATGTTCAGTGTTACATGTAGCAAGTCTAGACTATTTGTATGAGTACAGACAACCCCTGCTTAGTGCTCTGAATTGGTTCCTGAAAAACCAAGCATTAAGCGAAACTGAAAGTTTTTGATGACCCAAGATGATGACTGCAAGTGGGTTTTTTTAATGACCCAAGATGGCGACCATGAGTGTTATAACAAAACTCACTGAGCACTAAGTGGAATCAGGTATCAATTTTAAATGAGCGTTATAGCAAAACAGCATTAAGTGGGAGTTGCCTGCACATGTTGCATGCTCAGGCTTCAGATTCATCAACTCTATTAGATGTGATTAATTCTAAAGGATTTCCTGCACTAACATTCAATTGTCAAAACTCAACACAGCTATTATTACAACAGCAATTATTAAAATCCCTATGGCTAGTGGTCCAATTAGCAATAAAATGTCAGTCAGGAATAATCAGTGATTTGGATTATTTGTACAGAAATAATTTCAGTAAAGTTCATGTGCTCCTTGTGTTTGAGCATTAATTTTCCATCTGATGAGAACCACAGTTTCTGGCATGGAGCCCATGGACTGATCGCAGATTTGGAATGTTGATCTTGAACACAAATATAAATGCTAATTCTGCCTAAAGGTCAAAAAAGCTGACCTGTATTAAAAAGGCTCTGAATAAAAAAGCAATGCACATACACTTTGAGTTCATTCATATGAAGCTGACACAAGCAAAGGAGTCACAAAGGTACAGTCATCATAGGCAACTTCCTTCCTGTTCCAAATTGACTTTCTGGTGTAGACTCCTTGGGGGAACTTCATGGATTTCCAGAGGATGCAAAATGTTCATGGCTGTGAAAAAGGACTGTTGTCCCGGGGGCTGACATTTCTGTTTACTAATGAGGTTTACAGGTGTAAGTACAGCTCCTATAACGGCTCAGTGGAAAAATAAACATTTATATTCACTCAAGTACACGCAAGTTAAAAGTATGTTAGGATGCAAAGTCAAGCACTCAAGGAAATGCCAGTATGATGGCTGCGGCACCCATACATGTATTATGCAGTGTTTCAACCATCCCATGGGAAGTCTAGCTGAACCAGAAATAGAATCCTGCCTCCTAAGTCCCACCGGTGTCTTCAGAAGAGAATGTCCTTTCTCATAGTCACCTCTTTCAGTTGCAATCTTTATATACAGAATATATTTAATCAGGAAACCCTTGGTGCTTATTTCTGGATCTAGGGGGACTTGTAATCTAGTAGATGCAGCTAGTATGGCCAAGCACATAAATTTCATATGTTAATTTTGATGGCTAACATGGCTAGGTGGTTGAGATATGGGTCTGCTATAGTAGGGATGTAGGGATGCTAGACTCAAACCCCAGTAATGTATGGGAGCCTGAGCTACCTTTAGGGTCCTCCTCTGGACAGGGCCAGTGTAAGGCAGCATGCACTATCCTCTATTTTTGCCCTTTTGTAGACATAAGGCTATACCACAGAGCGGATGAAGTGGAGAGCTCTGCAGTGATTCTGGTACAGTGAGACTCAACTAGAGTCCTGGGCTACCTTAACATCCTTTCAAGGGTGCCACAGGGTACCATGCAACACTTACAACAAGCTTTAGAACAGCTTTTGAGGGAAAGAATAATGTAATGCATGAGGGTAAATTGAAAATGAAATGAAACGCACTATGGGTTTACCAGACTGACCTAATCTCTTTCTGGGGTTAGGCAAGATTTTTCTAGATCACCAATTCTCAGTCAGGGTGCTGAGGCATGTGGAGATGCTTTGGGATCCTTGGGTAACTAGTGCCTCCTGATCCTGGTGAGGGCACCAGCAGCCAGTCGCCAGTCACAGAGTGTGGGGATCCCCCAGCAGCTGATCAAACCAGAAGTGCCAGCAAACCAAAAGTGCCAGCAGCGCTTCTCTTGGTGCCCTCACATTCTCGGGGGGGGGCACCAGCCACCACCCCCCACTCCCCGGCTGGCAAGGGCCAATCTCAGGGGAAGCACGTGCCCCCTCTGTGCCCTCCCTACGCATCACCTACAAAGGGTGTCGCACAATGTTAGAACTGTTAGGTGTGCAAACGTGATTCACAAGACAAATCCAGAAAAGTCCAGATGAGTGTGGCCCTGCAGTATGTGGTGCCACAAACACATCTACAGCACCGCAGCGCAGTCAGGCATTCTCCGCGCTGTGGGGGTGCACTGCCCGTGTATGCTCTGCTCCAGTTTTGTTTTTTTTTACGTGGGTTTTTTGATCCCTGAATGATGTTCTGTTTCTTTTTTTCCATGGGTTTTTTTGACCCCTGGATGTCCAGGAGTCAAAAAAACTGCACGGAAAAAAACCCCAGAATGGAGCAGCACACACTTGGGCAGTGTGCACTGCTGAAAAGCAGAGCTGGGCTGCCCGGAGCCATGCTGTGGTTGCCAGCCTGGCTCTACCTGGCAGGATCACTGCAGCTGCAGCCCTGGGAGGCCCCCAGGACAGGCTGCCTAGCCCAGTGCTGACCCCAATCTCCCTTACCCCACCTGGGGTAACTTGCCGTGCACCAAAGTGCATGCAGCATGGGTGTTCCCCAGAGACAAGTAGCTGTGGTGCAAGGTGCACCGCTACCACTTCTTCCCTGGGAACCAAATGTGTGGGCTCATTTGGCCATGGGCCCAGAGCTTTCAAATAGGGACCCACACTGCGAAAAGCAACCAGACCTGTCCTGGTCTTTCCGAGTTCTCACGACAGAAGAATGGCTCTAGTCCAGCGGTTCCCAAATTGTGGGTTGTGACCCCAAAGGGGGTCACAATATCAGCGGATGGGGTCACGGGGGTGGAGGGCTGTGGGCTGAGAGTGAGGAGCTGTGCTGAGGAAATGGGGACATATATGGGGTCATGCTGAAGAAATGTTTGGAAAGCGCTGCTCTAGTACTTTTCTGTAGCCAAAAAACGAGTGAAAATGAAGGCAGCATTTTCCAAGGGGGTTGTGAGTCTAGCAAGGGTGCATTTAAAACGTCTATCCCCCAGTCTACAAGACGCTGAGAGGCAGGCTGTAGGAGACAGACACTCGCAGCCGGCTGCTGAAGGGAGCTCTGTAGTAGGCAGGTCTTCACGGCTGAACACGACGTCCCGGTCCAGGGTTAGGCTGGCGAGTGTCTCCGAGGGCCCCGCTTCAGCTTCAAATGAAAGCCGGCTGGAAACCAGCTAGGCCGCCGTCACATGTTCAAGCACTTTTACAGCCGGCTGGCTCCTTTTATAGCCGGACAGTCACGTTTCTCCCGCGACTATTACTTTGCCCGTGTGGCCGGTCTAAGTTCATCGTGCGCTTCACCCGGGACTTGCGCGGTAAGTGTAACGTGTGGCAGCGCCGCAAGGCAAGGCCAGCACGCAGGGGAGGGCCCGGACGCCTACGCCTCAACCCGGGCGACAGCGGCGCCGGTAGCAGCGCAAAAGCCCCCCAGGTTCCCAGCCGGGGCGGGGCGGGGCGGGGCGGGGCGGGGGGAACAGCCAGTTTCCCCAGCGCCAGAACACCGAGAGCTTAAGGAGGACAGGGTCGGTGCCGCGCAGGCGCACTGCGGAGGCCGGCGGACGCCGCGGACCGCTGGAGGGCGGGAGTGGTTGCCAGGTGACACGGAGGAGGGGGGGTTGGGAGCTCTACGCTCACTTCCGGTCGCGGCAGCTGCAGAGGCTGCCTCGTGGCTCGGCGGCGATGGGTGCGGCCGCCGCGGGCTCGGGTCAGGCCCGGGCGGGCGGCTCCGGAACCGGGGCTGCTGCCTCCTCCCGCGTGGTATGGGTGAGATTGCTAACGCTTGGCCCTCGCCGCTTCCTCCCTGCGCCGGGCGGTGCCGCGGGCCAGAGTAGCGGCCCAGGGCTGGCCCGGGTCGGAAGGCTGCCCCTGGCGAGGGGCCCTGCTCTGCCTCCTGCGTGTCCACATCAGGCCTCACCACGCGCAGCCGGTCTGGTGGGCTACCCAGATTTGGCAGCAGGGGGCAGCTGGTGCCATGGCTCGCATGAAGGCAAATTTTCAGACCCCTGGGGGAAGTCGGATAGCCTGGTTCTTTGGACTGGGGGTTGAGCTCCCCTGCGTTGGGGTACTTAAAATAGGGTTAAGTAGAATGGGAAGGAAAATAGCACCGCTCTCCTCATTTGCTTACGGGGCCCAGGATAGGAAGAAGTTGCATTGCATTTCTTGGGGGAGAAAATGCAAATTTTCTCCCCCAAGAAAAATCTTGGCTAACCACAGAAAGAGATTGGGTCCATCTGGTAAACCCCTGGTTCATTTCATTATATTTTCAATTTGCATTTTTGCACTGTGGGGAGAGAGAGCAGTTACACATAACCAACTTGGCTTTTCACTTTACAGTATGAAAATTGAACAGTAGAAATCTTGCTAATTGTGGAGTTGTAATGGAAAAGAAAGTGGGGTGCTTTAATAATTACTGTTGAATTTTTATATTTGAAGAATAATTTCTTAAAGTTTCAAGAGAAGTAAACTGTAAATTTCCCTGTGCGTAATGGCATATTTGCAGTGTTAGTCACCGAGTTGATAGTGGAAGCCATTTAGAAGGGGCTGCATCTTTCCTCTTAATGGCCACCTTACAGGCCTGCAACACACTGCCCAAAACAGGAGATCTGTAACTAGAATGTAGGCTGATAGTTAAGGAGTTAATTTCAATGCAATTTAAAGCTGAAAGAATGAGGGTATTCTTGCATCTCTTGCATTTTAGAGATGAGAAGGCGGATGTTTCCCTAAAATTTAATATACAAGCTGTGACTTGAAAAGGTAAGGGTGGCTTCATGTTGTGTCTCCAAAAATCGCTCATTGCTTTAAAAAAAAATCCAGTGCTGTTAAAGATGAACTATACATTGATTTTAGTTTTATTAGGAATGCAATTGCTGATGCATTATTTGCCATTTGTTTTAAGATGCCTTTTTATTTTTCTGCAATTTGCATATATTTTATGAAATTGAGATGGATTTAATTAGGCAATATACTGAAGATGCTATTGGAAAATAATTGATTGTTTTGAGTTATTTTCAGCCTTTCAAGCCTTCTGTATAATGATAAATTGGACAGCTGAAGAACCGTATTGATCCTGATGTCTTCATAAATAACTTTCATCAGCAGATGCACGTCCCAATTCTAATGATAAATTACCCCTTTGTCACTGGGGAGCTTGGGCAGAGTGTTGTCCAGTGACTCTGACCATGCTTTTTCTATTTTGTCAGCACAGCACATACTTAGAAACATTAGTTATCTTGGGAGTGCTTCCTATCAGGGTCTTGTCTTAGTAGTCTCTGAGGTAGCATAATTGTAACAAGATTATGGGAAGAGTGCTGACTTTGAATTGAACCTACAGGGAATGTACTATTGTGTTTACGAAGAAACCTGTGCTCAGAAAGCAGGGGACATATAACCTTTAACCTTAGTTCATTTTTCATACTTGTCAAATCTAACTGGACCAAAAGGAAAAAAAAGCAATGGTTACTCATTAGGAACATCATACCCTTCTAAAATCAATGATTTTCCATACTTATCTTCCTGACCACAACTCCTTTTTATGGACAAAACACTAATGCCTTCCGTTTTAACTTTTTGTTATCTCTAAGCAAGTGTCATACTCGGCTTATCCTAGGACTTCAGTTACTGAAAATGGGTAGTGGTTTCATATTGTTGCAGTGTTGCTCTGCTGATATACTTATGGCTCATCTCCAAATAAACAATTTCTGCTGCTGAGATTATGGTGGAATTGTGAATAAGGAAAATGACTTGATTTGCTGTTAATGAATGTTTGAAGTACATGATGTGTGGATTTCTTTTTGTAAAGTAATGAGCAAAGTTGGTGAGTGGGTGCTTGTCTCCAATGGCTTCACAAGTCCTCTGCCTGAATTCCATTATACTGTTCCTTTGCAGACAGTAAGGTGTCATTACATGAACTCTTGAAATCAAAACCAAGTATTTTTCATGTATTGTACATATGATACTTGGGGAGCTTCAACAGGCTAGCAGCCAGGAAGCTTGTGTCCTATTAAAGGCATATGTACATCCTTGTAGATTTTGAAAAATTACTTTGTAAGTTTATCTCTCTGGAGGGAGGAGGGGAGAAAAGCAACAGATAAATCCCCACTTGTTATCCAGCAGTCCCTTTTTCAAGGATCAGAATTCTCTTTTAATGTTCAGAAGTTACTTTAAAATATGCACCTGCATTTGGCAAATTATCATGCTTAAACAAACTGATTTGCTGACCCAGGTAGCCTTATGCAAGTCTTTTCTTAGCCTGAAGCTAGCCACCTCCCATGCAATAGTAATTCTGTATCATAAACAAGTAATTTTGGCAAAATAATAATTTCTTCTTTGTTGTTTACCCAGGTGAGTGTTGTTTCCTTGTAAATTTATGAATCTGAGATGCCAGAACATAATACACCGAAGAATGAAGACTTTACCTAGGATTTCATGGTATGCATAGATTTTTATTTTTCTCCCTTAATGTTACACATGAATATTGACTTGAGACTTAGGTGTTTAGACTTCAGAAAGCCCATGGAAAGTGTTTATATATTGCTGACCTGTAGCTATCAAGTAAATTACTAAGCAATATTACCACCTTACATGTCTCAATATTGTAGCTGCAGAGTGCTAGAAAATGAGTTGAGAAGTTTTATCAGAGGGTTGAGAAGCTTTTTAAAACTCCAGTGAAGGAGCAATAGCCTCAAGCTTGAGCAGGGGAAATTTAAATTGGAGATTAGGAGGAACTTTGACTATGACAGAGAGCGCTAGGGAAATTATCTCCATTCTTAGACATTTTCAAGAGCAGGTTAGAATTACACTTGCCTGGGATGGTTTAGTTTGGGATGATCCTGCCTTGCACAGGGGGCTGGATTAGATGATCCTGCAAGGTCCCTTCCAGGCCTACTTTCTTATGATCCTAAGGAGACATTACAGCTTCCTTGAGCAGTTTTTTCCACTGTTCTTCCATTCACAGTAAAAAAGTTTCACAGATTCACAGAAGTTTAAGACTGGAAGGGACCTTGAGAGATCATTGGGTCCAGCCTCCCTGCTCTGGTCAGGAAAGACTGCTGAGGTTTCCCTGTCCTCACTCCTGCCCCTCTGAATTTTAATCTAAATGCAGTTTTTTGCACCTTAAATTCATTGCTTTATGTCATCTTGCCCTCTGCAGCAATGGAGAACAGTTGTTCTCCTTCTTCTGTATAGCAACCTTTCAAACATTTGGAAACTGCTGTCATGTGTCCCTCAAATCTCCTTTGTCTCTAAACTAAAAAAAAGCCCTACAGCTCGTATTCCAGCCATTTGTCATCTGTTGCTTGCTTCCAGATTATCTCCAGTTTCTCCATGTCCTTCTTAAAATGTGCAATCCAAAACTACACAGTAGTTCAGCTGAGGCTTAGCCAGTGTCAGATGGAGAGGGGTTAGCATGATCTTCTGTCGCTATACTTCTTAGTACAGTCCCAAAGTTGCACTTGTTTTTTTTAGAAATCAGAGGAAAGATTTTCAGGAACACTATATAATTAATTTGGTTGGTTACAAATGAGAAACTAAGATCAGAACTTCATGCTGTCCATGTGCTAGTTGCACAGTACAAAACATTAGGTACACAAATGCCCAGCATATTGTGCCTCATTCGCTACACAAAACTATTAATGTACAAAATGAGACCCAGTCCTTCACCCCCATCGTAAGTTAGCGGAGTCCTCCAAGGAGAAAATAAGTAGTTGCCACACTGTAACTAGAAATGTGAAAGAGATTCCATTCAGAAATAGTGCTAAAACCAACAGACCGCATAAGCTTTAACTCTAGTATAAATATTTATGTATAGTCTTAACGTGTGGCCTTATCTTTAAAGTGGGACTTGTTTTAGCACCAATGATTACTTATGTTTAGGATGCTAATCTTGTGGTTTACAAAGCTATGACAATATTCAAATATTTTCCTTCTGTAAAATATTAATTTACAGTATTAAATGGTAATCGTAAGCAGGAATTTAGTTTGCTGGCATAATGATGATTTCTTTGCCGTTTACCCAACTGATATGTTTGATGAGTATCTGTATATCTGAGATGCCAGCCAAACTTGAAAAAGCCAAATAACCTGATCAGCTTGTGTTATTTATGAACGTTTGATATTAATATTTTCTTGCAAACAGTGAGAATTGAGTCTCCTGTGATATTTTCACAAGTTCCATGCACTTTCTACAGCCATGATGTTGTGTCATCTGCTAAAGTCAGAAGAACGTGAGTATGCTGCTTTTCTTTATGAAGATGTTAATACCAGCTCCTGTTAAGGAAGCCCAATCCTAAAGCGGTAGAAATATGCATAGTTCCATGGAGCATTGTGGATCACTACCAGTTGAGGGTCCAGCCTGTTGTTTAGCCAGCCAGGCCAGCAACTTGGAAACTGTTCCTTTTTTTCCAATCCCTGTCTGGCCCCAGTTGTTATAGTGGCCATTTTTGGTATGGCAATCTAAAGAGAGAATTTAGAGAGAGAAACGAAGGCAAAAAGTTGCAGTAATTGTTGGGTCTTGCCTTCCTGTTGCAAAAGAATTAAATTCAGTCTTCTTGAATGTATTTCTTATCCTAGAGCAGAGGCTTTGTCCAGAATAGCTTGTAACAAGTAATCTAAAAAGAAATAGCCACCTGTCATTCAATCAGCATAGGCAGAAGTAATACTACTGGCATAATGATGATTACCTCTTGCCGTTTACCCATCTGACAATATGTTGATGTGTAAGGTTGAATCTGAGATGCCAGAACAGCTTTGAATAAGCTAGGTAAATTTGTTTTTCCATTCAGTTCTAAAACTTGGTTCCAAATCTAGTTCCTTTTGCTGAAAAATAACATGTTTCTGTGATTTTTTTTTTTTATGCATTCGCATGCTTTTGAAAATGTTCTTTATTAGATAAACTGTCCTGCTTTTCATAGTCAGCATGAAATTCATAAGATAACTTGATGTCTGTGTCAAGCTTTTGTGACACTCACTTACATGCTGAGGAGAATGAAACCTAGGGCGCCTGAAGCTTCTTCTACACATTACAGGTATTGGCAGTTAAATGGTTAATTGTGCAGTTGCCTTAAGATTAGAGCTATGAAGGCCCAGAAGAAAACAGTTTTTCTTCCTGAGGACATTTTTTAGGGTTTTTTTCCCAAAAAATTGGAAAATTGAAATTTTTGAAAAAGTTTAAAAAACCTCATATGAAATATTTTCTTTTAGGCTAGTGAATAAAATGTGTAAGACGGGGTGTTTATATATTGCTACCCTTTACTCCCCCAAAATGTTTTCTAATAACTATGTAATAGGAAGACTTATGTAAGCCTGTGTA
>NW_017728992.1:128996163-128997802 GCF_001723915.1 Gavialis gangeticus | reverse complement strand
GGTTTTTTCCCCAAAAAATTGGAAAATTGAAATTTTTGAAAAAGTTTAAAAAACCTCATATGAAATATTTTCTTTTAGGCTAGTGAATAAAATGTGTAAGACGGGGTGTTTATATATTGCTACCCTTTACTCCCCCAAAATGTTTTCTAATAACTATGTAATAGGAAGACTTATGTAAGCCTGTGTACAGTATCAGATCATTACAATTCCTGTACACTAAGGACAAGCACAAATACAAAAGCAAGATGCATTTCTGCCCCCAGGGGGCACTGCCATTTTTCACAAAAGAAGTATTCAGTGTCTTCTTTGCTTGTGGACTTCCTCTATTGTTGACTTTTGATCTAGAGGTTGGTGGATCTGCTGCTGTCCTGACGAGGCCTTAAAGGATGGGGAGTGGGCACTGGCAGCAGCATCTATTCATCCCTGTAGAAATTAGAAACAAGAAGCTTATTGCCCTGGCTGCTCAGAAGCCTCAGGAGAGGAGACAGAACAAGTCTAAAGGTTTTGAAGTTGGAAGGAACCTGCCCCCTCCTGGCCCTGTGACCTTGAGATCCACAGAAGTACAGAAGCAGCACAAAGGAGCTAAAAGAAAGTATACTTTTAGAAAGATTCACTAACCACTAAAAAACATTTTTATTTTAAAGAAGCTTTATCTGCACTGTAATATGCCACTGGTGACTCCATTCTCCCACAAGTCACCTATCATTGTATATGGCTGCACTGAAATTTTCATGTGGATTTAATATCACTTACCAAGCATCAAATACATTATTTCTGTGGATGCAATGACTATCACTCTTACTTTATGTTTAAAACTAACTTCTTTTACCACATCTTGTTTTTCAGGCACGTGAGGGTTACAGCAAGCTTCTCCAGGAACCTGGTAGAAGTGGACACACAGCATATTTCCTTTTCGTTCTACTGCAAAGAATTTGCTTAAGTTGAGGCATGCTCAGTTGTGTTTCGGTATGCACTGACTTTGAGATTGAGGCTTATATCTGCATGGTCCACAAACAATTTTCATCTTCATGAAGATTCATTAATCTAAGACTTGCCATTTATTGTGCTTGTTTATTAGAGAGGTTTCCTACTATGTAGGGAATTGTATAGAATGCCCTTGAGACATTGGGCAAGATATTTCATGCCTATTTCACTTATTCGGATTGTAAGCTCTTTAGGGCAGAGATTGCCTAATTGTACTGTACAAACAAAGCTGTCTTAAATTTTACTTTGGGCATGTAATTGCTCCTGGAATATCATCTGATCTCTACACTGCCTGTATGTTTGACTGAAATTCAGATCTGCAAAAATACAGTATCTTTAGAGAAGTACTTTTGCTATCATGTAGGTAACTGAAAAAACTACAGCAACAATGAAGAGAAGACACAGATTTGCTAAAGCCATAACCATAATGAATCAACTCTAAGCTACCTATTTTATTTCACTTTGAAGCCATTTGACTGCAACTAACTGTTTTCAGAAATACTTTCAGTCCTATTTCTCACTGCCCCACACTTGTATATCTTCCCTTAACCTTCCCAATAATCTTCTCCTTGGCTTTACTGGCATATTTAGACACAGAAAATTAGTGTAATATTGTCTAATCTCACATCAGATGTGAATTAATTTATCCCCAGGA
>NW_017728992.1:128982129-128991163 GCF_001723915.1 Gavialis gangeticus | reverse complement strand
CTGGCTTTACTGGCATATTTAGACACAGAAAATTAGTGTAATATTGTCTAATCTCACATCAGATGTGAATTAATTTATCCCCAGGAGCAGCAGTTTCATAAACCCCCCCCCCCCCAACTTTCCTGTACAGTATACATTTGCATTGCTCAAAAATGTAAAACTACTTTTAAATACTTTTAAGTCAAATCAATAAGCTTAAAATAAGAACAAGTGCTTCAGTTAAACACTATTCTTCGTTGGTGGTAGTGTGTATGCCAGGCCCATATGTGGCAATAAACTGTAACAGTTGCTGGTAGCACTGCCTGAGGTAAACATCTCTTTGCTGCAGGGAGCTCTCATCAATGAGGTCAAATGGAAACACGGCGTTGGGAGCTACACAAAATATGGAGGCACCTATATATAAAATAATTGAAATTAGAGATTGTGTTAATAGATTTCATGCCTGTTGCCAGAAAATCCTCCTTACCAGTTTGTTCATTTTGGTTACATAGCAAGAAACATTAACAAAGGTATTAACTTAATAAAGGTTCTGACCCTTTTTTGGGAGGAGGGTTTGTGATATCTTTTAGCAGACCTGCTATATGGTTGAGAGAGATTTTTAGACAAGCTAGAGGACCTTGTGCCTAAAAGCTTGCCTAAAATCTCTCCCAGCTACATTGTTGGTCCAATAAATAATATCACTCAAAAAAATAAAATCTTTTCCCCTTTCATATTTCCTAGACCATCACAGCTATGCTATCACTACACTATCACTTCAACCCAGCCATGGCATACTCCAGTCCTAAACTTTTGTGAAACCAGAGATTGGATTTTTTTGTTTGTTTTAGGATTAGTAATGGGCTATGAGCTTTTTAACTCTTCTGGTTTGAATCTGCAATTAGGCTAGACCAATCTATTTATATATGCAGGGGATGGAGGTAGGTATTGGAAAGACACCCACTCAGGCCATAAGGTTCTTGAGACTGATCAATAATTAATAGGGTTAGTGCAGGCACAGGAGACTGTTCATATGCTCCTCATTGGAGGTGTGACACCGACAGCTAGAAATCCTAGCTGAAAAGGGTATTTTCCCTAGCCCAGATCATAATGGTCCTTGGGAGCTGAAGAAATCTTGCAGCTTTCCACCTGAACAAAAATTTGCAAAGCTTACTGGTGTACTAAAGAAACAGTGATTTATATTTAAAATAGCTTGCTGCAGAGCTTTTAGTATAGAAATGTTATGAGATCAAGCTTTGGAGTCCAGCAGTGTTACTTTACCTGTATTTGTGTTACCAATATCAAGAATGTCTTTGGTAGATCTGCTGTCCCAGTTAGAATTCCTCCTCCTTTCATTCCTCATTACCTATCTGAAAATAAGACTGCACCTTCTTCAGTCTTTATTCCCAAGTTAGAGTTTCAGTTTACATTTTGCTCCATATCAAGCCAACTTCACTATTTTACACTTACCACTGCAACAGTGCCTTAGCTATGAAAACAAACATCACCATCCAAATACAAGATATAAAAACAGGTCAAAGCTTAACAGCCTCTTTATATATTTGTTTAAAAATTATCCAAATATTTTTTTACAGAATTCCTTAAAACCCAATAGTGTTAACAGCAAACACCTGCGAAAGCTGAAGTATTTTACCATGCTTTAATGTGAGAGATGATTCAAGCAACAAGACAGCTATCAGTACGTCTTCTTCAAGTACTTTCCTCCTCAAGCTCAGCTTTGCATGTGCTTCAGACAGTGAAACTCTTGGAGACAAAAATGCCAATATCAGACATGCTGGCTAACTGTGCAACAAATAAAGCAAGGATTATTTCACTTTTTCAAACACTGCGATGGAATAAGTAAATGGCTAATTACTGTGGTGTGTGGATTGTCGCTAAAGCTTAGATCACTTTGCTTTTCTATATGTTATCGTGGCCACTTGAAATTATTCTAGTGTGCTGCCAAATACGGAGTAATGTGTTACACCACTGAGCAATAATTATTTTGCTGCACAGGTAAATATCAAGAAGAAATTATACATCACATGTCTTAAAGCATTTTTAAATAAAAGTTACGTAACTAACAAACTGCAGTGCTCAAGTAGAGGTAAGGCTTAAGGGTACTGAAACAATCAGAACTTAGTCTCCTTTGGTTCTTAAATAATAATTGTTTTAATACCTGAAGAATGAGCAAATACCATGTTTTCCCTCATGTCCACTGCTTTCCCTTCCCAAAACAACTGGGAGAAAGTGTCCTCGTTATATGCAAAGAAAAGGGATGTGGAATTTTGGGGGTGGGGAGAGGAGTAGTGCAATTAGTAGTGCAGCAGCTTTAATTGCTGCTTCTTGTGGAACTATGGCAATTCCTGTTGCCCCTGCTCTCCTTCCCCCTCACCTCCCATCTCTGCTGCCAAATTTCTAGACCCAGAGGGGGCCCCTTGTCCCCAACTAAACCCTGGATTGTGCCAATCCCTGGGGCTGGCCCATGGCTAGATCTGATGCATGAGGTGTGGCCTAGCACATGCCCCAGATCTGGTGTGCTGGTTCCGACCCCTCACAGTGGCTTCAGAGTCCTGTGCTGGGTCTGGCCCTGTGTGCTGGACCTGGGGCCATGTGCTGAGTCCAGGACTTCACTGGCTCAGGCCATGTGCCAGGTCAGGTCTGGACTCAATTCACTAGAGCCCATGCCTGGGGTCAGACCTGGCACGTGGCTCTGGAGCTGGACCAGTGTACTGGGTCGGTTTCCAGACCCCACCTAGAACGTGAAGCTGGTAGTAGGGTAGTGGGCAGGCTCAGCTCCCTAGCTACTGCCTGTTATCTCGGTCAAAGAGCTTCCTTTTCTTCAGGCTCCCCTTCAGAATCAAGAGGCATTCCATATACAGGAGCACACTATTTGCAAGAAAATACGGTAAGTTTGAACAGACATTTCAATGGTTCTCAACCACTAATTTTGGCAGAAGTAGAACAAATGAACATTCCTGAATTACAAATATGAACTAGCATATACTTGCTATGAAAACAAAGTTTTGTATTCAGAGATTGGCCCGGTTTTTATCAGTTGAAACGCTGAGTTTCCAGGAAGTGTCATCCCCTTTTAAGACATGGAAGAAGTAAGCAATTTAATATGAAAATTAAAACCTACAAGATTTTCAGTGCAGATGCTGATAGCGTTGATCCATGAATAGAATCTGTCCTGACTCTTCGACTTGCTAGGTAGTAGCCATGAATCAGTCTCTCTGCTTCTGGATCAAGTTCTACTCGCAAATTCTTAGCAAATACAATTAACTAAAAGAGATAGTATGAAACATATAAGGAAAGCTTTGCAAAAGAAAAGTATTCACCTCACTACATATAAAACAAGTTGTGGGGCAGTAATGTACAGGCAGTCCTCAACTTACACCGTTTCAAGTGACAACATTTGTAAATTGACACCATTTCAACTCTGACATCAGTTTTGACTACAGTGCTTGATCTGACCTGATGCCACACCAGCGAACAAGTTTGCTGCGTTGCCCATCTCCCTGGAGAACATCTGTCCAAACTTCCTTGGACACTTGCTTTAAGAAAGCAGAGAAGACTCCAGCCAAGAACCCTTCAAAAAGTCCAGCAGTCACCTCAAAGAAGCCCTTCCAAATCAATATGATTGCTATTTACAATAGAAATACATTAATGTATCTATGTTACTCATCTATAATTGATTTAGTACAAAATTCTGTGTTATTGGTGAAAATAGGTTCAGGAACCAATCCCCCATTTATAACATTGTTTCCTATGGGAAAATTGGTTCCAAGTTACAATGAAAACCTAAGACTAGGTTTTCAGGAACCAAATGTGGTAAGTCTGGACGGCCTGTATACAGGCATTATTTTTTAAGTTAACAGTTTTTAGAAAGAACTACAACCAAGTAACTTCACATAGTGAATGGGCATCAAACTCACCTTGTGCCCCAGGCTGGATCTGGGTCACAGGGCTCTTTGTGAGTTTGATTTAGCTCATGACATAAGGAAGTTCCAGTGGTGGTGGCAGCTCCCATTTTCCAGCCTGGAGCACACTGGTGGCAGCAGCTCCAGCACAGAGCATGCAGCAGAACCTGGCAGCTAGGGCCGTGGCAATGTGGAAGGACAAAGCAGCCAGGCAGTGATGGGGACGGTCTCAGCCCTTGCCCTACCTGTCACCAATTGCTATGTCCACCAGGGCCTGAGAGCTCCAGATTCTGCAATAGGTTGCTCCCCCAATCATGCCAGTACCCCAGAGGGCCAGACAGCTGCTCCACAAGCCAGATACGATCCATGGGCTGTATGTTTGACACCCCTGACATAGTGAGGTGAATGCTGCTGATACAAAAAGATGGAGCTTGTTCACTAAATCATTAGGCTTCATTAAATATGTTGAAACAACCTGCATCATTGTTTTAATCCTGAACAGCCTTTGATCCATTTAAATACATTAAAAATAAATAGTATACTAACGGAAGGGTACCACACCAGATTTCTGTTTTTAAAACAATATTGTGCTTCAGATATGAGAATAAATGGAATATAGTAATCTAAAGTTATACTCTCTCAAAGGAGAGTATAACTTTAAATGTGTGTAAAGTGTTTTTTTAAATTAAGGGTAGAGAACTGAACATAATAGATTTGTGACAGTCTATACTCAGGTCTGAGTGCTGTGCTTATTTTTTTTTTAATCTCTGAATAATCTGGTGCGTAGTGGATGGGAGGTGAAATTGTTGCATTTGAAAAGATTGCTCTCTCTTTGGTAGGCAACAATTATGAGACTGCCAAATTCAGCTCTGGCACTGTAAGAAAAGTTGCTGAAAAGTAACCTGTTTACACCAGAATTCAGATGTCTTTTCAGGAGTAACATTTTAAAGCCTACTTTTCCTTCCTGTGAATACAAAATGTAAATTATAGCTGACCAAAAACTGTGACTTAAAAACAGTTCCTTACATAATATGTCACCATTTGAGATTATTTATTGCTGATTTTATTCCACTGGAAACTCAGGAACCCGTAGTTTACAATTTCAGTGCTGACTGACACCCAGTTTGACTAATAAGCCTTCAACTGGTCATCAAACAGACACTATCACGAGCTCTTGCTCCTAAGTAACAGAATCCTTGATTCAAGAACAAAGGAGCTGTTTAGCTCCTGCTGCTGGTACCAGTGGGCAAGCCTGAATCATTGTTTAAAAAAAAAAAAAATCAAAGGGACCCAAAAAACCTAGTGGGTTATACATACAACACATGAAATAATGTTGCCTGACAGCATGAAAATAAGGCTTTCTCCCTACCCCCACAGCCATTTCTGGTGACTGATTTAGGATGAGATCAGACTGCAATTAAAGTTTTTACTGTTGAAACAAGTACAAGTACAAACTTAGTTCGTCAAGCAGCTGGGACATTAGACAGTGTTCACTTGAACTGTCCTTGCACCTTCAGGCCCCTGTGAAGTGTAGTAAATTGGCTTTTCTTTCACCTATTTCTATTTTTTAATATATTTAAAATAAGATTTACTATTTTGCTCATAGGCCTACTTAGCTTTGTGCTCCATACATACCTGTGTTCTCTCATGCCTAAAAGAACTACTCCTGAAAATAACAGAATAAAATATTTTGTTGTTTTTGTAATATAATTCCTGGAAGTCCTGAAGCTGTAGTTTCTGGAATAGATGAGTATGGTACTACCCACACTAGATATATGTTCAGAAAACACCCACTAATCCAGAGACAGGAAACTGATTTTATGGGTGTAATTAAAAGCAACTTTTGTTGACTTCAGTGAGAGCATGATGAGGCACACAAGAGGAAACTAGTATCTGCAGTATACAGATCACCTTAAAAAGCCTCATCAAACCTCAGAGATTAGCACTAGATCATCAGATGAAAATCGTGTTCTGAATTATTTGTAGCAAGTTACCTCTTCATAATCTTGTGTTCTGAATTCCTGCGAAACTGTATAAAGGGCTTCTTCTGGATCAATGGCTTTCTTCAAGATGTGATGCATAAGAGGAAGAGCTAGTTGGCAAGAGGATAATTCACTGCAGTGTATCAAAAGCCCAAAAGCATCTATAAGGTTACCTGAAATGAAACTCAAGTCCTAAACAAAAAGAGGCAAAGCAGCGTGAGCGAATAAAGTCTCAACATAATCTTTGTTAATAAACAGGAAAAAAAATCTATTTACTTTGGACTCAGTGCAAATGTCATAGAAAACAAGAGCTTTAGTGCTCTCTTTAATCTGAGAATAGGTCAGTACAAAAATCTTTTGAGGGAAACAAACTATTTTTAAAATTAAATAATCTTTATACAATGCAATCTACACTCAGGGACTCTATAACGTTCCAAACTTCTGAATAAACCAACATTTCATATTTAGAGAAACAGACCTATTTTAGAGGCTATCTGCAGCTTGTTAGGCTGCTCACCTTTTCATTTTTGTTCCCACTTTCACAAGCAGAAGCAGCAAGATCCATCTACAATAGTACAAGTATTGCCACAACAAAAACATGCCTTACCATCTGGCCAATAAGAGAGTTATCCTTTTGAACATGCTTTTTTGAGGAAGAATCCACACTGACAAAAGACCAGAAGCTGGTCTGAATTGGAAGAGTAACTTGTTGGTCAGCATCTTCTCCATATTTCTTTCCAGGAATGAATATTGTACTTGTTCTGCTCTCCAGCCCTAAATCAAGCCAAACAATATTTGCTTCTTTAAATGATAACAGTTCAACTGCCAATCTCCAAACCCAAATGCAGAATCTCAGGATAATCATAATTACATGGTATTCTTATTTTTACAGGGAAGTCAATCTCTTCCAAGCAACAAAAACAAAAATATAAGAGCAATTATAAAAAGGGAACATTGTTCATGCAATGAAAAAAAAAACAGTACAAAGCAGGTTAAGATTATTACATAATTTGAAAACAATGCATCATATTGGGTGCTACTTGCATCAAAAGGCAAAATTTAGCTCAATATTAAAGTCTCAAAAAATGCAAAATTATATTACACTTAAAATGTAAATAAAATACAACTGTGCTTGACAAAAGCTAAGTCAGACTACTAGCCAGGACTAAACTTTAAAAAGAAAAACCTAGCCCATTTTGCAAAAACTGATAAAACTGGCACAGTTAGATAGTATAAGGCAGCAGAACAATCCAGGCAGGCTACCAGTAATCTAACTAGCCACTGCTCTGCCTGGAAATTAAACAGAATCCAGGTAAGGCTATAGTGATTTGTTCAAATTGAAAGAGCTGTGAGAGAGACAACTGTGCATCTCATTTCAAGAGTAGGCTTTTTCTCCTGAAACAAACTATATTGCCACTACATGGTAAAATTTGCTTAGCTTCTATCAGCTCACAAATATAATTTGAGGGATAACTGTATGAAGGCTTTCCATTGTTGGGACTTGCATCCTGCATAAGACAATTTTCTAGGAGTCTAATATGCTATGCAGTTCGCCTGTTATAAACAATCCATATGCCTTACTTTTGAAAGATCTGTCCACGTAGAAATCTCATTAACCTTCCTCGGTTCTATATTAACAGCCACTTTTTTTCCCCTCCTTGTTTGGCAGGTCAGACTCTCTGGCACTAGAGGCTGTTACTTTCTAAACAGGTAAGGAGAAATGCTGACTTCCAAGAGCATTTGAGAGTAGGTTGCTGAAAGGATTTACAGGGTCTCTTAGACAAAGTTGCATGTGTTAGGTCCCAGATCTAGTAAGGGACTTCTAAGTGTCACAAGTGCTGAGTCTTGCAATGCCTTATTTCAGTGTGAGACTCCTGCAAAGGAGCCCTGAGCCCTGCTGAGGCTGAGGTACTTCTGGGCCAGTACAAAATCACATCTGTAGTTGCCTGAGGAACTTTTATGCTGAGCACAGACAAGCCTAGGGGTGGAGAGCAACCAAGTAAGGGGTTTGAAGAATGTAGTTTTGAATTTAGACATTGAAATCCCTTAGTGGACCTGCACCCACCTTCCTTAGAAGCTGGATGATCTTAATAGTCTAAACATACGAACATAACTGCCATTTACTGGGTCAGACCATAGGGTCCATCTTGCCCAGTTTCCTGTCACACAGTGGCAGAGGTGGAAACAAAGAGCTGGTCTAATAAAAGGTATCATATCATGACACATCTTGGAGAACTCCTGGTGCGGTGCCTGAAGACTGGAAGAAGGCCAGCGTGGTGCCTATCTTCAAGTAAGGGAGGAAAGTGGATCCGGCAAACTACAGGCCCATCAGCCTGACCTCTATCCCCAGGGAAGGTCTTAGAAAAGATTATTAAAGAGGCCATTCTCAACAGACTGGCCGACGGCAACATCCTGAGGGATAGCCAGCACAGGTTTGTTGCGGGTAGGTCTTGTTTGACCAATCTTATCCCTTTTTATGACCAGGTGACCTATCACCTGGACAAGGGAGAGGAGATTGACGTCATATATCCTGATGTCAAAAAAGCCTTCAATCTGGTATCCCATAATCACCTCTTGGCAAAACTGGCCAACTGTGGCCTCAGGTCCACCACGATCTGCTGGCTGGGGAATTGGCTCCGTGGTCAGACCCAGAGGGTGGTGGTTGATAGAAGTCAATCATCATGGTGCCCTGTGGGTCCCCCAAGGCTCTGTCCTTGGACCCATATTGTTCAACATCTTCATTAATGATGTGGACATTGGAGTCAGAAGTGGACTGGCCAAGTTCACCGATGATACCAAACTCTGGGGTAAAGCATCCACACCTGAGGACAGGAGGGCAATCCAGGCTGACCTTGAAAGGCTCAAGAATTGAGCGGATGAGAACCTGATGGTGTTTAACACCGAAAAATACAAGGTTCTCCACCTTGGGGGGAAAAACCTGCAGCATCCTAATAGTCTCAGCAGTGCTCTGCTGGTCAGCACTACGGATGAAAGGGACTTGGGGGTCATGATTGACCACAAGATGAATATGAGCATTCAATGTGATGCTGTGGCCAGTAAAGCAAGCAAAACGCTGGCTTGCATCCATAGATGCTTCACAAGCAAATCCAGGGACATCATTCTCCCATTGTACTCGGCCTTGGTGAGCTCGCA
>NW_017728992.1:128967235-128977129 GCF_001723915.1 Gavialis gangeticus | reverse complement strand
CTTCCTGCCTCTTGGGCAGGGGGCTGGACTCGATGATCTTCCAAGGTCCCTTCTAGCCCTAGTATCTATGGAATCTATGAAATCTACCCAAAGAGCCTTGCCTGCCCAAGTCCTTGCCTGCCCAACATGGCTCCAACCAAAAACCCTGGGTATGACCAGGGTTTTTTCCACTGTTTCTCTCTCACTTTCAACCTCCAATATTTATGATCTCTAAGACGTTCTGATTCAGAGGCTGTACTCCCATCTCCTAGGCAATAGCTACTAATGGCCCTTTCTTCCAAGAATGTGTTCAAACCCTCTTCTGAATCTGGTTAAACTGTCAGCTTCCACAACACCTGGTAGCAGCAAGTTTCACATTTTAATTACACGCTGTGTGAAAAAGAACTTCCCTTTGTTAGTTTTAAACTTACTACCTATTTGTTTCATTTTGTGACCCAAGTTCTTGTATTGCAGGAGACAGTAAATAATAAATCCCTATTTACTTTCTCATCACCATTTTGTATTGTGTAAACCTACATGGTACTGCTCGTGCCTGCTTGCCTCTCCTATGCAGCCCTCAGACCGCAAGTTCTCCTCTCACATTGGTAAAAAGACACCTTGCATCTATTGAGAGATTACCTGACTGCAGAAGTTCAAGTTTATCTTTCTTGTACAAAGACAGTTCTCCAATGAAGCATACACCGCCTTTAGCCAGCAAAGCACTGGAAGCCTGAATACTAGCGGTTCCAGTTCCATGCTTATCTTTACACACAGTAGGAAAAATGTTGCTAGATGGTGGGTGTCGTATGCCCCGAGGCACAAGGCAAATACTATAATTCAAAAGCCTGGGAAATAAAGTAGTTCTGTCAACAATTTTCAATATCTGCTGTTCAGTTACTGTTTTACCTTTGCAAAAAGGCAATAATATATTACTATTCCATAATAACACTGTATTTAATGTCTCAGAACTAAAAAGAACAAAGGTTGCTCTACATCTTTCAAATCAAATATCGTTTATAAAGGAAAAAAATAGAACAAAATCAAATCCTTTTATAGGAGTTTAAAATATTTCTGAGCCCAGAGTTAAAATCTACAGTTTCTTGCACATTACTGTGAAAGGGACATCTATTTGGAAAGTTATTCCAATTTATCTTTAATAGTTCCTTTCTAGTTTCACTGACTACACAAAGAACAATAAGCTTTCTATTTGTATTCTATTCTGTAATTCTATTTGTATTAGTCTAACACAGATAGCAAAATTTGGGTTGCGGAATGAATAGTTTTAGGGTAATTCAACCCCAAGTTTATAATGTTGATCCTGTCCCACAAAATTCCATAGGACTTTTCCATTGACTTCAAAAGGTGCAAGATCAAGTCTCTACTGAAAGAGTTCTCTTGGCCTTTTTGTCAGAAATGTGGAAAGGCCTGCAGATCTACATAGTTATGGAATTGAAAGCTCTGCCCCTGCTTTCATCCACTTCATCCCCCAGTGCTTCCCCTTGATGTGGGTGAGGGGCCTGGACTCAGGACACACCTGTGAGTGAGCATCTCAAATTGTGCCTCCCCCATTCAAGGGAACCCTGTGAATTTTGCTATGCTGAAGGTTCCTGGTGTCTGTACAAAGTGAGGGCAAGATATGTCCTAGTATTAATAAACAGCATGCTATGACAGGACAGTAAACGTGAATCAGGAGTCTAACAGCATTTGAAACAAAAGCATAGCTCCGTATACAAAAGCATGAGGAGAGAGTTTCGGATTTATCTTAGATACTTTATCTTCCTGCCTATATTTATCTAATGCAGATAGCAAGTAAGCTTCCTTAGGGCTGGGCTGTAAAGTGCTACATGCAACTACAAGATGCTACAAAAACATCAATTAGCATATTCCTATTTTTATTATTAAACAGGTGTTTTTGTTATCTTTTTCACTTGTTGTTAAATCGCTGGAAAAAAGATCCTTTCTGTTTTAATCTTTCCATGCTTGACTTCTGTCTGCATGTCTTTAAGTCTGTTCTAGTTTTAACCCTTTATCAAAGGGTAAATGTAAAAAGATACAACTGAAATGACTGAACAAAAAGTTGATACTTGCCAGATTTGTATCCCTTTTTGACAAAAGAAATATAACCATACTTGGGGAGAAAAAGTGATTTTAAAACTGCACAGTGGAAAATATGTTCTATTCATTTTTGCATAAAGGTATTGCAGATGCTCTACAGGACAACAGGATATGTCTGAAGAGATGACCATGCTAGAGTTTTTTTGTCTAAGATTTCCTATACCTGAAGCCATCAGTTCAGCTCGACCAGTGATAGCAAGAGTAGGCATGCTGGTGTATAAAGCTAGCGTTTTTATCGCTGTCAACTGCCCAGGTCAAAAAACAAAACAAAAAGTCCTATAGCGATAAAAATGCCAGCAGCAATTCAGACCTTGTTCCCACTGTTCAGCAACTTAACTAGTAAACATCAGGACAAAAAGCCTTTGTCAAAAAACAAAACAAAAAATGCTATCAGCAAATTTACATTAGGCTGAGAGGCGTGCTTATAGCCACAGCTTGTCCTTCTTGATTTCAGAAAGTTGTCATTTGGCCTCTGCTAAGTGGGTACAGTCTTAAAAGCTTGGTGAGATAGTGATAGACTGCCTATTCAAATCTTTATTTATTAAAAGCCAGATTTTAAATCAAACCCATGGACTTACATGCAGTAATGGCATTTCCACCATTTTCCTCTCCCACCAGTATAATAGTGAGGAGTAGGCAAACTGATGAAAAACACAAAGAGGATTCAGGATTATACAAAAATGTGTTATTTTTTCATGTATTAATACGCCAACATTATCCTTCTGGTATAATGATTGTTTTAATTAAAGTTAATTTTATTTGTAAAACAAGAAATTAAGTTACCTGTCTACTATTAGAGTGTCACTTGTCGCAACCAAAAGATCCAGATAACCTGCTGTCTCAGTATCTTCATCACATGTCTGTACTAGACTCAGCAACATAGACAGCTTGAGAGTATTATAAGTGCCTGGTGGAACAACTTGAGAAGCAAATATATTGGCAAGTATGGCTGAAAACCTCCAGCATGAATTTGAAGTCAGTGAAAGCAGGTACTTAAAATTGTCACTGATATGAGAAGGATCTAGTAGAAACAAAGTTTATCGTTTTAATAGACATATTCCTAAAACTGAAACATTAACATTGGGTGAATTACATCACAGAAGAGATCTTCTAGCAGAGAACTTAATGAAGAACTAGATGCTTTTTGGATTTACTTTAGTTTTGATATTTAGACAAAAATTCAGACTCTAACAAGGTTATCATCTGTTTTTAGCCATTTAAATTTAGTGTAAAACACTTTTACCTTTGGGAGTATACAGCTGTATATTGTTGACCTCTATACATACTGTAGCTTGTGGGCCATTTTGTACGCAAGCTGGAATTCCTATAAACCTGTATCTGTTTCCTATTTTTACTTTGTTGGACAATTCATCTAGAAAGAAAATATACCCATGGAAATATGGAGGAGATTTATTAGAAAATCCAAAGCTTTAAAGCTTGGAGAATAAGAGTAGAAAGCATTTTTTAGTATTTTAAAAGAATGGTTGAGATAAGAAAAATAATTTATTTGGAAATAAACAATCGGGTGATTTCAGCTCAACCACAGGAGTTAGGAATGCAACTGTACAGAAAATTCTAGGTTTTAGGGCACCAGGTAAGTGATGGATTAGATGAGTTAATTCAGGATTTCTCTTCTGAGTACTTAGATGCTGCTGCTATCTTTGCTTGTACACTCAAATTTTGCTCTGAGATTTGTAGTGTTGCTGTCAGTGACAACCCTGTAAATGTGATGGCAAAATACCTTGGGTAAAGGGAGGTTCCAGAATAAACAGACTAGAAGACAATGCAAAAATATGCACATGTGATGCTTCCCACAAATGTGATGGTTCCCAAAGATATTTCATTCAAAAATCAATGCCCCCTTTTGGTGTTTTTGCTGTGCAATGTAATAATGAGGCTGAGCCTGTGAGATGCTATATGCCCTCGAAATCCATTGAAGTCTGTGGAAACAGACAGCATTCATTACTTCCCACTATCTGACCCAAAAGCTCTATTTTGTAACCACTTGTGTGCAACATTAGCATTTAGCTGCGTGGTTCATGATTAAATTTACAAAATAAAAAAAAAAAAATGTAGATGCTGGATAACAAATACCAAAATTAAAATAAGAAGAGCACCAGAAAAACATTTTCTTATAAAAATAAATTCAATCTTTTGTGTCTAAATAAATAAATGTTGTTTATTGTTTGTGAAAGAAGTTAGAAACCCAAAAAAACAGAGATCATGGGGAAAAAATCCCTTAAGAAAATAACTAGTTTGAGGAAGGATATTACAAAAACATTGTCCTAATGTGATACAACATGACTAAAGGAAGTAGAAAGGAGGAAGAAAGAAACAGAGATCAGCAATCTAATTTTCGCTTTTGGTTAACAAGGGACACAGATAACTCACAATATCATAGTGCGGCACATTAACATACAGCTTACTTACCTCTTAGAAAAACTGTAAAAGACTGAATTCTGAAATGTGGCTTATTGTTGAAGTATCCTTGAAAAGCTCTAAGAGCCTTTGCATCAATCATTTCAACCAACTGTTTATCTTTCAAAACAAAGACACGTAGAAAATTACATTTCTTAGGAGAGGTACTTTACTGTTTCTCAAAATAACTTAAGTACACAGAAATGTAACAGAAGTAAAAATATAAGTGTGAATTAGAAATAAAATGATGCAGTTCTCACCACCAAGTACTCTAAATTTCATGTCCTCCTGCAGTGGTGAGGTGCACAAGCTGCACACAAAATCATTCCTCACTGTGGCAGACTCTGTAGCTCCAGGTAGATGTACTCTTATATATCTAAATCCTAATAAAAAGCATTCAATCAGTTCTTCATATTTTGTCATAAATTTCTAACACAAGTCAAGTTACTTAAAACCCCAAACTGATTTTGAATGTAGCTTAGTATGTGTCAGGTATAAGCTCTGAAAACATCCTGGTAATTTAAAAATAGGACAAAGCCTTCATTAGAGTGAGGAAAATAGTTAAAATATTGAACTGAAAATCAGGAGTTCTCAAATTGTATGCTGCCAAAATACTTTTGTCTCATGTTCTATGCTTCCTGGAACCTACGCTGTGGTACCTTGAATTTTTTTTATTATAGTTTCACCACTGGATGGCAGAACTACATATTCTTAACCTGCTGGCCTGACTGTGAGGAAAAAAACAAGAGACAAGAGCAAATTCCTATGCGTGGCATACAAAAATAAATGGGGTCTCCAAGTTCATAGCCAAATACTGGAAATCAATTTTGCTTTACACCTGTGTAGTCACTAATGTTGTAAATGGAAACAAAACAAAACACTTAGGGCTTGTTCCATCAGAGACTTCAACACCAAAATAACTTTACTCCGAGCAATTATGCCAGAAAAACCAAAATGGAAAAAAGTTCTAGACCAGAATGGATTTCTTTACAGTAATCTAGTCAGTCCATATTAGTAGGGGTGCAACACTAGCCAGGTCTACTCTGGAAACATTTGCCAGGAGATTAATGTCCTTTAGGGGTTGAGGGTGTGATTCTTTACCATATTTTTATACTGACAGAAAAGCCCAGCACAGACGCATCAAAAATACCAGGAAAAAAGTCCTTTTGCTATCACAGTTTATTTTAGGGGTGTTTAACCCTGAAAACTTGTGGTAGGACAGGTGCCACAAGTGGCATAGGCAGCAGGGGTGTGTGGCATACAGCAGATAGGGAGAGGACAGGCCAGGGAACAGAAAGTACAGTAACAGATTAGGCAGGGAGAATGAGGCAGGGAGCAGAAAGCAGAAGAGCAGATCAGGCAGAACAGGGCAAGGAACAGAAAACAGAGCAGCAGCTTGAGCAGGGGAAGGGGATTGGAGTGGCACTGGGGAGGGTTCCAAGCCCATTTGTAGCATGCCTGTCTGAAAGGTTGGCCTCGACCGGCTTATTTCTTTCAGGGGACTCAGGAAAAGAATAGTTTAGTTGATATGAATTTGCTTTCATCAAGGGGTTTGCTGCTTTAAATAAACTATCAAGAACTTTCCAGCATAGACCTGGGTACTGAAAAGTTGTCTTATTCTAACTACATTAGAACTGTCCTTGGCATAAATTTCCTGTACATAAATTAGATGAAAATTTAATATTAATTTACAATTTTTCCGAATAGCATTTTCTTAAATTGTTAAGCTAAGAAATGAGTTAATGAGCTAATCAGAGAACATTTTGAATCTAGTACTTCTTTCCATTTACATTTCTTTACCTTCAGAAAATGGACAGCTGTCTTCCGAACAAAGGAATCTTGCTCCTTGAGTATATTTTGTTACCATTCCCATTGCAATCACTATTCCCTCTGACATGTAAAATCTCTGAGACATGTAATTGAATGGAAACTCACACAGACTGAGGACGTAACTTGGCAGAGAAGGTAAGTGTGTTGGTTTCAGCACTATACTAATCTAATGAGAGAGACAGAGTTGCATTTTAAAAAAAGATATATGGCACACACTTGCATGTACAAACTCTATGTGGCAGATTAGTGTGTCCCTGGACTTGAGTATACACTAATAAGTTAAAAATAGCAGAAGTGTATTTACCTACTGAATCATAATCAGAATAGGTCTGGATAAAAATTCCTGAGTATTTTTACATATTTTGGGCAACATATTGGACCAAAGTGAAAGTGAAAAATGAAAACTGAAAAAGTTAATACCAATCCCTCCACCCCCTTTGTAAATATTGCTTTAGAAATTATCTGTGTAGTCAAACAAATTAGCAAATTCACCTGGGCCTCTGTCTGTAATTGTTGAATTAATGACAGGGTTTTAACAGCTATGAAACACACCTGTAATTGAAAATAAAAAATATTTTGCAAAGGGGAACTTGGTTTAAAATATTTAGTACGTTTGGCTTTTGGGAAGTTGTACATTACTTACCGACTGAAAAATCTGTGCAGCTTTTAGGGGTTCATGCAAAATTTGATTTCCAAGAGCTGTGTCCAATTCAGTAATGTCAGAAGGGTTTACTGAAATTATGAATCGATAAACAGCATAACTTTGCTTTGAGTCTGTAGGAAAACACAGAAGTCTCAGAGCACATGACTTTAAAATAATGTTTGCTTAGTTTATCAATGTGCATAGAAAAATTTACTGAATCCATGGTACCATTGTAGTGTTTGCAATCATCCACCAATTTCTGAAGGCCACCACTCCGATCAAGGTAAATAAGGGCAACCTCCCTCATTTTCAGAAGTTCTGGACTCATCTTTTAGGGAAGTTTTTTGCTCGCCTATTAAAAGGTAAATGACTATAAATCATCAGTGAGAGAACTGGCAGTGGACATCAGGAATGCTATAATAATAAAAGGATAGAAACACATGTAACAAGTACATCATGCACCTAAAAATGAGACTAGGAAACTAAAACAAAATACTGCCACCTTCCCAATACAAACAATGCAGTTCCTTTAGAAAGATTTTTTTAAATAGCCTTTAAAATGGAAAGTCTCTTACATTCAAAGAATTCAAGTGTTATATTACACTGTTAATATAAATTCTCAGCTAATAATAAACCTATTTTTAAAACCTGGAGAGACTAGAAAGGCTCTAAAGCAGAAGACTGTGACTAATATAGTTACAACCATTATATAAAAAAAAAATTTTTTTTTGCAATATTTTTACAGTATTTCTTTGCAATAACTAGGCCATGACTAATTTGAAGACCCAGTAATAATCAGTCACAAGTTTCATACCAAATGAAACTGAACATTGAATGAATATTAATCAATATCCTGCTCTGTTCTCATGTCCTATATGTTGTCTAATTTAGAGACTGATCTTACACATACTTTATGCTCGTCCTTAATATTATGTTTTTGGGTAATTTCAGTGGAACTGCTCCTATGCATAAAAGCAAGGTTAATTAGTAAATCTTTTGCTGGACTAAATACAGTTGGGAGAAATATTAGATAGGCTTTCTGATACAAAATGGATTTTCTTAGGTCTGGGAAAAGAAGAAGATGTATCTTAAACTAAATACCAGGGAAATGAATCACTTACATTTAACTGAAGTTAAGATCATGCATACATTTTTCAAGACAATGTTAGGCGTTTGCAAGCCCCATGGGAGAAGGTGTTTACACTCTTCATTTGGTTTATATTATCCACAAATATATTATACCATTACATTATATATAACCATAACAACATAAATAGGAAATAACTTTCAAGTATTCAGATCACAAAAGCTCTACTGGATCTTCAGCTTTCAGCTACCTGGTAGTTTAAGGTAGTCTAAGGTAGTCAGGCCAGGCAGTTATGGGCTTAGAGTGAGCCTGCTCTGGAAGTGCCTTTTCTCTATTCAGATATGTACCTAGGTCCAATAATGTTATAGTCTGATTTTCACAGAAATGTCAAGAGGCTTAATAGGATAAAGAGACTGATCTATTCTGAACACTAATACATTTATTTTTTATTAAGACATTACAGCAAGTAGCACTTGCTGTAATGAAGTTTACACTAAAGTTTGGAGTACTTTTGTACATATGTTTAAGGTTGCTACCTTACAGATCTCCTAGACCAGACATGTAAAATATATGGCCCAAAGGTAGGATCTGATTCACAGGGCTTTTAGAGGGATTGGAAATTTGGGAGCAGGGCCTGCCACCGAGCTTAGTTGGGGATGTGTTTTGGCAGCGGAGAATGAAAGACAGCTGCATTAACCCCTGCACCTCCCTGATGCTGCTTGGTCCACCACTGCCTTTACAGCAGAGTCCTGCAGTCCAGATCCGGCCCAGGGACCCAAACCACTTTGATGATGCTGCTGTAGACAATGAAATGCACCCTGTGCAGACTGCCAACATGAGACACTACTTAAATTCTCAAAAAAAACCCTCCTAGGGTCAGCTGCTGGCTCCAAGGACAGAATCTGTGGGCTTGTCAGAGGGTAAAGCCATACTGTGGAAGACCCTCTGTAATACCTGTGGATCTAGAGAAGAAAAAAATACAGTTATTTTAAGATAAGATTAGGTACAACAGTGCTCTGTGGATGTTGTGGATATGAAGAAAAGGCATGAAATATGAGAGACTGCAAAAAGCACAAGGCACCAGCACATGAGGAACTGGGAATTGCTTCCATGTGAACTGCAAAAGCTCCTCTGATCCTTAAAACCTCAAGAAAAATGGATGACATTCAGCTGAATTTGAGTCATGCACATCCTTTTAACTACACCCACGTGCAGCACCGCCGCCACAGCCTGCGCTGCCCACACAGAGCTTCTTCCCTTGCATGCAGGCACCGCACAGCTGCAGGGGGGTAGGGAGGAGGAGGAGGAAACACGGGCACAGGGCTGGGCTACAGCTTGAAGGGAAATGGGTAGGTTGTTCCCAGGTATGTGCTGTGCAAACACCAAGCAGCTTGTCCCCTTCACAGTTGCTGCTGGCCCCAAACACTGACCGTGCCACACGCCTACCTCAACCCACCTTCACAGAGACAGCAAAGAGGAGCCTGGGGCAGCGCTGCCACAGGGAAAACTGAACAGGTTGAGAGAAAACCGCCTCCACTCCCCACACTGGCACCTCACCCCTAGGTGGGAGGGGTACTGAGGCACCAGGCTGCCCTCCCCTCACCCACCCCCTCATGCCAGAGCAGGAGCAGCTTGCAGGCGTGGGTGTAGTTAAAAGGATGTGCATGACTCAAATTCAGCTGAATGTCATCCATTTTTCTTGAGGTTTTAAGGATCAGAGGAGCTTTTGCAGTTCACATGGAAGCAATTCCCAGTTCCTCATGTGCTGGTGCCTTGTGCTTTTTGCAGTCTCTCATATTTCATGCCTTTTCTTCATATCCAC
>NW_017728992.1:128961316-128962235 GCF_001723915.1 Gavialis gangeticus | reverse complement strand
CCCCACACAGGTGGCCCAGAGGTGTAGCTGCAGATTAAAAGCAATGGTCTCCAGCCCACAGGCCACCGGGATGATGAGCTATTGTGCACTGCAGGCAACACTGCATTTTCCACTCCCCGTCAACTTCAGTTTTAATTTTTTGGCTTTGAGCAACAATGGAGGGTCTTGCAGGCAGCACAGTGCTCGTGGGCCATAGCCAGGGGCCAGTGCTCTAGGATGCCTGGGGCAGGGGGAGGAAGGCAGTGGCATCAGCCCAACCATTCATGAGACACAAGGACCTAGTCCAGGGTCCCTCGCACGGTTATGCAGAGGACGCTTTGTCTGACATCCAGCCTAGAACATCCTGTCACACACTGGCATCTCCTGGGTCCTGGTAAAAACCCACCATCACACCTCTGCTGGCATGACAAACACCATCTTCTCCTCACAATGCACAAAAGTATGTCCATCCTATGGAGGCGCTTCTCTCTGGGCCTTGCCTTTTTTTTTTAAATATTCCACACACGAACTCACCCACCCCCTCATCCAAGCACTTTCACGTACCAAGCGCTGGATAATAAGAGAGGACACTATGGCCACGTCCAGATGAGCATCAATGTTTGGTTCCCTGAAGACAACTAGCAGCAGGACACCTTGTGCTGTTGCTAGTTGACCCAGGTGAATGCCAGTGCCACGCGCCCTCTGGCACACAGCAGGATCTCTTGTGGGAACAGGGGGGACTGGGGCAGCCTTACCTGGGGGCCTGGGGAAGCTGCAGCCGCAGTGCCCCTGCAGCTGGGAGCCTGGCCAGCAGCCAGAGCGAGGTTCCAGTTTTGGGTAGCATGTGCTGCTGCCATATGTGCCACCCAGCTTTTTTTCCCCCCACGTGGGTTTTTTTGACCCTGGTGTTGCATAAATTGCTGATTTTATCCCCTGGAGG
>NW_017728992.1:128960128-128961305 GCF_001723915.1 Gavialis gangeticus | reverse complement strand
AACAAGGAACAAAAAAACATAGAGAAAAGTATCTATTTTCACTACACTGGGATATCCCGGGGTCAACCCCCCTCGCATTGGAAGGTAGCAGCATGGGGAATGTGTGAATGTGCAGTGTGTGGCACCACATACCCCATGCCTGCGCTCGTCTGGACGTGGCCTGTGGGTGTAAAACTTTGCACTAAGCAGAATGCATGAGACAACCATCTCTCACTGCTCTGCTTCTTCCCCATGCCAAAGCAACAGGTCCACGAACAAGTAGCATGGTGAGCATCATCCCCAGCTTCTTATATGGACCTAAAGGCAAAGAGCCCATTGGGTGCTCTCCCCAGAAAAAGAGAAGGGAAGGGGGACTCAACATTAGTAGGCCCTGAAGGCAAGCTCTCTCAAGAGGGGAGCAGCAGATGGATTTATGGCAGTGGAGCTCAACTTTTCAATCCCACGGGCCAGATGACCGGCATGGGGCTGCTCCACAGGCCTGATCCAACACAGGTTTGACGTACAGGGGTGTGACATCACATGCCAGGAAATTGTTTGGAAAAATTAGCAGCCGGGGAGTAGCAATTAACACTGCCACTACCCTGCTAAAGACAAATTTCTCAAAAGGAAGGGGAGGTGGTGGTGAAGGACAGTGGGCTTCCTGAAGTTAGGGTGAGGCCTAAATATTAGGCTAGATCACATTTTTGACACTCACTTCGCACCTGTACCTAAGCTATTTGTTGGAGGGACCCTTGGAGCTTGCTGGAGACCAAGACAAGATGATTAGCTGCCCTGTGAATAGCACTCTTAGCACCAATACTGATCCCCCTACTTATAGCAAGAAAGAGTTTGTTATGAAATTATTGTATAGATAAAGAAACCCCACTACTTTAGCAATACTACTCTAGAGCTTTCAGCATTTTCCCTTATATAGTTAGTTCTTTTTTAGCTAGAAAATGTAACAAAGCATTACAACAGCCAGCTGGATCATTTGAGATTACACACACTTAAGAGAAAAAACAATGAAATGAGTGACAGGAAAGGAAGTGTCTGAAGGCCAGATTCTGTCCTGAGGACTTTTGTTGTGGTTAACCTGAATTTCCAAATCTACATGAAAGTTGAAAGGTAGCACTTGGATTGCTGTAAAGCATGCTATGGTTGGGCAGCATGTAGCTCAGGGAAGGGCAAAATGTAGCCC
>NW_017728992.1:128947596-128955128 GCF_001723915.1 Gavialis gangeticus | reverse complement strand
TTTGAGATTACACACACTTAAGAGAAAAAACAATGAAATGAGTGACAGGAAAGGAAGTGTCTGAAGGCCAGATTCTGTCCTGAGGACTTTTGTTGTGGTTAACCTGAATTTCCAAATCTACATGAAAGTTGAAAGGTAGCACTTGGATTGCTGTAAAGCATGCTATGGTTGGGCAGCATGTAGCTCAGGGAAGGGCAAAATGTAGCCCGCAGGCCAGATGCAACCCACCAGGTCATTCTAGCCGGCCTGTGGGGCCCCTGAAAAATTTAGAAAATTAATATTTATCTACCCCTGGCTGCCTGTCATGCAGCCCTCGATGGCTTGCCAAAACTCAGTAAGCGGCCCTCCACCCAAAATAACTGCCCACCCCTGATGTAGCTGGAGTTACTCGTACAATTCTTGGCACTTATAGCATATTTGTATATGCAAAATACTTTATATCAATTAGTCTTTCAAAAGTGTGAAGAAATCCCAGTAGGGGTATGTGAAACAGGCCGTATTTGATTCGGATTCAGTCTGAATCAGGGACAGGGATTCAAGTCATTGATTCGGATCACTGTCTCCAATTTGATTTGGCTGAAACTGAATCTGAAGATTTGATGCTGATTCGGAGAATCAGTGATTCAGCCATAGACACAGCTTTAAATGTTTTAAAACTTTAAATACCTCAAGGTACCAGGTGCAGCTTGTGAATGCTGAGATACTGGGGCAGATGGAGCATCCCACAGGTATGTGTGGGGGGGACCTGCATGCTCAATGGTGAACATGAAAGCAGACCAGAAGTACTTCCGGTCCACTGCTGAGCACGCTGGGGGCCCCCCTGTACCTCCCCAGCTCGGTGATCAGCTGTGGGGGGGACCCCAGGTGCCCCCCCAGACCCAGGAGGCACCAGTTGCTGAGCCAGGGAGGTGTGGCTCCCCCCCTGCGTGCTCCCCAGCCAACCCAGAAGTGGACTGGAAGCACTTCTGCCCCCTGCACTCCATCCACTCCACCATCTCAGCATTCACGAGCCACCTTGAGGTATGTAGAAAAAACACTGAAAGCTGTGTCTATGTCCAAATTGTCGAATCTTTCCAAATTGATTCGGAGGGTTCCAATTCAAGGCAGAGAGATTAAAGGTTCTCCTGATTTGATTTGGAGATTCAGCCGCTGAATCAGGCCAAATCAAATCAGTGACCAAAGGTTTGCACAGCCCTAAATCCCAATATGTGGCAGGCAGCTTTCCATCTCTTTTCTTTAAAAGATGTGTGTAAAACTAGGAAAGATGAGCTTGCTGCTGTATTTGACCATCCTTTATAGCTTTAGAGAGAAACTATTTCTATAGTTACAACTTATCCACTGCAACTGATCTGACTATGTCGCTGCTTACTTCTCTGATTTTTCAAAGCAGTACAATTCTTCACATTCAGCTGCATCCTCTTCTAGATTGATATAATGCTACAAAATCCACCAAAATTAAGTTTCAGAAGTGTAGGCTATGCATGGCCACTGAGAAAAATCTTAAGAGTTAACTGGAGATTGAAATTAGTAGAATTATATGCTTCTTCCACTTCTCCCTCCTTCCCACCAGTACCATTTCAATTATCTGCTCTTGCTGACACTGTCAGTTTGTCAATATCCAGTTCATCACTGTGCAAGTGGGGGAGAATTCTTGCTTCAAGCTTCAGTTCTGAGTTCTGCAACTTCCCTACACAGTAGTCTAAAATAGAACTATTTTTAATTAGTCAAGTGTTGCTTTTATTAGCTCATGTTTTGTTAAAAATGCAACCTGTGTCACCTCTAAACAACAAGCATTTCAAGTGTCTCTGATGATAAACTCCAAGTATGGCTTGTCATTTCCATGGAAAAGCATTAATTTATAACTAGGTTACTGAGACACTGAAATGCGTTTGAGAATAAAACCACACATTTAGTGGCAGACAAAAACAACTTGTTATATACAGATAACATAAATCACAAAAAAATATTATAAGAAGCTGCATTACAACTGGAATCAGATTCCAAGTTGTGCTCCATGTGTTTTGTTGTGGTTTTTCTTTTGAAGTCTCAAACAAGTTGGTCAACGTTAGCATTTCACTTATGTGTCTGTATGTCACAAGCACACACCATGTACAGCATATATATTTTCACATTACTGAACTAATCGAAAAGGTAGTTTAATAGCTATTTTCCCCCAAGTATCAAGTGAAGATCCAAGAGTTGGTACATATTAAAATACAGAAAGACAAAACAATTATGAATATTGGTACAATTAATTTGGAATATATTAGTATTTCAAATACATACAAGAAATTAAACAAACCTAATTTTTGGCACCATTTCCCTTCTATAGGGCATAAGCAAGATTGCCTTCAAAAGGTAGCAATAAATTATCGCCCAACAAATCTTTGGAAAAAAATATTTTTTTAACCAAGAATATTTTTTAATGCTGATAATTTTGTCAATAAGATGTTTCACCATAGAAAAGGTAAGAGTTATAGACAGTGCAATTAGTAATGTTCCCAAACCTTTAGGGTTAGTTTGTGCCAGCTTGTTCTGTGAACAGTCCTTTACACCTCAAAATGGATTACTTCCAGAGCAAGGTAATGATGAATATAAGTAAGGTGATAAACAAGTCAAGTGAGAAACTTTTCATTCTGTAGGAATCCTTACAGTTAAATGAGGAATTAAAATTTAGGGTAAGTGCTGTCAAGTAATGAACTTGCATTTTAAAAAAATTGATGAAACTTGGAAAACATTTATCTTTTTTCAACAAATGATGTACAAAAGACAGTTGCATAGTTACAATTCAAGCACATAAGTCACTGTAAATAATTACAAAGGCATTTATAAGTGTGCTAAGTTTGCTGCTACTAAAGACAGCCAAATCCTGGAGAGGCATTAAATGTAAACCTGGAGGAAAACAGTCAGTCAGTGTTCTTACTTAAAAACAGATCAATGTAAAGGAACAGCTTCTAAAGAACTTCATTTTAAAATATACTATGCAGCTGGAGTAACAGTTTACATCCTAAACAAAGCCATTCAAAATGCCCAATTTTCTCATATACAGCAGAGCAAATCTGTTCCTAAGTTTTCACCCTACATATAAAATGAGGCACTAAGTACACATATTTTGGAATATGTTTACGCCTTAACATTTTAGTTCATCTTAAGAGTTGTATTTGTGAGGCATTTGCCAATTCCTAACCTCCTAAGAAAACAAGTCTTCCGAAGGTGGTGCATAAGAAAATCCAACAAATGCATCATCTGCTTCCAGTACACTGGCATTTACAATATGATAGTCCGAGGAGATGCAAACTGAATACGGAACCATTTCTTCTGTAAATACTGCATCAAAATTCCTGATATCATCTGGGCCAACCTAAGAAAAATAATAAACAAACAATTATTAGGTAGAAGGCAAACAGAGTAGTAGCTTATAAACTAACTCACTGAGACAGAGTACAGCTTACTTTGTCAGATGCTATAAACGGATTTGTAGAGAGCAATTATTAGTTATATTAATATGGCATTTCTAAGCAGTTTTTTCAGGAAACACAGATTATTAGATTTCAACTTAAAAGTTAAATCCTCCCATAAATGAGAAGAGCAGCAGTCCCTAAAAATGCCTATAAAGTTTTTTCTTTGAACTATATTGCAGACCAAAAACCTGGAGTAATTACTGTTAAAGTAGGACAAACCAAAGTCTGATAAACCATTTCCAGAAGAAAAAAAAATGTGCTGCTTCCTAAAGCTTTGGAAGAGAAATTCAAAAAAAGTACAGAAACTATGTGCTCCTTTTTATTTTCATCTTTGAATATTTTAAAGCAATACTACTGAGAACAGTTTCTTGGAACAGCACTAACTTCCAGACAGAATAAATATTAACAACAACAGTACGGCCCATGTGTTTCCGGATGTCATAGTTGAACCTCTGAATCAAGAAGAGATGATTCTAGTTTAGACTTAGTATTGGTAAATAGAAGAGCTAGTCATAGAAACAAAACTTGATCCAAGGTTGATCATGGACCATAATGAAAGATTAATAAAGTAAGCCTGAATCTACAGTTTTGTTTCAAAGAGTATAAAGTCTTTAAGTCCTTAATCTCTTCTATCTAGTCGACTAGAAAATGCAGGAGGTTTGGAATTTCTTGAAAGCAAAGGTGCAAGAATTGAGTACATAACCAAAGCAGCAAGAAAAAAAAAATCTGAAAGAGAAGGGTTCCAGAGATAAATGGATTATTAGCATCTCCCAAAAAGGATATTAGCAATAAATAGAGTTCCTATAAGGAATGGATGAAGGGGTGGGAAGAAAGGGGAGGAGGAACAAGCAAAATACAAATCTTGGATGTTAAAACGTGTGGGTAAAATAAATCAACAAAAATATATTAGATTTTATGAATACCCCAAACACACAATCCCCCCCCTTCCATATAGTAAAAGATCTTGTGGCCATACAAATAAGAAAAATAGGACACCTTTTGCAGCAATGGTGGAGTAAAGGCAGGATAACTAAGGGGAACAGAGAAGCAGAAACTATTCCACTCAGGGAACTTAATGAGCTCAAGTTGGGGACATCCAGATCTGCCAGACACAGAAAGATTAGCTTGCGAATTACAGGACTGGCCGCCAGGATTTTAAAGTAATTATTTCAAACTGGGCGCAGAATAGAAAAAAATATTACCTGTAATTAGGGGAAGTGTGATCTAGGGACACTACATGATATTCACTGACATTGCAGTTATACTTGCAGACCTTCATAACAGATTGAGGTAAATAATAAATTTAATGAGCAGGGGAGGTAAATTACATAAGGTAAATTGAAAATTAAATGAAGCATGGTTTTACCAGACAAACCCAATCCCTTTCTGTGATAAGGTAACAGATTTTCTACATCAGTGATTCTCACTGAGGATGCTGCAGCGCCCTGGGATGCCTTGGAATCCTTTTAAGGGTGTTGCACAATATTACCACTGTTACATGTGCAAACATGATGCACAAGATAAACCCAGAGATTTCAAATTGATATCCATAGTACTAGATATATTCTGACCTGTTGTGGTCTCTCTCAGTTCATTGCAACAGAAGAATTGCTCTATAGTTTGTCGTAGTCAAAAAACAAGTGAAAACTAAGTGCTGGCATTTTCCAAAGAGCGCCTTGAATCTAATGAGGGGTGTGTTGAGTCTAGAAAGGTTGAAAACCACTGCTCTAAATAAAGAGCATGCAGAAGACCTATATTACATGGACTTCAGTTTAAAAAAAACCCAAAAAGACAAACAAACTACAACGAAACATATACACAATAACTTAAATAACTGATACAGTGTCACATGGGAAATTATTAGTTAAGATGGGAAGATAAATTATTGGGAAAAAACCCATAAAATGAATAATGAACTGAGTAAGAGGGAAGAGGATGATGGGCTATGCAAACAGAGGAAGTAAAAGTCTGGAGGGAGACTACAACTGGAGTTCCTCAAAGATTAGCCTTGCTAATTAGGCTTGGGTCTTACTGATTGGAGACAACTAAGGAGGTGAAAGACGGGCATATTACTTGATTGCACGGTCAAGACACCAATACAGCCTGGAAGGCAAATATAATGGAGGTGTAGGTGATGTATTACAAGTAGCAGCAGGGAATGACCAAAGTCTTGAAACGGTGAAGGCCAACCTTTCTGGCAGGTGTGCCACAAATTAAGCCCCAAGCCCTTCCGCAAATGCCACTCCAATTCTCCTCCTGTGCCCCGTCTGCTACTCTTTTTGTTCCCTGTCCTGTGCTCCCAATCTGACTCTTTGCCTTCTGATCCCTGCATCTGCCCCCAATCTGCAGTGTGCCACATACAGATTGCCTGTAACCTCTGGTTGCACCTGTGCCACAGGTTGGCCACCCCTGTACTAAGGCACTAGTATAATCATTAGTATGTAGCATTTTAATCCTGGAGACCCTTATTCAGGGGAGTAATTCAAATCTGAAAAGAAAAGGGCTGCTAGAATGATTTGTAGTGGTGATGGACAACTTAACAGTTTGGCTTAGTCATTTTAACAAAATAAGGACTAAGGAGTTTCTTTAAATTGTCACAAATTTAAAACCAAGCACAAAAAATGTTATTAAGCTAAAAAAAAAACCCATTGTTGACTCAAGAAGAACAGGAATAAAGTGGCTATGGGAGCATTTAAACCAGGGTCAAGCAATTATTTTGGGCGGAGGGCCGCTTACCCATTTTTGGCAAGCTGTCGAGGGCCCCATGGGTAGCCCCGCTCCCTGGTCACCATCTTGGGACCAATGTCCCAATGTCTCAGGGCCAGCAACGGTGGGGTCCATACTGGCAGGGGTCTGTGGAGCCAGGCTGGGCTTCACCAGTATGGAAAGGGGGGAGCTGGCCAGCTCCATAGAGCCCCTGCCAGCCGGGACCCTGCACTCCTGCCACCCTGCTCTGGGCCCTGCCAGCACAGGCCCTGGGACACCAGTGTGGGCCCCATGCACCCGCTCACTCCCAGTGCCCCCCAGCCCTGTGGTACAGGTGGGGGCAGTGTGCAGCCCCGACCCCCTGCTCCCCGGCAGGGAAGGAGCTGGTGCTGAGCGCAGGGAAAAGCTGCCCCTCCCCTGCCCTGTGGCTGGTGCTCCCTCCTGCAGCCACTCACAGTCCATGCAGGACTGTCCTGAGCAGGCTCAGGCAGCTCCAGGCGGGCTGTGAGTGGCTGTAGCATGAGGTGCTGGCCATGGGGTGGGTGAGGGACTGCTTTTCCCTGCACTCAGCACCAGCTTGTAACCCACCCCCATTGCCAGCCTGCGCCCTGTGCTGACTCCGGGCTCACCCATCAGGGCTGTGCATGGCAGCAGCAGCTGCAGCCCCCCTGCTTGCCGTGTCAGGCAGTGTTTGCCACCACTGCCTCTGGGCTACCCAGCACGCAAGCTGCGGGTGGGCAGCAGCAAACACTGCCAAACTATTGGTGCAATGGTGTGGCAAGCAGAGGGGCTGCAGTTGCTGCTGCTGCGCACAGCCCTGGTGGGCAAACCCAGAGCCGTTGTGGGGCCCAGGCTGACAGCAGGGGCAGGTTACAAGCTGGTGCGGAGCATGGGAAATGCGGCCCCTCACCCAGCCTGTGGCCGGCACCCCATGCTGCGGTTGATTGCAGCCCATATGGGGCTGCCTGTGCCTGCTCAGGACAGATCAACGCCCCCCAAGGTGAGGGAGGGGGTAGGGGTAGGCACTGCCCAGCCAGGGCGGGGAGAGGTAGCTTCCTCCAGGAGGGTGGTGGGGGTGAGTACCCCTGGATCTGCACGACATGGGGCAGGCTGCAGCTGAGGGGTGGAGCTGGAGCTGCACAGGGCTCTTCTCCCCGGGGGCTGGGCCCGGAGCAGACTCCAGTGGCACTGGGAGGAGGCTGCAGACACCCCAAATTTCGCTGCAGCTCTGCTCCCAGCCCCATGCCACTGCCTGCCACAGCCCCGGCTGAATGCCTAGTCTCCACCCAAGCACCAGGAAAGCTGCGCCAGGTGGTGGTGCAGGGCTGGGAGCAGAGCTGCAGCAAAATTTGGGGTGGCTGCAGC
>NW_017728992.1:128946496-128946726 GCF_001723915.1 Gavialis gangeticus | reverse complement strand
TGAATGCCCTGCTTCCACCCAAGCACCAGGAAAAGCCATGGTTGAACTGGTGGTGGTGCAGGGCTGGGAGCAGAGCTGCAGCAAAATTTGGGGTGGCTGCAGCCTCCTCCCACAGCCATTGGAACCCACCCCGAGCCCTGCCCCTGGCAAGAAAAGCCCAGCCTAGTGCCAGCTCCACCATGCAGCTGAAGCCTACACTGCGCCATGCAGTTCTGAGGACACACCCCTCC
>NW_017728992.1:128942074-128946485 GCF_001723915.1 Gavialis gangeticus | reverse complement strand
TATGCCTCCTTAAATATCGGCTATTGGTATCAGCCCCCAAAAGCTGTATTGGTGCACCCCAAATTTCAATTTTATCACAAGTGGATGCACTGCTATGACAACAGAACAGCCGGCTTGCTACTGGCATGTTGCTGCCTGTGACTTTTCAATGAGAAAATGGTTTCTCAGCTCTCCTGGCTTAAGAGCCCCTATACTAAAGCAACTCAAACGGTCAGCAACACTGAGTCCTCTGGGGTTGCTGTTATCTGCCACAGTGAGGTACAGTTCTTCTCTTCCCACTGAGTGGTGCTATTGAAACAGAGAGATTTTAGAAGAATAATCTCAAAAGACAAATGGCACCTACCACATTAGGATTAAATGGTGGGGGAATCTTTTTCTGAAGAAGGTCAGTCCAGCTGAGAGATTCAAAGAAAGGATGCCTTTGAATTTCAAGCTGCAATAAAGAACCAAAGATAAGCTTTTAGTTGTTTCAGAGATCCTTCCACTATACCAGATTCAAATATCCTGGCCTGCCTATCCAAAGATGTTTCCCTATCTAGTTTTAGCCATACCTTCTAAGAGGAATAATAAAACGAACTATTGGCACATTGGGCTTATTTTTTTGTGTGTTGCCTTGTTTCTGTATCAGATCACACAGCATGTAATTAACTTATGGAACTCATTGCAGTTAGATGTTGTAGAAGCTAACAACTAAGGCTCAAAAGGAAATTAGATAAATTCATGCACGATAGGTCCATCAGACATATATTAAGCATGACAGGAGGACTGCAACCTTCACATTAGGAATTCTTAGTCTTCTAAATAGTGGAAGTTGTAAGGAGGGAAAAAGGGTGTAACCAGTTTGATGTGTCCCCTTCTCCTGCATAAGGTCTCTTCTCATTCACATCTGTTCTGTGCCACTGAGATACAGGCCTATTTTGTGTGTGTGTAGTGGTAGGCCTACACCCACCAAGAAAACTAAACCTCCCTCAGTGAGGGAGACCACAGGAGCACAAAAAATTCCAGGGAACAAATAAGAAAACAGATATGGATGGGACAAGAGAGACAAGATACTATGGTCTGACCCAATATGGCATCATTCTTATGATACTTTCTATGATTCATTCTTATGATCATACTTATCTGAGAAAATAATTCTTCAGCTTAAGAATATAAATTGAGATCTGAAGCAAACCACATGTCAAGGTGGTTTTTAAAATAGCATTTATGCTCCTGCTTCCAGTTAACAAAACTTGCTAATATAGGGCACTCTCTCAAGAGGACTCTGCAGTACACCCTCTGTTTATACCTGAAGCAGTAAACACTATGCCTCCCAAACATCATTGCCTCTTCATTTACTTCATGCTGCAAAAATGTAATAATGGTGCTGCAGCAGTTTAGCTGAACTTCTGTGCTGGCCTATGGAATCTCATGTTGGACTAGCCAAACCTAGAAACGCAAAAGGAGAAAGCACCATCCCGTGACAATTCAGAACTTCTCTAAGCCTCTTCAAACTTAACAAGGAACACTGGCAAGTTTCCAAAAATGCTTTCTGCTATTCTAATGCCATTTTAAAAGCCTGAAAAAAAAATCAACTCTGCTTCCATACTATTGGTCCACCTTCCCCCATTTAAAAAATGTGGCATTTTTTCATGTCAAT
This sequence comes from Gavialis gangeticus, assembly GCF_001723915.1. NCBI lineage: Eukaryota > Metazoa > Chordata > Crocodylia > Gavialidae > Gavialis > Gavialis gangeticus. The sequence goes on along the minus strand of NW_017728992.1, from coordinate 128,944,846 downwards.
GAAGCTGACATTACCAGAGCAATAACTATTTTTGTTTTGCTTATTTTCCTGTTTTAGCAGAGATAGCAGTTACATCAGTCCAACTAAGGGAATAATATGCTAGGAAATGAGTTTCCTTTGCTGACAGGTACTAACAAAGCCAAGCTCTGAACATTAAGTTCCACAACAAACTGTTTCTGCACTCTTCTCCTTCAGGGTTTTTGGGTGATAACAGGTATTTTTTCAAAGCAGCTCTCTCCTCTTGTCTCCTACATGTAAAGCCGAGTTGCAAATCTAAACCTGAGGGTGTCCTTTTAATAAAGCAGTGCCAGAAAAATGTATTGCCAAGCCATTACATACAAAGTCTTCTCTTGCTCCAAGTCTATTTTGTCGGTCCTTCTCCAAGAGGTCTTCTAAAATAGACCAGGCTGTCAGGCTGATTCCCGGGCGCAAATTTAAGGGTTTGTGAAGAATATTTTCATACATCTCAGCAACATCACGGCAGTAAAAAGGTGGCTGTACAAAAACAACAGAAGACAAATGTGGTTAGGAAGTCATGCTATTCAGTACATTAGTTTCAGATGATTGGGTAAAAAATTATATTGTCAGAAAAACAATCTGTTGGCAGTAAGAAACTGCCCCATCCTATTGTTGGCTGCTCTGTGGACAGAGTCAGTAGATGCTATTCTTTTCAACTTAAAATATGCCTGTCCCATTCCCTGCTAAATCCTTTACTCCACCTGAGATATAGAACATACAGAGACCAATTCTCTGTTGGCTCTTTCTGGAACCTTATATGCTTTGCCCAGCAACTATCACCCAAGCACTGTAGACCCTACCTACACTTAATACTCTTAATTGAGCTTGCCCAAGGGAGCACATACATGGGTGAATTAAGCTGTCCCAACATTGGTATAAGTCTTCATATAGGAATAGGATCCTAGTTTGCATTTTGAAAGGAAATGTAGAGGAAAGGAGATCTACAGAACAAGCTGTTGTACAAGCAGTTACAGAAAATAAACCCAACCTGAAACAAGATTGCTTTCTTGAAATACAAGAAATAAGAAGAATCAAGGGTACTATTGGAAATGTTCACAAAAGAATACTTGACTGTTTTTGGCACCGACATCTAGCAAAAATGTTTAGTTTAGCATGTGTTACTGGGCAGCACTGCTGATTTAACTGACTCATGATATCCCTTGGATGATGACTGCTGGTCCCCACCAAGTCAGGGTTATTAATGGCACAGTTTGCTGGAGGACTGAAATTTAGATAACAAAAGGCAAAACAAAATTCAAAAGGCAAACTGGTGCAAAGTTATTCATTAGTGAAGGCACATTTTTAAAAACTTTGAAATTGTGTCATTAACTGTGGATATAAGTTGAATGGGGGAATAGTAAATACATACCAACCCATAAAGCATTTCATAAAGAACTGCCCCAAGGCACCACCAGTCTACTGTGTTGTCATACGGCTGCTTTCTGATCACTTCAGGGGCAAGATACTAGAAGGAAAAAAGTCTGGTTATGGTAAAACACTTGTTTCAATAAAAGATAATGTTTTTCCATGAATAAACTAGTTTATATAGATTGCTAAAGATTTGCCTTGTTCTGAAGGCAAACCGATCTCTTTGACATTTGGCTGGCATGTGAATCAGACAACTGTTTCCCAGTTAGAATTAACATTTTCTCTACTGACAAGCTGATTTGTCATTTCTGACTTCACAGTTCTTACAAGTTTCAGAGAAAGGTCACTGAACTTCAACTTCAGCTAGCCTGCCAAGCAGAAAAAAAATGTTTTGGCTTAAAGCTGGAATCACAACACAGGAATCTGCAAAGAACCAGCTTCCTTTTGCCAATGGCATTTCCTGTCTCAAGGCAAGTAAGCCATTATCCGACTGTTGGTGCCCTCATGAGCTTAAATAATGGATGAAGGATTTCTAAATGGGAGAGTCAAGTGGAAACATTTCATTTATCAACATCAAGGATATCTTTTGTGTCCCTCCCTAATGCTACAGTATAGTTATATCATCTCTATTGTTTCAGTAAGACTTATGACAAAGGTACAGGATTAAGTCAACAGATGCCAAATTTATCCAGGGGCTCTTTGCTACAAATCAGTGGAGGGACACAGCTTGCAAAAAAATCTTACACCAGAGCATCAAAAACTGGACACCAAACAGTCTGCATGTCTCATGGAATGTCTGTTCAGGATCCAGGTCAGTGGTTCCTAAACTAGGAGTTGTAAGCCCCAAATTTAATTTGAGCAGTCAGGCTCAGATTAGAAGTGAGATCTGCCTAGGAGTAGAAGAGACTGGGAACCAGCGATCTAGAAATTCCAGTACCATGGAACCAAAGTAGGCAAGAATGGTACAGAAAAGTTCTAGTACCAGCAGGCTAGTCTCTACTGCTATGTAGTGTCTACCAGCTTAACGTAGTAACTTGTTGCATTTTGTATGTCAAGTCTTAATTTTAGTTCCAAAGCTAGCCTCATGAATGTGTCTCTTACATGAATTCTAAAGTTCTAGATTCCACATTTTTAAGCTTTAGATTTCATAGATTTCATAGACATTAGGGCTGGAAGGGACCTCAGAAGATAGTTTAATAGTTTCTAGGGTCGGAAGGGACCTTAGCAGATCATCTAGTCCGACCCCTGCCATGGCAGGAAAGAGTACTGGAGTCAAACGACCCCAGCAAGGTGTTCATCTAACCTCATCTTAAAAACCCCCAGGGTAGGAGCCTGCACCACCTCTCTTGGAAGTTGGTTCCAGACCCTAGCCGCCCTGACTGTGAA
>NW_017728992.1:128927860-128941956 GCF_001723915.1 Gavialis gangeticus | reverse complement strand
GCATAGATCATTGAGTCCAGCACCCAGCCCAAAGGTCAGGAAGTCAGCTGGGGTCATAGGATCCCAGCAAGATGAACACCTTCAAGAGCAAATTGGATGCTTTAATGTAGGTGCTTGAACCACCTCCGATGGCAGGCTGTTCCAGACTTTGGGGGCTTGGACAGTAGAGAAATTCTTCCTCACGTCCAGCCTCAAATGGTCTTGTAGTAGTTTATAACCATTCGACCTCATCATCCCTCGGGGCGCTCTGGTGAACAAACGTTCCCCCAGGTACTGGTGGTCACCCCTGATAAATTTATAGGTGGCCATCAGATCACCCCTGAGCCTGCTAACTTACTTCCGGTGTCCCGCAAAAAGTTGCAGTGGTGTCAGAAGTAGCAATCCCTTCTTTACAGAGCCCAAAATCTGTTAAAACAACATGTCCCTATAAAGGGAAAAAAAACAAATAGATTCCGTTATAACAGAAAAATTTAAGGCTGAGCAAATATAAATTATCTTACATGTAAGAAGGATAATTCAGAACATCAGAAACATATACTTACCAGTGAGTCTAAGAGAATGTTTTCTGGTTTCAAATCCCTATTAAAAACAAAGAAATTACATTAAAAACTTAAAACTCATGAGCAGTCACTTTTACACAAATCTTTAAACATGTTGAGGCATGCTTCTATTCTTAAGCAGTAGTCAGAAGTTTTGTTAGGAATCAGTAAGGCTATGTTATGCTCTACAACAAGATTGCACTCAATAATCTGTGTTGCTGCATTTATAATTATGCAGCACAAGAATAAAATTTAGAAATTTTGCTTACCTGTATACAATATTGATAGAGTGTAAATAGCCCAAAGCACTGGCTATTTCAGCAGCATAAAATCTGGCTCTGTGTTCAGGAAAGGAACGTTCTCTTTGTAAATGAAAGAATAGCTGTAAATATGTGAAGAGGTAAATCAGACAAGGTGACAAAAATATCAGAAATGCAAGGTGCAGCTCTTTATAACAACATAAAGGTCATTTTCACTTTGCATTTTAATAAAAAGCAGAACAGAACAGAACAGAACAACTCTGAAAATAGTGAACCAGGACAATAATTCTGGCAAAATCACATCTATCCTTCCTTTATTTTCACATTTTTCCCTTCTGTAACTCCAACAATATCCAGAGAGATGTGTAAATAGACAGAAATAACAGTACCACATGCTCTGCTAAAGCCAAGTTTGGGCAATAGAACCTATTTAAACAGATGATGAAAGTTGGCTAGGTGGCATCCCACAGCCAGAAATCCATCTACTTATTTGAAAGATAAACAACATAAACAGTACAGTTTAAAACCAGTGGGTGTTTAATTAGGTTTGATATGAGGTAAGATCCATGCCCTCCCTAAGAGCCACCCTGACCACCTTCCCCTGCTTGAACTCTAGCTCTACTTTCTGCTCCTTCCTCAATCTGCTGCATGCCATGCACAGATGCTGCCCATACCACCTGTGGCATGCATGCCGTGAGCTGGCCAACCCTGATTAGACAACTTTCCACGTAGACAGAACTTCCTTACATTTTATGCAAATTCTTATATTACTACTCTATTCAGAGATCACTCAGGTGTTTTATGCTCTCGAGACACTCCAAGCAGGAGAAGGCCTTTTGCCAACATATACTTGTATTACAAGATGGGAGAGCAGAAGTTCATTAATCATTCTTTATACTATTCTCCATCCCATTCTTTTTTTAATATTCTTTTATCACACTTCCAAAGGAAGCCCTCTTGATTTTTTTCATGTCACTGCTCCCTGGACTTTAAATCATTTTCATGGCCTGTCTGCTTGACCCTTTTCAGCTTTGAAATTTCTTTGAGATTAAGTGACCAGTGTTGCCTGTAGCAGTGACGCCCAACCTTCTGGCCCCATGGGCAGAACGAGTGATGCAGGATTAGTTCATGGGCCAGATCCCACATGTAGATGGTGTGTGGGGTTAGTCTGTGGACCCAATTCTGCATGAACTGGATCCAACTCTGCCTGTGGGACTGTCATCCAGCCACAGGTCCAGAAATTTAGCAGTACAGGAGCAGTGGCTGTGATAATTTGCTGAGGTTTCCAATTGCAGCAGTTAACACTGTTACCACTTCCATGCTGCCAAATTTCTGTACCCTTGGGGAGCAACATGGGCCAGGGGTTGAGCACTCTTAGCTGAGATACTGTCAGCTAGAGCTAAACCACAAGATTTCTGCAAGTGGTATACTCCCCAAATTATTCATGAACCCATTTATCAACAGTAGCTAGTTAGCTAAAGATAATACCCAAAAGCTTGGTTTTTTCTGGCTGCACCTGAAAATTAAGAGATTTTTATTCAGCTCTGTACATACACCACAGAGATCTGCTTAAGTTGGTATAATTTAGAATGTTAAGCAGAAGCCCCTACAACGAGTATTAGTTTTCATTTTCCAACGTCATTCAGTTGCATGTTCCCTATTTATATGGGGTTTTATACATCAGGGCTAAGGACAGACATTACACATAAACTGGTTTAAGTGATCAGGAACTGGTTTAAACCTGTAACAGAAAAGATGTTCAGTGCACATAAACCAGTTTGAAAATGGCTGAAACCAGTTTGAGATAAATCTGGTTGAACATAGTATCAGACTTAAGTGATTTGGGTCAAACCAGGTTATACAAAGTCTGTCCCAGACCCCTTACTGGTTTGAGATGAACTGGAATCCTGCAGCATCCCAGCATGCTCTCTGAGCTGGGTGGGGCTCTCTGTTCCAGAGCAGGGCTGGCTCCTCCCCTCTGCTCCCTGCCTGGAGCTCCGACAGAGTGCAGGCACAGCAGGGCCTGCCTGGCTTCCTCCTGCCCTACCCCCCATCGCTGCTCAAGCAGGAATCCCTGCCCTCCCTCCCATCTCCACAGCACAGACCCCAGCCCCATGGACCCTAAGCCTGTGGTATGTTAGCTAATGCCGAGAGGTGTCTGTGTGTCTCTCCAATTTCACTGGAACAGGTAGACAGAACACTGACCACTTAGAGTTTTTTGGAGCTAATCAACAGGTCAGCTGGTAAGCTGTTTAAGAAGAGTTTGAACTAATGGAGAGGCAATTGTTTTGCTGCTGGGGTGATAAACACCATTATCAGCCCCTTGCTGGCTTGCTTGCCTGTCAGTTTGCTGCAGACAATATAAAGAAGCAGGAAGGGAGATTAAAAAGCTCTGTATCATCAACAGATGCATGCACTGCACCCTCCCCCCTTGCCTTAGAGTACCAGCAGAGGGCTGGGGTCTGGCAACACCTCCATCCCTTGAGATGGTGAAAAACTTGGGATGGTGCAAGCAGACCTCCCTAATCAAAGTGCCCCCCCCTCAGCTCAGCATTGTGCAATAGAAGGGAGGACTGCTCTAGCACCCTCTGGATTCTAGCCTGAGTCACTTCAGGCATATGCCTGAATTTCCTCAGCCCAGAGATAATGTCTGTCTTGTTACAAACTGGTTCAACCTAGCCAGGTTAGGCTAACCTGCAAAGACTGAATCAATTCAACTGAGGCTTTTTGAATGTCTATCCCTAACCCCAAAGTTCTAATTAACAGCCTCTTGTGCCAAGCCTGATCAAAGGCCCTTTGAAAGTCTAAATTTTATGTCACAAAAGAAGAACTGGTTGACATGTTCAGAGAATACTCAAAGATCACAACAGCCAGTTTTCCTTTGCAGCTAACATGCCGACTAATTCTCATAATTCTTCAGTTGGTCCGTTATTCTGTTTTTGATGATTTAAATCAATTTGCCAGATGTAGATGGCTAATTTAATCTGTACTTCCTAAAATCACACCTAGAACCTTTAAAAATATACGTACAAGACCTGTTACCCTTTAATCCTCTGCAACATTTGTAAGTACAGGCAGTCCTCAGACTTACGACAATTCGTTCCTGAAAACCTCATCTGAAGTGGAAATGTCACAACTCAGAACCAATTTTCCCACAGGAATAGTGTTACAAATGGGGGATTGGTTCCTTTACAACGGTTGGCACTGCATGCAGCTGGTAAGTGGTAGAAACTGAGACAAAAGGGAAGGGGTGTGGGGGGAGGGGAGGGACTGGGGCCAGGCAGGCATGGGGAGAGAGGGGCAGCAGCTCCCACCACTGCACGCTGCTCATCTGGCAGCTCGACCAGCGGTTCTTGCCGCTGCTCCTGCCTCTGGTCCACGAGGACATAGGGGTGTGTGTGCCCCCCGTATCTGCAAGGAGTGGGGCAGGGGCTGCACTGGGCTGTGCTCCGGGTGGGTGGCAGGAGCTACAGCAAATTTTTGGATGGTTGCAGCCCCTCCCAGTCCCCGCTCCACTGCCTACCCCGCCCCCATCTGGGGGCATATGCTCCCCCCATACACTCAAAGCCTTGGCTCATCTGGAAGGGGGGTGAGGAGAAGGTGGGGTAGCTCCCACATCTACACGCTGCTTGTCTGGAGGCAGCATAGCAGCTCTGCTCCATGCCTGTCCTGCCCCAGCTGGGCAAGTGGCCGGAGGGCATGGCGGGACATGTGCCCCCGGATCAGGGTGGGGCAGGAGGTGGAGCAGGGGCTATGAGGAGGCTGCAGCCACCTGAAAATTCACCATAGCTCCTGCTGCCCACCTGGAGCACAGCCTGGTGCAGCCCCGGCCCTGTCCACCCCACCCCTGCAGATCTGGGAGGGGCACACACCCTCCCATGCCCTCTCAGACTAGTGGTAGGAGCAGTGGCAGTAACTGCCGGTCGAGCCACCAGATGAGCGGCATGCAGCAGTGGGAGCTGTTGCCCCCCTCCCTTCCCACACCCCCCTGATGAGCCGCAGTTCAGTCTCACATCCGCCCAGGCCCAGCTGGGCAGCCTTTACCCCAGCCTCAGTCCCAGTCCTCCCTCACTGCAGGGGCCTTGATCTGCCCCCCATTTCCGTTCCTCCTCCCTCACTTACCAGCTGCACACAGTAGTAACCATCACAAAGACTAAACCCACGTCAGAACAGGTTGTCAACTTATAAACATCATAAGTGACGTTCATCACAACTCAAAAAGTTGTAAGTCAAGGACTGTCTGTATACAGCTGCTCTAATGTTAACTAGGTGCTCAGGTTGCCTGTACACACCACAAGGGTTTAAATTCAGTTTAGTTCTCCCTAAATTGAAATGGCTGTTTTTTAAAAACACTGCTTCAATTTAGGGAGAATTAAACTGAACTAAACTCCCGTGGTGTGTACACAAGGGTGATCTTTACCTGCCTCTTCAGTGGTTGGAGGGGGAGGGGGGGAGAGGGGGCGAGCTGCTGGCAGGCTGAGTGGTCCCTGAGCTGCACAGGGGTCCCTAACACAGCACCCGCTTGCTGGCACCCAACCTGGACAGTCCCAGGAGGCACTGTAGCTGCCAAGGGAAGCACTGAGCCCCCGCATAGCTCAGGCAGGAAGGCAGGCAGGCAGGCTACGGGGAGGGGGAAAAAAAGATCAGGCTCGCCACAATTCAGTGAAGCCTGCCTTCATGGGCTGCCACCAGGTCCCACAGCCTCTGAGCTACATGGGGCCCGCTAAACCCCAAGCATATCAGCTTCCAGAGCCCTGTGCACTATTGTACTTTGTTAGGTAGCAAACTAAAACACCTTGGAGGTGTTTTATCTTACTACATACCAAAGTCATTTAAAGTGGAATACACGGCTGAGCATGCAAACAGCAACACCATTAAAGTGGAATATGCCACCAAATATGCAAAGAGCGAAGCCATTAAAGAATGCAAAAGGGCATTCAAGCTGCTTCAAAGGTTAATTTTGTGGCATGTACAAAGGCCCACAGTCACTTTCTACTTGAGCTCATCCCATACTCTTGGCTCTGTGTGTGTGTGTACACGTACACACACACACACACACACACACACACACACCTAGGCCTGGAGACTTGATACTTCTTTTTTTTTTTTTTTTAAAGTATCAATATGCTCCAGAGTACCTTGTGAAAGTGATGCCAGAAGCCTATACATTTTAACAGGTTCCTCCTTAAGTTACTAATGACTCTTCAGATGCATTAGTGGTATTCAGAGAGACAAGAATGCTGCAGATGACAAGGGTATAATAGTTAAGTCTTAATTATGGCATGCAAAGCTATGGAATGGATGCAGTGGCACAGTAACTCTTAACAAGTCAATTCAATTAATCGGTTAAGTCTGCCAAAAAACCTTTTAACTGCTCAAGAATTTGGTATCTAAACTTCAATGAAAAAAGAAAGAATACTTATAAGTGCTGAAGAAAGTCAGCAACATATAAACATTCAGAGAAGTATATTTTCTTTATAGCAATGTATGAAAAGAAGAAAAAAAAGAGGAAAAAGAAAGAATAGCTTCTACAACCAAGGAAAAATTTTGGATTAAAGCTGTGCATTAATGTTAACATTAAAAGTTTTCGTAAGTGACTTCTGAAGATAATCTTATGAACAATGAATTCTATGTTGCTGTAGATTTTAATAGCTTCAACTTCTTTAATTGTAATGAGCAAGTTCAATAGGATTTTAATTTACTGAACACTAATATTAATCTATTGTAGAACAGATTTTTCTCCTGTATATTAGCAGAACAAGGAGACCCAAAAAAGCAATACAAAAAATGCTCACCTCTCCTCCATTAACAAAATCCAGAACAAAATAAAGCTTTTCTGTTGTTTGAAATGAGTAATGTAATCCAACCAAAAATGGATGCTTCACATTTTTCAACAACACATTACGTTCAGCCATAATATGCTTTTGCTGTAAGGAAGTAAAAGGTCAATAAGTAAATAGGAACAATTCTGTAACTAAAGGGGAAAAAAAAGAAAAAAAAATGTATTTCCCTTTACCTCTTTCCTGTTGAGAACAACCTTCTTTTGCAGCACTTTGACAGCATAATATTTCCCATCCAGTTTTCGCTTTGCGAGAAGAACCTATAATAATAACAATAAAAAAAAAGATTAGCTTGTTACTATAGTTTTTTTCCTACAAAACTATTTGTTTTTGTTCCTTAACACAATTAGGCCAAAGTACAAATTCCGTTGCCTTTCAAATAGTTCAGCCATTAGCAGCTTAAATCAGCAAAAGGAGAACATTCCCAGACAGTAGAATTTAAGGTTTTGCAGTTCCTACTGAACTGCAAGTGTTATTATGGCTACCTCATGCAGGGTTACATTATGGTAGAGGCCCAAGACTAAATCTCCCACTTTTGGAATCAAATGAGGGCTTCTATTTTATTTTATTTTTTTTTTAATACAAGATTCTATTCCATAAAGAAATACATGAAAGTATGATATCCCTGCCCACCTCCACCCCACCTCCCAATAGTCTGAATAACTTGAAGCAGGGTGAAGTGCTCCATCTATCATTGTAAGATGTTTACAGCAAGACTTGCTGCTCTAGGAGGATCCAAGGTGGCAGTGGCAGGAAACTATTTGCCAGCAATGTTTGGTAAATTCAGCCCACCTGCTCAGCAGACAGAACAACACTTGGAGACCAAGCAGAGGTAGAATGGATTGTTGTTCTCCCAACAGAAGGGAGAATCCTGTTAATACTTCTTTCAAGTGTTTGTTACAGGCCCCAAACAACTATAGCATGAAGAAACTGCTGTAGTGGTAGAGACCCTCTATCAAACCATGCACTGAATCCACAAATGACTTGAAGCACCTTCCCAGTTATTTGCTGGTGCTGCTGGTGGACTGACAACTACTGCCAGGATGAGATTTAATATGAAAGCTCACCTTGCCAAAGCTTCCTTTCCCAATAACTTTCAAGAAGTCAAAGTCTGTTGGTTTAGCACTGAAAGAAGCCAGGAAGAAAGTAGGTTATTCAGCCAGAAGGTACCAACTTTACAGTTCTACACAGTAGCCTGACATCATATCTAAAGGAGTATTGTGCATTCCTACCCTTTGCCCCATGTCCACTTACGACTTGCTCTTTGCAAGGAGATTCCCTAGACACCCTCTTACTATGACCCATGGTTAGACCCATCTCACTTCTCTGTTCCTTTTCTCTTCCAGGGAAATGCAATCAAAATGTTAGAACTCAAATAGAGTACAAGGGAAAAAAAAAAGATCACTTGAAAGATCATAGTCCCTATTTGTCTATAATTTCTCCTCCTCTACCATCCCACATTAAGTTCATTGGAGTGGTTGGCTATGTTTGCTTTTTCTGTTTGTTTTGCAAGGGTCAGGAGAAGGGAGGACTAGGGAAAAAGTGAGGAAGCTGGCTGAGGGGAGAAACTAGGAACCACACCGAGTGTGTCAGGAAGAGAGGAAAGATACTGACTGCATATGCTAGTTTCTCATATAAACATGGATAACCGCTTACCCTATACTGGCCCACTTAAAATTATTTTGCAGTAGTGCAACATGAACACAAGTTTATGCTAACAGAAGATGGACTATGGAAGACAACTTGTGTTGCAGGGCACATACTGTCATGTATTCTCAGACCAAAATACATTTATCCTGGAAGTTATAATGAAGAAATATAGTCCTTTTGTTTTCTCTACCAGGTAGAAATGTTGCTTGGGAGTCAACAGATGGAAGAAATTAACAGCAGCAAGCCAAGGCTTGGAGCTTTGTGGATACTGTCAAGGGCCAACTCTGTTCCCACAGGTGCCCCCACCCCGCCCCGTACAGAGAAAAATCAAAGGACTGGAAAGTACAGCAAGTTTACATGGGTATATGCAGTTTTATGTCTCCTTGCTTTCCAAGTCAGTGGAATGCTATGTCTTCTCACTAGCATATTATCTCTCTCACCAGTATTTGCAGTATAGTGGATTACAAAACTGGTTTGTTTGGTTTTTTTTACACGTTTTTGGTACAAAAGTGAAGGGAGAATAGGAAGGAAAAATGTAAAAGGAACTTGCTTTTTCAAGACCTCAGCAGCCCTAGTGGTTCTCTAGGGTGGGAAAGGAAGGTATCCAATTCACTGTTTAACTTTGTAGTACAAACAATACTACAAGTTTCTCAGACTTGTTTGATGAAGATTAATGGAAAACTATACAGCTAACATGCATTACAATATTTACTTAGTACCAAGTTAGAACCTTTGCTTCCTTCCAAGTTGAAAAATGAGCAAATAAGTGCACATATCTAGCGGGGCTTTTCATATAATTAACAATTAAAGTCTAGACTGACTTTTGGTTTATAATTAACTAAAACCTACTGAGGATTTCCAGATGGTCCCAGGTTGATATTCTGTGAGGTAGAGTTTAGCTGCTGAAACAAAAAGAAAAAACAGGTCAGTTTAAAATTGTTTTTTTCTTCAAAAGGAAATCCTGTCTTCCTCTTGACATTATGCAATGTGTATTAGCTAAAGACAGTCAATAATGATAAACATGTAGAGGTGTTTTAAGCCAAGTGATTAAGTCTATTAAATAAAGTACCTCATACAAGCTAAGTATCCAGTTATTCTTTTAATGGGAAAGGTTATTTATATATACATACAGTGCCAAAACTTAGAGATAGCGAGCAATTTTTTTAATCCAAATGCAGAGAGTAGAGGTAGGAAAAGAAGAAATTTAAATTTCAGCCCCTTTTAAACAGGTAGTAATTTGTTTAATGTTCAAAATTCAAACCATCAGATTATTTTACATAGGGAATATTCTCTGGATTTTTATTAAGTCTACCATGATCTTGCCTACAAGTTATCAAAATAATCGCTATTTATGCAGGACCTAATTAAAGACATCTGTTTAAAAAAAAAAGAAAAAGAAAAGCTGCTGTCAACCCTTGATAATATGATATTAAAAGGTCACATTTATTCCAGTAATTAATTCCAGTAGCTGCAGGGAGGCTGTTCAAGCTGGTACACACCCACACAGTGTGTGGGCTGCAGGGGGAAGGAGAAACTATTCTTATTTCAAACCTCTCCTGATTCTGTAATTTTCTTGTTTTTAAATAAAGATCAGAGCAAAGTTTGTGAGATTTCCATGTTTTGGGTGCTGACCAAAGGAAAATTCTACTACTATACAAGTAAGCATTAACATACAATATACTGGATGAGGGCCGTTTCCTTTTATAATATCTCATTTTGTTTGAATTATCATTTTCAAATTTGAAGCACTTAGTAGCTTTTCTGCCTTTAGCAGATGTCCCAGGATGGACAAGGACGAACGTAACCTAGAGTAATTTAACTTTTAGGTGTTAATAGGCAAACTGACAGTTTTTTCTTGATTCTTTTAGGGGTAATTATCTAGTGAATGAGTTTGGTTACCTTGGTTTGGTATTGGTATTGTCTGTCCACTGTTTTTAAGGACACACGTGTATGTATGTGTGTATACGCATGTGCGCGTGCACACACACACGCAAAGCTAATTATATCAAAGAAAGCATTTTTCTGTCCAATGCCTTTTTAATTCTGCCAAATAAGAGGAAGCGAAGAGGACTAAAAGTGAACAACAGAAAAAGAAAAGGGGTACTAAAACAGCATTCATTTATAGACCTGGAAAGCTCAGCGAGTCTAAATGAGCGCCCCTCAAAATTGCAATTAATCTCATAAATTAGTGCCTACACAAAACCTTTCACTCACAAATACATAGTAGCAAGTTTACTATTAAATTTAGTGGGTCTTAAATCAAGTCGGAGAAACATAAGATAACATATGTATTAGCTACTAAGAGGAGACATAGTAGAATGGACTGTAAGAACTTAGCTGTTCTACCTAGAAAAATGTAATAATCTTCTATTATTAATTCTTAACACAAAATTAGACATTAAGACAAACAGTGACTTAGATGAACTTAAGACGCTTAAACCTACACTCAGTATAATGTCTTTAGTGATGACTGAGCTTGAGATCTTAAAAATATGAACTGAACCAAAACTGGAGCTTTTGTTCCCCAATGCCATAGAAAAGAATTACGCTACTTAAAAAATTTCTTCTGTTTTAGTTATCAAAGAGTTAAACTTCTCATCCTCAATTCCCCACCCTCTGAGTGCCCTTGGGAAGATCTCTGAATGACTTGAATCGTGATCCATTTTGATCTGAAGTCAGGCAGAAGGCTGAGCACAGGTGCACCTTACAGATCAGTGCTTTTCAACAGGGGTGTTCAGCACAATGGGGTGCTGCAAGATCCTTTTGAGGGTACCATGGGGTACAAAGAGATAAGCACATGCTCTTCCCCACCTAACCCCTATGTAAGGAGGTAAATACAGTCTCTTCTCTGCCTGGTTCCAGTGCAAGAAAGTAAGTTGCACTTGTCCCTGCAAGTTGCTGTGTGAGGAACAAAGTCCTCGCTTCTCCCCTCCACTCCTTCCCCAATATGAGAAGCCAAGCACAGGCTTGTTTGTGCTTAGCTACAGCGCAAGGAGGTAAATTCTCAGTTGCCTTACTGCTCTGTACTGAGCTAAGTGCACTCAGCCTGGCTCTGTATTATGCTGTGGTCTTTCTTTCTGCCCCACTACACAACTCAGTATGGTGCAGCTTTTTTCCTTCCTGTATGGAGAACTCAAGGCTTTTTTCCACCACCTAAGACTAATGCAATATTACTGTAATAAGAAACCATGAAATGATCAACTTGCCACAGGCCTGACTCATACACAGCACAAGGATTGCCCCTAGACTTCACCCGAGTGCCACAGTCCTGCTCTGGACCTCTATATAAAGTTTCTGTTTCTGCACCTATTCTGAGATTACCAAAAAACAACAATGCTCATGTTACAACCTCAGTCTTGTGGAACAGCGAGCCATATTCAGACAAAAACAGCCCTGATTATCATACAGACAGGCTTATAAAGGGGGTGCCACCATTATCGTGGACAAAACACCACACATACAGGAAACAGAAACAATTTTCTGACACCAAGTTTTACAAACTCCTACCAGGGAGTTTACCAGGGACCCCCATGGCACAATACCAGAAGAAACTAAGTGACCTCTTAAAGATGCTACCTCCAGAAAGAGAGAGGCACATGTATGGCCCCCCAATATGCCAATATATTTATGACAGATTTTCAAGTCCCCTTTCTCCACAGCTGCCCTCTCATCTCCCTAAAGTATCTTAGGCTCGTGCCACATGTTACACTTTAGACACGATTAACCAGTTAATCACATTTTAAGTTATGACCCAGCCACATATTCAATCAATTAATGGCATGATAAAAGAAGAAATAAGCCACAAAAATGTGTACAAAAAATTGTGGCTAATTCGTATCACACCATTAATTGAATAGGTGGTGAGAGGCACCCCTCACTGGGAACCTCATCAGCTGATCAGGCCTGGACACAGCTGTGCAACTTTGCAACAGCACCACCACATTGTATTGGATACCAAACAACATCTACAGCTACCTCCATGACACCAGTTTTCAAGTGGACTGCTAAATCCATCATCTATAGTCAAGTTCTACATTACAACCATATCTGCTCCGATCTTACCAACTGAGAAGAACACCTAAAGGAACAGAAGTCTAGCATACAATACAATTCCAAAACCATGACCACTCAAATTAATAGAGCCAGACTCAGACCCTACTACAACACCAACTCCCAGTCAAGAGCAAAAGAATCCCTCTGGTTGTCACTTACGGCCCCAAGTTTGAACCCCTCGGATGCATTATTAATGAACTCCAACCTCTCCTGGCAAAATTACAATCTTCAAGGTAACAACAGGGGACAGGTCTGTCCTGGCTTACAGACAACCCCCCACTAACAACCCCCCTTGCAAAGATCTCTCTAGCAACAAGCTACCTAATTCCTTTTATCCCCAAGGCACCAGACCTTGCAATGGACCCAGATGCCAGCTGTGCCCTCTCATCAACACAGTCCACAATGATCACTGGATCAAATAATATGGATTATAACACCTGCGTTCATTTACCTGCACTTCTGCTAACATCATATAAAAACTTACCTGTTTATCACCTGTAAGTGGTGATAAACAGGTAGGCAGAACCTCTGTTGTCTACATTGGACAAAGAGCAATCCCTGCATGAAAAAGTCAACGAATAGATTTGACATCAGTTCCAGAAAGACACAGGCCTGCAGCAGAACACATTAACCTGTGTTAATGGAGGGGCTACCACCAAGGAGGATTATACCTCCATTGCTCAAGACTGTAGGGGGGCTATTAGGAAGGCTAAGGCAGAGATGCAACTGGGACTAGGTGACCCAGATAAATCAAGGATAACAAGAAGTCCTTTTTAAAATATATAGGGGGTAAAAAGAAGGTACCGGGTAATGTAGGGCCTCTGCAGGATACACTAAGAAATCTGGTGGTCACACCATATGACAAAGCTAATCTCTTTAACAATTTATTTGCCTACATCTTTTTGAGCAGGGACCAGGTCATCCCCCCCACCGGGATCCCTGACAGACTCAGGGGAGGCGCTGTCAGGCCCAGGGTCAGCAAGGACCTAGTCAGGGAACTCCTGGAGGGACTAGACGTGTTCAAAGCAGCAGGTCCTAATGATCTCCACCCCAGAGTGCTGAGGGAATTAGTAGAGGTCATTGCAGGACCCCTGGCACAGCTTTATAAGTACTCATGGTGCTCTGGTGAGGTGCCAGAGGACTGGAAAAGGGCCAAAGTGGTCCCCATTTTCAAAAAAGGGAGGAAGGAGGATGCAGGAAACTACAGGCCCATTAGTCTTACCTCGGTCCTGGGGAAGCTCTTTGAGAAAATTATCCAGGAGCACATCTGTGAGGGACCAGCAGGGGAGATCATGGTTACGGGCAACCAACATGGGTTCATTTGAGGCAGATCCTGTCAGACCAACCTGGTGGCCTTCTACGACCAGGTCACAAAATCCTTGGACACAGGTGTCACAGTGGACATAGTCTTTCTGGACTTTAGGAAGGCACCGTCTAGGAGAGACACTGTCTCTCACCCTATTCTCCTTAAGAAATTAGGTGACTGGGGTGTTGATGCCTACATGGTCAGACGGGGTCGCAAACTGGCTGGAGGGCCGCACCCAGAGAGTGGTGGTGGATGCGTCATTTTTGACCTGGAGGGATGTGGGCAGTGGGGTCCCCCAGGGCTTGGTCCTCAGGCCCACGCTGTTCAATATCTTTATCAGCAACTTGGATGAGGGGGTGAAAAGCACCTTGTCCAAATTCGCGGATGACATTAAGATGTGGGGAGAAGTGGGCGCGCTAGAGGAGAGGGACAGGCTGCAACTAGATCT
>NW_017728992.1:128911415-128922860 GCF_001723915.1 Gavialis gangeticus | reverse complement strand
CCCAAATATGAACAGAAAATTGCAGAACAAGAAATCGTCCACTGTCTAGGTTGTATAGTCTAACCCGAGACTACAGATTCATACTGCTGGGATCCTGTGATTCCTGCTGACTTCCTGCCCCAGGGGCAGGGGACTGGACTCGATGATCCTCTGGGGTCCCTTCCAACTCAAATGTTTATGAAATCTATGAAATATGCCATTACTTGGCTTAGCTTTAAAACCCCAATGTCTCACAATAGATTAACTGCTTTTTACCTACCTTTCCTCTTTTAGTGGTACTCCTTCCCTTTTCCTACCCTTTGTATTCAAATCACAGCTTTCCATTTAACAGCTCTGCTCCCAGCCATCCCTTCATAGCATCTGATGAAGTGAGTTATTGCTTACGAAAGCCTGTGTCTCTCTGATTTAGTCTAAGTGCAACACTAATTCCCTGCCTTCTGCCTGAGTAGTGATATCATATAACCTGTAAACCAAGCTACAGGTTTTAGTCCAGAACACAGAGAAAAAAGGTTGTTTGCCCCATCTAAAACAATCACATCCCCTCATCTTTGCAGTTCACAACTGACAAGTAAGTACTCGGCACTACATTAAATTTTAATTTGAAAAGGAAGGGGAGGGACCTACTAAAAACAACCAAACAGAAAATCTCACTGAAACTCAGTGTACAGAACTGAGCTCAGGTATCTACAGTTTGTTGAGAAAAACAGAAGTAATTTACTTTGGTCACCAAATTATTACCTTCCGACTGGTCCTGTCATCCTCATCTTCAGATGGATCTGACTGATGCTTTGGATTGTCCATCTGAAGAAATGCTCTGACATCTGGGCTAGAGACACAGTTAAACCCATTAGGAAACTAATGACCTAAATAAATTTTCACTCTAGCCCCACGAAGACAGTGTAAAAATATCTTGCCATAGGTCTGTATTAAACATTTGGTAATAAGTAACACTCTTCCCCAATAAATCGATTTTACAGGAGCTTATAAGGCAGGTAATTCAATCTCTGAGCAGAACATATATAGTACGTAAAGTTTTCTTTATTAAAATATAGAAGAAACCAAAGAGATTCTGGAGAAGTATTCAGCTGAGATTATTCCAAGGATGATAATTGCAACTACATTTTTTACTTCTTCCAACAATCCTTGCAATTGTTTCTTATATGAGAGACCACTGGAAAGCCAATTTCCTTTCCAACACCTTAAGTGTTAAGGATAACATTTTTAGTTTTCTAAATGTAATAAGAAACTATTATCTTACACATGGAGCATAATATGTATTTGCATTCCAGAAATTAAAATCCTGGGAAAAAAAACATGCTTGCAATTAAAGATTTATTTTTTTTCGCAAAAGTATTGCTGGTCTAATAAAACATATTATCTCTACTAAGAGTCCTGATTGCCATTAATCAATGCTTTCTTCATTCCTGTTGACAGATTCATGTCTTTGTCTGCCATCTGCATTTTTAAATTTGGTATAGACAGGTCTAAATGCAAGGAACAATCTCAAAAGGGCAAAATGGTCCAGGAACATTCCATACTCCTCACATTGGTGTTCAAGTATTACCAAAGTTGCACTAGCATTTTAATTTAGCTCCTCCCTCCTTTAAATGGATTACAGATTAGGTAGAATTATTTTACTGTTTTGTGGACTTGATACACACGCACACAAATCAGAGAGAAGGGGCTATATTAGTCTAAAAATACAAATAATTACTGAATATACTCTCTATTTGACATGAGGTCCTTTAGACAAAACACATTTTAAATAAGAAGAATGCTTTTGTTACCCATTTTATGTCACTCCAATTGTGTTTAGTACTTGAGACCAGTCATGGTATGACCCAGTCCACCTTGAAGACTTTACCCTAAGATACCAACATGCAACTGTCCTTAGGTACTTTAGTCATCTAAACAAGAAGCTTGCTATAACACAACTTGAGTAAGTTAAACACTACCCAAGAGTGAAGTCATGGTAAATAGTATGCTTTTTACTGTGTACTTGGTATTCCATGAATGCTGCAAGATATTGTATTGGTGACCAGAGGATTAATTTAAACCATCACATATGTTCAAATGACACGTGTGAATAACTGCAGTAAGAGCACTCTCTCATTTGCATTAAAGAAGCAGCAGGAGTTATTGCTAAGCATTGTAGAAGGTCCTGTACAATACAGACTAGCTTTATAGTTCACTAGCTTTAGTCCATTATCTCCGACCCAAACATGACAAGAATTCTCCTTTTCCTGCCCCACTCCCCATCTCCATTAGAACAGCAGGAGTTTTGATCCAGATATTTTATACATGGGTTTTCCTTTTGGTTTTGGAACACTGAGGAGAAAGCAACCAGAGGGACTTTTTCTCATTGCTTTCATTGCATATAACTGGTAGCTTGTTTCATGTAGAAGTTAGGCCACTACTGCCATTAAGTTCTGTGTTCCAGGAGTTCCTTAATGAAAACTACAATTATTTTAAAACTATGCTAAGTCTTTAATGCACTCTACATTATGCATTTGGATTTAAATGGTTTTGTTGGAAAATAAGTGTTCTGATAGACAGTTACACACATTATCTTTTCAGTAAAGGCATCTGCCTCCTGAAAAGATTTTTGCAAGATGTCTGTAGTCTACAGGTACCAGAGAGATTTCTCTCTAAAACCAGTAAAACAATTGGGAGTCTGACACTAATTCATATAGGAAATGCCTTATTTGATCAAACCACTTGTCCATCTACCCTAGTATTTATCTCTGACACTGGCCAAAGGAAAATCCAGCTGTCCTCTAAAAGTATCTTTCTAACCCACCTTAGCATTGGTTGGCTTATGCCTGGGGCAGGAGCCTTCATTACTGATATGCAAGTCAAGAATGTACTGTAGACACAAGAAAGGGGACCAATGAAGCAGATCTCATTTTCCATCTTTTTCATTGCTGAGTGATGTTACCACTTCTGAAATGCACCTGTGTCTTGGACAGGTCAAATCTGCCACCAAGAACGCAGTTAAAACACCCATTTAAACTGCTCTGTATTGTCATGAATAAGTACTCACACCCACACCCTTCTAAAACAGGAGACTGGAAGACGTTATTTTTTAATCATGAAATGGCACCAGATACCAAAAATCTGGAATCACACCCATTGTGATTCTGCTAGGGTGGGGGGAGCCCCAGATTGGTGATCCAGAGCTCCCCTTGCACCTAAACCTTTAAAGGTTTGCCAGGCAGCTTGGCATCAGGGAACCAGTTCCCTGGAGGCTGCCCCCTGCCTGGTCCTACTAATAAGTTGCTCTTCAAAAGGCATGTTCAAAGAGCATGCATGTAACTGGATTTCACAGCATTCCTTTCAAGGGGCAGCACACTGCCTGGGCAACCCCTCTATCCAAGACATTGCCACCCCATCCCTGCCTGAACAACTGTGTCCCACATGGCTTCAAATGTCCTGGCTCAAGGACTGCTCTGCATGCCTTCCAAGGTGCAGGGTATGGTGCTGTTCTGGACCTGGGGGTTATCCCCAGGTTCAGGACAATTGTCCAGGCAGGGGACAGGCCCTGGGTCAAAACAGGTGCCCCCTGTGCCCTAAAAGCCACACTGTGCAGCTCAATTACATGCATACCCTTCGAACATGATGAAGCAAGAGGGGGAGTGTCTCAGATTCAGGAGCAGCTCCCCATCTTAGGTTCCTGCCCTCCCAACATGTTCAAAGGGTGTGCACAGAGCTGGGCTGCATGCAGCTGCCAGGAGCCCTAGATTGGGGAGTGGCTCCCTGATCTCCAACTCCTGTCCTAGCATGTTCATATCACACATTAAAATCAATACAAACCAGCCACAAAGATGTTCCACATTAAACACAGTACATTATTTTACTTTAATTCCACTAAATGTGGAATATTTTTTCTAGCTGGCTTGCCATTTTACTGCATCATAAGTACAACATCAGCCAAGGGACTTTGCCAGAGCAGGGTCACAACATATGGCTGCCTAGTAACTTTTGCAGATGGGCCTATGAACTTCACATCATAAATCTACTGGATACAATGAAATAATGGACTAAATATAGACATTGGATTTATGGCACATAAGAACTTGGCTGCCATCTGATAACCCCAGGTAACCTCTCTACATTTTACCAGCTACATTCTATCACCAGGTTAACATTCCCCCATTTCCCCCTGCCCACCTAGCGGTCTCTCACCTATCATCTCCCATGGCCTTCGATCCTCACTGCCATGCATTTGCATTTTCACAGACTTGCATTTTGCATATTGGCTTCTATTCCATCCAAGAGAACACAAAACAAAAGCAGACTCTCCCTATGCCTGAAGAAGGGTGTTTGAGCCTGAAATCTTGCAAATAACATTTTTTTTCCAACTATTTAGTTGGTCTAATAAAAAATATCACATTTACCCAAAGAACCTTGTTTGCCTATGTCCTTAGTCCAACATAGCTACAACCAACACTTCCATTGCCTAATGCTTGCTCTAATGTTTAAGATTAGGGGTAGGGTTTTTCCTTTGGGAACCCCATCCAGAAGCCTCGTTTTGTGTCTGTACTCTTTTAGTCAACCATGCATTATAGTTAGGTTTTAGTAACAGGGCACCTGACTGGACTAGAGCCCTATGCAATTGAACCTCTCTAAGGTATAAAGGTGGAGTACAGGACAAGATACAGAAACTTTATCAGACACAGAAATTTTACGCAGTACCCAATATTATAATATCTTCCTCCTACATTAGTAAGGTTAATGCATTGACTTACTTAGTTCATAATATATTTAGCAATTAGGCAAAACTGTCTGAAAATAGCTTTTTAGATCATCTGCAATGAGGCAACTGCCATAATTTTCCCTTTTAGCCGTTAGTTTTAAATACACTTTATGCTATAATGTCTTGTTGTGATCATACATCATAATTTGGCTGCTGGATTTTTGAAAGTTACAGTAAATTTTGCATGCTATAATAATCTTAGATTTAAAATACTTCAAAGTACTGACAGATACAAGATATTTTGAACAAATGTGTTTAAATGCCCTTCAGAACTGAGCTGCAAAGTCAAAGTCTTGATCCTTCTTCTAAATATATTATTTATTTCTTTTACCCGGGCAGTAGACAGGAATTTTGTTCTATAAATACAGAAGCCTCCTAGTAAGCAAAGCTCTTCAATGCATGTGCATCACACATCCATCATTAAAATAATCAGCTTATACTGGGGTTGGATGCGCTAAGTGCTAGATGAAAGTACCTAAAAAACAAATTAAAATCTAATTTATATGCTATTAAATCTTTTTGTGTTTTTCAAATAAGATTCAAGGAAGAAAGGTTTGGAGATAAATTGAAGCACCTCACAGTTGAGCACTGGAAGAACCAGGAGTAGGAGACTGCACTGCCACAAATGGTTTCTTGCTTAAGTCAATTAGCAAAAAGAGATTAGGTTCCAAAAGTTAGTTATTTGAAAGGTATTATTTACTTTCACAGTCAAGGACAAATGTTATGATCACAATTCCAATATTTTTTCCTTTACTGGAAAATTATTCCATTACAAGGCTTTTGTTTTGTTTAAAATGTTTTCTACTTGTCATTAGGAAGATGACACAAAATACTTTTGAAAAGAG
Source organism: Gavialis gangeticus (assembly GCF_001723915.1). Taxonomy (NCBI): domain Eukaryota; kingdom Metazoa; phylum Chordata; order Crocodylia; family Gavialidae; genus Gavialis; species Gavialis gangeticus. The sequence goes on along the minus strand of NW_017728992.1, from coordinate 128,917,259 downwards.
GAAGTTCATATTAAAGAGTCCTTCGGACAAAGCTATTCATTAAATACTTCCAGTAACTAGTACAAGTTGTAGCAATGCTTCCTGCTGAGGAAGTTCACTTCTTGCTAAAAGCAGAACTTATTTCACAAGCTTTAGAGATTAACTTAATTTGCCACAATAAAATGCATTATAGTCCAATGTACTCAATATCTAGGAACCTGTAGGATAGAGGTATTATTTCAGGACATTTTAATGAAAAGATAGCACAGAAGCCTGTTGACATTTATTTTAGTTTACCTTAAATTGATTAGGAATCAAATGGGTACAAGTTTGTGTGTAAAAAGGGTTTCAGAAAGTAAGCAATACATTTTTTGCTTTCTGAAATCACTCTTCAAAAAAGACAATTCTCACAGTAAATAATAATTATTTCTACACATTAAAAAGCACAATACTTTTTATATTTAAGCTACATAGTTTTTAGCAATTTATTTTTAAAATATATACCATATCAATAAAAAGCTCTTACAAAACATAAGCAGACTACTTACTGGTTGCATAGCTCTGGCTGTCTAACTAAATTCTGAATGAATTCATTTAGTCCTGCTCTTCTCTGTTTAATAAAGTCTGGGGGGAAAAGTGGACAGAGAGTTGTTAAAGACATTAAAAACTTGCCATGAAATAACTGAAATTTAGATTTCTTATATTTTCTTTAATAGGAAAACATCTGAATAGAACAGGTCTTACACATGAGGATTTGGTGGTAAAAGACATCCAAGCCAAAAGTTCTTTTCTTTGAAACCATTTCAATGCTTTCATCTCTGAAAAAAACTTACTAAACCAGACTGATTTTGAACTACACCCACACATGCTTCAGTGGGCTATACCAGGGGTTAGCAACCCGCCCAGTACATGAGCCAGTGTGGCATGAGAAGGCATTTTGCTTGGCACATTTGTCTAGGGGTAGACAGTGGGGAAAGGGCTGGGGCTCAGCAGGCCCCTTGTGGTTCAAGGATCAGCAGGCCCCTTGTGGTTCCTCCGTTGTACATTCTGAGGCATATGTGTACCAGGTGCTGGCAATGAGCCAGGCCAGGGCTCCACAAACCCTGCTGCAGCTGCTTGCAGCCTCCCAGCCACCTGCTATAAGCAGTCCAGGCTCTGCTGTAGGTGGCAGGGGCCTGCCCAGAGCCTGGGCTGGCTGCGGCAGGCAACTGGGAGGCTGCAAACAGCTGCACCAGGGTTCATAGAGCCCCAGCCCAGCTTGCTGCTGAGACATGTTCCTGGGGCAGACACTGCAGGAGCCAAGAGAGGCAGCTGCTTGCTGCCTCCTGGCTACCTGCCACAGCCAGCCTCGGCTCTGGGCAGGCCCCTGCCACCTGCCATGGAGCCCAGGCTGCTCACAGCAAGTGGCAGGGAGACTGCAAGCAGCTGCCCTGGAGTCTGTGGAGCTCTGACCCAGCTCACTGTCTGCACTGCATGCACGTGCCCCTCTAGGCAGAAGGCAGGGAAGGGGCCCAGGCTGCACTGCCACAAGTATCGGGCTTTTCATGGCTCCCCTGCCATCGGCTCCTGGCACACCAACATCTTCCAAGTAGAGGCTGTGGGTGTTTTTGGCACTTGGCCCAAAACTGTTGCTGACTCCTGAGCTATACTGAGCAACCCTTGCTCATACCTGAAGATGAGCAAGTCCCATGCTCTGACTGATGTTGAAGGCAAAACTATTTCAGTGATGAAGATCAAGTCCTTAAAAAGAGCCGTCCCACAGACACCGATTGGTGAGCACTTACAAGACAGTGTTGCCTAACATGGGTCGAAAAATCCATAGTCCAACCTAATAACTAATGCACTGATAAGTAACTATTATATTTGAATTAATTTTTCCTTTATTTGATATATGTGTCTTAAAAAAATTAACTTAATCCAAACTCAGTGTTTTAGCTTTTTTTCCAGTAGTGATAAAAGGCACCACTATAAACTTCATCCCTTATTAGATCCATTTCAAATTAATACAAGAGCTAAAACTGAATGGCTTTTAAAGCCTTTTTCAGTTGTAATAAAGAGGAACCTCCTTCTTTGGGAAAGATTAACTTGCCCACTGTCAGTTTAAAAAACAAGAAAGTATTTTACCTATGTTACAAATATTAACAATTTTGCAATTAAAAAAAAAGTTTCCACATATTAGAAAAAGGGAAAATTATTCCAGTGATACAGCTCTCAAATTCATGTTATACTATGAAATTGTTCTGAATTACTAGACAACAAGAAGGAAGACAAAACCCTTGTCAATAATAGTATTTCACTATTCCAGCAAGACTAATATTGTTGAAGTATGATAGTCTAGAATTTAAACAATTTAGAGGGAAAACCTTACTATTTTCATTAGTTTAACACATGAATTATCTGAGGAAAGCTGTAATTAATGATGTGAGCTGGACCCCCCCCATAATCTGTGCTGTTGAAAATAGGGAGATGTCTTAGTTTCTGGTTAAGTTTCTGGTTATACCTTCTGAGTAGATCTTCTTTCCCCAACTTTTTCTTTATGCAAAATCACTCGTATCACTCAAAAACATTGGTTTTTTTTTTTTAATACTGCTTTTAATATCTACAGTTTTATTTCTCTCCAGTAATTTTCAGTTTAGATCAGGGATGCTCAACCCCTGGGCCAGATCTAGCCCCAACGCTCCCCATGGATCTATAGGGAGCCCCCCAGACTGTAGCTCTACATACTAAATCAGGCATGTAGGGTAGCACAGGGCTCGAAACCAGCGTGTGGAGCCAGGCAGAGGCAGTGCAAAATCCCAGAGCCAGATCCCAGCATGCAGAGGCAATGAGGGGTCTGACCTGGCCTATGGATCAGCCTCACACAAATGCAAAGCCAGAAGGTTGAGCACCACTGATTTAGACAATGACAACCGGAAACTGAACAGCTTTCTTCTAATTCATTTCCAAATTCCTGTGCACTAACAATACTACTTATGTGTGTTGCAGATTTCATTTTATATGTTTTTAAGAAGTTATAATGAAATATCTTGGTTTTGGTTTTCTGTAAGTATGTATTTATCCTGAACTTGGAAGCAGCTACAAGTTTGATTTGACCAAGTCCTTTTAAATAACTGAAACACCTAAAATAATGTTTTCATTAAATCTACCTACTCTATTCTTCTCCACAAAGTTAGATGCTTTCAAAAGTAGGTTTACTGAAATGCAGCACCCTGAAGAACTTGGGCATATACTTTGTACATAAAATAAGCTTTAGCCATTTTTTTTCCCACCTAACAATACTCTCCTCCTTTCAGTCTCAAACAAAATAATTTGGGCTTGATATCTTCTTAACACTGCATGCATGACTCCAGGGGCAGAGCTAGAGGGGCTGCAGTAGCACAAGTCGAGCCCTATTTTGGCTGTGGGTGGAATGCATGGTGAGCTCTCAGGGCTCACTGGCCTGTCAGAGGAGCTCCCACAAATGCTGGGAGCTCTACGAGCTCACTGGCTGGTCCGCCCAGAGTCCCTGCTTTCAAGTAGCTAAAGCTTGCTGCTTCTCACTCTATCCCTCCTTTTCTTTCCCCTGCTGCTGAATTCAGGGTCTGAGGGAAAAATCAACCAGTGGCAGGCTCCAGAGCCACTTGAAAGCACAGACTCTGGGAAGATTCATAGAGTTCACAGTACAAGCAGAGATTCAACCAGAAGCTTTGCAGACATCCTGGTGAGCTAGGAGACCACTGACAACTAGGATCACAGTGATGGGGCTGTGGCCAGACTGCCATGTAGCGAGGTATGGGTTGTGTGGTTCATGGGGAATGAACTCTTTCACTGACCACATATCACACAGCCAAAGAGAGAGTGGCTGCACCCCCATCACCAGAATCCTGAATCAGCCCACGCATGACTGATATCACCCACCATATACTCAGGATAACAGAATAAAAAATGGCATGGAAAGTAAGGTTTACACAGAGGTGTGGATTTGTATTAGTTGTTGAGGCCAGTAACAAGGGATAGTTTTGCTTTCTGTATACACAAACTATAGTGCACGGCGTACTATTACATTTGGGACTTTTCAAAGCTTTGAAAACCCCAACTTCATAATTACAAACTTAGTAATGAAAAAAGTAATCCTGTTGTTTTCAGTTTATGACAAAATTATGGGGACTCTTTAGGTATTCATTCACAACAGGAGAATAAATGAATTCTGTCAGCAAAACTGCTGTACACCATACAGAGATCTGTTTCTATGGTTACAGCATGCCACAGATCATTATACAATATATAGGAGATTCTGGCAAGAAGACAGAGGCATTTCAGCAATATTACCCTAACTAGCAGCCAGTAGTGAAATGCAGAATGAAAGCATGCTTGGGTCACAACAAAGCATTGCATTGCACCCTAGCTTTAGCATCTTTTGTGACAGTGTCTCCATATTAAAGATGAGGTCAGCCCAGCTGCAACCTGTTCCCTTAAATACAAAATAAAATGCAACTTACATAGTTTGAAGCAAGAGAGTTACCAACATACTCCTTTAACAAGAGAAGTCGGCTGGACTTCAGTGCATGCACTATCTGACTAGTTGCATTCCTCTAAGGCAGCTTTGTATTCTGTTCAAGATAATTATCACATCCCAAAATAAATAAAATGAATGATTATCATGTTGCAACATACCTGGATCAAAATTATCGCCAAATATTCGTTTAGCTGGAATTTTAAGGTTCATAGTGGGAAATTGCTTCTTTAGCTATTTAAAAACAAACAAACAAACATTACCCAGATAGGCACTTTGGTTTTGCCTGGACAGCCAAATATCTAGTGTTATTACTTGTATCAAACATATTTTAGCTCTCTAGTTTTTGGAAAGTATGGGCTCTAGATTACTAGCATCACTTTTTTTGCTCCTCAAAACAATTTTTGCTCAGATAAGTGAATAGGGGATTGTAAAAGGAAAAAGGCTGTTCTTCATTTAAGTTACCCAAGCCCTATTTAACCATGCAAGCAGGACCTAACATTTACCCACTTTTCATATTATTGCCATCATCATCATTCTGTTTTTTTTTTACCCAGATTGCATATTTCTTTTTACTCAGCAGATAGACCAGTAGTTCTCAACAGTTTTAGATTCAAGGCACCCCCCTCCATGACCTTTCTGTATGTAGCAGCCCAGCAGTTGAGGACCGCTACTTTAGGTATTAACAAGCTTTGCAGTTCTAGTAAGGAAAGCCCACCAGCGACCAACAGCATTTTAAGCGCCATGTCAAGTAGGTGTACTTGAAAAAAAATTTTTAACTCAAGTGTTCTAGAATTATTTTAAATTCAACCTGTCCTAATTTCCATTAGTATTCAGCTGCACCCATCTGACTGACTATCTGTAAGTAGAATCATCTACCATGAACTAGAATTCAAAAGAGCTTCTGCAGTTCCCTACCAAACAATACTCAAATGACCCCACAATTTTCCTCAGCCAGACTGCAATGCCATGCTTACTTTCAGACTTTTCTGTCATTTCTTTCTTTTGTTGAAGAGCATGTAAACCTAGAGTTACATCTGCTGGGTTTCACTAAAGCAAACCAGTCTCCTGGCATCCATAGGCAATGCGTAGGGTGGGGCCTGGGGGGCACGTGCCCCTCCCCACCACCACCCCAAGAGCTCTGGTATCAGTGCACTTGGCGACTGGCCACTGGGGGACCCCTGCCACAGTAGTGCACTGCTGGTGACCCCCCAGACTCAGGAGGCACTCGTCACCCATGCTGGCATCTCTTAAAATCTGGAGAAGTAAGATGCTAGGCATGAAGGCTGCAATTCGGATATTATTTCAGAGTTAACAAAGAACAAACCAACTCATGAGAGAGAGAGAGAGAGAGAGAGAGAGAGAGAGAGAGA
>NW_017728992.1:128906297-128911382 GCF_001723915.1 Gavialis gangeticus | reverse complement strand
GAGAGAGAGAGAGAGAGAGAGAGAGAGAGAGAGAGAGAGAGAGAGAACACTACATTAGGTACAATTAACGTTTTGAAACCACAGACAGGATACTGCCTGCCTCCTCTTACCCAGGGCTAGTCCAAGATATGTACAAAGGACAACACATGATGTCCCAGGCAGACTTTAGTCATCTAAAGGCAGGAGTCAGGAACCTTTTCAGGTTGTGGGCTGGAAGGACCCAGCTCAGGTCAGAGGCAGGCAGTGTGTGGGTTGGCCTTAGGAACTAGCCAGCCCCTAACCTAAAAAAAACCATTGGGAGTGGGCAGAGAGGAGGATTAGGTTGCTTTTCACCTGAGATGTTAGAAATAGGCAGATTCAGAAGCCCATACTACTACTACTGATCAAAAGGTTAATTCTTCCACTGGATCAGGCAACAGTGGCTGCAGGTCAGAGTAAACATCAGTAGCAAGGCCTCTAAGGCTAGGGACAGACATTACACAAACTGTTTAAGTGATCAGAAACTGGTTTAAAGCTGTAACAGAACAGACATTCAGTGGACATAAACCAGTTTCAGAATGTCGGAAACTGCTTTGAGATCAACCTGGTTGAATGTAGTATCAGACTTAACTGATTTGGGTCAAACCAGTTTATGCAATGTCTGTCCCAGACACCTTTCTCACTTAAGTTAAACCACAGTCCCCCAGAATCCCAGCATGCTTTCTGGACTGGGCTCTGTCCCAGCCAGAACAGGGACAGGCAGGGTCAGGGGCCTGGCCAGAGCTGGGTTTCATTCCTCCCTTCCAGTCCCACTGGCAGGGACCCAAACCAGGTCTGCTGGGCACTCCCCTCTCACTGCTACAGCTGCAGGCCAGGGTGGCCCCTGAGGAGGCAGGGAGGGGGTTATTCTCCCCTCTACCCTCACGGCCTCCAGGGGACTCCAGCCAGGTCTGCCTGCCCCGACTGCCGCCAAGTGGCCGAATAAGCCCCATCCTGTCCCCTCTGGTTCCCAGCAGAGAGAGGAGGAATAACGCCCATCCCTACCCCCACCAAGAGGTCCTGCCGGCCAGCATCTGGCCCTGCCAGGTGGGGGCTGGCTGGGGAGTGGGCTTCCTGGGCCAGCTTGGAGTTGGTGGCAGGCCCAAGCCCAGCAGCCGTCACCGTTGTGCCCCCTGCCCTGCACTTAACAAGTAGCTCTGGGATAGCTGGGGCAGGGGGCTGCTCTGCTCCCCTCATCTGCAGCTGCTGCTGCCACTGCTACGCCACTCTGGGTGGAGAGGCAGAAGCTTCTGCCTCATGCCTGGAGCTCCTGCTCTGGCTCCAGCTCCCAGGCACCTTAGAGGGTAGAAGGTGCCTGGGTGGGAGGCTTCAGTGCAGAGGCTGCAGCTGAAGCTCAAAATGCAGGGCATAAGCCATATGGCTGAAGCTCCCCTACCTACCACAGAAGCTGTAGCTGGAGGCAAGTGGAGAAAGCCCTGCCGGGACAAGCCAGTTTCCTCTTGCCTTCCATGATGACCCTCCCTCCCATTCCTCCTGCTCCCGAGCCACTCCAGGAGGCAGCAGTGGGGGAGCTTCAGCCCTGCACGTGGAACTCCAGCGGCAGTCCCAGGACTGAAGTCTTCCACCCAGGCGCCTTCTGCTTTCCAAGGAGTCCAGGAGCTGGAGCCAGAGCTCCACGCACAGGGCAGAAGCTTCCTGCCCCCCCACCCAGAGCAGTGCAGCAGTGGCAGCTGCAAACAAGTGACACACAACAGACCCCCGCCCAGGCCAGTGGCCACCCTGCAGCTGCTTGTTAGGCTGCAGCCCCGGATGCTGCACAGGGCAGGGGGTGCAGCAATGGTGGCTGCTGGGCTCAGGGGCTGGCTGCCACTTCCCGAACTGGCCCGGGGAAGCCCATTCTGACCCCAGGCAGCCCCGACCTGGTAGGGCCAGATGCCAGCCCGCAGGACCCCTGGGGTGAGGATGGGGACTGGGGTTATTTTCCCTCCCTCCGGCATCCAGTGGAGGGGACAGGAGGAGGCTTATTCTGCCGCTTGGTGGAAGTCGGGGCTGGCAGACCTGGCTGCAGTCCCCTGGGGGCAGTTGGGGGGGGGGGTAAATAACCCCCCTCCCTGCCCCCTCAGGGGCAAGCTGGTCTGCAGCTGCAGCAGCAGCAGCAGCAGCAGCAGCAAGTAGGGGTGCCTGGCAGACCCAGCTCAGGTCCCTGCTGATGGGACAGGGAAGGGGGAATGAAACCCCTTTCTGGCCAGTTCAGCCGGACAGGCCGTCCCCACCTCCCCCCTCCACGCCCAGCACACTTTCCCTGCAGCCGAGGGGGTGCTCTAGCTCCCACGGCTCCTGGCCTGAGCAACTACAGGCATGTGTCCGCATGTCTGTGCAGTTACAAACCAGTTCAGCCTAGCCAGGTTAGACTAACCTGCAAAGGTTGAATCAATTCAGACTCCGACTTTTTGAATGTCTGTCCCTAGCCTAAAGCTCAGGGACATACCTAGCTACAGAACTGACACATGATCACAATTGCAGCCACATGATCACAATTGCAATTGCACTGGGAACCAGAAGTTGCTGCTGCCTTGTGCCCTGGCTGCCCAGCTGCATCCTTATACTGCTGCCCCCTCCCTCAGCAAATGTGACATCAGCCTTAGCAGGCAACAAACTGAAAGAGGTCCAGTGAGCTTCATGGGTTTATTTTAGCTGTATCACAGTCTTTGTGTCCATGAAATCAGGGCAATTAACTGCAGCTGCACCACACTGACCTGCATAAAGTTTAATTTTATGGAATAAAAGTTTTCAAGGCAGTACAAGCCAAGAGCCAGTTACTTCTATTCCTTTCAAAATACATTGCACAATGTTTATTTTTTGCACCCTCTCCTCTTCCAATCAATTTAAAATATTGTGAAGTCTGAACTACTCAGTTCTAGGTACATACACATTAGAACAAACTAAAATTCTTCTTCAGTTAAAAACTAAATAGAAAAACATTTTTAGACAGCTTTCTATGATAAGTTGTGTCAAGCAAGTCTACACAATATAAAGAAAGGAATTCAAAACTATAATAAAACCATAATCTTGCAAACAAGCATTCCTTTATGTTATTTTAGCATGACTCTTTAGAATGCATCTTACTCACCGTATTGTAGAGTTTATCAAACTCAGCATATCGCCTGAAGACAAACCATTCATTTCTGCCAACTGAGACCAACACTTTGTAAACCTGTGGGAACATGAAGGCAATGTAAATGCCAGAAAACTAGAGTTTGTTTTTGAGAGCGAAGAAGGAGGTGAGGGGGGAAGGGGAAATAAGGGAGAAGTTGGGCCAATTTCTCACTACATTTATGCTCGTTTCATATAAACATCCAAATCAGAAAGACCACAGGACACGCATTTAATTTTTATAGGATGCAAAAACAGTCTTTTTAGAATCGTTGTTTAAACAGAAATTAATAAAGCTGTTAAACACTAAGATTTTATCTCATTCAGCAATGTATCTTTAAACGTAGTATTCCTTTAGGCTTACTCTGGTATAGGCCCACTGTAAAACTAAAAACATCTTGCAAAGCTCCAAAGCCTTAAAACAACAGTGGAAGGCCAAGAGTGCCCTCATATCCTAGAGTGCTTCTCTTAAGGTAAAAACTATGAGGAAAATATGCAAGAAGATTAAAAAAGCAAGCTTTCAATGTAAAATTAAACCACACATTTACTGAAGATGACCCTCACCAAAGGGTTATTTCTAGTAAGCACATTTAGAAGTAAGAAGAGTGGCTTGCCCTATAGCAACTCTGTTTCTTAAAGAAGCTGTAAAGCCAGCCCACAGTATACATGCCAGAAGTAGCACGCATAGCCATTTTTTGTGGCATGTGGCAGATCAGGCATGGGCAGGATGAAGAGCAGAAGAATCAGGCAGGGAGCAAAGCGGTAGGACCAACTGGGAAGCAGAGCAGCAGGTTGAGAAGCAGGTGAGAAGTAGATCAAGGAGGTGGTGAGAGGCAAAACAGGACTGACCTAGGAGCCAAGCAGCACATGGGGGAATAAGAGATGGATTTGAAGTAAAAATACAAGGTGCCAAATGATATAAGATTACATCAAGTGAACTAACAACTGAAGTCTGCAAGATGACAATTAGCCTAGAATTAACACATTATAGGTCAGGGTGCTAATCACTGAGAAAGACAAGAGAAGCAAGTACTCCATAGTGATACATTTCATCATCTGACACATCCCCAACATTTCAGCTGATATTCCCTCAACGTTTTTCCATTGTAGGAACTAGTTGCGTCACAAGTTCAACTCTCATTTTACCCAGCATCCAGCTGAGCATTATCACTTCACCAATTTTGGCTGCAGACTGCAAGATCCTAGTCTTCATAGAGCAAAGACAATAAAAGACAACCTAGGTTCCACTATTTCTTTTAACTTAGGGAAAAGCTTAGTAGCTTTAATGGTAAAGCTTGTAGAAACAGAACTACGGCAAAAGTCTGTAGTTCTATTAACATTTTGCATGTTAGCTATTTCTTGAAATTCTTTTCAGAGGACTAAGATAAAGAATTTTATAATGATTGTTAAATTGGAGAGGTACTTGGTGATGAGCAGTCATTTTGGGAACAGTAATTCTTTTGGACTTTCTCAAATTCTAATGTTACTTGATAATCCCTTGACAATTCCTTCACAAGATTTAAGACAGAGGAATCTTTCACCACTTCAAAATTGAACTCCCATTAATTGAACAATGGAGAGAGCTGAGCACTTCTTGAGACTGAGTAATATTCAATTTCCATTTATGTTAAAAGGATTTGAGAGCATTTTGCATTTATGAACTGCCTGATCTTATGAAATAATTGACTTATGCACTGTAAAAAGTTAATAAGTCATGATTCCCAGTCTTTTCCTATTGAAGTTGCTGCACAAAGTGCTTTAAAATTTCATAATATTGAAGATATGTTTAAATAAAACTAACAGTAACCTTAACATGCTTTAGAAGTTAATGAAGAGAAGATTTCAGTTTCCAATATTTGTCATTAGTAGAGATCCTTATAGGAACACGCATTCAGTCGTGTGTGTGTGTATATATATATATATATATATATATATATATATACACACACACAC
>NW_017728992.1:128890631-128901297 GCF_001723915.1 Gavialis gangeticus | reverse complement strand
TATAATGACATCATGGGTCTCCCTCTGACTAGGTCATCATACAATCTAGGAGGCTTTAAAAGTGTATGGAAAAATATTCTTGAATGTAGCATAAAGTGGCAGAATTCATGCTATGCAAAATTCATAAATAGAATAATTTCTAAAGTAAAATGCATTCTCTATATATGGGAGTGCATCCCATCCAGCCCTATATATACATCCCCTTGGGTGCCTCCCTTCCAGCCCTATATATATGTCCTTATTGAACAGTGAATACACACACACACATTATATATATACATACACATACACACACACACACACACACACGCACGCACGCATTTTAGCAGTTAGGTTTGCAAATATACGGTCATGGTCTTTTTGAAACATTAAAATGTTATACCGTAGAGGGGAAAAACTGATTAATTCTGTTGTCTCAGTGTTATTTAAAACTGTATATATTCATTTAAAAAATAAATCAGGGTCTAGCATAAATATAAAGGATTCTGTTTTCAGAACCATATACTGTCTTCAGTACCTTTCAAGCATTTCCTCTATTGCTTCATCTGGTGACTATTTAAAAGCAAAAGGTTCGGCATATGTTGATAATGTCAATATAGAAACATGTGAAGAGAGAAACAAAGCAGAGGCACACTTCTGAAGTAATTAACTGAGATTTATATACTAAACTAGGCTGGAAGGATATGTATTTTGCATAGTCTCTAGCTAACTTACCAGTATTGTAATAGAATGGATTTTATTGTGTTTAATTTTTTTCTTTGACAGAGCAGATTTGGGATTATTGCTCTGACATTTTGAAGTATTAAACATATAAGGCATAAACTAAATGAATATTGGGTTTCTGACTGTCAACTCATGTTATCTGTCATGAGTTTATGACTCCACAACATTTCCCTAACACTAGGCCAACCTTAACTGTGCTGAAGACAACAACAAACCTACCCACACACGTGAAAAGGGAGAACAAAAAGCCAACATGTAACAAGCCTATTCAACACACTGAGGGATTAGCAAACTGTGTGGCCCTTCAATAAAAGGAGGGGACCTAAACTGTGGATCAAGAGGATGTGGGGACAACAAATGATAGAGAAAAGGGACAGGAGTAGGGACAGTGTTTGAGAATTGGGGACTGAGTTGAGGACACAGGGCACTGCTATTGCTCTGTGAAGGAAGCCAAGGCTTTAGCAGACATGACCCAGTGCAACTAGGACTGGATGGGTGAGAAACAGACTTTACAGAACACCTCCTAATTAAGCTTCCTCTTCCAGAAGTGGCCAGCCTGTGACAAGTGGCCTGAGCAGCTGCTATGTGTGGCACGCAACCCCCCTGAGCCTCCATTCTGGTGCTCCAGGATGCAAATTCTGTCAGGTACGTCTCTGGGAGACAGAGATCAGAGTGACACTAGGGAGTGCTGGGACTTAACTTGTGGCCTGCCAGCCAAAAAAGTTGGCCATCACTATTGTAAAGTCAGTGTGCATCTCACTCTACGTATGAATGGGCCCCAAGCACGGCATCTTTTCCAAGTAGCAATACCTTTTGGGGCAGAGTATGCTCCCACATAAGGAATAAACAAGGGCGACTGCAGCACCCTATTAAAAGCCTATGAAAGCAGAGGACTGAAAAGCAAAAGCTGCGTGTATCAGCCACATAGTGAGCCATAATGCCTAGAAAAAACAGTTACCTTCTCTTTCTTCTTTAAACATTTTTCAGTGTGGATTCACCAGAAATAACTAGCAACCACCCAGGAAAGGAGCAAGGAGCCTCAGATGCAAACCAGACTGAAGTACTGGCTCTCCTAAGATTGACATACCAGCCTGCAGCTCAAATTCAGTACCCCAGGCTTGACAAATGTTATTGAATCATAGAAAATTAGGGTTGGAAGGGACTTCAGGAGGTCATCTAGTCCAATCCTGTACTCAAAGAAGGACCATCCCCAACTAGATCATCCCAATCAAGGCTTTGTCTAGCCAGGTTTTGAAAACCTCCAAGGATGGAGATTCCACCACCTGTCTGGGTAACCTGTTTCAGTGTTTTACTACCCTCCTAGTGAGAAAGTTTTTCTTCATACTGAACCTAAACTTCCCTTGCTGCAGCTTGCCACCTTTGCTCTTTGTTCTGTTATCTGCTGCCACTAAGAACAGTCTAGCTCCATCCTCTTTGGAACAGCATTCCCTCTAAGCTGTGTGGTGTGCTCAGCTGCGCTCATGCCACGCTGCCAGGCGTGCCTGTGCGGCCATGCACACCACACAGCTTAGAGGGAACACTGCTTTGAGACCACCCTTCAGGTTGTCTGACCTACCTGGACTTAACCGAAACATTTTCTGATGCACATGGAAAAAAAAAGAGAGAAGCTAGAGAAAAAAAAAAAGAGTTCCACTAAAAAGCACGGTTAATATTGAAGTTCCTCAAGAAGGGCCAGTCTTGTTTATGGACCTTTAAGTAGTAGTATATTTAGAGCAAGGTTTTTTAAATAAGTGTACCCCTTCTGTCTCAGTTTCACCTCATGTACCCCAGCAGATTTCTGTCCTTTGCCCAAAAACTAAGAGAAGCATGAAAATGTACATATGAAAAGAAATCCAAGTCTAGAGCACCACAGAGGTCATGATAAGGGCCATGCAGCCAAGATCAGTCAAGGACAAAAGACAAGAGCATCTCCTCTACCACTTCCTTGCAGGAGCCAGCTGGTGCTATCTATTGCTTAAAGCCAGTGGCAAGGCTACTGGTGGCCAGGCCCCTGTGAAGCTGCCACCACTGGAGGTCTTCAGTAGGAAGAACAGGATGACCTTGAAGATGGTAGTAAAAGGGATGAAATTCAGTAGTATGAAGCTCAAAGTCATATCCACAGTCTAAGAAGAATTTCTGCTACACAGTAGGAACTGACTGAAGAGGATCACTTGAACTGATCACAGGATGAGTGAGCTACTCGTGTGACACAGTCATGAAAGATGAATGTGATACTGAGATATACTGGGTGAGATGTTTCCAATACAGCTACTTGTATAGCTCTACTGGAAGTATTTATGCCATTGCACTGATAAGGACTGCCTCTAGAATACTGCATACAATTCTAGTCATCCCTGGTCAAGAAAGGCAAATTTAAGAACTGGAACAGATATGGAAAAGAATTGCTAGGGTGAAGGGAATAGAGTTTCATCTCATACTACAAACTTTAAGAGCTTTGTTTGTTAAGCATAGCTAAAAAAATCAATGCTGAGAAGGGCTACAACTGCTTTAAATAAAGATTCAAACACCAGAGGGGGAAGAGAGCTACTAAGCTCAAAGACACAAGAGAAAACAGTCTCTACCAGATTTTGGATGAAAATTAGAAAAGGTTTTTTAACAATCAGGGGAATGAGCTGCGAGACAGGGTAGGTCAGAGAAAGGGCAAGATGCCAAACTAGATTTAGTTGGTTTAAGGAGGGAAGGAGGATTTAAGAGGGGAGGGAGCCTGTTCAATTTAATTTATAAAAAGATGACATGGATGCCCACAAAGAGCAGCAACTGTCTTAATGACGCAGGTCTTTTAGTCCTAGTGTTTATTACAGTATTTTCCTAAAGCTACATAGTATCTCCGATTCTAAATTTACACTGCCATAAGTGTTGAAGAACCATGAATAAAAGTGTGAGTGGAACCTCTATACTCCCCATAAAAACAATGCGTTACTATCCAAGAAAACCAGGCAAACCACCAACTCCATCGCAAAGAAAGGGAGGATGCCCACTCGGGCTTACCACTGCTTTAAAAAACTGAAGGTAGAGAAAATAAAGATTCTAAAAGAAATATGCAGCTCCAATCCTCCTGGCCAAAAGAGGAGAAGAGGAGGTAAAGGAAAGCAGAAACCTACCGGGTCCAGTGCTACTAAGGTAGTCTGAAGATCCTAGGAATGTGAAGCCATACCCAAATTCAGTAACCGATCCCTTTTTCCTTCCGAGTTGCAGGGAGAACTCAAAATTGGAAGATCCTTGGACCAAGTATCAACCAGGAGATCCAGGGAAACTGACAGACTATCCCTTCTCTGCTCCAAATTAGGAAGAGAAAGCCAAGCCTGAAAGCCTCCTACACCAAGACTCGGGTGACGACATAAGCCTTATATAAATCACACCAGCAATCTCCCAGGTATAAACTACTTTCGTTTATTTGGAATTTCCTGTAGCTGAAGCACATCTGCTTAGACAAAGCAGAAGACCACCCAAGGAACTGAGCTGAAGTTTATGCTTCTGAGAACTGGCCAGACTAAGGAGGCAGCTGTTTTTAAAATGGCATTCTCCTCTGTTTTTGCTGTCCACTCTTACATAATGAGCCGCTTGCGGCTGGACATTTTCACAAAAGTAGCATTAAAGCTATGAGAGAGACTACTCCCCTAATCTACCAGACGCCATTAAAAAAACCCCAAAAACCCTCAAGTGATAAATGTGTGAATTAGCCCAAGATTCAGTATCATCAACTGGCACCACCTGTGATGCAATATCCCACCACATGCTGTGGACATCCATTTCCATTGACTGTGTTAGCAAAGTTGTTAAACTCTCATTCTGGTTTTCTCCATTCCACAGAAGTAGCACCTCCAGATTAGACATCTTCCCATCTTCGGCCATCCAAGAACTACAAGAGAAGCAACGCATACCCAACCATGGAAATAGTCATCTTCCGTACAGCTTTTGCAATAATAACATTTACTACAAAGGGACTGTTCAAATATAATCTTTTTCTTCAATTTGTCCAAAATAGTCTCTTGCAGGCACACGGAACAATACTAATGGTCTCCAGAGACCTTGCAGCATGGATTTATAAGAGGAAAAGAAATACACTATATAAACTGATACAAAGTAGAGCAACTTTTACCTCTGCTATTAATGTGACCATCACTTCCTGGCTGATAGTGTTAGTGAATCCTAAAATATATATGACAAGCTCACAAGTTTTCAGTGAAAGTTTAATTTTGTCAAGCTGCTAATTACTCCTTGCTATAAAATGAAACAAGCCAAAACTGAGTTTGCTTCCATATCCAGGAACTTTCTCCCCGATTAGATTGTGCTTGTACTTTATTCATCTACCAAAAAATTTCCCCTACTATTGCTAGGACTGGGGCTACTCCACTTGTGGGAATGCAGGGTTTCTAGGTTATACCCTGTCATTTTTTTCCTCCCTTAGGAAGGCCTACATATCCTGGGCTTTGGAACTGTGGTTGGTTGTCACTGCCCTGCCTACACTGGAAGTCCAGCAGCTGCTATTACTGGTTGACTTACAACAGCCAAATATTTCAAGCAAAAAAAGTGCCCTAGTCTTGACAACGGGGAACCAACATTTAGGTAGTACAAAAGCACCTTTTTTATAAGCTCAAGCTCTGAGAAAGACTTATTAACAAAAAAATTACACACCCATTAAAACTACAACCCAAGATGTTAATCCAAAAGCCACTTTTCTCCTCCTCTCATCATCCTCCACCCCAAAAAGTTACATCATGGTATACTTGATTATATTTACACCAAATATAATCAAGGTACATTGTCTTCCTTTTGAAGGAAAGGTAAATAGGGAATAGCTAACTGTAGTCCGAAAACAAAGCAAGGTGTTGAAAAGTTACAAGATTATTCTCTAGAACAAGCCAACCAAATAAATCTCAAAAAATAAGCAGAAGGTGCACAACTGAACAATGAATCAGATCACATTTTTAAAGAAAACATTAGGATGACAGTTTCATATCTTAGACAAACAAGCAAAGATAACCCCCGCCCCCCCCATCAAAACCACTCAGCTTCCCATTTCCACTCTTACAAAACAAGCCACTGTTGCAGCTAGATATTTTCACAAAACTAGTGATAAAGTTATGATGGAGATTACTTCTGTGGTCTACCAGAGGCCAGCAAAAAAAAACAACAACAAACCCTCAATTTACAAGTATCTATAAATTAGCCCTGGCACCACCTTTGATACAAGATCCCACCACACTCCAAGAACATCCATTTCCATTGACTATATGGACAAAAAATAAAAAGCAAAAAACAAACCCATACACACTAGCACTAGTTGGGGAGACTGAAAGGAGGAAAAAAAGAATAATCAGACTGAAAACAGCAGAATAAGAACCTCCAGAGGGGGAAGATTTTTCCAGGTACAACTCACTATTTCTTCACTATTTTATTATTTAAAAAAAACAAACAAACAAAAAAAAACACAATACCACAGTTTGGATCTGAGGTCTAGTGCAAAATCTTTCCCCATACTTTGATTACTAAATATAAGAAAATGCTGCAGGTTTGTTTGTTTGTTTTAAAAATATACATTAAAAGGCAAATATGGATTATTTCTATTAAAAGTGGAAGAACCCTTAAAGCAAATGTTAAAGGAGAGAAATGGACAGAGACCTATTTCCAGTACTTAGCACAGTTACTGAGCAGAACACTCGTTTCCATAAAGCAAAAGCTAAGATCCACAAATATTTAAGCTTGCTAATGTACGAGGCAAAAACATACCCCTACCATCACAAGTTATTAACTTAGATATCCAGGCTACGGAAATGTTTGTATACTTACAGTAAACCTCTTTTTCTTCTCTCTGTGTTCATCAGAGCTAGGAATGCTAACACTCGGGCAGCTTTCTTTGAGATCCATTTTATATGTTTTTTGGGCAGACTTGTCAAGAGACTCGATTTAGTGTTGGGCAAACAGAAGCCAACTTCAGCGATACTGATCCAAAATGTGCAACTTGTCTTGGGAAAATCTGGATTCCATCATGCAACCTTAAAAAGTTAAGGAAAGATATATTATATTATATACTATAAGTATATATTATACTATAATAATATAATCATAATATAATATCATAAGTATATTGGAATACTAGAGTCATACAGTTAAAACTAGGTGGTGAACCCCACTTGCTGGCAGGGACCAGAGTTCTCCATACATAAATACTGCATATACCCAAGTTCAAAGGCCTCGGGCCTTTGAATAGCAGGGACAGACTATGTTAATATCTGCAAAAAACTCAGGCTCTGATGCAGCAAGTTGTTCTACCTCTTCAGAGGACTTTATCTTAAATGGGATCAGGGGTCAACGACACATAAAGGATGATAATCAAGTTTACCACTTGCAATATAATTAGGTGTCAAAAGGCTGGATGTTGTCTCTGAATCAAGTCAGGTTTACCAGACAGATTTATTTTAGGTAGAATTAGCTAAATATACTTGGCATGTTCTGACATCAAGGTACAGGACATGTACAACTAAAAATTACTGTTTAAATTATCTTAAACTATCATATCTGAAGTGAAAAAGTAAGGAAAATCTACTGTATTTATCTGAATCCCAGATTACTTCAAAATTTAAAGTGACCCCCTCAATCAGATGTTATATGTGGAAAATTATAAGTGTGTTATGATTTTCCATGCATTGACTTTAATTATGGAAGGGTCAACTTAAAAATTTGCCCAACCCACTGCTGCAGCAGGGAATGGGGAAAAAAACCTCTCATCGTGGATTAAACACAGTATTTGGGGATTTTTTTTATTTTTTAGAAAAAGGACAGTTAAATTCATTCTCTTCTGAACACCTACTAAATACTGTTTAAGTGATGCATGATTACATTAAATGACAGATTACAAGAGACTCCCCTCCACCTTAGTTTGCTCATTTTGTTCCTCTGAAGGCTCCTTATGTAACTAGCATCATCATTTTCCCTAAAGACCATTAGTCTCTGTGTGTGGGTCTTTTATGCAGCAATGGGAAAGGACACATTTTCAAAAAGACAGTAAAGCAAAGAATACAAAGCCACTAAAACAGGCAACTTCAGTACCAACTAATTTTCTTAAAAATAACTTTTCTCATGCGTGTCTAGTACTATGAAGCCAATCCCAGCTGGGGCTTCTGGATATTGCCACAATATAAATACAAACTAACTAGCATGCAACAGTACCAAAAATGTTTGCAGTTCTAATGAAACTCCTGTTTAAGGTTGTATGGATTTGAACTGTTAGGGTTTTAAAATTAATACAATTCAACCCTAGCCCATACAATTCATGTAAAATGTTATGTAGCTGTTTCCTATCTAGCATTAGAGATAACACTTCAGTTCCCTTTAGAGCACCATGAGGAAAAGATACTGAGCTGTACACACCCCTAATTCTCATTTTCCTAAAACAGGAAAGTGAAATATGAACTGGTTATTTCATTGCCAGACATTTCTAAAAAGCACCACCTAATCTGATGTACTTCTGCTATTAGAGGAGACACCCATATTAGTGTTGGCAACAAAGACAAGGCCCCTGGAATCCAATTTTAAAAGATCTGCTTTTGATAGACAGAAGTTAATTCTCAGAGAGCTCTGGTTTGTTTTTGTTCTCAATAGCCAACTGACCATAATTTCTTCCAAATCTCAACTAGTTTTTCTTAATCCTTAAATATCATTTTTCTTAATCATTAAAGGGGCTTTAAAAACAATGAATACAGGGAATTTATTTTTTAAAGTTATCAGAAACTAAAGCTGTAGTAACAACAAAGTGAGTGGCATTCACTGAACTGCAATATATTCTGACAAAGTTTCTTTTTTAAATTCGACTTGAACTCACAATATTTTGGCCATTCCAAATTCTCCTTACTCAAATTTGAGTAATAGATTTTTAAAATTTAGCCTGTGAAATAGTAAATTTAGTAAGTTTTACATGCACTCAGGAACTTACTCTTTTTCTGAGGAACCACTATTAAGATAGCTTGTTATGAAGTAAACCAATTATCAAACTGTGTTTAAGCATGCAACTAAGATTGTTTGCTTTCACTTCATACAAAGTTTAAAAACATGCATTAAAATGGACAGCAGTTCTCCCTTGTTATCAAGTTCAGATGTTTTGGTTTCATTTCAGTCAAGTGCTTAACAACATTTAGAGTTCACAAAGTACTTGTACATGTAACAACTAATTCAACGAAATGGTCATAGCTATGAGCATTGCGAGTTTTCTTCCTGTACTTTTCAAGCACTCCAT
Source organism: Gavialis gangeticus (assembly GCF_001723915.1). NCBI lineage: Eukaryota > Metazoa > Chordata > Crocodylia > Gavialidae > Gavialis > Gavialis gangeticus. Next base: position 128,892,320 of record NW_017728992.1, on the reverse strand, counting down.
AATGCTTGTTAGAGCAGCCCTGTCGCTTTTCTTTCCTTACTAGTATCATTCTCACATCCTCTTTCACTTCCCATATAAGCAACAGGTTTCATCATGCAACTTTTGTATTCCTCATCATGACAATTGCACTGTGTAACCTGAAGGGTAAAGATACAGGCTGGCACTCTCAACTTCTTTAGGTTTCAGAGCCTTTATACTAGGAAGTTGCATATAACTGAAGAGACAGCATAGATCAGCCCAGAGAACAAACAGATTTGAGATAAAAATGACACAGTAGAAAAAAAAAATCTCTGGAAATTATAGCACCCAGTTTGGTTCAGAATGAATCTGATGGAAAAGAATGTGGTAAGGAATGAGCAGCTGAAGTCTTCAAAAATAAAAAAACAGGAAGCAATAATATTTATATTGCAAGATACTTGGAAGTCTGTGTGCTGCAGTTAGTTTTTATGTTCTTGAAAAGGCTTTTTTTGCAGTAGCTTTCAAGCATAACATAAAATTAAGTTAGTAAAGCTGGAAAGAGCACCCAACAAATTTGTTATGAAACTCCTGAAAGCAAAAAAACCTTGCATATAGTTTCCACTAACAATTATTCTATGCACTTTAAAGCATCCCATTTCAAACGTGTTTTATATTTTTCTCCAGTCCTCTAACTATGAATGCTTTACATCAACAGGTTCACTGGTTTCTGTAGTTCCTGGAACCCTGGTAATTAAGTGATGGAATGACAAAAACCTGGACGAGATGAATGAATCGCCCAGAGTACTACTGTATTGTGACAAGCTACAGGGTGGCTTGCAACTTTGTGAAGTTTGTCTTAAGGTGGAGCAGGCTCCAGTGATGAAAAAGCAAGCAAGCAAGCAAGCATCTGCACTTGTGACCAGAGCAGTGAGCGATGATACAAGGAGACAAGTGGCTATTCTTTTTTATTTGACAAGTACACACATATGCTCAAGTGAGTGACCATTCATTCACTAAAAAATGCATTCTCTTTTGGCAACAAGCAGTCTTCTGATCCATCCATGCAGTTTCAGTGCCACACTGGTTTGAATCCCAGCAGAAGTTCAAGAAATAAAACTTCAATCCAAGTACTCAGGCTGTCCCTCCAACTTCCCAATTAGTTCATTTTTCTTACCTCAAAGCCTCCAGTTCTAAGGAACTTTATAAAGGCTTTAACATCATAATCAAAAGTAGAGGTGCACTGATGCATCAGTCTGATATTGGATCAGTATCAATACAAAGAAAATTGTCTATATTGGATGTCAGCTCTATGGGGCCGATAATTTGGCTGATAAATGTGTGTGCAGCATGGAGCAGAGCCGGCACCTTGGAGAGCTGCCTCCAGCTGGTAAGTTGGAAGGGGGTGGGGGGGAAGGGAAGGGCTGTGGGATCAGCTAATGCCAAGATGTATTGGGCTATTGGTCCCTCAAATGGACTGTAGTTCACTACTGTAATTTCAGTCACAATTCTGAGGGCTGCTTTAAAAATAAAGAAAAATAAACATCACATATAAATATTAATTTAGTTTATATAAATAAAATAAGTTATTTGTGATTAAAAATCTTTTCCAGGGTAGAGTTTTCTATAACTTATAAGAACAAGATACTCTGTTATATCCACTAAGAATTTACTATTGCCTATCTATTTTATAGTTATCTGTATTTATAACCTGTTACCACAGAGCCTAGCTGC
>NW_017728992.1:128883391-128885631 GCF_001723915.1 Gavialis gangeticus | reverse complement strand
CCCTGCCCCCTCCCTCACTGCAAGGGTGTTGACTGCCCCCCCGTCCCTTCCCCCACACTAGACTTACCACCTGGAGGTACCTGTATCGGACTGGTATCAGCCAATAGCTGATATTTAAGGAGGCATATTGGTATTGGCCCTCAAAATCTCTATCAGCGCACCCCTAACCAAAAGCTAACTATTTGCTTCTGCATGGCTAGCAGCTTCCCACCACCACCAATAAAACAAAACAATTTAAATTCCCTTGTCTACCACCACTCCCTCTGGCTGCAATCCTCCCCAGGATCTGTCTGAAAAAGTAACTAAACATAACTTAAAAACTAATTTAGACAAAGCCAAGTGAAAGTCAGATATCCCCCATTCTAACACTTACATAGAAATGAGAAACTTAGCCCAAAGCATAATACAAAAGTTTAGTATATAGTAACAATATTTTCAAATGATATTTTATAAAAAATGTACACATACACACTACTGTAGCAGCCTCTAATCAGAATCATAGCTCCCTGGTCCTGGCACTATGTAGGTTTATGAAAATAACTTCTTACTCCCCAAAAACTAACAAAGTAGTAAGGGAAACACACACTTCCAGACTTCCTAGCTATGGTTATTAGTCAAACTGTAGCCTAGATTCTATAGATTATATTAAGATCAAAATTTAAGTACCAATGTTTTTCAAAGAACTAAAATGAACATAAGGAAGCAGACAGGAAGTAGAGAATGGGCTAGAGAAAAGGAATTTTTCTTCAAGTGTACTTAAAGGAGAGTCAACAGAAAAAAAAATGGTTTGTGCCTTCTATGGGCAATTCTAAAACAGCTGCAAAGAGAAAGACAGCTATACTAACCTTTCCCCTCCTGAGCTGGATTCAAATCCAGGTCTGGGTCATACATGAAATCAAGAGAGTTGGCAAACTCTAGCCAGTTCTGCTTCCAGCTGCAGGAGGCATCCGCAAACAATAATTCCAGTTAACCCAGTTTGTCTCTCCTCACTAACTAGCATCATGCAAAATTTAGGAAAGCCTGTGAAAGTGTTGATGTTCAAATACTACCCAATGAAAGGGCAACTGTGGCCTGTTTGCTTTTTACCATAAAAAGATACAACTTGCCACCAGGGATATGGCACATATCACACAAATCAACATCCAATGTAATATTAAAAAACAAAGCAAAAATGCAAGATGACAGGGATCATCAGCGTACTGTGGCTTGAGAAGTCCAGCTAAATCCTAACAAAGCCAACTGAATTTTGTGAAGGGACACAACCAGTTAGTTTGGATTTGCTAAATGACCAAGACCAACCATCTTTAAAATAATGTCCATTTTAATGTCTTTGGGTCTTAAAAGAGCATTCTATTTCTCTGCTGTGTAGAGGTGTTTCTAGTCAGGCTAAGGACCCGTCATCACACCTGGGTCCATATCTCCTTCCCTCTTTCTCAGAGGGAAAGCACCACTCAGATCAAAAAGCAAAATTTATACTCATTATCCTTCCTAACTGGGAAAGGGCAGAGGTGAGCAAGCAAAAGAAGAGGTGATTCACAGCTACTTTATCTTTAATATCCAGGCTTTCTAGGGACAAGGGAAGGTTTACTTCTCAGTGCCCAAACTTAACTCTCTCCTGTGACAAGCAAAAACTAAATTGTTGCAAGGGAAATTACAACATCCACAGCTAATCTAGATCCATTGAGATTCTTGCTTATTGGGAGACAAGTGGAGCCCGTAGTGTGCAGCTATTGGCAGCTAAGCACACACTCAGCAAACTGACTTAAAAGCAGCCCTCCAAGAAAAATTTTTTAGCCACATCATTTAATAACTCATCTCAAAACCTGTCTCCAGTTGTCCCTTATGGTTTCACAACTGGATCAAGTGATAAACAATGAGTTGCTACATAACACTTATCAGTGAGGTTAGCCACACAAAGATTTTGGGGTTTTTTTGACTTCCTTTATAAACCTTCCTTTGAAATAGCTCCAATCCATTTAGGCAATAGATTAAGACCAGACGCCTCAGGACAGTGTCATAAGCACGGATTCAGATTTTCCATTTGCTAGAGGTGTACCAATACATCGGTCCATATTGTACTAGACCAATGTATTGTATAAAGGAAAAATTGACATTATCAGCTTTTTTTTGGCTGATGTGGCCAATCATGTTGCTGATAAACGCGGCATGCATGCACACAGTCAGCCTGGCAGCTTGAAGAGCAGAGTCTGGCTGGTAAATCTGGTGGGGGGGGGGGGAGG
>NW_017728992.1:128881701-128883317 GCF_001723915.1 Gavialis gangeticus | reverse complement strand
ACACAGCCGGCGGGGCAGTTAGAAGAGCGGGGGGGGGGTGGTAATTTTGGGGGGGGGGGGGAAGGGGCGTGGGGGGGGCATATCCAGGCCCCCATGGTGGTGGGGGGGAAGTGGGGCTGGGCCTGGGATAGGGGTAGGCAATGCACAGCCACAGCAGGGTGCTGGATGGAGCCGTGAGTGGCTCATTGAGAGGGCAGCTCTTGCCAGTGCACACCCCCCCTCCAGGGAGAGGCATGGGGGGCACGTGCCCCCGAGCTGTGCATGGGACAAAGGTGGGCTGGCACTGCAGGCTGGTGCTGTGGGCTGGGACAGGGTGGCACCAGGCTCTTCCTGGCAGAGGGGCCTGGGCCAGGGCTGCATTCAGGGCGGACGGTGGCAGTGCTGGGAGCGGGGCTATGGGGTGGGCTACAGCCACCCCAGAATTCGCTGTAGCCCCAAAATAGCTACTACTCCCAGTGCTGCCCACCCCAAGCGTGGCCCTGACCCAGCTCCCACTGCTGGAAAGAGGCCAGTGCCACCCTGGCTGCAGCCCACAGCTGCAGCCCACCTTCACCCTGCACACAGATCAGGGGGCACATGCCCCCCATGCCTCTCCTGGGGATGTGCACAGTGGAGGGAGCTGCGCCCCCCATGCCTCCCTCCAAGTCGCTTATGGCTCTATCCTGCACACTGCCCCACTCCAGCTGGGCAGCACCTGCCCCTCCCCACTACCTCCCTCACCACGAGGGGGAGGCCTCGATATGCCCCCTCACGCCCTTTCCCTCCCCTGCCCCCCCAGCAGACCTACCAGCCAGACACTGCTCTCCAAGCTGCTGGGCTGCATATTGGCAGTCAGATCAGTATAAGCCAATATGGCTCGTTACTAATCAGCCATCGGCATCAGTCCAAAAAAATCGTTATCAGTGCACCCCAACTGTTTGCTGTACAAAAACATGGACTTTCTTCTTTAAAGGAGAAAAATGCAGGAAACCACTGGTTCCCCATTGCAGGCTAGCAGAGTTCCAGCCTCCAAGGGACTGCTTGGAGTTAGGCGGAGCAGAAGGGCAATCACAGGCAGGGGGCATGATGTTCATGTGCATGCACACACATGCATATGGCAACCAGGCAGCACGGTAGAGAGCAGCTCCCTGCAGGTAAGTCTATGGGGGGGAGGGGGAGGGAGCAGGCATAGATGACACAGTGGGGTGGGCATAGACGATGCACTGGGGCATCCTTTATTTTACACTCTTTAGCTGAGGCCATCACGTGAACCATAGGCAAGTGAGTCATGACCAGAGTTTGCCCCCATTAATACACAGCCAATCTAGTATTGGAATACAAAGAGAGAAATTTCAGATGCCAATTCTGACAGTTTTGATATCTTTCTGCAGCTCTGGAGAAGTCATTTTCAATTTTGCTACGTAAGAAAGTGAAGTTCAAGCAGCAACTTAATTCAGAGAGGTGTAGTGATTAGTCATACTTGAGTGTTTGAGCATGAAGTGCTCTTTATAGAAAATAATATTACATCCCAAATCTCATAATTACTAGCCAACAGTGTAGCAGAAGGCTGCAAGCAGCCCGGCTCTGCCCACCTCCCTGGATTTGGATAATTCTGTCCTCCTTACCTACATAATATT
>NW_017728992.1:128875812-128876701 GCF_001723915.1 Gavialis gangeticus | reverse complement strand
GCCCCGCCTCCCTCCCTTCTTCTTTGCCCCCATCCATGCTTCAAGGCAATATGCTTCCAGGTTTTTGTTTTGGGGGGGCTCTTAATTTTTTTGCAGCAAGTCTGCGAAAATCATGGAGCTTGCTGCTTAAGGATGGACCGAAACTGCAGCTTAATTACACTGATTAAGCCTATGGAAGCCATTAATCCACACTTAACATGTGGATTTATGGCTTCCCCAGTCTTAATCAGGGTGATTAAGCCATGGTTTAGGGCCATGTGGCAATCTGTGGAGAGGGATGGGACAGCTATGGCCCCTTGGCCAATCAGAGGCATGGTGGGGAGGGCCCATTGTGCTCAACTAGTGAAAATGGTGGCTGGCCCTGAGATCTGCCCACAAAATCGGTCAACCACCTCCTCAAGTTCAGTAGGCCCCCCTACCAATGACATTAAAACCACCAGACTGCAACAGCATGAAGTACATCGGGAAGAGAATAAACAGGTTTTAGCAGCAGAGCTGGGGGTGGGGAGTGGAGGGTCTGGGCAGCCTCCACTCACCATGCCCCTGCCTAGGCTCATCTATTGAAGGACCTGGTGATCTCTCATGTATACACCATTTCATAGATTTCATAGACATTTGGGCTGGAAGGGACCCCAGAGGATCAGAGTCCAGCCCCCTGCCCCAGGGGCAGGAAGTCAGCAGGGATCATTGGATCCCAGCAAGATAAACATCCAAATGCGACTTGAACATGTTCAAATTGGGTGCTTAAACTGCCTCTGGTGGCAGTCTATTCCAAAACTTGGGGGCTCGGACAGTGAAGAAGTTCTTCCTTATGTCCAGCCTGAATCAGTTGCGGCGGAGTTTGTGACCATTCGATCTTGTCATCCTTTGGGGCACTCTGGTGAACAGA
>NW_017728992.1:128874472-128874832 GCF_001723915.1 Gavialis gangeticus | reverse complement strand
GGGCACTTCACCAGAGCACCAAGAGCTCTCGAAGATCCATGCCAGGGGCTGAGCTATGATGCTCGCCAGCTCCCTGAGTACCCTTGGGTGTAACCTGTCAGGGCCAGCTGACTTGAAAGTATCCAGCCTATCAAAGTGTTCTTTCACGAGGTCAGCTTCCCTCACGTGGGCCTCCCTGACCCACAGTGGGCAGGGCCATCCCATAGGACTGGTGAAAAACTGACACAAAGTACCCATTTAGCAAGTCTGCTTTTTCCTGGGCGTTAGTTGCCCCATCTGGTTTAGCAGGGGTCCAATGTTGCCCTTGCTTTTCCTCCAGCTCCCCACGTATCTAAAAAAGGACTTTTTATTGTCCTTAAT
>NW_017728992.1:128846219-128874397 GCF_001723915.1 Gavialis gangeticus | reverse complement strand
TGTAGGTCTTCCTTTTAAGACGTAGGAGGTCCGCCAGTTCCCTGTAGAGCCAAGGGGGCTGCTGTGCGCTTTTGCTGCCTTTCCTCCGAGATGGGATGGATTTTGCTTGCACATCCAGGATTGCTCCCTTGAGGAGCAACCACTCGTTCTGAACTCCACTCACCATTGGGCTGTGGCCTTTTAGGGCCTCTCTGACAAGCCTCCTTAGCTTGTCAAAGTCAGCTTTCCTGAAGTCGAGGACTTCTGTATTACTGACTGACTTGCCAGCTTTGTGGCAGATGGTGAAGGTGATCAACTCACAGTCACTGTCACCCAGCTTCCCTTCAATCATTAGGTCGCTGATTAGGTCATCCCCAGTTGCCAGTACGAGGTCAAGCAGCGTTTTACCTCTTGTCAGCCCGTAGACTTCCTGCGTCAGATAGAGGTAATCCACACACAAGAGAAAACTCTGCGACCACTCGGATTTGGCTGAGCGCTCCTCCCACAAGATGTCTGGATAGTTAAAGTCTCCCATGACAACCATACACTGGGATCGTGAGGCCTCAGCCAATTCCCTGGTGAACTCCTCATCAAGGTCTAGACTCTAGGTAGGGGGTCTGTAGTAGACCCCCACCATAGTATCCCCTGTACTGTGTTCCCCACAGATTTTAACCCAGAGGGTCTCAAGTTGTCCATCATCGGTGCCAATGTCAGCTTGCAGGAATGCGTAACTTTCCTTGACATAGAAAGCTACGCCCCCGCCCCTTTTGTCCACTCAATCCCTCCTGTATAGGGTTTAGCCGTCTATACCCGTGGTCCAGTCATGGGTGGAGTCCCACCAGGTCTCCATTATCCCAATGACATCATAGTTATTTGCATTTAGCAGGAGAACAAGTTCCTCCTGTTTATTCCCCAGGCTCCTGGCATTTGTGTATAGGCACGCAAATGTCCCCTTGGTGGCCCTTGCCCTGCCTGCATTTTGTTCCAGGGCTGGGGTGGGATCCCTTAAGTGCCTTGGCCTGTTGGCTTTGCAGGGGCTGCTCAGTGGGCCAGCAGTGGCAGTAGTCCCCCCAACCCCCAGCGGGCTTAGTTTAAAGCCTGGTGCAGCAGGTCAGCCAGTCTGGCTGAGAATAGCCTCCTCCTCAACAGAGGGAGGTGAAGGCCATCCCTTCGCAGCAGCTCGCTGCCTCTCTCTCCAAAGAGCGGACTGTGGTTGTGGAAGCTAAAGCCTTCCCAATGACACCAGCGCCGCAGTCTTTGGTTGACTACCTGGATCCTCCTCTCCCTCCTCAGCCCATAGTCCGAGCCAGGGAGGATCAAAGAAAACACCACCTGTGCCCCAGATCCTTCAGCCCCGCACCCAAATCCCTATAGCGCCTCATGACCCAGCTGGGAGCACTCCGAGCCATGTCATTAGTGCCCACATGGATGAGGAGCATGGGATAGTGGTCAGTGGGCTGGAGGAGCTTTGGGATCAATGGTTGCCTACTACTACTATGGACCCAATTCACTATTGCCCTATCCCTTATTTAGTCTCATCACTCATACAAGTGCAAAGTGTAAAACATTACCAATTTGGAGCGGTAGCATTTTACATCTATCTTACAATGACATAAAGCACAAGGGAATGTCAAATTCAGTCTTATGTATATTAGTCACACTAAGACATAAGGTCACAACAGGTTTCTACAAGCATCTTAAGTGGAAAACATTTTTAGGCCTGTAAAATCACTGTGACAAGATTATGATTTGCAGCCAGACATACTAGTGTGGATTAGTGAATAATTATATAGTGCATGATTAAACTACCATCAAAAGATTTTTAAAAAGATAAAAACACTGCTTTAAGAATGTAAGGTTAGTAAAAGCAGCAGTCCTTTACTGTTACATCCAAGTGTCTCATGATGTATCCTTTCACATAATACAGACACCAGGTTTGACTATGGTTTAAAACTACAAGGACAATATTCATGTTGCCATGTGCCTAAATATAAAAGTTAAGAGGTAATGGCCTGAATTCTTCCCTTAACCCCAAAAGTTACCTTCCTAAAAATATGAGGGGTGTTCTCCTTGCCCTTTAATCTGAATTCCCTTGTTTTTAATTACTTCGTTTTACACAGGCTCATATTTCCTTCAGCTGTCTCCCAGTCTGAGACTAGAAAATGAAGAGCCGTGACTAATGCTGGGGTGAACACCAAGCTCAACTTAGGTGCCAGGCCTGGCACAAGCCAAGAGAGCTGTGAAGCAGGTAAGTGTGGGCACCAGCTTCAGTGGGAGATAGACACAGCTCTCCCATGAAAGCAAAAAACAAGAGCCCCTCTCCATCCCTGCCTAGGTTGCTCTCACTTCAGTTGCCTCCGCAGCTGAGGACTGACACTAGGGATTTCCAACCTGGATGGGCAGTGCCAGGTGGGGCAAGCAGCAGAGGCCTGGAAATGGTGGCAAGGTGAGAACGCGGGAGTGCAGCAAGCACAGAGGCAGCACCTTGCAGAAAAGCCCACTCCATGTCCTCCCCCCTGCATCCCAGAGACCCTCCTCCCTGCCAGTGCCTGCCCTGCAAGGCAGAGCCTGAGGCTGTAAAGCCAGGGCTTGTGCGACTAGGCTTTGTAGGGCACCATTCAGTCCTTTGCTGGAGTTAACAAGGAGCAATGGGGAGTGCACACATGACCCCAGCCCCTGACCCTGCCTCTGTGACAGGCTGAGATGTGCATCTAAGCGCTCCCCGTCTGTAACCTGGCACAGGTGCCCCAATCTGGTCTGGCTGCCCCCAGCAGTGTGGGGCACTCACTGCAACTCAGCAGGAAATGCATGTCCCGTGGCTATGAGGAAAGGTCAGAAGCCCACAGAAACAGTCTCACCTGGCAATGCAATGGCCTGGGGGATTATCAGGTGAACAGTGCCAACAAGGGTTCACTTCGCTCTCATTCTCTTGCACAGGCAGAGAAGCGAGGGCTTGGTGTCAAGTGGAGCTTCCAGCCGAGATCTGGCAACTCCTTCAGCTTGATTCGCTCCTCTACCCACCCGCAAGGCAGCCTTCCTTTCACGCCAGCAGTTGCCAGGTAGAAACTCTCAGCTTCTCCAGCAGCAGCCACAATGGAACAAGCCCACGTGTGGGGAGATCAGGGGGAGGTGTGTACACCTACCACTCACCTTGGGGAAAGCCACTTTGTGCCCCGAGTCTCTCCATCTTGGAAATGCAAAGCTGCCAGTGTTCAGCAACCTGTGTCCGCAGATTAAGGGACAGGCTTGTGTCTTTGTCAAAAGTTAGGATCATCTTCTTTTAAGTGGCCCTAGGATCAGTTTAAATATCATGATTAGGCCCTACAGGGATGTTTTGTTTGATGTCCAGTTCCCTGCATTACTTCTCCCTAGCAACATCATACCTATCTATTAGATCTAAAAATATGGCCCAGCATAAAGTATTAACTTCATGGGAACAGACTAAAAATGAGAAGAATGGTGGTGAAAAATAAAGCAGCCCCACTCAGTTACAATTCCTGCAAAGGGAATAAGAATTAGAAAAGGAATTACACATCATTTGGCCAACAAGTAAATAAGAACTTCTCTACATTGGTAACACTTCCCTACAAATCTCAAACAACTAATTAGCTATTTAAGATCATTTAAGTGTCCCTGTTTTTGTCTTGTAATTATTTGCTGATTTGCACCCTGTTAATAGGATTGGAAGTGTACTTTTACTTGTATACATTCATATTTACTCTGAGGAAACAAGCTTTAGATTGTTAAATTGGGCTTCAAAACTTTTTTTTTTACAGTAAATAAATGGTCTAGTGTAGTTTCACTTTATGTCTCATACAAAACACACTTATGCAGTAGATGTTTCAGAAACCCTGAAGGGAAAAACATAGGTTTCAATGGCAAACAAAGCAGCATTCAGCAAGTCACAGAAATAGCTGTCTTTGAACTTTGTTTAAAAAAACCCCAAAACTCTGTTTTTGGAAAAGTTAGGTTTTGGGCCTGACTAGGCATGACTATGTTCTTGTAACTGGAGTCACAGACTTATCAGTAAAGGCACAGCAAACAGTTTAAGATCCCGTTTTTGAGCATGCCTGCTGTCACTGTTCCTATCTAATATTACACTAAGCTGTCGTTCATTGACAGTCATCCAAACAGCCTTCTAAAACCACAAAGAGAAACAGTCTGGCATTGTTTAATCACAACATGCAATCAAAACATTGAAATTACTATATGCAAACAAAAGTTACTAAACCAATCACAAATTTCTTTCTTTACTATGGTCTTAGTTAGACATAGGCGAGTACATTGGGGAAGAGGGCAGGGTGAAAACCCTCCAGATTACTTTTGAGTGGCTAGGTGTAGCTGACTGCACTCCTTAGCAAGTTTGCTTTTGCTTGTTCTGAACTGACAAAGCTTTCCACCATTTTATGTATTTCCAGGAAAAATGAATAGAAAAAATAATATTTCCATAAAACCATACCATTTAACATCATCCCATGGGTGACAGGGTTATAAATTTAGGTTCATTAAAAAATAGTTGTTACAGCCTTGGGACTGCCAAGTACTTCACAGTTATGTTAAACAGTTCTTTGACATAACATAATACTGTACATTTGTAATGGTCAAACATTTTGAGTTAATTATTTAATGCCTAACAAATTGGTTAAAGGGATCTTGGGACTGACCTACAACAGAAGGACCTCAACTAAAGAGTGGGGAGGGAAGGGGGTAGAACACAAGTCTGGATTGCACTTACTCCACCTGACCCCATTCTCTCTAAACCACAGGACTGGAAAAATCTAAAAAGGACAGGATATGACAACATCTGCCCCTGCCCTGTGCTCATCCAAAAATATAATCTTATTCTTGATATATCCTCTTCCAAATCTACCACTTGTGGTTAGGTGCAAGGTGACAGATGCCTTTTAAAACTTGCCCAAAGTAAAATTACATAGTATTATTTAGCCATTTGATTTAGGATGTTATGCAAGAACACTCCTGGGAATTTTACAGTTAAGGTGCTTACTTACGGACACTGCTCAAACAACTTGATGCTGTAATTTTTGCCTTTCAGGAGACTTTATAGTAGATTTTATCAACAGATTCACAGAGCTGAACTTGTCTATTAAATGTAGGTTACAAATTTCAGCATTCACACTGGTCTTTCTGTCCAGTGTCCACTCTTACATTTTCTGCATTCCCTTTTTATACTTTTCTTTGCCCAAATAGATATTCCTTCAATGAATTTAGCTTCCACTGACTGCAAATAGCCCTGAATCCTAATATAGTACATTACTAACATTTATTGTGAAGTTCTCCCCACATTTTCAGATTCTTACATGAATGGGGGAAAAATACACAAAAAACATGGCACAAAAATATAAACACAAATATCTCCAGGACTTTTCTAAACCCAGGAAGAGAATGAGCTATATAAAGGAGAAGCTACCTTTTAAATAAGTGTTCCTAAAAACTACTCAAAATAGCTGCTGTTGACAGGTTCACAAGACTGCTATGCCTACCAATTTTAGCTAAACTAAAAAAGGCAGCAGTACATTTAAGTACCTTAAAAAACAGAAATGAGGAATGCAGAGGACTTGTTAGAACATGGTGCGTGCCTTTGCCAGTAAAGAATTATTCCCTAAAATACCATGAAACATACAAAGGAAAAAAAACACTGAAAGAACAAATTCTCCAATATGTGGTATATGGAATTTCCATTTTGGGTAAAGCTTATTGAGCGATTAACAAAGCTTTGGGATCATTATCTCACTTTCAAACTTCTGCCAAGATCATAAGATCACCATCGCCTCAAAACAATAGCTTATTTTACCCACACAGGCTCAGACTCCAACCAACCCTGTTTTCACAAAAAATCATGCCTGATGATGGTCCACATTTGTGATGCTGAACCTCCAGTTTGTGGATCCAGAAATCTGGCAGTGGGGGAGGGGGTAGCATTAACTGTAGTTCCCCTGCTGCCAAATTTCTGAACCTGCGGGGAGCCTCATAGGCCTGATAACTGGCTCAGAGTGCTGGATTATGCTGTCACAAGACCAGACCTGGCCACGCAGTGTTGTGCTGGAGCACTGGATCACACCCACAAAACCAACCTCATGCACCAACCCTACATGGGATCCAAACTGAAGACCAATCACATGCCACTCATCCCGCTGAAAGATTAGACACCACTAGTCTACATAAATTCTGTTTTAATTATGTGACTGAAGACGGTGGTGGGGAATGGATACAGGGAACAAAACGTACAACACAACCAGAGAATCTGAACACCTCTGTAAAGGCACTGACCTGCACATTTGTTTTTAATTGCAAACAAAAACTTCACACACCCCAAGACCTACCTGGGAGAAAAGCTAAAACACAGCAAGTTACAAATCACAGTACAGATAAACATCCTGCTAACATGCTTCTTCCAGCAGGTGAAGGGGTACCAAAAAAATCCTTGAAATATTGAATTATGTAGATGTAAATTTAATCTAACCTAAAGGTTTTTAAAAAAAAGCAACCTCAGTCCTGGGCTATTAAGTTAGTAAGCAAAAAACTACGTAGACTTTGGATACCTCCAAAGAAGAGACTCACACGATCCCTTTACAATTCCATGGATAAAAGAGAAAGTCAGTAATTTATTAAACACAGGCCATAACAGAAAAATGATTGTCATTATGCTTAGAGACACCAACACTGCCCTTCATTGGGGGTACAAAAATATTTTTGAAAAGCTTACAAGTCAAAGTACTATAACGTAAAAGCAAAATAAAATACTAAAATAAGATAAGCCGGTAGTAGTGGTATAACAAAACTGCCCCAACACAACCCGTCCCAAATAACCAAAAACTGAAATCGCCCCCACCATGTCCATCCCACTCGGCCCCCTTAATAAAGGCTATCAGTAGTACAACATGATCATAAAACAAACAAATAGCACATGGTTATTAAATTCTGGCACATGAAAAAATATGGATAGGTATGAGAAAAAAAAATCAGCATAAACAGGTGTTCTCCACATAACACAGGAAACCAACATAACCATTACAAAGACTGCACTATATGGACATATGCTAAATACCAAACTGACCGAGGTCAAGCAAGAGAGTCCACATCAGTGGCACAGGAAAAAAGATCAACAACATGAAAAAAGGCACTCTACAGCCAACAAAAAAACCCTTGAACTTGTTGTAAACTACTATTCTTACCTTCCTAAATTAACTTGCAAAGATTCTACAGCAAGACAGGTGGTTATGCATGAAATTTTTTACTAGACATGATGCACCTAATACAGTTATATCTAATAATGGTTACAGTTTAGTATAATTTTAAGCAGCTTGCAGTGATGTATGGGTTTAGATCTAACTGCTAATCCCCGATTCAATAGTTAGTGTAAAAAAAAAAAAAAAAAGTTGTATACACACATACACATATAAAGCACCTACTAAAAAAAAAGTCAGGTTCTCTTCCTTATTTAGTACTGTTAAATCACAGAACTACACCAAGTGAAGCATGGGTTGTCAACTGCTGACATCTCGTTCAATAGAAGACATCATTTCTAATAATATGGGCACTCTAATGTTCAGAGTCACTGGGGACTTGCAGATATATAAAGACATAGGGTGAGACAGATAAATTACAATTTGGATCCATGAAGCTGACACCACTTCATGAAAAATATATTGTCTGTCTAAAGTGGGTATCAACATTCATAAAAAGTAGTGGCATCACAAGAGGGAGACTCTCAGTAGCAGAAGACTGCCGTTTAGATGGTGACATACCGTGCAGAAACAGACAACACCCTTTTCAAGATTTAGAGGAGGAGGAGATGGAGTTCACTGGTATTTTGCCAGTCTGAGACTTTCCTTGGCAACAGCTGCAGCAAGTGAAGATGGTTAAGCCTTGGAACATGTTGCTATGCCCCAGCAAGGGTGGTGCTGATGTCTCAGAGACTGACCTTTTTCCTTCCAGGTCTGTTCAACAGAATAAGATACCTCAAAAGCCTAAACACTGCTAGCGTTAGTTCCCTCCCTACATACACCTTTCCTGCCAATGTTTGGAGGAAGCACACTGTGATTTTCAGTAATCTTTCAGAATCAGGTGGGATAGAAACCTCTGTATAACAACCAGATTCAAATGGCTTGTGCCACAGCATGTTAAAAATACTCCTTTGCCAACCAAAAATAATTCAAGCTGTGTCTAGCATACTGATGGTATCCTTAATTATTTACACATTGGTGCAGATAGTTCTGAGGACTCTACTCTGGCAATTCCAAGTAACTCAAAGTGCCCAATACTGTAACCTACTTTGAGCTATCTTCCTTCCCAAAATAGATTAGTCACTAAAATAACCTTGCTAGGAGCTGCAAATGTAACAGTATCACCTTAACAATTAGCACATCAAAAATGAGTGATCAATACAACAAAAACCAGCATGAACAGCTGACTGCCATCTACCACCACCACCACCCTGTGTCATGCCACGACCCATCCCCTGCCCCCTTCCATAAGTGACTCAATACTACTTGTGCAGTTTATATGCCAGACAGATCAGTGCCTAACACCAAGTGGTCTCCTGGACTCTAGTCAGAGTTTACATATCATGGACAGGTTCAGCCACAGCCTTCTCAATAATCCTCACTAAAAAAGAAAGGATTCATTATCAGCTGCTTAGAGTTTCTTCATACAACTTTTTGATTGGTGATCTGACTCCTTTTTCAGAAGAAATTTGTAACTTGACCCTCCTTAGAAAGACCTCAATAGGATCCCCTACCCAGATCCAGAATTTTCCTTCTGGCATTTGGAACCAATTAACCTTCAGATTGTGGTCCCTACATTCCCTCCATGTGTCAAGCAAGGACCTCTTATTGAAAGCCAAGCACAAGCCAAGGCTGCACTGTCATCCTCCAAGAACTGATTTCATAATCAGCCTCCTTCTGCATGGCAGAAGAATCATCCACAAATCTGAATTTTTTTCAAAACAATGACTTACCAGGTGCAAACACTTTAAATGCTGTCTGCCACCTGCCACAGTCCCACCCATTATTGTTGCATTAGTGGCACAGACTTGAGCAAACAGACTTTGGGATTCACTGGCTTGCAAGAACAAGTAATCAAAATGAACTACTTTGATCATGAACTGATCACTTCCTTCTCCATTTTTAGTTTTCCTTTTGGGGCACAACCATTTTCATAGTTTCATAGTTTCTAGGGTCGGAAGGGACCTGAGCAGATCATCTAGTCCGACCCCCTGCCATGGCAGGAAGAGCACTGGGGTCAAACGACCCCAGCAAGGTGGTTATCCAACCTCCTCTTAAAAACCCCCAGGGTGGGAGCCTGCACCACCTCACTTGGAAGCTGGTTCCAGACTCTAGCCGCCCTGACCGTGAAGTAGCGCCTCCTGATGTCCAACTTAAACCTTCCCTCCGCCAGCTTGTGACCATTGTTCCTGGTCACTCCTTGCGGCGCTCGGGGGAACAGGGACTCCCCCAGCGCCTGCTGATCCCCCCTAACCAGTTTATAACAGGCCACAAGATCCCCCCTCAGCCTTCTCTTTTGAAGGCTGAACAGGTTCAGGTCCCTCAATCTTTCCTCATAGGACCTACCCTGCTGTCCCTTGATCATACGAGTGTCCCTTAATCATTTTCATTTCTGTTACATTCAACTTCATCCAAAAAACACTACATCAAAGTATGGCAGACATATAAAGGATGCCAAAGTCACTTGTCAGACAGTGGCCAAGAGATTAATGACTGTGGGCCAGCTCTACCAGGAAATCAAGTCCTTAACTCATTTAGTTGGTGTACTCTGAGATGCAGCAAAGCAGTTTATACTCCAAACTGTTCTCACTTTTCACATCCCTGTATTTGCCAGTAAAATTTAGTACCAGTATGATTTTGGATGGACTCTTCTGCACCAGTCATGACCCTGAAGAAAGCTTCAGGCCCATAGGTATCTAAACTGCACATGCCAAATGGAAAGGTCTCATCTTTAACCAAATAAGTCTGTGGAGGGGAAGGGGCAGGGGACAAGGGAAGGGGTGGGAGGGTGCAAATTGAGGCCCCCACGGTGAGGGAGGGAGCGGAGCAGGGGCAGGCACTGGGGTGAGTGAGTGATTTTCATATTAAAAACTAACAGTGGATCTATATAACTTATTCTTGTTCTCTGTTATGCAATGTTCTATTTTCTAGATTTGTACATACATACTGCAAAATGTACTGAAGTTTTTATACTCTTATCTAGAAAAAGGTGTCATTGCTTTTGCATAACTTCTATGTTGCAACTGACAAGTCTTCCAGTAGTTTAATATGGATAAGAGATTTTTTTTGGTAGTCACTGTGCAAATACAATGTGCCTGCAAGCCAAGAAAAAAATCCCAGAACATCAAATGCTGAAATGTCACTTAAACAATTTTTAACATATTTTACATTTAAAAATATACTGAGGTGCATGTATGTAAGTGGTAAAACCCACAAAAATCTGTCTCACTGAAATATCAGTTTTGTGATACTATTTAAAGGTTAATTTGCAATGTGCATATATTTATATAACAGAGAGACATTGGCAGTCTGGTTAGTGTGAATAAAAGCCGTGTTAAGATTAGGTTCCAAAATGATCTGTAAAAAAAAAAAAAAAAAGGTGTTTACTGTGCTGCATTTATTTAGTCTCAACAACCAATGTTCTCAGATGCTCCTCTTTGATCAGATGGTCTTTTTGTTCACTCGTCCCTCTGTTCATTTATCACTGTACCACTACAGGGTACTTGGGTACACTGACCGCTTTTCATTGATTTGTAATGTACTGTATCCATGCAATAAGCGTCAGATGGGTTTACACAGGAAAAAATAATTGCGTGTGGAAGATACCTGAACTAACTTGGATACCAGGCCCAGTATAGACCCATTAGCAAGCAGCTCTCCCAAGTAAATGTATTCTGCACTGTTGTGTCCTGCAGAGCCATATGCCACAATCTTCACTCACACTGTTGGTAGCATATTTTACCCACTCTGTCCAAACATGAAGCCCTGCACAAAAATAAATGCATCAGGCCTTGTTAAGTATTTAAACATCTTTTACAGGCCTTATATAGTTGTGTGCACACAGATAAAGATAAAAAAAGATTATAGCTATGTAAGAAAAAAACCCACACACTCTAACAATTATTTTACATACCCTGTTCCGCAAACTGCATTGAGACTGATCTGCTAGACATAGTACAAAGGCAGTGGTCGTTTATACCTGGTCAAAGGGTTTTAACATGCAAGTGGACTTGATGGAACCAGTACAAATCCACACTTGGTCATCACCAGCCCCAAGGGACGGCCCTGCTCAATACGGTACGGGATAGCCAAAGTAAGGGAGAATTGTTAGCCTTCATCAGTGTAGACCATGTGAAGGAACACCTTGAGAGGCTGGACACCTTCAAGTCAGCTGGCCCAGACAGTTCACACCCCAGGGTACTTAAGGAGCTGGCAAGCATCATAGCTCAGCCAATGGCACAGATCTTCGAGAGCTCATAGCACTCAGGTGAAGTGCCTGAAAATTGGAAGAAGGCCAATGTGGTGCCTATCTTCAAGAAAGGGAGGAAAGTAGATCCAGGGAAATACAGGCCTATCAGCCTGACCTCTATCCCAGGGAACATCTTGGATAAAATTATCAAAGAGACCATTCTTGACAAACTGGCTGATGGCAACAACCTGAGGGACAGCCAACATGGGTTTGTTGCGGGTAGGTCTTGCCTGACCAATCTCATCTCCTTCTATAACCAGGTGACATCACCTGGACAAAGGAGAAGAGATTGACATCATATATCTTGATTTTAAAAAAGCCTTCAATCTGGTGTCCCATGATCATCTCATGGAAAAATTGGCCAACTGCAGCCTCCACTACATCCCAGTCCAATGGCTGGGGAATTCGCGCCAAGGTTGGACCCAGAGAGTGGTAACAGACGGAAGTAAATCATTGTGGAGCACTGTGACCTGTGGTGTCCCCCAAGGCTCTGTCCTTGGGCCTATACTCTTTAACACCTTTATTAATGATGTGGACATTGGTATCAGAAGTGGGCTGGCCAAGTTTGCCCATGACACCAAACTTTGGGGTAAAGTACCCACACCTGAGGACAGGAGGGGGATCCAGGCTGACCTAGACAGGCATAGAAAATGGGTGGACGAAAACCTGATGGTATTCAACACCAAAAAATGCAAAGTACTCCACCTTAGGAAGAAAAACCCGCAGCACACTTATAGGCTCGGCAGTGCTACACTTGCTAGCATCACGGCCGAAAGGGACTTGGGGGGTCATGATTGACCACAAGACGAATATGAGCCACCAATGCAATGTTGCAGCTGGTAAAGTGAGCAAAACTCTGGCTTGCATCCATAGATGCTTCTCAAGCAAATCCCAGGATGTCATCCTCCCACTGTATTCGGCCTTGGTAAGGCTACAGTTGGAGTACTGCACCCAATTCTGGGCTCCACAATTTAAAAAGGATGTGGAGAAACTTGAGAGAGTCCAGAAGAGAGCCACCCACATGATCAGAGGGCAGGAGAACAGGCCTTATGAGAGGCTGAGCGCCATGGGACTCTTCAGCCTGGAAAAGCGCAGGCTCGGGGGGGGACCTGGTGGCTGCCTATAAGCATATAAAGGGGTGTACATCAGGATCTGGGTGAACACCTGTTCACCTCAGCGCCCCAAGGAATGACCAGGTCAAACAGTCACAAACTCTTCAAAGACCGTTTCAGGCTGGACATAAGGAAGAACTTCTTTACAGTTTGAGCCCCCAAAGCCTGGAACAGACTGTTGCCAGAGGTGGTACAAGTACCTACTCTGGACTCCTATAAGAGACATTTGGACGTTTATCTTGCTGGGATCCTTTGACCCCAGTTGACTTCCTGCCCCTGGGGTGGGGGCTGGACTCGATCTTCCGAGGTCCGTTCCAGCCCTAATGTCTATGAAATCATGTACATGTAAACTGACTAGGGCTGCCGAACAATTAAAAAATTTGATTGCAATTAGTTGTGTGATTAAAAAATTAGTTGCAATTAATCGCAATTTTAATTGCACAGCTAAAAACTCAAAATTATGTGCAGAAAAACTTACAGCAGGAGGCACAGCATGGCTCCCAAGGCAAAGGCAGCAGAGCCCCAGCTTGCAACAGGCAGCCCACCTCTACCCCATGCACAAATCCAGGGGGCTTGTGCCTCCCATGCCTCCCCCAGGGTGGATGCAGCCACAGGGAGCTGCACCCCTGAATGAGCCTCCCACAGCTCCATCCATGACCCACTGGGGGGGCCCCACTCTGCTTGGGTGTGTCACTTGAGTAGGGCTGCTTGTGTGCGTCTATGTGCACCTCTTCTCCCTCCCCCCCGGAGCCTGCACCCAGGCTGCCCTGCAATCCTCTATGCTGCCACTGCTGGCCCACTGGGTATCCCAGAGGTGGCAGAGTGAACCCTGGGCGTGGACTCCAAAAACCACACGCGTGATTAACGTGTTAAAAAAAATTAACACAAGAACCAATTAACGTGTTAACCGCGCATGTTAACTGCAATTAATTGGCAACCCTAAAAGTAACTACTGATTACTTTAAGTAAGGTGACTTCTGAAACCAAACACTCTTACAGCAGCACTCACATTAATGTATTATAGTGCACAAAACGCAACAGCTGCAATTCATCCTCTTAAATTGAGCAATTTTCCTCTTAAACCTAGTGTTCGGTTTATAAACACACTTTGACAAACTGAAGATCTGAGCAGTGTGCAACACAGCTAGGTCTACCAAGATTAAATATATGCATGACAACGTTTGTTTGGCTACTACTTTAGTCTCAAAATAAATACTTCAAAATTTCTGTTCAGAGCAATTAATTCAGCCTCAGATCTCAGTTGCATTGAGATTCCCATAGAATTACAAAACTAGTCTGGATAAACAAAGCACCCTTTCATGTTGCTTTACATTCTGAGTAGCAGGATGTAGAGGACAACATGAACATGCAGAGAAGCAGACTGCAGCTCTGCCCTGGGTTCCAGCCCTTCATTGTCACCACCCTGTGATGCCAACCCCGCCCACTGGTCCCACTTCCGGATGCCCTGTGACCCCATCCCATCTGCTCAGCTGAGCATGACCTGTCCATGGGGATCCCAGGCTAGTCTCCATGAAGACCCCATCCACCCACTCCATCCAGCTAGGATAAACTGAAGTCTCCCCAAACCCCACTTTCCTCCCCTTCCAGCCACTAAGCGTAAACAGCTGTGACAGGTGGCCAGGCCAGGCCAGCACTATGACAGGTGGCTGAGGCCAAGTCAGCACCTTCCTCCCTGACCCTCAAGAGGTCACCAAAACTCCTTAAGTGGTCCTCCAGCCCAAATAATTGCTCACCCCAGTGTTAGCCAGTTAAAAGCATACTACTACTGTGAAGAATGACTGTTTAAGAAATGAGTTGTGAGGCTTCATGTTTGGATAAGAAATGTGCTCAGTTGCTTTCCCTCCCCTAATCTATACTTCTTCAAACTCTGCCTGGAATCTAAGGAAGTCAAAATGTATTTTTGGCATCACCCATTTCTCATACACATAAACGCCCCCACGCCCCTATAATTTTAACTATATCATTCCCACACAGCACACTATTACATTCCCAACTGAACTGCCCAAGCCAGAACAGAATCTAGCTCATTCTTCCATAGCACTGAGTCTGTCTGCTTCACTGGAATGGGTAGGAGCATTAAGAAATATATAATCTTTGCTCTAGGGGAAATTACGTCTCCACAACAGACAAAACAGGCCCTTTGAACAAGATACAGCATATAATCTAAAGCTGGTAATCATTTTAATACCAGAATCATGTAACTGGCTAGTCAGTATTTGTTGTAGATCCTCCTCTCTGCCCATCTCAACGTTTACCACAAGAGCCTCACTCTTTTAACTCAAGTTGAACAATTTTAGCTCCGAATCCCTGGTTCAATCCCTAGAGATAGCAAACATGTTGGTAATATTTACATTAAAAGATTTGAAATGATAGAAGATTGTGATAAATATAAGCAGCTATGCCAATATAGTCCGATACCAAAAAGATAACCG
The DNA here is from genome assembly GCF_001723915.1 of Gavialis gangeticus. Classification (NCBI taxonomy): domain Eukaryota; kingdom Metazoa; phylum Chordata; order Crocodylia; family Gavialidae; genus Gavialis; species Gavialis gangeticus. Next base: position 128,859,360 of record NW_017728992.1, on the reverse strand, counting down.
ATAGGATTCCAGATCAGTGAGGACAAGAGGTAGTAAGCAGAAAAAATGAAGTACTCTCTTCACTGTGTTAAAAACACATACCAAGATTAAAAGTGTTATTAAAAAGTCCCCAAGGATCTTACAAAGAGAGAAAAAAATATGAAACTTGGATTTTAACATATTGCTATTATCTTTTCATTTTATGGTCGCACTCTTATTTCTTAATATAAAAGGTTGGAACATTTCCATTGACATTAATTACCGTTTCTTCTTCTCTTCCATACTCTCAGATGTAATTACTCAGTAGCTAAATACCTCTTTGACAGTGATGATTGTGTTAGCTAGCATTTTCTTGTGGAACTCACAGCCAGAGGGGCACAAACATATACAGGTAGTACACATAGCTTATGTTAGTTTCCTTTATTTTTGCAAATATTCATACTATGTAATAACCTACATAAAACTTCAGTTTGTCAGGGATTATTAGCATGTTGGGTTTTTTTTTAACTTCCATTATTTGAAGGGAGGGGGGAGAGGAGAGTTAGCAATCTACTACAGTTTTCTATAGTCAAAATGATTTCAATGTCTTGTTTTGGCTGAAAGCAAACTAATGGGTTGGGGGGCAGAGGGGGCATGTGTCCCTCAGATCTGTGCACAGGGCAGGGGCAAGGGCAGGCTACCCGCTGTGGGCTTAGGCTTCCCCCCCTGCTTCACAGCCCAGCGGGTGGCACCTGGCAGAGCAGGGCTGAGCATGGAAGTTTCTTGCTGCTGCAAGCACCCCCAGTCCACCCAGCAGCAGCAAGGTGGTGGCATGGAATTGTGCCCCTTGCTACTGGTAGGCACTTCGCCATGGCAGCACGGGGCTCACAGTGGCAGCATCAAGCTTCCCCACCCGTCCTTGGTTTGCCCTGCTGCACTAGGTCCTGCCTGCTGGGTCGTGCAGGTCCTATAGGGAGGGCAGCAGGATGGGGAGCCCAAGCCCACAATGGACAGCCCACTACTACTTAGTATTTCTCCCCTTTTGAACATTTAAAAATACGGGTAGAGAAGATGAGTATGTCCATTTACACTTTTGCTACCTTCCGTAGGAAATTTGGAGAGTTCAAGTATCAAGTTAGATACAGCTAAAGCGTTTGCAGAATGGATGGGTCTGAACACATTAACCATAGAATCTTCATAAACTTCCCTTCCTTCTAAGAGCTGCCCTTATTACTTAATTCATTCCCTCCCTCAACCGCTCCTACATGCATCTCCCAAGTCTCCTAGCCACTTCTTGTGTATTAAACCTCTAGAAGTATCTGGCTTCCTCCATATCTGAAGTTTGCTATTTATGCAGAGCTTTTTTCCTTCATATGGGCTGGTTTGCATTCCCACAGATTTTAAACTCTTAAAAAAATAATTACTTTAATTTGTGAAAATAAAATGATTAAGTATTAGAAAATAAAGAAATGTTTGGAATGACGCACACTGGTCACAAACAAAATAAGATGATCTTCATACTTTTTGAATGGTAGAAATTGTACTACAGGAGGAGATGTCAACAGAAAACAAAAAAAGATGTCTTGACTAAATTTTTGCCTAATAATTCCATAAAAATTCTTGAGGTCAAGATGCCCATTCTTCCTCTTGATTATTGCTCTTTTCTCTGCATGTACTATAAGTATAATTGCCCAGGGATAGCCTTTTTAACATGAAGTCTATTGTACTGGTTGGAGATTTCAATAGACAGCTAGTGTTGAGTTTAAATTATCACCTACTGCTCTTATATATCAGTGTTTCCCAACCAGTGTGCTGCACCACAAAAGGGTGCTGTCAGAAATGAACAGGTGGGCCTCGGAATTTTGCCAGACCAAATTTTACCATGAGCTATGATAGGTATGGGGATGGGGAATGCCTTAACAGGTGTGCTGAACATTTTTATTAAATGTAAGTGTGCCTTGGGCTGGAAAAGGCTGGGAAACACTGTTATATATCATCTTTTATGGTTAGTCTCTTGATCAGGGGACAGAAGTATGGTCTTGTAGGAACGAGTCTTGCTAAGAAAACTCACTTTCATCTCAAAATGATTATAAGCAAGTTAATTTAACTTAATTACCTGAAACCTTAAGTCGGTGTTTTCCCTTTCAGCCATACTGGTAGCATACAGCAGACCAGGGATGCTCAACCTCCGGCACATGGATCAAATGTGGTCTGCTGAGCAACTGCATCTGGCCCATGGGACTCCCCATGGGCCCAGAAATTTGGCAACAGGGGAGTGGTGGCCATTAATACAGCCACCCTCCCCCATGCCAGCCTGCCCCCTACTCCCCTCCATGCGGCCAGATGATACCCACCATGTCTGCCTGAGTGCCAGATAGGGAGCACCAGCTGGATCCAGCCCACAGATGGACCAGGCACTGTCAAACCAGCCTGCTGGGTCAAAAGGTTGAACACCCCCAGAACAGCTATTAGAGATGACTTTTTTTAGACCTTGTTTTATTGGGTCAGTGGGGAAGATGATACAACAATCCAGTTTGTTCATCTGTTGTCTACTTCCTGCCAGATTTTTCAGGAGCTCTTTAACACAAGAACAACCTTCTTTGTTCACTTATGTATGATGTGATAGGGTTCTGATCCTTCTTTGAATTCCCTGATGTTGGTGCAACCCTAATCATGTACAGAAGTTAAATGCCTCAAGACATTTGATTATAAAATACTTAGAAAGATCCTCAGTACAGTACTGGAACAAACTCTGGAAGCTTGCCATTTCAATTCTGTTTTTTCTCTTTGAATTCCCATTTGTTGAATTCAGTTTGGACCATTAACAGAGCTGGCATGGGAGTACTTCAGTTTACCAGGGTGGGGGTTGGGGATGAGAGCATGGAAGAGAATGCTGCAAACACTGACATCCAGAAGAAATAAAAAAAACATTGCTCGTTTGATCTGCTCTGTAATCAAAGGAACAGATAAACCAAAGTTGTGTGTCATCCCCTTCATTTAGGGCTCAGCATGCAAGAGATTAGTTCTCTTGAAACTGGAATGCAGCAGGGTGTTCTCATTTAAAACAGCAATGGTATGAAGTTAATTATTAAGTCCATCCAAGTCAAAAAATTGTTAATTCTATTATGGTGCTGTTGGCAAGGAGTCTGGGGGGGAACTCTACATTTTTTACAGTCTTAGAGAGAAGTCTGGAGTTCTGGTTTGGGCCTGAACACCTCTGGCTTTGGAAGAGCTTTAGCTCTTGCATTCAAACTCTGTGGCTCAGACCCATCTATGGCTACTAGGGACTGGATCAGCCAGTAGCAAGATAAAACATTAATTGCAATTGAGAATTATGCCTACAAAAATAGTTACTTACCATTTTTAAAAAAATATAATATAGTCTCCCATCACAGCAGACGGGTAAGTGCTAGAATAGTGGGAGTGCAGGTAGAGCCACAATCTTTAGCAGCCCAACAGTACTAGCGACCTCTCAAAAGATGTGATTCTCTGAAAAATTTACAAGGTGCGCAGCAAGAGGAACCTATGAAGAATGTTTGTGACCAAATGGGTATACATACATTTCAGAGGAGTTTTAATAAGTTTTATCCTCACACAAAATGATGCCACATGCGCCATCTCCAACATCTTTCACAACACAAGTCCTCCCTGAGCAAGATGGGTTTTGACTACCAATTTGTGTAGCTGTCACCTGAAGACTACAAATACATCACTCCTGAATCCACAGCCTCATTTCTGAACAAAGCGCTGACATTCATTATATCCCCCCTTTCCCATCTTCCACACAGGTCAGTTTTGCAAAACTTTGTAAATATGCACACAATAAACATGTAAAGAACAATATCTACTCCATTTTTCTACAAAGACTGCTATCATTTATAAAAAACAATTATAGATAGAGAAGTCAGAGAATTCTTGTTTGTTCATGGACAAAGAATAAGGAAATATAATATACAATACAATATAAATATAAATGTGTGTATATTGCTTATATTACACACACTTTACACAAACTTTTAAAGAGAAATTAATCAGCATGCAAAGCTATTTTTGCAGGACTAGAGCTATCACGTTACACCAATTACCTGCTTCACAATGACTTTCTAAAGTAGCTCGTGGAGTCTTTTGTCCGTAAACCATAAATGATTTGCCTAATATGAACTGGCTATAGCATTTAGGCATTTCAAAAACAAAAACGGTAAAATTAAATTAAGTGACAATCCCATTTTTTTCATATTAATCCTTAGTTTACATTCAACACCCAGTAGTTCTACACATAGTTTAGCATGATTACCTATTACAGGTAAACATATAGAGTTTTTCTTTGTATTAACTGACTTAAGGAGAAAATGCTGAGTTCACTCTTTTTCTCATTCACCTTGGATTTTAATATGGAAAGAATCTTCTTTGGGGCTTTTTATTTTAATAGTTCTGAGGCTACATTATAGCATATAATCATTTTATTTAATTGTTCTATTTAATATATCTGCCAGCCTGCGCACACACGCATCTCCAGTTTGGTGACGGTGAAGCTCAATATGAATACTGTAGTTCAAGTTTCAGCTGTGTAATCAGACCGCTTCATTTCTGTAGCCAAATACTATAAGAAGTTGCAAAGAACTTGCAGCTTAACACAATTTCTACCGTGGGTTAGTACAACTTATGGTGTCTTTCAGGCTTGCTTTCATTATCTGTCCATGGGGAGAACACTGAACTTGGAAACTTTGGCAAGTTAGCTTAGAAAGACTTTTTTACTACATTTTGAATCTCTGGTCAACAGCTCTCTGCATTTCAAAATGCAAGTACAAGTGCATCACTGTTCTAGAATTATTCTACATTTAAATGAGAGGATTCATGGCAATGCCAGCTTAAACTCTGCTCTGAAGAAACTCTTTGTTTTCAAATAAATTAATGCCTAGCTTTAGATAATTCTATAAAGAATCCTATTCATCCAACACCCGGTATACCAGTTAGTATGAGAACAGCAACAACGACAACAACAACAAAGAACCATCAACCTCTCTGAAAAGTTTATCTTCATTTCTGTTACACACAGAAGAAACTTACGCAGATTATAGCAAATATAGCTTGACTAACAAAAAATACCACAATACCTCAATTAGTATGTTAACTAATATTCTCCTCAAAATTCCATATAATGTCTTGTTACAGTTAATATTGTAGCAGCATGCTATTTAAAAAGATACTCTTGATGTTTAATTTCATAGTCCCTTAGTAATGGAAACTGATGGCAATTTTGTGCACAATAACAAACAATTAAATTTAAACCCAAATTTATTTTTCTAATATTAAAAAGCTTTTAAATACGTATATAAATGTTCAAACATCTTTCTGCTGTTCCAAAAAAAGCAGAACTCATGATGTCAGAGAAAAAAAAGTCAAAGTCAAAATGACTTAGCTAATTTAGTTACTGACATGGAAGTAAAATGCAAGAGAACCACCCATGTAAGCAGATGAACACAAGAGGAAAAAAAATGGAAGAGAAAAGAAGAAAAAGTTAAATCTAACATTTCTGAGACGCTGTACTCACTGCCTAGTACTTTGAGGGAGCACCTCTTCTCCCATTTCCTGTCTACCATAACATGGTGAAATCTATTTTCCTTTGAGGACTATTAAATATTAACAACAAAAATCCAATATAATTTGGTTATCCCAGGCAACACCTTATTTGGGTGGAAAACCGTATAAGGAGTATCTGCCATCAAGCTTAGATGGATGCCCCGGACAAGATGTATGAATGGAACCAGTTCTCTTAGCTACTTAATCGTTTGTTTTCTCTCTGTTAAAGCTCATCCCCTCAGCAACTCTTCTTTATATATTCCAAGAAGTTAGGAACATGTACCCTTAAGGGCCTAACAACAAGCAACTCAAACATGTGGCTGCACTGGTACTTTGCTATTGCCAGTTGTTCTACCCCAATCCTCACATGCTAAACAAGGCAAACATATTGCATTAAGCAAAAGAAAACAAAAATACTAATTAAAAAGGGCAGTGTAGAATTTGTGTGCTCTGGGCTAGTTCTGCTGTTTAAATGATAACACTCATCAGTGTCAAGATTTTAAATAAAACCATGGTTTTTGAGTGCCTTAAAGAGGCCTAATTTTTATCAAGTGATGAACATGTGGCCCTTTTGCAGCTTTTAGGTATGGGAATTTGGATCAGTACCCAACAGGAGCAAATGAGAGCCATTCAATATATTCAAGTCAAGAATGAGTCTTATCTGAAAGTCAGAACATAAGCAAAGCACGTTCTTCCCTGCCCCCTTCCATTCTCATCATTATGACAAAATAGAGACCATACAAAGGGAAGAATATTTATGTAACACTGTTCATTTTCTGGAAGTTCAGTTCCAGATAGTTAAGTATTTTACTAAATTTAGTAAAGGGTTTGATTATGATCCCAAAACCTTACGTACAGGGAACACCAAAAGCCAAAAGGTTTATTGTTTAAATGACTAAAAACAGCCTCTGAATACAACGTGGCTCTGTCCAGTAACATAACTGAGGTGGCACAGCTAGGACTGCAGCACCAAACACAGCCTTTTATTTGGGGAGAGAGGGGTACACAAAAACAGCCCCTGCTGCCACATTCAGCACACCAGCAGCCAGCACTGCCCATGTGCTGCAGCTGCTCCAAGCATGGAGCGTCCCCAGGCACCTTTGGCTCTTTCTTGCCACTACTGATCAAGACTTATGTACTGCATGCCTGTACTTGAAGAGAACACAAAGTATGGGAGAGATCAGAAGGAGGATGCTTTAGCCTTAAGCACCAGCTACTCTTTAGGACATCTTCCCACTGGAATCCAGAAACACTTCTCAGTGTAAGAAGTCATGAGATAATAATGTTCATTATCTTCCTTGGTTGTTTATACTCAAGTTTTCAAAAATGTTTACAACTTGTGCCCAAATTGACACTGACACTATTTCAGAGATGCCAAGATCAAGTACTAAGGCAAGACCAGCTAGACACAAAAAATAAAAGTGAACCAGGTTTAATAAGCAGTTTTGAAAAATCTGGCCTTTAAAAAAATTAGTAAGACTCTACATACATTTACACAAAGGCTAAGGACAGAAGTTGCACATAAACAAGTTTAAGTGATTGGAAACTGGTTTAAACCTGTAACAGAACAGAAGTTTAATGCACATAAGCCACTTTCAAAATGACCCAAACTGGTTTAAGATGCACCTGATTGGTTGTAGTATCAAACTTTACTGATTTAGGTCAAACCAGTTTATGGAATTTCTGTCCTAGATCCCTTCCCAGTTCAAATTAACTCACAGTCCCTTAGCATCCCAAGATGCTTTGCAGCCCTGGGCTGGGGTGAGGGGAAGCGCTCCAAGGCGGGGGCTCCCCAGTTCCCCTATGCTGGGCTGCATAGGCAGGCACCTGGCCAGGAGGACTTCTTTTCTCTCCCTCCTGTGGCTGAAGCAAATCAGCTCCCCCCAGGTGGTCCAGCATCAGGACAGGGGGCTCCTTAACCCCCTGTGGGGGGACAGCAGGGTTTGGAGACACGTAGCTGGGCTTGCAATGGCCAGCAGGATGGGAGATGTGCTCTAGGACCCCCTGCTTACTGGCATGGGTCAGTGCAGGCTTCCCCCTGTATTTCCCAATTGAAAGCAGAGTGTCAGTTCTTGGTTCAGCTGGTTATCGGTTCAACCTATGCAGCTTAGAGGAAGCTGTTTCAGATGTATCGATTCAGCCTCAGGCTTTCTGCCTGTACTTAGCCAAAAACTGCACAAAGCCTGCTTATTTATTTCCTGGCTCTCTAAGCCAGAGATCCGTGTCTGCTCCCACAATGATGCACAAAAATTAGACTTAGCGTCCCACACCTGATAACTTTGCAATTACCCTTACCTATACAAAGCTTTTTTTGTTTGTCTTGGGTCCATTCCCCCTAGTCTTGGTTTAACAATCTGATAAAGTGGTAAAAATATCCATATTAGTTAACTGTTTTAGAACAAGAAAGAGAGGAAGAAACTGAATGGAAATCGATTATGTGAACTGGAAGAGAGGACAACAGCATAGTAACACGCCCAAGAGGCAAAGGTGTATGTTGTGCCTGTTTCTCAGCTGAGGCCTACACAAGCTGATGTAGCACATAAGAGCCTGAACACTAGACTCCTAATATCCCTTGCATTATGTTTCATAAAAACATAAAATATTATGTTCCATTAGATTAGGCAACTTTTTGAAAACAGGAACAATTTTGCAATGCAATCTGGCTAAGTATACTATATTACTAGATTGTCTGAAACCACAAAGATAAATTGTGAAGTGCCAAAGCAATAAAGCAGGCTACATTTTCATCTTTTCATAAGTCTTTACTCAACTGTCCTCACAACCCCTACCCCTAAACAAAAATACCACCATGAGTCATCCTCCACCACTACCACTTTTCTCTGTGGAGAAAGCACACTTTTGCAACAGCCTAACAATATTATGAAGGTGGCAGGGCAATGTAACACCTTTATAGACCAACTCATTGAGAGGTATGACCTTTCATAGGTTATAGCCTAATTTGTCAAATGCTATGGCAAAGCAGGCTATAACCTCTGAAAGCTCATGCCTCTGAACAAGTTAATCTGTAAATGTGCCATCCTGCCCTGCCTTCTGCCCAACATCAAGCTAACAAAGCTACTTCTCTCTCTTTAATATCATATTAGTTGTAAATGGGGTGACAGTTTACCCCACACCTTCCTCCCAAGGCGAGCATCTACACGTGCATTTTAATGTGTAGTAGATTTTTTTTTACTGTGCATTAAAGCAGCTCATAAAAAACTGACATTATGCTAATGCACAGTAAGAGTCTACTGTGCATTGTCACTAAAAAAGCATGCAAATGCACATTAATTTAGTACCTCACACTGACAGTACTGAATTTAAAGTGCATTAGAAATGGTGTATTAATGCATGTGTAGATGTGCCCAAGAAGTGGTAGAAAGTGGTTTATTTAGATAGTGGAAGAGAGAGGAAAAGTTACAAATTCTAGCTAAAATTTTATGTGATCAAGGGCCAAATCTAAAGATTTGGTGCTGCAATACAAAGCAGCCCATGTCCCCAAACTAGATGCCTAGGTTTCCTGTGTAGTACCTAAGGAAAAAACAAATCAGGATTGCTGTTTTGAGAGGCCTGGAAAGCCATACAGACAGCTATCTAGACCTAGCCAGTAGGCACAAAAGGGTGTGTGTGTGGGGCGGGTGTGTGGGGGTGCGCGTGTGTGTACTCCCAAAACTCGACCTAGCCAGTAGGCACAAAAGGGTGTGTGTGTGTACTCCCAAAACTCGACCTAGCCAGTAGGCACAAAAAGGGGGTGGGGGGGAGTTCCCAAAACTCGGCCTAGCCAGTAGGCACAAAAGAGGCTGTCTGTGTGTGTGTGTGTGTGTGTGTGTGTGTGTGCGCGCGCGTGTGTGTGTGTGTGTGTGTGTGTGTGTGTGTGTGTGCGCGCGCGCGTGCACTCCCAAAACTCAGGCACTAAGCCAAGCAGCTCTCTTGCCTCCATTCACCTCTATTCACTTGGAATTCATAGCCAGAAATCCTCTCCAGAGGATAGACATTTACCAGTATTCTTTCCCCAAAGAAGAACTGGGCGGGGCTCACTTCTAAGACAGCTGGGAGGAGGGGTAGACCTAGTGGTTAGCGCATCTCTCCTTACCCAGCTTGAGCGCAGAAAGGTTTGAATCCCTTTATGCTAAGGAGGACTAGAACCCAGATCTCCCAACCTGATCCTCCCATGCTAAACAAGGCAAGTATATTGCATTAATGGAGAGAATAAAATTACTAATTAAAAAAGGCCCGTGCAGAATTTATTTATGCTCTGGGCTAGTTTTGTTGTTTAACTAATAACATTCATGGTAGTCAAGATTTTAAATAAACTCATGGTTTCTGAGTGCCTTAAAAGTGATGAACATCTGCCCTTAAAAGATGCCTTTTAAAGGCATCTCACAGTGAGAACAAAAAGGTCACAGAATACTTCCAGAAAGCTTAACCAGTGCCTTGTAGCATTAGCTCTGTACTCCACGTGCCGTCACCTGGTCTCATTTCACACACAGAACACTCTTAGATGTCAGAATTTCGTGCAGCAATTGAGAATGCAGAACACCCCAAATCTTGCATGCAAAGCAAAATACCCAGCCAACAATCTGATCCACACAGACTCTTGCACTTAGAGACAAACCGAGGAGTGCCAGCGCAAGACCTGGCTGCAGGATCACTGACTATATTCAAAACTAGTATATAACAGGAAATAAAGGGTTGACAGGTTCTCTGATAAAAAGGATTCTGAATGTGAACTCTTAGCCCTGCTTGATATTCTTAAAGCTGCAGATAACATACATTTCCCATCGTAAGTCCTAGAACCTGAGGGAGACTGGAGTCATCAGGTTTCTTTCAATACATTTCACTTCATCATGCTATTTATTTTTACTGTTGAATTTTTGCACATTTTTTTCTGAGTCAGACCAACTTTGGAAATTAGCCTTGGTACCTACAACATGGCAGAAACTGCATTTTAGAAGCTGCAAGTCACTATTTTAAACACACAAACACCATCTCATCAAAAATTAAACACCTACTTGTGGAAAGACTAAAATAACACACTATGCCAACACCCTAAAATTTGAAATAAAACTGTTCCTTAAACTAGTCAATATTACAAGAGCACCTACCATTAGACTTGACTAGCAAACTGACGAAATAATTTAGTCAGGTTTGAGTTTCTAAAGGACCCAAAGGAGTTTAGTGGAAGTTGAGCACCTAACTTCCTTAAAATATCCATTTTTTAAAGAACAAGAATTAGAATTTAAGTAACTTAAAGTACTTGTTTAAAGTAAACTTTAGTTTAAAAGGTAATGGTCTAGTCTCTCTCTTAAGCTGTTGTACAGCATTTATATCTCATGGCAAGAGGGACCTGGGAAACAACAAGATACCAAAAAAGAGACTTCTTTTGACTTCTGACTGGAGTCTTAAATACTCCCCCAAGTTCAGGGCTTGGATGCAGCCAGTATGTCCTGGTATAGAATGCCAGTGTCTTTCACACTTCAGAAAGTAAGTTTTAGGTTTTTTAAAATGGGGAGTCAGTCTCTAAATACAACTGTTATGGTTGTCGACACGGTTCATGTTTTCAGGTGGAGAGTAACTGATGCAACATCAATTTTTACTTGCAGGTTATGAAACAATATCTAAAATGGGTAAATCACCTTATTCATCTCAAATGCCCAATCAACTGGCATCAGAACGTTTATTTCATTGCTCAAATCAAGGAGCTGGAGGATTTTACTACATTGACAGGCACAATGTAATGAAAAATGGGCACACTGGGAGGAAGTCCACACTGCTCTACACCATGCCTCCCAGTAAAGCACAATTCAAAGCCAAAGAGCCTAAACTGTTTGCTACTTAGGCAACCCTTTAAGAAGCAACTTAATACCAAGAGCTCAGTGACGGAGACAAGTCTTGCCAAAGATAAACACAAGGAATCCAGAAAATCCCATGAACGTATTTGGACTCCACAGAGGGAAGAGAGTCTAAACATGCCAGAAGGTGAACGATCATCTTTTGAATACATGCACCGACTATCATAAGAAATACTTTATCCGCATAAAGTGTGTTCAATTCCAAGCTCCACTACTCCCCTCCCTATATGACCCTTAGACAAAAGTTAACCTCAAAGGCTCCATTTGTTCTCTCACAAGGTCTAGACAAAAAGTCCCCTTTCCGACTTCAAATTTCCCCTTCCACATAAAGTGAAAAACTTCCCCATCTCTTCTCTGTGCATCTGAGGTCTGGCACAGTGGGGTGAGGGAGGGCAATGGTATAGCTGGAAGGATGCAAATCCTTTTTGTGTTCTAAAAGATGGAACATAGCCCCAAACCTCTGAAAGGAGGAGACAGTAAGATAAAAGTCCACTGTTCTTTTAAAGCCACCAGAGAAAAACTTCACAGTCCTTTTCAAGTGCTCTAAATTTAAATATAAAACCACTCTCTACCTCTCAAATACCCATTGCTTTCACTAGGCACCTCTCTTTATTAGAAGATCAGCAGGTAGAACCAAAGTACTGTCAGTACCCTGTGAACCAGCAAGGCCAAATACTGGACAAACAGAAGAGAGATCTAGCAAGGTACCATACATAAACAGGAGAACAAGAAGCCTCGAGGGAGGAAAGGATATCCTGAGCTTTGAAAAAACACAGAAGTTAGGCAACCCTCATGCTCTCATATATAACAACTACAAAAACTGCCTAGTGTTCCACGAACTGAAAAATGCAACAAGCCCACCAACTGCATAGCTAGGATAAAGTTAGACAAGTTTTTTCAATGCAGGGTTGAAGAATGTCCTCCAGCCATCTCTGCACTGTGTGCCCATGGCTTCTCCTGCACCCAGGGCAAATCCAGGATTTGGCAGTCTCATTTTAAAACAAGCTTTTGTTGTTTGAAGCAATCTGAACAAGTTCACAACTCAATTCACCATTTGAATGCAATCAAGCTCAGGAAAAAACTGAGCCTAATAAGATTTCATTTCGGAGAAACATCCAAGCGGCACAGCCTCAATAATTTTTACGTAAAAGGCAAGGCATAGTTGCACCTTATAGACAAACCGGAGTAGATAATCAGTGCATAAACGAGTGTGTTATATAGATGGATACACACACACAGTCATGTGTGCGTTGTACATATGTTTGTGTATCCATCTATCACACTCGCATACAGAGGACTGTGCCGTATACACACGTGTATCCATCTGTAGAACATGATCCTGTCTGCATGCAATATATAGCTAGATACACACACAATTGCTGTATATACGTGTGTGTATGATACAGATGGATATACGCACATGCCCATATGTACACCAGTCCTGTGTGTATGTTATATGGACAGCTACACACACGCGTGCAACACTATCCTCTGTGCGTTAGACAGATGGGCGCGCGCACACACGTACAGACACCACGGTCCTGCGTGTTCCATGGACGGCCGGACACGGACACCCCCGCCCCGCAGTCCTATCAAGAGCCAACACCCGCAGCCCCGGACAGCCACCCCGCGATCCTGCCAGGTTAAAAAGCAACAAGCAAGAAAGAAAGGAAGAAAAGAAAGAGCGAGCGAGCGAGCCAGCGAGCGATCCCAGCGCCCCCGCCGGGCCCGCCCCAGGCAGCAGCGCGGCG
>NW_017728992.1:128840001-128845773 GCF_001723915.1 Gavialis gangeticus | reverse complement strand
CCCCCGGCCGCTGTGGGAGGTGGCGCTTTCGCTTCGCTTCCCTCCGGCAGCGGAGACCTGGCGCGAGGGGGTCGCCCCCCCCCTCCCGGGGATTGCGAGCCCCTGCGAAGGGCCGTCGCTGAGTCGAGCCAGGCCAGCACAGCCCGGGCTGCCGCCCGCCGGGGGCAGGGGGACGGACACGGGGAGAGACGCGCGGAGCCGCCGGGGAAGGCTCCCACACGAGGAGGGGCCACCGAGGCAGGGCCGAGGCAGCTTAGAAAAGAGACACTCGAGAGGGCACAGGGGCCGGGGTTAGGAAACATTAAGGGCAGAAGAGAAAGGCCTGGGGATCGATCACACAAGAACGGGGTCACACACTGAAAGGAGCAGGCAGTTGCTTAATACTAAAAGGAGGGAGACCTTCTCCACAGTCTCACATTCAAGCGTGGAAGGCATTGCCACTAGGTGTGGGGGAAGCTGGCAGTGTAGCCAGACTCAGGGATGAGACACATTCTTGGAGGAAAAGGGGATCAGTACCTATTGAGCAAGGGGTTATGGGGCTCAGCATCTGCACAGGACTTCCTAGACCTTAGATGCTGAAGGCTGCGGGGGGGGGGGGGGACAAACTCTGGTCGTGCCCAGTTCTCTCTCCCTTCCAGCTTCCATCCACTCTGCTGCCATGTGACACAGGATACTAGGCAAGATGGACCTAGGGGCTGACCCAGTTCTCATGTTCTTAAAGACAATACATTGATTATCCCAGTCTCAGTGTACATTCCTGTGTCTGGTCTCACCTGTGCCATGTCCACGCTGTAACATGGTTAAGGTTTTTATTCTGAGAAGGTTGGACAAGTTGCAGTTTGGGTCTGTCCTCCTACAAAGTGAGAGAACTGCTGGCTTTTGACAGGAAAGAAGAAATCAAGTCACTTGAAGCATGCAAAAGAAAGATGATCCAGGGAGGCCAATGTCTAATTACTGGTGTAGTAACCACCAAAAAATGAGCAAATTCAATGTCAAAGAGAAATTTTTATAGAGACTTGCCACTTTACAGAGCCATTCTGGAGAAATGTAGAGATGCATGCTTGCCTTTATGAACCAGGTTACATATCAAGACCCTAGGTACGGTCGCTTGCAATTCCAGTTGAGGCTCCCATTTGAGTACCATGTCATAGAGGTGTGAACTCTTTTTAGATTATCAGGACATTGTTATACTGTTTTACTGTTGTGATTATAGCATATTTCCTCTTCTCCATAATCAGGACTGTATCTAAAAAAAAAATAAAAAAAATCAAAAAAGATCTCTTTTTCATATATTATGATCCTTGCAAATAAATAAATGCAACTGAATTCAGATCATCTGTTGCATACAGGCTAATTTATGCAATAACATGCATTGCTATTCATTTAAAACCTTTGTAGTTTTTCTTACTTTCTCAGAATAATCCTAATCCAGTAAAATAAATATCTGATAAACTAAAATTATTTGTTCTGAATAAAATAGCAGAAAACAATTATTTTAAACTGACTTCTTAATGGCAATCTGTTTTTGAACACAAAATTAATCTGCTCTATAGAATGAGGATTGCCTCAAGTATGAGCTAGAATTTTTTTTAAAGGTTAGTTAAATCTAATATTCATAGAATCATAGAGAAGTGCGGCTGGAAAGGATCTCCATAGGTTAAGCTGGGAAAAAGTTAAAGTTACAGAATATCAGTCCCTTTAGAAGCTTCTAGTTTTGCTTTTCCCTGTCACCCAACATTGTTATACTGTTTTACTGTTGTGATTATAGCATATTTCCTCTTCTCCATAATCTGATTCCACTAGGACTGTTGTTCAGTCACAGTTCAGAATGACTTTATGCACCAGCATGAAATCATTCTCACTTTGTAATGAATAGAAAAAAAAACAAACACAACTTGTTATACTGGTTTTTGGTTCCTAAAAATATAGTGTTATTTTCTTTTGACCAATTTTATTTTTGTTGGGTTTAGGCTTCTTATGGCTTGAATATGAATACTACTTGTCCAATTATTACAGGACATACAATTGCTACTATAGCCAAGGTTTTCAAACGTAGGTCCCTTGTGTTAGACACCTCACTAACCAGTAAGTGTTTTTCACGTCCTTCAATAGTGCAGGGTACTTGCAGCTCCCACTAACATCAGGGCACTTTAATTTGTGGGGAAAATTCAAGGCCATGTATTAGAGTGATGTCTAATTTGAAAAACCCATTTTCAGAGTCTAAAAGTCTCAATAGGAATCTAATTTTTCCTTAAGCATCTTTAGTTTGAGGACCTGGTTGAGGGTAAAGAACCTGGTATTATCTACAGACTCCCTGAAACAAAACTTCTCTCTTAAATTTGAAAAGCTGATCTCAGATCAGTGCCAGGCAGCATTCTGATCAAGAGTACATTGGCAATCACAGTTTGTGTGGACCCCAAAACTGACTAGCTGCCAAATTTCACTACCACCAGCATCCAGAATTGTCCCCTAGAAATTGCCCTCCTCCCAGCTCCCTAATCAATTTTTATTATAGCACAGTGGTTAACACCCTTTTTAACTCAGTACAACAAAGAAAAGAAAAAAAACAACAAGAAACAAACAAAATAACATTGCCTACCCTAAAAAGCTCAGTCATTTTAAGACATTGTAATAACAAATAAGACACAGACTGTCTTACAAAATAAATCTGTGATAAAATACAATGTTTGGAGACTCCACAAGATAAGTTGTTGTTTAGAAGGAGCTGTGAGGTGGAAGGGGAATTTTGATACACAAGTGAGAAGCTGCTCCAGGCAAAAAGGTTAGCATAAGAGGAGTCCCAACACTAAGTATCAGAAAAATGAAGGAAGCAGTTAGAGATAACTGAAGAGAGACAGGGTTTGAGAAAGAAGGCAGAAGTTTAGGTAGCAGCAGCACAAAAATTTGAGACAAGAAGACTTAACTTGATGCTTTTTTGTACTCTGAACTAGCTGCCATTGGCCATTCAGTGGTCAAAGGCATAGTATTGCTGCTCTGTGTCCAGGGCTCCTATGCAGCACCTAAGGCAGTGCCAGCTCCAGCTATGCTTGCTGATCATAGTGGTACAATCAGCTGTTGCTGCAGCAATAGCTGCTTTTGCACCTCCTCAAAGGCAGCACTCAGGTGTGCTGCCCCAGTTATTCTCCCCTCCCTCCCCAGTTACACTGCTGAGTTTAGTAGAGACTGTTTTAATAAGATCAGTTTTTGCCCCTTCAGTTAAGCTGAGTAGTAAGATGGGGGAGACATCTACTGCTGACTTTGGCTTATTTTCTTTTCTTCCAAGAAACTTTCTTGTAACTAACAGCATCTTTAGAATTCAAAACATACTTTCCTCTTTACAAGAATATATAGATGCTCACTATGAGAGCCCTAAATACAACAGCTACAGTATTCCTGTTATGTACTTCTAGATAAGAAACTGCTTGATGCAGATTTAATTGAACCTGGTACATTACCAGGGAAGATTTAGTCTGATGATACAGAATTTTTCCACAAAACATCTGGCCAGCTCTAGTAGCAAGCCAGTATACCCAAAAGTCTTTACACCAATGGGTCTTTTGTATCCCATGTGAAATAAATTGGTTCTTTCAGATCAGTTTCCAATTAATGGCTTCATACCATATTTGGCACCCTTACTAGTATTTAGAAGAGTAACCAACAATTAATCTATATGAAGAGTGAAATGAAGTCTTATCCAGAGATTTTGTCCCTTCAGGTCAGATGGAGGCACATAAGGCAGTATAATACCTTGTATTGCTAATGCTTTCTGTTTCAGTTCCAAGGAAAAATAAATTATTTGAGTCTCTAGAGTGCTACTATGATTTTCCAGCAATAAACTTAGTCTAGTTCCCAAAGTAAATATTAGGGATGAAGTCAAATGGAAAACTGACTCCCATTACTTACTAGAGCTGTTATCATTGGATCTTTGCTGCCACTTATACACACTCATATGAAGCAATAAGAACAGAAGGAATGACTTGATTCTTTTCATCATGTGCAAAACCTGGAAATTATGCAGCTCAGCTGGCTTAAAGTAGTCCTGAGTTCTTAGATCTGCACTCTGGCCTGTCATGGGAGTACTTCTGGGTGTGCGCATGGTATTATGCTAAAACAGCTAGAGTGCCTAATTTATAGGCTTTTGCATGCACTA
The DNA here is from genome assembly GCF_001723915.1 of Gavialis gangeticus. Lineage (NCBI taxonomy): Eukaryota > Metazoa > Chordata > Crocodylia > Gavialidae > Gavialis > Gavialis gangeticus. The sequence goes on along the minus strand of NW_017728992.1, from coordinate 128,841,623 downwards.
AGTAGGAGCAAACAGGCAAGGTATGCATTTCCCTGAGGCACTCCACAGCTCACTAAAGGCTGTGCTCTGAGGGTCTCAGCTGGCACTTTAGGCTACAGGTGAATTTCATCCAAGGTGAAAACCATTAATTTTATCAGTTTCCAGTAGACAGAAAGATCTTTTCTTACTCAGTCAACACACATTTTAGGAACAACAAGTTATCTTTTTACACTAACATTCCACTGTGAGGACATACACACTCAAGTTCCTAATACTCTATTATGGGCAAAGTAGCACTAATAAAACTATAAAAATCCATTACTGGTAGGTTGTAATCTTGCCTCTGTTTGCTTTCAGTTTATTTGCTTTGTTTGTTCAGAAGACTGAACATTTTTATGGCAGCCTTGTTTTTGTGTTTTCTAATGCATATCCTTGATATTTGCAGACAAGTTTCCTGCTTTAGATACACATACCCTAGGTCAATGTCTAAACACTTAAAATCCTTACCGCAGCAGGGAAACCACACAGTACTTAACACTTGATCTTTCTCCTATTAGATCTTGTCCGTTTTTATTTATGGTTTGCAGGTGAGGACAGTACATCTAGGACTATTTTGTTACCCCTAAATCACAGCCAAACCCCATGGACATAAGTGGGAAAGTTGTACATAAACCTTAAGATGGAATAGAGCATTTATGCAGCAAGAGAACATCTGAATTTGTTTATTTGCTATCTGATTTTCATGGAAAGATCATCTTTAGGATAGCCACTCTGTCTTTCTCCAGTTCTTCCTTTGTGTTCTTCCATGTCTTGTTCCCTACAGACATTTCCCCCACTACCTGAAAAGTTCTGTTTTCACATGTTTCCCACATGACATGGCAATTGGCCAGAAGTTAGGCCAAAATTTCAGGGGAATATCCGAAAAGGTACAGAAAATAATTAGCAGTCCAAATCCTATTCAGTCTTTGGAGGAAAGAAAACAAAAATACCGCTCTAAAAACATTACTATTATTTTTTTTGCAACATCTCAGTAAGATCAATACTGTTTCAATATCTACATGCTCAAACCCCCCCCTGCTGTACTGGTTACAATCACTTTATGTATTTTTGCAGCCAAAAGGCCTGGAAACTTTTAAAGATATGTGGGGAAGGGGGTGGGGGAAAGAGTGGGAGATGGAACCCAAACAAACCAAAAAAGCCCACAGAAGACACCAACCTAAGTTAGATTTTACAAAATGCAACCAAGATCTGAATGTCATAAACAGACACACATCTAAGCTTTCAAACAACACAGGAATAGGTCCAGACAACTGTTCAGGGGTCTTGGTAACTTACAGTTCATAGAAAATTTGTGATAAGGTAAGGCAATTAGCCACTATAGCAAACAGGTAAAAGAAACTTCTTATATGTCTGGTTATTTCAAATTATGAAGTCCAGAAATAGAAGATCTGCCAGCTATACAGCTTTCTACAGGTCTATAACAACCAACCCCTAGAGAATCTGCTGTTTGTGGCCAGTTGGGCATTTAAAGACCCCCTCCAGACATGTTTACCTTAATTGCTACACTTCTGGCAGCTGCTCCTCTCTCAACACCAGCTGTGTCCTTTAGATTTCATAGACATTAGGGCTGGAAGGGACCTCAG
>NW_017728992.1:128832297-128839516 GCF_001723915.1 Gavialis gangeticus | reverse complement strand
AGGTCTGCTAGGTCCCTGGAGAGCCAGGGGGGCTGCTGTCTCCTCTTGCTGCCTTTCCTTTGAGACAGAATAGACTTATCTTGTGCATTGAGGATCACAGGACAGTGTTTTAAGTGGGAACAGAAGATAAGCCTTGTATATACGGTTCTCAAATCATTTCTTCCTTTTTGGAGATTACAAAATTATTGCTTTGCCCAATTTTATTGCGATTTAGACCTTTTATCTTAATTAACTGGTTGAAGAATTGTTGTTTAAAGATTTTATTATACATTAGAAGTAAGTTAATCTAGAGGATCTTTTGCCAGCCCTCCTATCCTCGAAATCTGGCATGCCATCAGGGAAACCAACAAAAACAAGGTGACTGGACTGGACGGCATGTGCACCAAAATCTTCAAGATTTGCAGCAAGGAACTGGTACTGAGACTACAAATCTATTCTTCAAATTGGAAACAATGAGATGATCCCTAGGAACCTGAGGAACACCATCATCATGACCATCTTCAAGAAAGGAGGTAAGTAAGCCTGTGTGCAGGAACTATCCAGGTATCACCCTCTTTTCTACAGCAGAAAAGATCCTTGCCCATGTTCTCCTGAACTGCCTTCTACCACTTGGTAAAAGAGTCCTGCCAGAATTTCAGTGTGATTTCAGACCATACCATGGGGCAATTGGCATGATCTTTGTTTCTTGCTGGGTTCAAGAAAAGTGTTGGAAACAACACCAGAATCTGAGTTTGTAGAGCGACTATATGTACCAGATTGGCCAGAACAGTTCCAGATTTCAGAGGCTGTCCCAGCTGTTGGAGAAAGGTGAAGCGAAAGTCTTGGATGGACCTGAAACCACCAGCATGTGCCTGACTGACTACTGCACAAGCGACTTCCAGCTCCCAGCCCAGCCAAGTCCAGACCAGGGAGCAGCTGCCAGAGCCCAGGTGGAGATGGGGATTCCCTGAGTGGGGGCAGGGTGGCTTGAACCCCTGCCTTGAGGGAAGCAGGGGTCCCTCCCTATCTCCTGCCCACCTGACTCCCAGGGACCTCTGTTTGGTGGGGTGTGACTCTGGGCTGTGCTCCAGCCCCTGTCCCCATTGGCTAGCTCAGGCAGGGCAGGATGCTGTGGGAGCTGGTGATGCATCCTTGCCTGGGCAGCCCCAGTTGCCCCCAACTCATTCTCCCATGTGTCCCATGAGCAGCCCCCCCACCCTCTAGCAGACCCCTTCCTGCCCTACCTGGATGGATGCCATCTTCATGGGGTCTTACAGGCTTAGGCCACTCATGGTACTGCTCTGCTTTGGTCCTGGCCCCATGCACAGATGCAACTGGGCTGCACAATGAGCACTGACCAGCAGCACCTTTGGGAAGCTGCAGTGGGGCCCTGAGGAGCTCCACATGTTCATCTTGCCCCTGGCCATGGTATGGACCCCCATGCAGCATCCTCTAGCTGTCTGCAGCTGCGCAGGGGCAGCACTGGCCACTGCCAGCTTGCTCAGGCTCTCTCTAGACAGAGGACAGCAGCCCCATGCCCCTGGTAGCATAGGGCAGTGGTGCTGGCTCCTTGCAGCCACAGCTTTGAGTACCCCCATGAGCTTTGAGGGCTGGTTAAAGGTGACTGGGAAATGGAATGAAGGACAAAAGCTAGAAGGAAAGAGGAGGATGGAGTTGGGAAGGTGGCATGATGTGCTAGGTCAGCAGAGACACTGGGACAAGAGTGGGGCTCACACTTGCATGCAGCAATGCCTGGGCTCAGGCTGGATGCTCCCTTCACTGAGGGGCTTGGCGGAGCTAGGGGGGATGACTGAGGCCCCCATAGGCTCCATCCTTCCTGGGACAGTGGGGGGTGGGGCTGCAGGCAAGGGGAGGCAGTGTCCCACAATGTCCGTGGTCCCATATGGTCACCCTATGTATATGGCCTTCATTGATCTTACTAAGACCTTTGACTCCATCAACGATGAAGCCTTGTGGAAAGTACTGGCCAGCTTTGGAGGCCCTGAAAAAAATACATCACAATTCTGAGGCTTCTTCATAACCAGATGACTGTGACTGGGGTTTTTTTGTAGTGGATTGGAGACTGGTTCATTTGTCATCTGAACTGGGGTCAAGTAAGGCTGTATCATTGCCCCAATTTCATTCTCTCTTTATTTTTTTGTCCATCATCCAGTTTCTCATTTAAGGACTACCTCCCTTCTGGAATTGACACTGAATGCTTATGGATGGAGGGCTTTTCAACCTGGGATGTTTTTGCTCAAAGACCAAAGTATTCAAAACAAAAATCCTAGACCTTCAATATGCTGACAACTGCACTATCCTTGCGCACACTGAGGAAAACCTCTAGAACATACTGGACCTCTTCACAAAAGCCTACCAAACACCGGGCCTATCTCTCAACATAAAGAAAGCTCAAGTGCTCTATCAGTCTGCTCCAGCACATGAATGCAACCCCTTTCCTCAAATTACTATTGAAGGAAAGGCTCTGGAGGTAGTCAAGCACTTCCATTACCTTGGTAGTCACCTCTCTCAGAGAACAACCATGATGAGGAGATCCAGCATGGGATTTGGTGTGCAAGTGCCTCCTTTGAGAAATTGCTTCAGCATATTTTTATTGAGCACAGTCTCTAGAAAGACACCAAGATCCAGGTCTACAGCAGAGTCATCATCCCCACTCTGAAATGTAAATGATCTACCATTGTCATCTCAAGAGCTTGGAGAGAGATACCAATGATATCTCTGTAAAAATCTTCTGCATCAAATGGGAAGATCACAGCACAAATGCCAGCATCCTTGCTGAAGTTAATGTTACCAGCATTGATTCAGTAATTCTTAAGCACTAACTTCACTGGAATGAATGCTGTGTGCAGATGCCTGACTCAATTCCTAAAACAAGCGCTTCATGCACAGCAGTCAAAGATAATGCTACAAGCACACACTGAAGGCGTAACTCAAGAAAATTAATGCTGACAGCGAGAGCTGGGAGAAGCTAGCTGCTAACTGACTCCAACGGCATTGCAAGCTCAACCAAGCAAAAGCCCACTTCAAGGTAAAGTGTCTTGTCCTTAAAGCAGGAGAGAGACTAGAGGAAGGAAACGGAGAGAAATCCTAGCCTATGCCCTACTCTCCCCTGTGGAAAGATCTGCAATTTCTGCAGACAGATCTGTAGCTCAAGGATGGAATCTTAAGTCACCTCAAGACCCACCAATGAGCCATGGTAGAGATCATCCTCAAATCAAGGGATTGCTAGCAATGACTTATGTGTGGCAGTAGAAATAAATCAGTCACCCCAGACAGGTGGTGATGATGATGTCTGGGTACACTTTAGGTAGCCTGTATACTATCTTCTGTCCTGGCCTCCCCAACGAAGTGTTGTATGTTCATTGCCTTTTCCTTTTCCCCCCTCCTCCTGTATCCTCTCATACGTAGAATACATGACCGCAATTACTTGTTATTGCTAGACTTTTAAAGTCTATTATATTAGTACAAGTTCAAAATTCCACAACAGGGAGTCACCCACCCTTAATCTCTTCCTTGTCAGCAGCTTTCATTCGTTTCCATCACAAGTTCATTCAAGTTTTTCACCCAAAACAAAACCTGTTTTCTAGTTAGTATTAAAGTGTAATACCTATACTTGTATTAGCTACTCATGCTCCACAATACTCTTCAGTATGACTGAAGGTATACACAGGCAGACCCCTTGCAATAGAATCTAACTAAAATGATGGACAACTACATATTTTATATCTATGATAAGACAGTGATATTATTTTTTTAAATTATGTTCCTAGAAAAACAACATCCAAGATTAAGAGATTTGATCTTTAGAAAGACATATAGATAAATACTGTTAGAAGAAATTCTGTTTCTATTGGTAGCATTGCCTAGAAAATCATCAAATAAAAGGAAACAGACATCACAAGTTAAAAAAGATCATTAGATTTCCTGGAAGCTAGGTAAAAGACTCAACAGGGTTAGGAGAGTTTTCCCACCTATCACTAAGTTCAAAGTTTTAGCAAGCTAGTGTGCTTAAGTGAAATATTAATAGCCTCTTTGTTCCCTAGACTATCTTATGAAAGGGGTGAGAGTGGGCCCACATGTTACAGAAAACATAAATCTAAACTTACCTACTGCAATATTGGAAAAAATCTCCAAAAACAGCTAGAAGATAAAACTAGAATTCAGTGAGTTTGTTAGACTCCCAGGATGAAAAAATATTTCTTTCTGAGGATATCTTTCTTTAATGCTACAAGCTCCCCTTTTTCTGTCCAGCTGTGTCTGCCATTTGTTAGGGTTGTGAGGGATAGAGAGGAGAAGGTCACTATCTCAGATGTTTCCTGTTGGTTATTAGGAAGCAACAAGGATGAAGTAATATGCTTTCCCCTCAACAAGGTTTTCCCTATAATAAAATACAACATTTGCCAGAAGTTTGTGGAAGGATATTTTGTTTGAGTAAATGGAATTATAGCTCTTTAGAAGGAGATAGAAAAAGCAAAATTAACCCTGGGCTCCTACCTGCTGAAATCTAAGTTGATTAAAATTAAGCTAAAGTAAATAAGTTATTGTTATTAATGTTTGCGGCTAATGGAGGCTGTAGATACATTTTTTGCTTGTTGTGTCTGTTTATGTTTGGTATTACTAATACAGTCTTTTTACTCCTTTTTTGCACTGGCAGGGTTATCGGAAGGGCTAACAAACTTGGGCAGAGCTCATATGGCTATGCTCATATGGCTATACTTATGTTTGTATGTGAACCGGCTGGGTATCTCTATATGGCAATATACTGTATTGGAAAGATGCATCCAAATAGTCTATTTGAGAAGTAACTAGAACTCTGGGTTGGGCCTGAGACTCAGCATTTGAAGAAGGAGACTAGATAATGTATGATAATGGGGCAGACCACAGGAAAGACTGCCATATTATCCATCTTAAACTACTCCTAGATTTGATTTCTAGTCTTCCATTTTCAACCTAGATTTGAGGTTTGAATTTTGACACATTTTGTTTGGTTCCCTGATGCATCTTCTTTCTCCACGTTAGTCAGAATCAGCTGCAGCAAAGTACCTGCTCAAAGCTCTCTGTGAGGACTTTGTGCCAGACAGCAAGGAAGAGGAGGGACTGTGTGGTTCAACTTTTTTCCAATGTCATGGTAACCTTCCTCTCCTTCCACCCAGGCCAGAAACTGAACGTCTCCTATTCCTTCCTTCTCCACATACCATAGACCTTCCCACCCCATTCTCCTGTAGTTACAGGTTGTGTATGTCTCCCATACCCTCTCCATTTCTCCCTTAGCATAAGACTTCCACATCAATGGTTCTGTGTGCCCTCATTTTCCTCCCTTCTCTTTTCTTCTGGAAAATAAATTATTTTGAGTATCAACATTTTAAAGTGTGTTGAGGGAAATAGGGAAACTATTGTGCTGGAAAGTATTAATGGCTGCCATCAAATATCACACTGCTTTGTAGACCATTACAGAGGTTCTTGAAGATGCTGGCTCTGGTAACCAATCTAGAGATTTTGCATTTCTCTCATTTCCCTGCATTTCCCACTTCCACTTTTTCCTTAACCACTAATTTTCAACCCAGAGATCCCTAGAATGTACTCTGAAATTGTGGAATTGATCAGATTCAGCAGGCAAAAGGCTTCATGTTTCACACAAGTAAAGGTGTCCCGTTCACAGGCCATTAAGGCTTATTGAGGCAGTGGAGACTGGACTCCACTATTTGGTTAACTTCAGCATGAGAAGGAAGTGATGTGATCAGCATTACACTCCAGCCACCTTTACCATGGGGTGGTTCCTGATACCATTACATAAGAGGCTGAGTGGACCTCAGGGCTGCACTGGAAGTTTCACACAAGTAGATGGTGAAAAAATTCTTGAGATTGATGTTAGATTTTGCTTTGCTTAGCTTTAAAAAAAGCCAACTAAGTTGGTATCATAGGTATGATAGGTGGAAACATAAAGAGACCTCATCAGAAACAGCTGAATCATATAGGCTTTTGAGAGCAAGAATGTGAAATCTGAAGTAGATTCCCTTCACCTTCTTCGATCTTCGTTCTCTGTGTGGCATTATTCGCAAGTAGCATTGAAACATAAGTGTCTCACATAATATCAATAAACCAAACTTTACCAGGGGGCTTGAAAACTTTATCAGGGTAAGTTTTCTGGTCAAACAGCCATACTAATGCAAATGATCAAGGAGAGTATGAATAAGAACAGAGGAAACAGCTTCTCATTACTTACCAAGGAACATCAGTGGTCTCAGGAACATAACATTTTGAGGTGTTAAAAATTGTTTTTTTTGCTTCCTGCCACCATCTCCCCCTTTTCTATTGCATGGCTTAAGCCATCCTTAGCTACCATTTCTTGGTTGCTGTCCAGATGATAATTCCCATCCCTGATTTGCATGACATTGGTCCCAATCCACCTATTTAATTAAAAAAAAACCTTCTTGTTTTCTCCCATGCTGCTCATGTTTAGGAGGAAGTCCCCATGAACAACCATAGAGTCATGTTGTAGATCTCCTTTGGGGGCCTTTTAAAAACACTTTTGCCACGTCTACACAAAGTGGACAGTACTCAGGTTTCTGGTGGACTAAGAGTGTGCTTGCTGAGCAATATTTTCTCAGTATTTCCTTGTACTTTGTCTCGCTATATCCATCTGTGGACTCTTGCCTTATACTTAGACTGTGGCTCTTTGCTCTTTGTTCTGTGTTTGTAGTGCACCTCACGCAATGAGATTCTGGTCTATGACTAGGGGTCCAAAAAGCCATGATGATAAGACAATAAAAATCTGTCCTTTAACAAATGTTATTAGTCATGTTTTCTTGGAACACTGATGATGTACAAAGTCGCTATCACTGCTATATCAAAAAATCAACTTTAAGATTTGATTGCCTGGGTTCTGATGACACCTAGTGCCAGGGTTAAAATCTAGCAAAGGGGCGTAAGATAGTTATACTGCCAGTGTAAAATAGTTCTATCGCCATTGTAAAATCCTCTGTCCCACAAGATTATCTATAGGGTGTTTTGGATTCCACCTGTTTTTGCTTTTTTTAAATGGAGTATGATTATATATAATACTGTGCACTTAAAAGAAGTAAAAGTAAAAAATTAGAAGTATTTTGATAGATACAATATTCCTTTCCCAAATTAATTTTAGAACCTATTTAAAAAATGGCATTCATAATGTAAACAATTATCACAAGTAAGAATGGAAGACAAATTGCAACAATTAATA
>NW_017728992.1:128823342-128832055 GCF_001723915.1 Gavialis gangeticus | reverse complement strand
AAGTAAAAGTAAAAAATTAGAAGTATTTTGATAGATACAATATTCCTTTCCCAAATTAATTTTAGAACCTATTTAAAAAATGGCATTCATAATGTAAACAATTATCACAAGTAAGAATGGAAGACAAATTGCAACAATTAATACACACACACACACACACACACACACGCACGTTTGTTTGTTTGTTCATTTGTTTTCAAATTCCCAGTAAAAGCTTTAATGCAAACTTTTCTGAAAACAACTCAAAGTCAGCAGTAGAGAACTGCTTTTGTGCATGCCCTATTTCAGTTCCACTTAGCTATGAAACAGGCTACCTAGAGAAGTTGTAGAATCTCCATCCCTGGAAATTTTCAAGAGCAAGTTAGACAGAAACTTGGCTGGGATGGTTTAGTTATGGATGATCCTGCCATGAGCAGAAGACTGGACTAGATGACCTCATGAGGTCTCTTTCAGCCCTACTTTGCTATGCTTCTATGAAAATAGCATTCAGAACAAGAAAGGTTTCTGTCCCATGACACTGAGACCTGAATAGCCCTCTAGGAAGCAGAGTTAATCTCCTGCAATCAGCTGTGTACAGCCTAATCCATGTGGACTGCAGAACTGGGGATTCAGCTCTCATTTGGGCATACCTGTGCAAGGGAGGACCAAGGACTGAAGAACCTATTGTTTTTTAAGAGTCCAGCAAGGTTATTGGAATATTCAAATAATAGTTGCAACATGTAATCTTTAAAACTGTTGTATATCATTCAAATGTTTGTTGTTTTGGGGTTTTTGGTTTCAATATCTATGTAAAATAAAATAGATAGAATCTCCAATTGACCCTTCCTTCCTGTTTCAAGCTTAGTCACACTCTAGGTGCTATTCACACATGTCTATACATGCTAAATGTTCGTTCATCTTAATTTTGGTTAATAAACTTGAATTCCTGACATTAGCTCTCCTCTTCTTTCCTCTGTACTATATTGGATATTTGTGGAGAGAGCTACAGTCAAAGGTTAAAAATAAATAAGGGGACATTTATGGTAAGTGAATGGGAGTATCATACAGATTTAACTAAATATTGAACAACTGTTGAAATCGCTGATTTGGGGTACAATAGTAATATATACATCCAACTGGGAATGGGTGCAGCAGTGATTGAAGCTATTTTGTTTTGAGGAGTTATACATCTAAGAGAACAACCTGGATGGCAGATAGTCACAGGAAAGTTTGCTATTTCTTGGGCCTTCATACACAATCAATATGCACATTCCACATCCATAACATTTATTTTCTAATTTAAAGAAGACACACCATCAAGATTAAGAGCCCTAAAAGTTAGTTGCCTTGACAAATTTACTTTGTTGAAAAACCCTGAGGAATCTAAATTGTTACTCAATTTTATAGTGCCTTTCACAAATCTCAAATCACTTTTCAGGATTAAAAGGGTACACTTTTAGCCTTGCAAAGGGATTTGAGATGTATCTTGTATGTCTTCAAGGTGTTCCACTGAAGTGAATCTCCTTTGCCAGATTAGGGGCTATCAGTCCATTAAGTGTTGGTTGACACAGTAGCTAAAGTAGAGGTATAGATTAATATATGTAGTTTTTTCTTTGCATTGCCCACCTCAAAAGTAGAGAATCTTCCTATTCCAAGCAGAAATAATCTGTGGAGAGAGAAACTGGATGAGCTAAAATACCCTTCTTTTTAGTGAGCAAGAAGCTACCAAGGAACATCCTTTTGAGACCAACAATAAACAGTTAAAGGTTAATAGGTAAACAGCTAGTTTCAACACGCAAATTGGCAGTGCAGTCTCAAAGAAAATTAACATGATCCCATATACTTTATGAAGTTATCTCAGGAAGTTAAATCACTAAAAAACTGCACTCTTGAATACCTACAGTGCAATTCATTTGTCAATCTATTTAAAGGAAAGAAGAGCTAAGATACTTCAGCCCGAGATACTGGGTTTATCTTGTTTACTGTCATGTCTAGACTCTACATTTATATGATTTATTGTCAGGAACATAGATAGCATGTTAAAAGCTCAGGGAAACAGTATAACTTTCTTTCAAAAGAAATACTGCTGCTGAACGGTACTCCTTAAATAATGAAATCTGAGCCTTATAGGTAGAAAGTGTATGGAGAAACATTTGGTCTGACATTTATAAGTATTTTGCATATATATAGCATTTCTTACACAGGTCTCAAAGCCCTTCTACAAGTCATAAAGGTGAAGCTCTTTTCTTATGTATAAGAGCCGTGCTGAGCTGCTGGCATGGAGTGACATTAATATTGCACAGGGTTAGTAGGTGTACCACATAGTAGGGTACGTATCAAACTTTTAAAAGGAATTATATGCACCATGCGCTCCTGATCACAGCAGATAATCGCACTGTATATGTAGTCAGGGTCTTGCTCTTAATCTTTTAAACACTCAAGATACCATGATGGGGATGAGCAGAGTGTAAATGCATACAGCTTCAGTGATGCAATGTACCCCTCATCCTCCACAATTTTCCTTTTTAGTATTCTCAGGACCAAGGACCAAGCTAGAATCTACCCTCCTCCAAGGTAGATTCTCAGACAACAGTGCCAACATTGCAGGCTGTGGGGAACAAACACATTACCCAAGAATGGCTGCAAAACTAGTGCTATCTTTATTGACCATATTTCTGTGCTTTCTGGTGTAGCATGTTAGCTTCAAATTGATATCTCTAAAGCAGTGATTCTCAGCTAAGGTGCTATGCTGTGCCATCCTGAGATGCCTTGAGATCCTTTCAGGGGTACTGTGGGGTGTTATGCAATGTCAGCACAGTTAGATGTACAAACACAATTCACAAGATAAACCCAGAGGACAGTTATACGCATAATTTTCTGTCAGCACAGTTAGATGTACAAACACAATTCACAAGATAAACCCAGAGGACAGTTATACACATACTTTTCTGTCCTGTGATGCACTGATTAATTGAGTCTGCTCTGTGCGCGAGCCAAGGTATGAATGATGAGTGCCCCCAGCGTCTGGGGAGGGGAACAGTGGCAGCATGGGGGGTAGCGGGAGCTCCTGCAAACGCTGTCAGCGCTGTGGGGGGGACCACCCACAGACATTGGCGGTGGCCAGCAGGGATCACTGACCGCCTGCAGATGCCACCAGCAGTGGGGGAGTGGGGGGGGGAGTGGCCACCTCTTTTTGTAGGGGGTGCACTACCATGCTCACGCGTCGCCCCTGAACTGAGGCAAGCTGTGCTGCGCCACATGCAGTTGTATAAGTGGCGAAATGTGCCTGCAGAAAATGGCAACAGCGTACTTTTGAACTGAAGCACCTCCAATGTGTTTTAGTGTAAAAGTGCACTGCCGACATTTTCTCAGCACTAACACGGATTTTACCGTTTATACAACTGCAAGCTTTCCAGCGCCAGGTGCTTTTCAAAGCACCCAGTGCTGTGGCAATTGCATATGTAAAAATACACAGAATTTTCAAATAAGAATCCATAGCACTACAAACATCATGACCTGTCTGACTTTTTTCTGAGTTCATTGTGATCTTTCTGAGTTCCTTTCAACAGAAGAATTGCCCTATTGTTTTCTCTAATCAAAACAGAGTGAAAAGAGCTGGCATTTTTGGTGGGGTGCCTTGAGTCTAAAAAGGTTGAGAACCACTACTCCAAAGTGATGGTAGCTTGCACCTTCTGGCAAATCAGAACATCTCCTAGTTCCTTATAGCTTGATTCATAGCATGTTGCAGGTTTCCCTTCCTTCTGTTTAACAGCAAGTCTCTTTCTGTTATACCCCTCCATGCCTCCAAGTTCATATAAATACTTCCCAAAATTATTAAAAAAAAAAAATGGGGGGGGGAGGGGGGACACAGTAGACCATTGTCCTAGTTTGTGCGTCAAAGGGGTGTGCAAATGGTGACATGGGAATCTGACTGAATCTTAAGTTTTGCTTTCAGGTCCTACAGGATGGAGGGATAACTTAGTCAGTGTTGTCTGATGCTGCTCAGGAAAAAAAGTCTTTTTTTTTCCTTCTCTCCCTAGCACAAGCTAGGACATATCCTGCTACTGATAATTAATCACTTTGTTGAGCTATCAAGAACAAAATTAAAAATTTTAATAAGTGTGATATTCAGGTATAAGGTATATTGAACAGTAATGTTACATTTCCTAACTGCAATGTTCTTCCTAAGCTTTCTGCTGAGAATGGCATGACTATTGCTGTGATCTCTCATAGGACTTGTCTTTACACTTCTCCAGGAAGTCTAATAATAAGATAGGCACTCTGTTTCCCATAACATTTGCCTCTAAGGAATCTATCAGATTTTGTTACCCGGGGGACCTTTCTCAATGCTGCAACAAATAAATTCCTTGTTCTAGTTTGTTATATATACAAAGACTGAATATGCATACACTAAACCAGGGGTCAGCAATGTTTTTGGGCAGAGTGCCAAAAATACCCACAACTGCGATTTGTAAGATGTCGGTGTGCCAGGAGAGTATGGCAGGAGAGCTGCAAGGGGCCCAATCCTTGTTGCAGCAGCACAGTCCCAGCCACTTCCCTGCCATCTGCCCTGAGACATATGTGTGTCACACTCCCGCATGCATGCCAGGGGTTTCCTCCCCTTGCACTAAAATATCCTTTCATCCTTTATGGCAGTCACGTCAAATGTGGTACAAAACACATACATGGGATTATGTATCTTGCACTGCTACTTCCTACACCATTATGTAGGTAAATACGAATTGGTGAAGGTAGTTGAAGGGAACAAGAATCCATCTCATCATTCATCTCTTTCAACCTCCAAAACTATTCCAGAAATGAAAATACCTAACAAATGCCTGATATGCAGCGTATCTTTATTCAGTTGCATGCAAGACCTTACTTGACATGATGATTTTTTAAACATTACATCTTTAAAAAAATGCTTTATTTTATACTGTGTATTACATCAATTTTATGAAAGAAAACCAGAAAAGCAAATTCTATCAATGCAACCATATTGTATCTCTACCTCTCCACACATGGTGATCTGCAGGGTTATAATTTAAGCTATGGGAATGTTACCCTTTATATAGACCAGTGCCTGTAAGGGGACAGTAATTTTGGTAATGGGAAAAGGCAGGAATTGTCTCTCACAAATAACTGAAAAAGAAATCAAGGAGAAAAACTTAAAAGGGTTTCTACATTGCATCCAATAATCAACAAATTCCAGGGGAAAAACTCCAGGTTCCAAAACTGCAATCAATTCAATTACTTTGTCTTTTTTCTTTCTGTCCTCCAACCTGTCATTTTGATTCAATGGCTAGATACAGTGCAAACAATTTGTCTACCACTCTAAAGGAGAAGCTTGTCTGGAAGCTGAAATGGAGTGTGGCAAATTAAATCTGTAGAAATCAGAAGCACTCATGCAATCCTGTCTCTAGTGTTGTGTACCATTTGCGGACATTTATACATGCATTCCAGGAGCACAGGGGTGCACTTTAATTAGAGCAGCTCTTAGAGCGTTCTAATTAAAGTGCCCAAAGCATCACATGTATCAGTGTCCTGTATGTCATTTCAGACTTCAGAAACTAATTAGAACATAAGCCACAAGTTACATGCCCTGTACACCATCACAATGTACATGGATGGGTTGGGCTTCAATGTTTGTTTTTTTTCACTTCCACACCCTTGTGAAACCTGGCCAGGTGCAGGACTGTCTGCATATATACCATTACAAGATAAAACCTTGCAGCCTTAATGTTGCACGTCCCAGACCCTTCACTAATTTCTAGTGAGTGGGGCCCATATGGCATAAACCCTGATATAAATAAACAGACCTTCAGGACTACTCATGATATGGTTATATTTCATAATCAGAAGGGAACATTGTGATTATCTAGAGTGGACCTACTGATCATCCTGAATAGTTTGGTTTCAATAAAGGGTGGCTTGCTTAAAATAGCTGCTAGTGATTATTCTAAGACAGCTGCTTGTTTGTTGCAAAACATATTTCTTAATTATCTTAACCTTAGCCCAAATTTATTGAATAATAACAGAATCCATTTCATTTTTACTACTGAAAGTTATTTACATATAAACATGTAAGACCATTGACTGAAGATTGCTGAGAATCTTAAGACTAAATCCTACCTTGCTGGAGCACAATTATCCCATTGTTGCAAATGAGAAAATTGAGACATGGTAAGGTTAAGGGATGCTGTCAAGTAATCCAGTGGGCCAATATTAGAAACACAACTAGAGCTTGGGAATTTCTGAACCAACTGCTGTTCAAATATAATTTAATAAATGATCCAAATACTTTCTGGGAATTGGTTTGTGGGGATGTTTGAACAGACGTGTGAGCTGTATACATGCTAATTATTAATCACTAGCCAGTTGCCCATCAAGAATGAAGGCGGTGGGGCACAAGGTGGGGGATGGAGTGCTGCCACTTAACATCCCATACTGCCACTGTTCTGACTCTTGGAGGGAGCAGGGTCGGGGAGCTGAGGCCAGCAGCTCCTCCACCCTCTCTCCCTGTGTCCCCACCATCATGGTGGTGCTCCACCACTGCCAGCTCCTGTTGGAACACTTGTTCGCACTCCGATTGGTTGTTTGTCAGCCAATCAGAGTGTGAATAAAGCATTATGGATGGACAGACAGACAGACTTAGGCTTTCATAATATTAGAATGCTTCCATCTTGTGACATTTTCCTCCTGATTTAACTTTAGGTTGGGAGTTAAAAAAAAAATAACAGTAAGAATGTTTTATGTTCAGTGGAAATGTCACCACCTCCTGTATCTGGAGTAGTTTACACCTACAAGCTAAGAATCGAATCTTCAGGGGAGCAAGTACTCACAGCTCCCACTGACTTCAGACAGGTCAGGAGCCTACTTTACATGCTGTCATTGTTTTTATCTTTAAAAAAACTAATAAAACGCATACTGGGTAACCCTGCTTGTGTATTACTCACCTAAGCCTTTGCCTTTTAAATGCCAACTGTGTCAATGTTTTATCAACATCTGAAGTAGATTTCACAGACTCACAAAAATGAATTCAAGAGCTCTACCCCTGCTGAGAAGCCCAATCAGAATTTGTACCTTTTCTATTATCGTGTCTTATACAGATCACCAAAGAGGATGCCTGGCTTGGGGAGTTTGTGGGAAACAAATCACAGGGCACCTATACACGAGCAGTGAGGCTGGAGCAGGCTTGATTAATCTGGTCTGCTGAAGCATGGTAAGTATCATGCTCCAGCAGATTCTAGTGTCTTGTGCATCAGTGTCCCTGCACTTAAAAATGGGCGGGGTGCTTTAAGTATAGCAGCATTGAATGAGCTTCAGTTAAAGCAACTCTGCTGCTTTTTTGAGCACAGAAATGCTGATACATGAGACTCTCCAGGCACTTTAATTAGAGCAGCTCTAATTAAAGCACCCCCTTTCCCCCACTACTGGAGCACGTGTATAAATGTCCCTAGCTGGTAGGGCTAGAAGGGACCTCCAGGGATCATCTAATCTAGGAGTGCTCAACCTCTGGCCTGCAGGCCAGATGCTGCCCATGGAGCTGTGCAATCTAGCTCACGGGACCTCCCAAGGGTTGGGAAATTTGGCGGTAGAGGAGCAGTGGCAGTATTGCCACCTCTCCCTGACAAAATCCCAAGCTTGGCGCAGTAGGTTGGAGCTGGACCACGACCCTCCTCCCACAGGGCCAGATCAGGGCCAGGCCACCTCTCCTCCCCTAGCACAGCTGCCTCAGGACCTGCCCTTCCCCTTTCACCCCCGCCCCCCATAAGTCCAAGCCAGTCTCCTTCCCGCCCTGCAGGGCTGGGCCTGGTCCCTTGCCTCCCACTGGACCAGACTAGGGACAGGCCACACCCCTCACTTCTGGCCCCCCTTTTCCACGCCCCCGGTTTGGGATGAGCCACATCCATCTCCCCCAAGGGGCTGGATCATGCCTCCCCAAGCCCCCTTCTCCCACACAGCTGCACTGGGGCTGGGCTGCCAGATGGGGCCCTGCTGCACCTGCTCTGGGCACCACGGCCCGTGGAGGGACCGGCACTAACCTTCCGGCCCGCGGGATGCACCAGGGACCTAGCCCAGCTCCCTGCCTGGGGCAGGCTCATCCCTGTTCAGGCCTCTGAGCAAAGCTACAGTCCAGCATGAGGCAACCGCAGCCCGCCCCAGGTAAGGTAGGGACAGGAAGGGACAACACGTGGAGGCCAAAGGCAGGGAGGGGGATGGTGCCAGCTGCGCCTGGCCCGGCGGCGCTGAAGCGCAATGACGTCATGGTGCGCACGCGCCGCTCTCGCAGCACAGGCTCACTTCCCCCACCCAGGCAAACAGGAAGAACAAGCCACCGGCACAACGCGTTTGAGGAATTGTGTCCCTTTCGGCTCTCCGGCCCAACCCTTCCCTTCACTGCTCGCCCGGAGGGCAAGGTACTACACTACATTCCCCAAGCACCACTGCGAGGCAACCCCGCCCACGTCCCCTTCCCTTCCGCCTCTCCGCGCGCCGCGCTGCATGATGGGACGCGTAGTTCTGGGAAGGCCCCTGCCGCGTATTCCCAGAGGCCGGGTGTTTAGGCGGCGGGAACTACAAGCCCCGGCAGCCTGCGCGCTGCCGCGCCTGCGCCATTCGCGTGGAAGTGGGGAGGCCGTTGCATTGCGGGCAACTGCCAAGGCAGTGAGGAGGCAGTAAGCTGCGGTGCTGGGGGCTTCCGCGTTTGTTGTCGGGCGGGGGCTGGGGCGCG
>NW_017728992.1:128786708-128823237 GCF_001723915.1 Gavialis gangeticus | reverse complement strand
CGCGGCCCGGGGGGCGGGCTCTGCCAGGCGCCGGCTGGAGCCGGGCGGAGGAGCGAAGGGAGGGGAGCGATGTCCCAGCCGCAACAGCCGCCGCCGCCGCCGTCTCCTCAGCAGCAGGCGCCGCCGCCGGGCTCCAAGAAGCGGGACCGTCGCATCTTCTCGGGCACCTGCCCGGACCCCAAATGCCAGGCGCGGCTGTTCTTCCCGGCCCACGGGCCGCTGGGCGGCGGCAGCATCGAATGCACGGACTGCGGCCAGCGCCACGAGCAGCGGCAGCTGCTGGGCGTGGAGGAGGTGACGGACCCGGACCTGGTGCTGCACAACCTGCTGCGGAACGCGCTGCTGGGCGTCAGCGGCGCCGGACCCCCCCGCAAGAGCACCGAGATGGCCAAAGTCATGGGCCTGTCCAACTACCACTGCAAGCTGCTGGCCCCCATCCTGGCCCGCTACGGCATGGACAAGCAGACGGGCAAGGCCAAGCTCCTGACCGAGATGAACCAGGGGGACATCTTCGACTGCTCCCTGCTGGGCGACCGTGCCTTCCTCATTGAGCCCGAGCGTGTTGACACCATTGGTTATGGCAGGGACCGCTCAGGCAGCCTCCTCTACCTGCATGACACACTGGAGGACATCAAGAAGGCCAACAACAACCAGGAGTGCCTCATCCCCGTGCACGTGGACGGCGATGGGCACTGCCTGGTCCACGCTGTCTCGAGGGCGCTGGTGGGCCGGGAGCTGTTCTGGCACGCACTGCGGGAGAACCTGAAGAAGCACTTCAAGGAGAACCTGAGCCACTACAAGGCCCTCTTTCATGACTTCATCGATGCGGTGGAGTGGGAGGACATCATCAACGAGTGCGACCCTCTGTTTGTTCCACCAGAAGGCGTGCCAATGGGCCTGCGGAACATTCACATCTTCGGTTTGGCCAACGTGCTTCACCGGCCCATCGTTCTGCTGGATTCCTTGAGCGGCATGCGAAGCTCCGGAGATTACTCAGCCACCTTTCTCCCGGGGTTGATACCGCTAGAGAAGTGCATGGGAAAGGATGGCATGTTGAACAAACCTATTTGTATCGCATGGAGTAGTTCTGGTCGTAACCACTATATTCCTCTGGTGGGAATTAAAGGTGCTGCTTTACCTAAACTGCCAAGGAAATTACTTCCTAAAGCTTGGGGAGTTCCTCAGGATCTCATAAAAAAGTACATCAAACTGGAGGAGGATGGTGGTTGTGTGATTGGAGGAGATAGAAGTTTGCAAGATAAATACCTGATGAGGCTTGTGGCTGCAATGGAAGAAGTGTTTATGCGCAAGCATGGTATTCATCCAAGCTTAGTCGCTGATGTGCATCAGTATTTCTACAGAAGGACTGGTGTAATTGGAGTTCAGCCTGAAGAAGTCACTGCAGCTGCCAAGAAAGCAGTGATGGACAACCGCCTTCATAAATGTCTAATTTGTGGTGCCCTTTCAGAGCTTCATGTTCCTCCAGAGTGGCTGGCTCCAGGAGGGAACCTGTATAACTTGGCAAAAAGTACACACGGCCAGTTGAGGCCTGATAAAAATTATAGTTTTCCCTTGAACAGTGTGGTATGCTCTTATAACCCTGCAAAAGATGTTCTTATACCAGACTATAGTTTGAGTAGTTTGACTGCTTGCAACTGGTGTCACGGTACCTTGGTACGTCGTGTCAGAGAAGATGGGTCTGTTGTATATTTGGATGGAGACAGAACTAATACTAGATCCACTGGTGGCAAATGTGGTTGTGGATTCAAGCATTATTGGGAAGGTAAAGAGTATGACAATCTCCCTGAAGCTTTTCCTATTACTCTAGAGTGGGGTGGAAGAGTAGTGAGAGAGACAGTCTATTGGTTCCAGTATGAAAGCAATGCATCTCTGAACAGTAATGTATATGATGTTGCAATGAAACTTGTTACCAAACACTTCCCTGGTGAATTTGGTAGTGAGATTCTTGTTCAGAAAGTTGTCAATACAATATTGCATCAGACTGCCAAAAAGAACCCTGATGATTATACTCCTGTAAATATCGATGGTGCCCATGCCCAAAGAGCAGATGATGTACTGCCAAGTCAAGACTTAGAGTCGCAACTTCCAACCAAAATTATTCTTACTGGACAGAAGACAAAAACTTTGCACAAGGAAGAGTTAAATATGAGCAAGACTGAAAGAACTATTCAACAGAACATTGCAGACCAAGCTTCTGTAATGCAGAAGCGGAAAACTGAAAAATTAAAACATGAACAAAAGGGGCAGCCTAGGACTACTTCCCCCAGTGCTGTTCGTGATGGACCATCATCTGCTCCTGCTACGCCTACAAAGGCTCCTTATTCTCCAACTTCTATAAAAGAAAAGAAGATTCGGATAACAACAAATGATGGCCGACAGTCCATGCTTACACTGAAGTCCACAATCACATTTTTGGAACTGCAGGAAAGTATAGCCAGAGAATTTAATATTCCTCCATATTTGCAATGTATTCGCTATGGTTTTCCACCGAAAGAGCTTATGCCACCCAAGGAAGGTATGGAAAATGAACCTGTTTCTTTGCAACATGGTGATAGAATAACTGTAGAGGTTGTGAAAGGTAAGGAAGATGGCAGCCAGTCGTCTTCTGCACACACTACCCATGCTGTGAAACATGAAGATGTTGCAGTAACTAGTAAAATATCTTCCAAAGAGCTGCAAGAGCAAGTTGATAAAGAGATGTACTCTTTGTGTCTTCTCGCAACATTAATGGGTAAGACTAAGTATAAATTATGTTTCTATTGAATAGGCAACATGAATTTTACAAAAGTAGAAATGTATGGTTTTGTATGCCTGAAATCAGGACATTAGTAAGAATAGATAACATGCATGTAACAGCTTCTATGTTTTTTCAGTGTAGAAAGCACCTCATTTTCTCTGCATCTTTTTGGCATGCTCAAGTGCTGTCCGTAGTTTGTAACATCAAAAATCAGTACTTTGAGCTAATATTTTTTTTTCTCCCTCATCTAACCCTAAGATTTGATACGGGCACAAAATGTACCTTCTTCCTTTCCGCAGGTTTCAGAGAATACAGTGATACATGCCAAGGTAACAGGATGAGGAGAAGATAGAGTATCTGCTTAACTGGCAGTTTGGAAGTGGTTTAATTTTTTATTTTATTTTTATGTTCACAGGGATATAGTTTTAAGGCATGTTCACACACTGGGATGCACTAGTTTAGCCAAATCAGCACTGCACCTTTATCTCAGCTTGTGTATCTTTGTGAGTGGACTAGGCCTGGTGAGGAGCAGTGTGAGGGGAATGCACAGTAGTTGACTTAATTCAAGGAGGGAAGAAGCTATCAGTACCAAAGTAAAAAGCTGAATATATTCAAGTCCTAAATCTACTAAGAGGATGGAGAAAACAGTTAAAAAATAAACTATACATAAGAAGGGACTCTTCTGAGCTTCCTTCTTTGCCATTTTCGGTTTATATTTTTCATACTTTGGCTCTGCTGACTTAGACCTTTCTTAGTGCTCCACTTGCCTCTTGGTGTCTAAGCTTACTCTGCTGACTGATAAAAGACACTGTTTTTAGCACTAGTGGTTTTATTCTTTTTTTTTCTTTCCAGCAGGTACCAGCGTGCTAAACTAAAATGGCTTTGCATTACTCAGCACAACAGTTCCTGTCACTTACTGCCAGGAAGTAGACCATTCAGTGTAATATATAAGCTGGCAGAATAGTATTATTTAGAGTCTTTTGTAGGAGTAAGTCTTCTTTGCCTGAGGGAATTTGTATGGCTAAAGTGTGCAATATTTAAAAACAAAACAATTGCATAATCAGTGTGTGATGTGTCAGAAGTTCATAATTTATTAGTTGGAAAGTCAGACTTGGAGAAAATCAATGTTCAGATTGCTTGTGAACTTAGTTGTCAGCAAGGTTGTTAGCCTAGTTTATAAGCTGCAATCTGAAAAACCCATTCTGGACTAGTCTGAGCTGCTTTGCTTAAAAATGGAGCTCCAAAGTAGTCACGAAAACTCTTGAAAGCACAGCGTTTGCTTTAAGAAAAAGGCATTTTAGAGTTCCAAGTTTGTACCCCTGTGATTTCTATATATTAAACTTGCTTTGTTCACAATAAAATAGTTATAAATTGCAAACTCAACCTGAGGTTTGAAATGGAGTTGTTCTTGGACTCACATTACCAGTTAAGGAGTCTGCTTTTGAAACTTGGTTAATCATTTTGATGCATATTCTAGAATAAATTCCAGGTCAGTCTCCTGTGGCTTTATCAGCTCTGCAGTCCTAATAGGAATAAATGGTAACACACACTCATTTCTGGCACAACACCAGGCAGCTATAACAGATTACACAGAGCTATTGAGTAAGATGCCATTTTGATATAGTCATTCTTCTGATCAAAATTATGTTTTTCTATAAGGAAACTCCTTTTGAAGAAATATGTGCTGATGATTTGCTTCTTACTACTGATTATTGCAACTGTTTAGTTCCATTAATTACATGGTGAGACAGTGAAGACTGCAACAATTTTATAAAATAACTTGTTTTAATTTCTCACAGGAAAAGTGTCTTTTTTTCCTATGGCAGAGATTGGGACTCCTTCATAATGATAAGTTCAGTCCATAAGAGACAAAAAGCTGTGCAAACTGCATAGTTTTCCTACACACTGGCCCAAGAATAGTGTTAAAGTATGAAGTCTCCCTTGACCAGTTTAACCTTTTCATGCCTAGAAGGAAAGCTGATCTTGGAGAATCTAGTGCTGGTCAAGCTAGCTACTAAATAAAGAGATTTTTTCTGATACGTGTAGTCTTTTTCATGTAAGGTATTATCAGTACAGCTTCCCTTTCTTTTCCGGTATGACTGTTTTTAGGGTTATGGACACAAGTACATTTGGAGCATTTTCAAAGGGGCAGTAGCAATGAAACAGCTGCTGCCCTTTTGAAAGTGTTCCAAATGTACAAGTGTCCATACCCAAGATCAGGGGTGACCAACCTGCAGCCTGACCATTACAAGGAGCACTGATAGGCCCTGTGTGTGGAATGCATCAGACTGGGGAGGGAGTAAGTAGTACAAGGGCAGATAGGGCTGGGAGCAGAAAGCAGAGCAGCAAAAAGGAGAGGAGCAGGTCAGGCAGAGGGAACACAGGGCAAGGAGCAGAAAGCAGAGCAGCTGGATAGGGAGAGGAAGATAATTGTAGTGGCAGTTGGGGAGGGTACAGAGTTAATATGTCACACGCTTACCCCCACTGCTCTAGATCAAAAGGCTTCCTAAAGATCTTACCAGTTTCACTCCTAACCATCTGTGCTGTGTTCTGTAACTTCTAAGCCTTAAAAGCTTAGATGTTTTTGATTATTTTCTTTTCAGATGTGCCACCTTTGACCTGTCTAGAGCTGGCAAAATTTGCTTAGCTCAAAATTTAGAAGCACACAAGGAAACTTTTATTTTCTTTCAGACTTGTTTAAGCCAATTAACTAAAAGTGTCTTTTTAAACAAATGCAGAACCCCTTATGAACATTTACAGGCCAGATTTAAGCATATTTAGATTGGTTTACACTGATTTTATTTTTTAGGCTCAAGCTAAACCAGCACAGCCAGCTTTTAAGCTAATAAATGTGTTTGATGCAATGGTTTGCATTAGTTAAAACAGTTTTAGTTCAGTACACTTTCTGCTTGTTAAACTAAAAGCCCAGGAGCTATTATTGTCTACTGTCTTTCCTGATGACAAACTGAGTGGCTTGGGCTGTCATTAGTATAGGTTGGGTTGTCTCCATATTATTGAAAGAGAGCAAGTGTATTTACTTAATTACCTGAAATGCATAGTCCATTATGTGGCCAAATCTGAAGTTACTGTGCTGAAGCCTCCTGTGGGAACAGTGCACTCCACTCAATTACTAAGAGCATAATCTTTTTTAAATGTCAAGTCCTTAGGAAATTTCTAAATCCAGTTGCATAATTTGCCAAATTTTGTTTTATCATTTTATTAAATGTAACTTATTCCTAGCATTAAGAAGCCCAGCAGCAGTTGACAGATTTGTAGATGGAATTTACCAATAGTTGACATGGATGCAGCATTATGAAGCCACTAGAATTATAGAGTAATAGTGTCATAAGACAGAGGTATATATTTTCCTCTGCTCTCTGCTAAACTGATGGATTTTCTATCAAAATATCATAAATAATTTGTACTTCTTCCAACTGTTGATACTTCTGCCTTGTGAACCTTTCTGCTATCCTTAATTTGCTCTCTTGTAGCCCTTGAGTGTTACATAAACTAATAGCATGCACTTCTAGTGCAGAGTTAGGAAAATCCACTTGCTTGGGGCAAACATTCCTGGGCAAATGCCATCTATTTCTCCCATATCTAACTGTTAATTAAAATTGCCCTTTTGGCTGGGGGCAGGGAAGGAATCTTTCAGATGAACAGAGTGTTATATTATGCAGTTCTGTCTG
The DNA here is from genome assembly GCF_001723915.1 of Gavialis gangeticus. Classification (NCBI taxonomy): domain Eukaryota; kingdom Metazoa; phylum Chordata; order Crocodylia; family Gavialidae; genus Gavialis; species Gavialis gangeticus. The sequence goes on along the minus strand of NW_017728992.1, from coordinate 128,816,790 downwards.
TCTTCAGACAGTACCAGTGCCTACATTGTTGCTGGCAATAGCTTTTCCACATTGCATTTCAGCCAAAACTGTATTTCATTCTTTCTTCAGAATACTGTGGGCAGTGGTGAATCTGACAACCAGGTAAACTACACCAAGAATGCACAGAGCAGTAGCAAAGAGCTGCTAAGTGGGGAAGAGGATCCCAAAATATCCTCTTCTGGTCCAGGAGAATAGCAGAAAACTGAGGGAAGAGAGGTAGAATAGTATTAAGGATTTCATACGGTCCTGCAGATGTGCCTTTGTTGGTTGGTGGTTGAAGAGTGAAACTAAAAAGCCCCCTTTCAGTAGTCAGTGGGAATTGAAGGCTAAAAGGAGTGTGCCCTGGGGGTTCGATTCTTGTTGGACTTGTAGTATTTTCTTAATTTCCATCATCTTGGGGAAGAGGAGAAGAACGAATGCCTTGTCACTTGGACATTGCATCTGGACAGAGATCTCCTGCTGCTGATACTAGTCGGTGACTCATATTCAGTCCTGTCTGTTGGGTGCCTGGACAGGTCCACACACTATAAGTGAGCAGGGTTGGCAAGAGTGTATATGGCAGAGGGCTAATGCGATACATTTAAGAAGAAACTTGAAATGTGTCTGGAGAGAAATTTATGAAATGCAAAAAGGGTAAAATATAGGGAAGGAAGATGCTATAGCGAAGCAGATACTATAATATGCCATTCTTCAGTGGATAAAAGAAAGTATTGAAAAAGCAAGAATACAGGAAAGGAAAAGTATAAAGAAGCAAGTGGAGTTATAGGGGAACATATTGGTCAAACAGCATCTGGCAAACAGGAGATTTTATCAGTTATTTACTCAAAAAATACCATGTGGTATCTTATGGAGCTCTTTGATTAAAGTATATATTTTTTGCTGTTCACCAAAAGGTAGTGGAAGGCTTACTTTTCTTCAAATTTAACAAAGTTGATTAGTATTTAATTGTGTACTTGCTTACTATCATGCAACTGCTTGTCATTTATTCTGCAGGGGGTATGGTAGCAAAAGTATATTTTATCATGTTTGGTAAAATTGTTTTTTTGCATTGGATCTGCCGGGTAGATTTTCAAGCCCTGTCTTGCTGTGATTAAATACTTATTGTACATGTGCAAGATGTACTAAATAAGCTATTGATTCCAAGTCACTGTTGATATCCTTGCAATTGTACTTCTCGCATGCAAAATGTTGTTAAATTTAACATGAGTAGAATTGTCAGAAGGGCAAGGTCATGGTGTAAACACTTCCTGGGAGCACTCTGAAAAGCAAAAATATTGGTAATGCATAACAACTGAGAAATGAAACTGAGTACAGCTAGTGAGAAGCAAAAGTGAAACCAAGTGTTTTTGACTAAGATGGGGGGGGGTGTGTGTAATCTTTATCAAGGCCAAATCAGTTCCAAATTCAATTGGGCGAAGCCCAATAGTCAAGTTCCGAAATTGGACTGGGCAGAAGTTCCGAAATTGGACTGGGCAGAACTCGATTGTCAAGTCTGTGTGGCCCTACCAGTGGGCAAATATTCTCCTTTCCAAACTCCTAGGTCTGGGGTTTTGGATACTACCCAAACCCAGACAGACATCTTATCTGCCAGCCCCAGGCAGGGAGACATTGAGGTTCAGAAGTCCCCTGTGTCACTTGATTGATAAGGTGTGATACTGTATGTTGTGTTTCTGTTGCGCAAATTATACGTAGGTTTAAAATGTTTTCTGTTGCAAAAATGTATGGTGCTGCTAGCAATAGAGGTAAGGAGACATCCACAAAATGTGAATTTGGTACCTAAACCCCTTATTTTCCTCTGAAAATCCATACTTAAGACCTTTCAAGCAGTTGTTTTTCTCTTTCCGTTTCTGAGAGGCAGCGGGTATTGGTGCAGACATAGCCCCTGGTAACTGGTTAGCTTGCACTTAAGCATCAGCCATTTCTTTTAGTGTCTCAGATCAAAAAAAAAGAAGAAAACAAACCCCTCCTTGGGGTCATTAACATCTTTTAATATAAAAATGACAGCCTAAGTGACTTCTCTCCTAGTCAAGAATAGTATGCTGGGACCTGGGAGACTTTGTATAAGGGCAGAAGTGTGATGTGGAGGCCCAAAGAGCCCTGGGAACAGAAATGTGTAGAGCCTGATGAAGGGGAAAATTAGGACAGTCGATGGAGAGAGGAGGAGGGGACACATGTCAGAGGGATTGCATGAGAGCACACAGAGTCCCTTGCATGGAAGGGAATAGGGATGAGAGGGAGGTAGGGGAGAGATTGATATGAACATATACACAGAGACCCTATTTCAGGGGTGCTGGGGGAGTTTGTTTTTTAAAAAAGGATGGGAGAGTTGTATGCAGAACTTTTGGGCAGTGTGCTGCAGAAATATGAGGAGCACATGTGGTATGTGCCACATATTCCATACTACAGAAGTCATCGTGTGTGCAGTCATCTAGTTTACCTTACTTTAATTTTGCTATTTATACGGAGTAAATGAAAAAGTACAGTTTATGCAAACTGTCTCCCTAAAAAGTAAATACAGTCAGTTAATGTTTCACTCCCTTTGATATCTTTTATTTAAGAGAATGCTTCAGTTGAAAAGTTGTGAAAGAGATGAAGAATAAAAATTAGAAGGCAGAGGAATAGATTTGGAAGATATGCATAAGGGAATTTATGCAGCATTTTTTCCTCGAAAGCCCTGTGCACTTCACTGGAGTGTTCAGTAACAAGTGAAAAAGATGAATTAGGCTGTAACATATCAGATGTTCAGTGAGGATGATCTCTGGAACAGAAGACTGGGTTTCAGTTCTGCTCCAGAACTTAAGCTGTGATTAGTACCAACAATGTTTAGTTTTCCTTTTATGAATATTCTTTGCTCATTATATCACTCCACAGTCTTATGAGGCAGGTAAGTGGTTTGTGTTTCTCAGGTTTTCCATTTGCAACATATTGAAGGAGAGATGCCAATTGCCAAAAGCCTTCTTAAACCACAGGCACATAAGGATCAGAACTTTAATTTTTTAAGGATTCCCCTGAATCCCTTAATTTGTGTTTCTTCTCTCCAAAGTACTGAAATGTGCCACACTTTGTCACCATCTTTTGAGGCATTGAAATCAAGGGATAAAGTTAGGGGTTCCCATGCTAATGGAGTAGCAGGAATACCAGAACTAGCAATCTCTTTTTGTTTGTGTTCTTTGTTCTGAATTCTCAATTGATTCTTGACTGGTACCATTTTTTTAAATGTCCTCTGTAACTTGTAGTTTGAAGTGCTGCCAATTTTCAGTAAAACTTAAGCTTTAAAGTATGTCAGTTACTTTTGAAAGTGGAACTTAAACTGTTAAATCATATGAGCACTTACGGAAATTTTAACTTGTACCATTCAATATGACTTCTTATTTGTACTTTTTTATTTTACAGGAGAAGATGTTTGGTCTTATGCAAAGGGCCTTCCTCACTTATTTCAGCAGGGTGGGGTGTTCTATAGCATAATGAAGAAAACTACAGGTACAGTCTTCCCTAACTTTTTATTTGTGGATTCAGTCTTAACTCTCTGACATTTGGCTGTATAAATCACAAACATCCCAATTTAGTATGTTCAAGACCTTGTATTTTGTAACTATAACAATTATGTAATGTCACCCTAGCTTTTGTGCCCCACAGTGAAAAAATTAAAATGGGAAAAAAATCAGTATAGAATGGGAAGGTGAAAGCTAGGTAGAAAGTACTCCTAAGAAAAAATATTTTAAACAGTTAACATAATGAGTAATATTGATTAAAGATTAAAATACATGCAACTTCATGTATAAGAAACTCTAGAACCAAGATTTTGAAAGAATATGCTATTTGAAAAAAATGCGTCCATACTTTATATATTCACTTCAACATGGAAGCCACTGTCGCATTTAAGTAAATTGATGGGTCACTTGTTTTCATGATTGCTTCTGTTTCTTGAAATACCGTTTAATAATTTTATAGTGTAGTGGCTCACAGTGTATGGCTTGTGATTTACCCAAAACACCCTTGACAGTTGTCTGCATGGTTACAAGCTGACTCCCATTCTCTCAAGTCTTCTGAATCAGTTTTGCTTGACAACTCTAAGATGTATGGAAAGGATTCTTCAGAATTTCTGCAAGAAACTTTTTTGTTATGTGTCATAGCAGCTGGGAGGATTCTGAAATCTTTTGGAGGGGAAACAGTTGCAAGTGGCTCAGTGTTGTATTCAAGGAGGAAAATTCCATAGAATGAGAATCCCCATCCTGCAACCAGTCTTGGATTACAGGAGAGATCACACGCTGTCTTTGAACTGCATATTTCTAAAGTGTAGGAAAAGGGAACCTCTCCTGTTAAGGAGCATGCTTTCTCATGCAGTTTTACTGAACTGCTTGTCTACTTATTCTGTGGTGATAATGGTAAGAGCTACAGTTACTATTGTGTTTCTACCAAAGTTGCATCCTGTCTCTGTTGTACCCACCCTCTTTCCCTTGTCAATATAACCATTTCCCTAGAACAGTGGTTTTCAACCCTTTTTTTCATTTATGGACCCCTTTGGGAATTTTGAATGGAGGTGTGGACCCCTTTGAATGGTAAGTATAGGTATTCACATACTTTTGACTGATCATAGTCATCTTTTGTAGACCCCCTTAGTCATAGTCTGTGGACACCCAGGGGTCTGTGGACCACAAGTTGAAAACTACTGCCTTAGAAAAGGTGACTTGCAGAATCTGTCAATGTGTAGAGGTTTTCAAAGTCTAATTTTTCTTCATGTTTTCAAACACATATCCAATATTTTGAATTCATTTCCAGATATGGAATGGATGTTCTTGAATTTTCCATCCCCACTAGTAATTCAACATGAGCTGACATAACCGAAACCAGCAAATAATACAGACTTGTTCTTCACATAGATTTTATAATCAGTTTTTTAGAAATGAAATACTGGTTGCTTTTGAAAAGTTAATTCTGCCCAATTCTCTTTAAGTTCCCTCATTTAAACTCTAGCTTGGGGCTTTTTTCTGCTCAAGTCTTTGTACTTTCAGTACAATTTAGCTTTTTTGACTTCATCTGCATTGGTGCTCATGCTGCTACTTTCTTCTTATGTGATTTTCTTTTTAGAGACTTATCAATCTTAACTAAAATCTTTTAATCTGGCTGGAATCTGCTGTATTGTTTCATGTCAAATACATTTTTTAACATTGTGTATAGAAAAATGTTCGATTTTTTTTTTTTTTTTTTCAAGACTGTCCAGTACCACCTAAGCATGACATAATATTGACTGTATCTGTAGCCCATGCTCCTCTAGAGAACTCCAAAGTTCATTTAAATGATTTAGTAAATTCCAAGCCTTGATGATAGTAACTGACATGCAAGTATCTTATGACAGTTTTGTTTCTTTATGGCTTTCCTTCATTATGTATGTTCATACTATGAAAACTGGTATGTTGTGTATACCAAGTGAATCTGTTTAAACATCGTCTGATGAAGAGGACATTTTGTGATAAGTTAATGTCCAGCTGGAGTTGAGGGCCTAAATCAAAATCAAGTGCTCTTAACCCAGCTGGTCATAACTGACAGGAGATGCTTGGCCAGGAAGTCACTATTGCCAACAGAACACAAAAAGAAGGTTGAGGGGGTAATATTTTTGTTTAAATGTGGCTGTATTGCTGTGTGTACAAATATTTTTACAGTACTACTGTCATAATAGATAGAATAACATTTCCTGAGGCCTTTGAAGCTGTTGGGCCACATTTTAAGAGACTATATTAGTTTGTTATGGGAAGTCTTAAGGCCATCTCTGGTGCTTCAACTTCTGGCTACAGACAAGTGCTTGAGTTCTTATGCTGTAACAGCTCCAAACTTCCCAGATTGATCTCTGGAGTAGTCTTTTCATCCCGCTACCCATAATATTTATGGGTCAAACTCAACTTTAGATGAATAATCTTCAGTGCGTTTAGGTAGAATTCACTTTGAGAAGACTGGGGAACATCCTGAGTTTAGTAGGTGCTGTTTCGCACAGCCCTAGTCTGTAACGCCTGATTACAACCCCTGGTAGTGCCATACTCAGATCCGTTGTTTCCTACTAAATGCCTCCCACCACCTGAACCATAGTAGTTTAGCTACCTTAGCGTGGTTCGGGGTGGAGTTTTAAATTTCAGCATACACTGAGATCCTTATCACCCCATTCTGCCTCTCCTTGTCAGCAGAAATTATTGATATGTATTTTGGCATTGCACTAAGGGAGCACCACTACTTCTAGTTCTAGAGACTGTGTATGCAGAGTGGCCATGGCATATCTCAGTATGGTGCAGCTTGGTGCAGTGCCCCAATTGGGTAATATGAGCATGCCCAAATGCTACCCTTTTGGTTTCCTGCCATTTTGTATTGAAAGCTTGCATGTTTTTAGGCTACTCCAACTCAGCTGTTTTGAATTGTTTATGTAAATATGAACCCAGAACAGCTTAAGCATTCCATAGATGCTTTCATAAAACTGACTGTTCCAACCTAAGTTGTTTTTCCTCTAGACAGACCCTAGCACAGTTAAGGAAAAATGATTCTCCTGAAAAATGCTATAAAACCAAAAGTATTCTTTGTTTTGATTCTGCATAATTCTTGGCACCCCAAAGTCAAGTCTTCTGAAACTTGAGGATTCTCCCTTTATATGTTTACTTTTTTTCACCTCCATACTGTGGTAACCATTTTGTCCATAAAGACTTGTTCAGTCTTATTTTAGTACTGGCAATGCACTTAATCCCATATAATATATGAAGACAGAAATCCATGTTAAGAGCTTATAGAAAAAAAAAAGATACAGTACTTAAATATGTTGACTGCTGTATTAATTAAGTTGCATTTACAAATGCAGAAATGATTTGCATTATGTTATGCAGTTACTTTTAAAAACGGTACCCATTCCTCTTGAACAACTTTAGAGGTTTCTACAGAAGGAGCACCTCCTTTAGATGATCTGGGAGTCAGTCTTGTATTTTATGGTGCATGACAATACATGTTACCCTATCAGATCAGATCCAGTTTCTTAAAATTTAGAATTTACATTCCAGAGTGTCACTGTTTAAAATTAAAGCATTTAAAAAAACCCTCCTTGCCTTGAAATCTGTTATCTGCTGCCTATTGATTAGTTATTACCCAAGCTCTGTAGAAGGTTTAAATATTGGAAGTATGCACTTTAGTTTTCAACTTTATGTAAAGTAAACTCGCGTTGCATTACAATTGTATGCAGTGATATGTGCTTGTAATACATGAACACAAAACATAATAAAGTCCTAACTTGTAGGTTATTATTATATGGAGTATCTGCATAAATTGCCTGATTCCTCAGTAGTCCTTTTAAAACTTTCTTATACAGTAACAAATATTTTAGACTTGACTGTATATTGTAGATCTGTTTTCAGAAGACACCATCTTATTAAATCCCCCCTCTTTCTTTCCTCCCACCCCCCTTTTTCCCCCCAATTTCTTCACAGGTCTGGCTGATGGCAAGCACTGTACTTTTCCACATCTGCCTGGTAAAAATTTTGTGTACAATGCTGCAGAAGATAGATTAGAGCTGTGTGTGGATGCTGCAGGTCACTTTCCAATCGGTCCTGATGTTGAAGACTTGGTTAAAGAGGCCTTAAGTCAAGTAAGAGCAGAGGCTACTTCAAGAAGCAGGGAAGCTAGTCCTTCACATGGACTTTTGAAATTAGGTAGCGGCGGAGTAGTGAAAAAGAAGTCTGACCAGCTACATAACATAACTGCGTTTCAAGGCAAGGGTCACTCTCTAGGAACTGCATCTAGTAGCCAACAACTTGATCAAAGAGCCAGGGAAACACCACTTTTAAGAAAGCATAGCACAGAAACAGACTTCAGTCCTAGTTCTACTAAAACAGAGTCTTCTGTATTCACAGCTTCTTCTGGTAACAGTGAGCTTATCCGAATAGCTCCTGGAGTAGTGACTATGAGAGACAGCAGACAGCTTGACCCTACCTTAATTGAGGCACAGCGAAAAAAGTTGCAGGAAATGGTCTCTTCTATTCAGGCTTCAATGGACAGACACTTGCGGGATCAGAATGCAGAGCAGTCAGACTCAGTTGATCTGTCACAAAGAAAAGTAGAGGCAGTGAGTTCATCTGCTAAAACTGGGAGCTTCCAGGCTGGTTTGCCTACATCCTTTTCTGTAACAGGTGGCACTGAACATTTGAATACAGAAACAACTGATGGTAACACAGTGCGTTCTGTGGGAGCAACTTTTCCCACAAGGTCTAAAGCACAAAAGGGAAATTCTGTTGAGGAGCCTGAGGAAATGGATAGTCAAGATGCAGAAATCACTAATATGACTGAACCAATGGATCATTCTTGATAGCTTAAAAGCTAATGAGGATAGAAGAGATTACTGTCCAAATGTAATGTTTTATTGGCTGGGCCACGTACAGTGATTAGTCATTAAATCTTGTATGTATGTTTCAAAGATTATATCATCTTTATTCAGTGCATGATAGCAAGTGTGTGATTGGCAATAGCTTTTAATATACCATACTGCTGCCCAGGCTGGCTCTCAGTTACCTGTAAATTAGTTATTAGGAAATGCACTGAGATGAATATCTGCTGTAGATGTGGGTTATTGAAAGTTCTTTGTAATTTTAATTCCATGAAAGTCTTAAAATATAAGCCCATGTGAGGTTCTTACTATGCTAATTTAAAATTACTGAGAAGGCTAGAATGGGACAAAAACAGAAATTTGACAATGTTAATATTACCCAGATATCTAATTCAGTTCAAAATTGTAGCCTAAACAGATGGACATAAATTTCAAAGAGCAACTGAAATAAATTGTATGCTAAAATTTGTAAGGTATTATAAACAACATTTTAATTGTGTGATGCTGGCATTCTCTCAGATTTAAAAACCTTGTATTTGTATAGCTGTATGTGCTTGTCAGAAATCCTGGAATAAGTATAATTGCATTAAGCTCTCTAATTTCTGAATACTGTCAATTTAAGCAAGGTTAGCGGGGAAAATAAGGCTACTTAGTGTAAAATGAAGATAATGAAACGTTGGGCAGTTTGTCTGAGCCAAGGCACGTATTTCACGGCTCTGTTTTGTGATAGCGTGTTTTTATTTTCCCCAAAATCTTGAGCTGATGAGGTGACAGGCAACTTTTTCATACCACAGAGAGGTTTGTAAGTGCTTTAAGAAGCTACAACAGATCAATACCAAATCAATTTCTTAAAGATGTTGATTATTAGTATTGGTAAAAGGTGGTAAGAGCATGAAGAAACAATTTATAAGAAGGAAACAGCTTTTGAATAGGTTGCATTGTTCTGAAGTGTCTAGTGATATTTGAACTTCATGGATATTTTTCAAGTTCATGAAAACAGGGAATAGGTACTGTTTCAGTGCCCATGAAGACTACCCTTTCTACTGGCTTCACTTCAGTTTGTGATACAAATTTGCCTGCATCAGTTTGTGACGAAGCTGGCATCCATTTAAATAGCGTATTCATCAGTTTTCCAGTGCTAGTTCTAAGAAGCAGTCATTATGCATACACCATGAAGACAGAATGTTCATTTTGATGTTGCACTCTGCTTCCTACTTTCATATTCCTATTTTAAGTGTGTAATTGTTTCTTCTGATATTAACCTAAAGTTGAATGAGTGAAAGATGTTAATGCAGTCTGAAAGGAACTTAGAGCATTTAGATGTTGAAGCCTTTGTGCACACATGAGTTTTTACCGGTTCCACAAATATTAAGTTTGTATTAAAAAAGAAGTTTGTAATCAGAAAAAAATCTCACTTTTTACATTTATAATCAGATACACAAATTTTGTGTTGCTATTATTAAATGTCCCAATAATGGGAGGATTTATTTTTTATAGTAGAAAATAACTGAAATAAGTCACTTAATTTAATAGCCCCAATACTGTCAAAGCGTATTAGTACAGTAAAACAGCTTTCACTGGCTACCTTTTTATACACAGAGATTAAATACTTATTAACAAGTCAGTGCACTGTTTACAGGTAAATTATAAAATCACCTTTACTTGAATAAATACAAATTTAAGGTATCTGCTTGCTAATTTATGAATTAGCAATTTGTTTGAGAACTGCAATGTAACAAGTAAACTTGGAACACTAAAATTGACCTCTTGTGTGAACTGATTAATTGGCAGTGCTTGCCCAGTGGGAAATAGAATGCACATGCAGAGGTTGGAAGCCTGCCCTTAACTTCTGACAAAAATTGTTTTGGTCTCTGTGCTGCAGCCTAGCTGTTTTGAAAGCTAGTTTTTATATGTAGAATGTGAAGCAGAAGCTTACACTTTCCGTTACGGTGAGAGGTGTTAGAAAAACGGACTAGTACTTAGTTAGCAGTAGTATATTCAGAGAAATCACTTTAAATAAGTAGGGGCTGAATGACAGGAGGCACCTGGGTGGTTTTGCATTTTAGTCATAGTAGCTGTGATAATGGAGAGCTGCTTAAATACACTGAATTCTTGTCCATAAGAAGAGAGAAATCTTCCCTAGAAGAACAGTGTACAGAGGGCACGTGAGTTTCAGATTTCAAAATGCACTGAAATACTTAAGCCCCATTATTATTCTGAGGGAAGATGAATATGTCAGCTGCCTATGGCAATTTCAGTGGGATTCCAGAAATACATTTGTGTGTGCACCCTTGTTAACTGAAAAGTAGTTTTGATTGGTTTTTCTTTTTCCTGCCCCCTTGTTTGGACATTCTACCCTCTTCTGTATGAACAGACGTGGGTACAGACTAGTCATTTTTCTGTTTGTTTTTCTGACATACCATTAGCAAAAAATGTAATTTGTGATGGGTCATAACTCTCAGAATCCTTCATTAAATCTGAAGAAAGTATAACTAAATGGTTTCAGGTCTCCAGAATCCTTGAGAACAGCAGTCACAACTGCTTTTCTGGCTGGCTGTGAATTCCCCTGGTTTTATACAAGCCAACCACCAAATCTACACGCATCTTTGTAGTGTTCTTATTTTAGTTAAATTTCTCATGCATTCAACAGCAATGTTTTTAGTGAGATGGCTTCCTAATGTCTTAAATAAAACTATTTTCCATCTGCTGGGAAAATGTGTAACTGTGCAAGCAAATAAATAATAAAGAATACTGAAGCAGAATTTTGAACAAATGTTTCCCTTGAACTCTAGCAGTATGTGACAGACACAAATACAATTTGAGGTAAATCAAAAGTTTTCTATCTTTCAAGCAGCTCTGTGCTACTTTTCCTAATAGGATCAGGAAAATGCTAGAAGTGAGCTGTGCCAGGAAGAGAGAGATGTTTTCACCACCATACTAGTGGTGGTAAGCTGTATGAGTAGGTATTCCTCAAATGGTATAAAGACTAAACTTACTGTTCATTACCAGGCCTACTGATGCTCGCTGTGGTCAATGTGGTGAAATGTATGTATGGTTCCCAGCCCTATTAAGCACCTTCACCAGTTACCATCCTAGCCAGAAGTAGCCATTTACTCATTTTTCATGATGAATAATTATAGAGCATCCCAAACTTCATTGGGGTTTAGTGCATATCATTTGAATGCGAGACCTGGCAAAGAGCTAGGGAGCCTAGCCTACAAAAGCTTTGGTATTAATAGCAGTTTGCATACTGAAACCTGTTGGAGTACAGTCATCCGTTGCCTTTCCAGCCAAATACAAGTTTTTAACAATGTCATGAAAATGGCCAGTTAGTAAGGGTGGCTAGTAATAGGTACTTGATATTGTGTTAGATTGCTCTGGGAATTATTGAGTGGAATAAACATTAATAGAACTTCCTTTAAAATACTATGTTAGTTTCCATGACAATATATTGTTTGAGACAGCCTTATTTTCACAATCACAGAACTTTCATACAGTTGGACTTCTGATTCCCTTCAAGATTGAGTAGTCTTCTACCATATATAAGAAGAAACTGAGCTTAATGGAGATTCTGGTCATCTTTGAAATTGAAAGTAGTCCTTTATTTTATTTATTTATTGTGTAGTTAAATTCTGTGGTTTTAAAATAATCCACATATCAAACGTGAACATAAAACAACCCTTTGTAAGGATGGCGTATAGATACAGCTGTATTATATAAAAGCTTGTTTAGACATTGCCTCCAAGAGAATACTCTAGCGAACTTCAAGTAAGTACCATGGCCCAAGGTTGCATGCTGACAACTCTATACAAAAGGGATATTTTCAAGAGCCAAGTGTTTTGTTTTTTTTAAACATATTTCAGAAAATTTTAAATTCAAGGGGAAACTCTTACTATCAGAAGATTAGCAGAGTCGCTTGCTAATTCTCCTTTTTTTTTTTGTAACACACTCAAATGTCAGATATTAAAATTCCGAATTTGATACAACTGCAGGCATTACAATGTTATGCTCCAAGAGAACTGTACAAATTGGAACGACTGAAGAAAATGTCACTGTTCTCTGTACATTTGTTTGGCAGTCAATGATTTTTTTAATTATGGAATCAATATGCTTTTGTAATACAATTTTGACATGAAAATGATCCTCCTATTAAAGAACATATTAGAAAGTGATTTCTTTAATGTTATCAGTTTAGTATTTTAAATTTTAAAATGTTGCATAAAATCTTAATGCAGAATTCCCTTTGAGCCCTTATGCCTGTGGTAGAGCAATAAAAGATTCAAACATGATTGATTATTTTCTGATTTATTTTACTTTTAATAAGGATTATTGCCAAGCAATGGAAGAGTGCACTTTTTTGAGGGAATGCTATTTAAAATGTATAAATTAGCATTAATAGTGTATATATTTAGAAAACAAATCTTTTTAAACAGTAAGTGCTTTACATGTTGAGTTAAATATAAATTAGCATAGAAAATGTACCATCTTCACAGCACTGGCTGTAATGCAGCACATTTTGGTTTGTTTTATTTGTGATTTCTGTACTAATTATATTTGTTTTTTATCTGTAATGTAACAATAGTGTATTATAACAGTATATAGTGTACTATACTGCACTTCACTGTACAGTATTTGGGATTTTCTTTGATTGCTATATTAAAACTATAAGTTAAAACATCTGCTTTGACTTTATGAAGTGCAACTTTTGTCTAGCTTTCCCTTCTCACAGTTTGGGCTTATTTATTTTTTTAAATATTTAAAATGGCATTTATTTTGTGAACAATGGTTGCAATGCAGCTAAGCCAGTTATTCTCAACCCTAGGCTGCCCTGAGATCCTTTCAGGGGTGTCACGGAGTGCCAAAAAATGTTGGCGCTCTTAGGTGTGACAATGTGATACACAAGATAAACCCAGAGATTTCAAATAGTAATCCATAGTATCAAAAGCACTCTAACCTGTTGTCATCTTGAGTTCCTTGCTCTATTTTTCTGTAATTAAAAAACTAGTGAAAACTAAGAGCTGGCATTTTCCCAAGGATGCCTAGAGTCTAGTGAGGGGGGTGACTTGAGTCTAAAAAAGCTGAGAACCTCTGTACTAAGTATCAATACATATAATTTTACAGTTCATTCCATCTGTATACACAAGTAGCAACTGCAGAGGTGAGAAGCATACATATATAGTTTTTAGGGTTGGGGTGATTTTGTAACCGTAATGGCCCAGGAAAAGTGCAAGGGGAAAAGATGGGTGATGTATTTTATTAGATGAGCTATGGGGTATTGCTGATAAAGAGAACAGTTGTACTAGAAAGCTCATCTCTGTTCCCCCAACTGTACAGTTGGCCTAATAAAAGATATCACCTACAAAAAAATCCTGCGTGTTGCATATAGTCTCTAGAAAACTTATGTCTAGTGTCATTACTTTACTTGGTCACATTTCTGCTTAAAGGAAACTTGCCTCTCTTTAATAAATTAATCCTACTGGAAAATGGGACTATTCATTCTCACACCTGTTATAGATATTTCAATAAGTATTAATTTATCTCTGCCTTTCAAAAATTGTCAAGGCTTTTAGAAGTTATTGTTTAATATGTACTGAAGTATTTTTTTCAAAAGTTAAGAGATTTAGTAAAGTGAACACTTGAAGGAAAGGAAAGTAACAACATTTTAAGATGAAGACACACACCATGAAAACATTTGTGATTCAAAGCAAATATTAACCTGGGGTTAGAAAAGCTGAGGGTACTGTATAAAATACAAATGCAAACAAGGTGATTTAGAAGGGAAAATCAATTATAGAAAGCCTTGTAGCTAAGTTGCAGTAACTCTCTTTTTCTTTATACAGGGACCAGCAATACCAGTTTACTTTCACTTGCTGCAGGGTAAGAGCCTGAACACAGGAAGTTACCATGGAGTAGCTAATGTGCTAAAAATCAGCTGCTTTTCCTTCCAGAAGATGGTTTGTATGTCCATTCCCTCAGCTAACATAAATGCATAACGTATTTTGAAATAATACCCACAAAGTAGCCTACCAAAACAAGACACTTCTACCCACTTCTTCCCTTGTGCCCAGGATAACAATAAACAACTTGTAATATTGTATGCATGTTCCTTAACACATGACATGGAAGGTATTAACATATTATGGTGGTTAGCACAGGGTCTACGTAGAACAAAAGGGCATGTATCGTCATAGATCACACACCATCTGCTTTTTTTGGGGTCAGGATTCATCTTTGCTCTTATGGTAGCAAAAAAATATTTAATAAAAGTTTGCCTGCAGAAATATGGATTTGCTGGGAACTTGTTTGTGTGGTTTGGAGGCTTGTGTTGCAAACAAGCTTAAAACTTTACAGTTATAACATGAACTAAAAAATGTGATAGCTGAAAGTATATTATACAAGAACAATAAGACAGGAATTACTTTATATGAGCCCTACTACCAAGTTGATGTAATAGGAACGCTATTGCATTCCTCAACTCCTAATTGTTTTTACTTTCCTAGTTTAAATGGCATAATCTACATTAATTTATTTTGATACTGTCCTGATACAATCAGTATACTATGAATAAAATATCACAAGAAATGCTGGAATAAGACCATTGTTGTTTTATTTACTGTATGGATTTCTTATCTAATGTTCCCTGTACGTTGAACATACAACTATATATACTAGCAACTGCTTTGCTGTTGCATAAACTTGTGTTATTATTTTAGAGACCTCTAGTCATTTAATAAAAAGCAATGACCCCATGTAATTTATGTTCCAGTACTGAAACTGTGACTTCCTAGTAGTTTGCACTATAGATGGGCAAGTCAATTTTATTATAAATAAATAAATAACACACTGGATCAAAGCCTGTCAAATCTGAATGTACCTTAAAAAAAGTTGTCAGGACTAGTCTAGAAAGAAGCTTTTAATCAAGAAATACAGAGATTAAAATTGTCAGGTAACACTGCTTTTTTTTGCTCTTAACAGTGACAGAACTTGAGGTAGTTCATTTGTGCTCTGCTTTTAGTATATATTTTTAATTAGCTTTCTTGTCTTTAAGCTTCTATCTGCTATTTGCCTCTGTGCCTGTGGTGTTACTGTGTTGTCATAGGCTGTGTCCAGATGAGCGTGGCCATGTGGTATGTGGTGCCACAGACGTGTCCACAAATACCACACCTTCACCTGTCCTCTGTGCTGCAAGGGAGCAGCATGGGTGGGTTTTTTTTTTTGACCCCTGGATATCCAGGGGAGAATCATTCATCTCAGCCTCTGGCCTGCTCCCTCCTGCAGTGTAGGGGATTGATTGTCCCACAACCTGGCCCAGCTGGGGACCCATTCATGGTGAGTGGGGCCCTGGGACAATCAGAGCCTGGCACCTCCTGCAGAGGTGTGGCATCTGGCGGCCAAGGTGGGAAGGGCATGTGGCCCTGCAATCTTTGCATGGGTAAGGGTAGGCCACAGCTGTGACCTGGGTTCAACTTCTGCTCCGTGTCTCCATGCCTTGCTGCCACGACTTTGAAAGCAGTGGATGCTGCTATGTGTCTTGCTGCCTGGCCCATCCAGTAACGGGATGTACATGGCAGTGCCCACTGCTTTAGAAACAGTGGCAGCAAGGCATAGAGACACGGAGCAGAGGCTAAGCCCAGGTTGCAGCTGTGGCCTGCCCTTGCCCATGCAAAGATCCCGGGGCCATGTGCTTCCCCACTGCCCCTTGGCTGCCTGGTGCTGTGCCTCTGCAGGAGCTGCCAGGCTCTTTCTGGGGATGACATGGGGTGGGGCAGGGTGGGTGCGGCGGTCCTGGGGCTCCATCCTCTCCGGCCTGGTGGTGCAGCCAAGGCTGGCCCTGCTCCCATCCCTGGCTCTGCAACCCCTTGGCTGGTGCAGGGAGGCAGCTGGGGCAGGTGCGGTGGCCAGGGCTGGTGTTAAACAAATTGCCAATTGCTCAAATCATGAGCAAGATCTTATAAGGGAAGCTAAGGCAAGATGCTGTGTTTATTAAGTGCTTAACACACACACACACACACACACGCCACACTCATACCCTAATTTCTGTTCTGCACTGGTATACATTACCAGTCTTATCAGTGATGCTCCAGGATGACATGCAGAACAAGACTCAAAATCAATATGTCTCACCCCATCTTTTATAGCCTTGTCAATTCACCCAGTCCTTTGGGCTTTTGCTGGGTTATCACCGTGTTCTTTCTTGAAGGTCTATTGCCATTGTTCTCTTGCTGTTGTGGAGCAGATCCTCGTTTGTTTTTTTATCTGTTTGCATTCTTCAGCCAGTCACCAGCTGATATTTTCCTTTTCCACAGACATATTCTCACCCATTCTCTCACACATACAGCATACAAAGGTTGAGCACTTGTCAAGCTACAGAGCAATACAAAATGGAGTTTCTTAAGGCAATGCAAGACTCAAGAAAAAACATAAGATTAAAAGCAATAGGCAAAAAGTCTATTTGTATAACACCAGGAGGCAGCCGAGGCTGGTGTGGCCAGGGCCAGTATGGCTGGGAGGCTGCCGGGGCCAAGGCTGGTGTGGCCAGACCTGGGAGGCTGCCGTGGCCGGTGTGGCATCTGGAGCTGACATGGTCAGGGCCAGGAGATGGCTGGGCTGGGGCAGCACAGTGCAATGTGGGGCAATGCCACTCCCCACTTGGCCCTTTCCCCTCCCCCCTCAGACTTTCCCATAGGGGGGTGCATACGCACACACACTTCCCCCCCAATTTTTTTTCTTCCTCTGCCTATGATGATATCTTTTACAAATGTAAGCGTTGGCCCCCCTGGCACAGGAGAACCTCAGTACGCCACTGGCAACATGTGCCACTGAAAACTGGAGCCTGGCTAGCTGGAGCCACACTCTAGCTGCCAGCCAAGCTCCAAGTGGCAGGATCACCACTGCTGCAGCCCCAGGAGGGTCCCAGGACCCCAAGTAAAGCTGCTGGGGCCAGCCCAATACCCCACCCCACTTAGGCTAACCTGCCATGTGCCAGAGGGCGTGTGGCACAGGCATTCCCCAGGGACAACTAGTGGTACAAGGTGTGCCACCGCTAGTTGTCTCTGGGGAACCAAACGTCCGTGTTTGTGTGGACATGGCTATAATAGGGATTTTCGTCTTTACTGCGTCTCTCTAATGCTGCTGTCTGTAAAATAGGAGGCAACAATGTCTCCAAGATTTATGACAGCACAGCAGCCAAGATCAAACACAGATGCCAAGTTGACTGTATTGTTAAAAGTGAATGATATGCTGGGCTGGACTTTGTCTCAGAGGTGTGTGTTTATGAGAAGGAAGGTGGAATATTGGTGATGGGCAACACAGAAGATGAAAATACTGCCTCCAAGGGGGAAGGGGAAGTTTGTGGCAGTTATCCTCTCCTTCAAAGTTTTTAACAGTTATATGTGATGATTTTGTTTCTATGCTATACACTTTCTACTGTATACAAAATTGGAAGCTTTCTGCTACAGTGATCTATGTTGATTCTTTAGTCATTTTTGGTGTACTTTTAAAAATCCCTTTGATAAAACTGAAAACATGAAATGAGCCTGGTTAACAGTATCACAAGGGATCATTTTCCATACTAAACTGGTGGGGAAGTTGGGGGTATCATTTGGCTAATATACTATATGAATTAATAAGGACTGCTAATTCTTTACCCTTAAAATGCTAACTTTATATCCTTTTTAATGAGTGGTACTCAATTTTGGCCCTACTGTTTGGATAAATGGCATGGGGCCAGTCTGTAGGCTGCACTGGGCTCTGTGTGATCTGAGCCCAGCCTCTTAGTCCCATACTGCTCTGTGCTGTCCTGTTCGGCCTTGTGCCACCCTGCTCTGCCCTTCTTGGCCTCAGTTTGCCCATGCAGCTCTGCACAGCCCCACATTGCCCTGATTGGCTCCATATGGCCCTGCTCTACCCCACACGCTCAATTTAGTGTGCAGACCATGCTATCTGGTCCATGAGCCTTCCCCCTGCCCAGTTCTGGATGTTTGACAGCAGAGGAGCGACAATTAGTTGTTACTGCTCCCCTGCTGCCAAATTTTCAGATGTGTGTGTGGCGGGGGGAGGTAGGGAGGAATGGGTGGGACACATGGACAGGATAACTTGGCTCCACAGGCTGGATCTGTCCCATAGTCTCTTAAGGCGAACAACTAATTAAAAGTCAAGGTAAGAAATGAGTGTAAACGTAGGGATTCATTACTTCTACAGTTACAGCTACTTCTACTTGTTATCACTATACAAATAAAATTTACAGAAACTGCTTGCTGGGTTCTGAACTATACTGAACACAATGCTGGGTTCTGAACTAGCTGTTACAACTCAGGAAATAAACCTTGGAGTCATTGTAGATAGTCCTCTAAAAACATCAGCTCAATGTGCATCAGGACCAGAAAAGCCAATAAAATATTGGGCATCATCAAGAAAGAAATTGAAAACAAAACTGAGAACATTGTCACACCATTACACAAATCCACGGTCCACCCACATCTGGAATACTGTGTACAGTTCTGGTCTGTGCATCTCAACAAGGATCTGGTAGAACTGGAAAAGATGCAGAGAAGAGCAACCACAGTGATCGGTGATATGGAGCAGTTGCTATACCAGGAGAGATTAAAAAGGTAGGACCCTTCAGTTAAGAAAGGAAAAGGCTGAGGGAGAGGCATATGACAGGTCTACAAAATCATTGGAAGGGTGGGGTACAAAGTGAACAGGAAATTTTTATTCACCAAGTCCTAAAATATTAGAACTAGGAGGCACTCTTCTGTGTATGAGGCATATGCATGTGAGTAGTGGGATTTATACTATCATGTACACAAAGAAGAATTATATATACTGCATACTGTGGTAAGATTCAAATTTGAATATATATGCCATAACCTTTGTTCAAGACCAACAGTTATCACTTTCACAATATGTTTAGTACAGTATATACACAAATACATGAACAAATCTGCACAGAGAAATTTAAAAAGATGCCAGCTTTAGTAATGAAAAATTGCTCTAGGCCACCTACTCACATCTTTATTTCAGGCCCTTTGAAATTTATCTGCTTATTAATAATGTAACGTTAAAGCTCTGACATTTTGCTGCTGCATACAGCAGACACAAAGACATAAGTGCTGTCCAACAGGCAATTTTTGTTCCATGAACTTCTTGAAAACTCTCTTTGTAGTTCAAAGATTTGGTCATGGCTTTGATGTGGGGGCACTTGCTGTGTTGTTGTTGGTATAGTGAAACCACTGGTATACAGTTTGGCACTGAACAGCCATCACAGTAAGGCAAAGAAAGCATATGAAAACATTATTGCGTGAGAGACAGATAGCAAATTGTGGACTACTGTGAGAAAGCAATTAAACTTATTCATGTTTACTATTCTACCAACCTTATGGTTTTATCTATAGGCTTGAAGTGTAGATCCCACAATCACCACAGTTTGAAATTCTTATTTTAATGTGCAGGGGGCGCTGTAAGCTAAGATTTCTTATTTATCTGGCTGAAAATCTATCCATCAATACTGAAAGAAAAAATACCTCAGTATATAAAATGTTTACCTTCCTTTCATTTGTGAACACAAGCTATTATCTGATAGCTTAGCAAACTATAATAGTTTAGGCAAAAATTCACATAACTATATTTGCTTTAAAATTCCATAGTTTAAGTTGTATATGTGCGTACACTAGTGTTTCCCAAACTTTTCATACCTGGAGCACACTTTTATTTGGGATTAAAATTGGTGGCACTTCATTCACTGGTCTGTGGATCAAATCCATTCTGTGGGTCTGAGCCTGCACGGAGCGCTGGCCCAGCCAGGGCCTGACTGCTCTGTGCAGGTCTGTTCTGGGGCCGCATCCCTCTCTGCAAGGCTGGTGCAGCCAGGGTCTGGTCCCTATGTGTGGGGCAAGCCCAGCCATGGTCTCACCCAGCCCATTTTTCATGGCACATTTCTGCTGCTGCCATGACACACTAGTGTGCCACAACATGACCTTTGAGAACCCCTGGTGTACGCATTTCCTCCTTTAAATAAAAAACACTGACTGGCTTTCTTGCATGCATACCAGCCTCTGACTTCTTTACTATTCATTCCATTCAGGAAGAGCACACACCAACTGCCGATGCTTCCTCAGCCTGACCAAGGGTATTTGACCCAAAGGCTTGCAAAGAAGAATTTGTCCAACTATTTGAGTTGGATAAATCTGAGATCTTTTATTAGACCAAAGAACCTTGTCTGGTTAAACTATATGTTTTTTCCTGAATTATTAACAAAAAACTGAAATTGGAAGATTCTGAAAAATAAATTATGTTTAAACAAATTGCTTCTTGCTTCAAGATTTTTTCATAGTATTTTAGGAACATTAAAACAAATACACTACATTTTTGTTCACTGTCATGTTCTAAGCAATTTAACTTGAAATGTAATGATAATACTTTCCCAGAGCTTTCTACTCAGAATGGGACATAAGCTTTCACATTTAAATTGAAGTCCTGCTGTTGGCATCAGCAGGAGCAGGGTTTGACACAGAGGGTGTCTTTACAAGTACTGTGGGGTGGGGGAGGATGCTTTAATTAAAATGGCTCTCGGGAGCCACTCTAATTAAAGCACTGGCAGTGTCTCATGTACAAAGATCGTGTTTTCTCTGATTGAAAAAAAAATCCCTAATTTTTGGTTACAAAAAAAGTAAAACCAAATCCATATTTTTCTGTGATTTAAATGAAACACTAATAATTCTTATATAATAAAGGGCTTAGTCTATCTCTTCATCTGTCCATAATGATCTTGGAGCACTCTGATTGGTTAGTGAAAAAACGAATCAGAGTGCTGAGTGCTGCCATGACAGAGGGGACCAAGCAGGGGGGCTCCACCGCTCCATCCTTGCCTTCATGGTGGTGTTCCGCCGTCTCTGAGGAGCAGGGCCCCGGTGGGGTGAGGCCAGCGGTGCTGGCAGAGGGGGACGGAGGGGATAGTGGGGCAAACTTCCTCCCCTGCTCCTGGGAGGTAGTGGCATGGGGTGGTGGCGCTCTGTCCTCACGCCCCCCTCCCGTCATTCTTGATGGGCAATTGGCTAGTGTGTAAATATATATATAGAGGTGTTCGCATTTTTCCATGATTAAAGCGAGATTTGGGGTTACTTTTTGTTAACCAAAAATTGGGGATTTTTTTAAATCGGAGAAAACCAGGATCCCTGCTTATGTATTCAATGTCCTGTGCTTCAAAATGGTGACAGGGACACTAAGTAAAGGTTGTTAGAGACTCCTTAATTAAAGCATCACGACCGCCATTTTGAAGCACAGGGATGCTAAATACACGTGATGCCAAGGCTGCTGGAGCATGCTAATTAGATTAATCAAGTGTGCTTTGAAGCAGATACAGTAAAAGACCACTACTGTTTGCAAGGAAGGACCTTAAAATCACTGATGCAAGCTAATCTATTCTTATCCATGTTGTTCTTATCTATACTAGCCAACTGCCCATCAAGAATGACATGAGGAGGAAGCGGGCAGGGATGGAGCCCCGTGTCTGCCCCCCCCCAGTCTGGGCACACTCCCACTCTTCCCTCCTGCAACTTGTGGTCTGGGCCCACTCCCCACTTCCCTGCTGCAGCAGTGTGGGGTGGAGAGGGGAGGAGCGGGCTCAGGCCTGATGCGGGGGTTGTGGTGGAGGAGTGGGGCCCAGGGTGGAGAGAAGCCTGCCGTGGCAGCCAGGGGATGGAGCAGTGGGCCTGGGCCGACACGGCAGTGGCAGGGGGACAGGAGAAGCAGGCTTGGGGCCAACATGGGGGGGAGGAGTGGGCCTCGGCCTGAGGGGGTAAGGAGGCCCACTTCTCCCCTCCCCCTGCTGCTGCTGCTTTGGGCTGGGCCTGCTACTCCCTGGCTCCCACTGCCACAGCAAGTTGGCTTCTCCATCCCACCTCGGCTCCGGTTCTCCCCCACACCCCCTGCATCACACCTCCACTCCCCCCCCCACCGCCGCATCGGCCTGGGCCCACTTATGATTCTGCCGCCGTGGTGGGCCCACTTCTCCCCCCACCCACCCAGGATGGGCCCAGGCCTACTCTCCCTCATCTCCCCTGCCACTTGGGGGCTGGGGACGCTCCCCTGTTCCCCCCTGCAGCAGCAGGCAGAGGGCAGGAGTGTGTGCAGCCTGCTCTTCCCTTCCCTGCTGCTGCGGCTGGCCCAGGCCTGCCTTCCACCCCCATGCTGGGCCTGGGGCTGCTCTCCCCCTGCCGCTTGGAGTCCGGGCCCACCCCACCCCATGGCGTTACTGGCTCCAAGGAGCAGTGTGGGGGGGGCGTGAAGCCAGCACAGCTGGCCTTGGCCCTGCCCCCCACAGTGTGTTCGGTCCCTAGTCCCTCCCCGCTGCTCCCATGCTAGGTAAGGGGAGGCAGGCGGGAACGGAGGGCATCTGGCCCATTCCCACTTCTCATCCGGCTCTGTTCCCTTTGCTCCCCGTTTCCACCCCTGCTGCGCCGCGTCTGGGCCCATTTCCCCCCCACCCCCGCTGCCTCAGGTGGATGTGGGGGGGGGCCAGTGCTGCTGGCCTCACCCCCCCACAACACTGTTCCCTCTGTCACTGCCACTTCAGGGCTGCTTTGGGGCTGGGCCACCATCATAGGGGGAGGGGGGCGCACACACAGACTGAGCCCCATGTCCAGGCCCGACTCCACTTCTCCTCTGGTGAAGGGAGAATGGGCCCGCTGCCCTACCTTCCCCATCTGCCACTTCAGGGCCGGCCTGCTCTCTCCCCCTCCTCCATCCCCTGTGTCTCCACTGTCATGGGGACGATCAGCTATTTCAGTCAGCCAATCAGAGTGTGACTAAAGTGTTATGGACAGACAGACTAAGGCTTTTATAACATTAAGAGTTGTAATGCACAACATGCAGTAGCTTACAGAAATGTCATATCACATGCTGAAAAACATGTCTTCATGTTTTAACAGTGTTTGTTTTCAGAAGCTTAATTAAGCAGGATATGAGTCTATGCATTAAAGTATTACTATATTCACTCAAATGTAAAATTACCCCAAATATAAGATGACCCCCTAGTAATTAGATTCTATATATGGAAAATTTATAAATTTGTTATAATTTTCCTTCCTGCCCCACTGCCACCTGCACCTTCCTCTCCCGCATCTCTCCACTCAAAAAGCACCACCAGTCTTGTCTTCTTTTTCCCCCCAACACCCTCCAGTCTCTGCCTCTTCCAGTCTCTGCCCCTGCCCCTCCCAACTCCCCCCTTCTCCCAACTTCCCCTTCCCTGTCCTTTACTGTCAGATGCTGCTCCAGCTGTTCCATCCCAGGGTACACCATGTTAAAGTTCAGCCCTTGTCTGCCCATGCAGTAGCCAGCATTGCTCATTGACTAGGCAGGAGAAGGAGTTTCCATTTGCTCCCTGCTTGAGAAAAACCTGCACTTCATAGTAAGGGGGAAGTCAGGCAGGAAGGGTCAGAAGCTGCAGAAGGAAGGGGAGGGGCAGCAGGCTGCTGTAGGTCTAACTCTGGCCTTGATCCAGGGTCAGAGCTGCAGCAGCCACTTGCTCCTCCCTCCACTTCTTCTGTGAGTATAAGATGAAGGGCTTTTTCCCCATGCTGATTGAGGGTAGGGACAGAAGTTACACATAAACAGGTATAAATGATCAGAAACCTGTTTAAACCTGTAATAGAACAGAAGTTTTGTGCACTTAAACCACTTACAAAATGGCCAAAACCAGTGTAAGATAAACCTGGTTGGATGTAGTATCAGACGTAACTGATTTAGGTCAAACAGGTTTATGAAACTTCTGTCCCAGACCCCTTCCTGGTTCAAGTCAATTCACAGTTCCCCAGCATCCTTTGAAGCCCTGGGCTGTGCTGTCTGCTTCAGCAGAGAAGGTTGTCCCCACTCCTCTGCTCCCTAGCTGGAGCACTATCACTGCTCCGGCTGACTGAGATGGGGTTTGGGGTGGGGATGGGAAACCTGGTTCTAAACCAGTGGTATCCAACCTTTTTATGGTGAAGATCACTTTTTGTAAGTGAAGGGCACCCTAGGATCTACCATCCCCTGCCCCGCCCTGCTCCCCCACCTCCTGGACAAGCTGTCTGGGCTCTGACCCTACTTACCCAGCCCAACTACATGTGTCCTGCAGCTCCTGATTATGGAGACTCTGAGAGACTGAGATCCACTGTCAGAGGGTCCACGATTGACCAGTCAATTGAGATTGACTGGTTGGTGACCACCGCTCTAAACCCGAGCTGGGTTCTGCCTGGCAGGGACAGAGCAGCCCCTCAGATTTTTCGCCTACTCCCTGCTCCCTGCAGAGGGGTGGGGGGCATGGCCAGACATCGGCCAGGTTTAAACCCCTCTCTCCTCCCTCGGCTTCAGTCTGCCAGCCTGGTCAGTGTCTGGCCATGCTGTCCACCCCATGTTTGGGTGGGGAGCAGGGGAAAAGCCTGCTCACTCCTCCCAGGCAGGGGCTGCTTCACTCCTGCCAGGCAGACCCCAGCTGGGGTCCCTTGTAGGCAGGGGAGGGCGGGCTTAAACCCCTTTCCCCCCACTCCACCTCAGTGTGCCAGCCTGACTGGTGTCTGGCCAGCTCCCCTTCCCTGCCCTGCTACTTGAGCAGGAAGCAGGGGAAAAACCAGAGAAGGGCTGCCCCCCCCCACCTTCGGCAGACCCTGGCTGGGATCTGGAGCCAGGGAGGAGGTTTACATCCCCTCCCTCCCTGGCTCAGCCTGCAAACATCCAGCTTGGGTGTAGCTATACCCCCCACTCTCTGCTGGAGCAGGGGGCAGGGGCTGCTCTCCTCCCCCCTGAGGCAGATCCGTGTTGCGGTCCCTGCAACCAGGGAGGGCATCCCCACCTCAGCCTGTGAGTCCCTGGCTAGGGCATAGCCATGCCCCTGCTCTGCTTGTGGGAGAGCAAAACCCTGGCAGGGACTGCCTCCTCCTCCTCAGGCTGGGGTCCCCTCCTCACATGGGCTGGAATCCCATGTGAGCCAGGGATGGGGATTTAAAGTCCCCTTTCCCCTGGCCTCAGCACGCTGGCCCCAGGCGGGGGCCTGGCCATATCCCCTCTGCTCAGGCAGGGAGGCAGGGAAGGCCTTGCAGGGCTTCTCTCCTCTCTTTCCTTTGGCAGTGGCTAGGAGGCATGCTCTAGTGCTCCCTGACTTCTGGCCAGAGCCACTGCAGGCATGTGGCTGCATTTCTGGAAGAAGTGAATGTGTGTTCACTTGCTTCTCAGTTCGATCTACACAGTTTAAACTAACCTGCAAAGATTGAATCAATTCAGCCTCTGTCTTTTTGACTGTCTGTATTTAGCCTGAGAGAAAAAAAGCTCATCTTATATTTGAGTAAATACATAACTCCTTAACAGGCAAGCACTGAATGTTGTATTGACCACCAAAAAACAAATAGAACAAACAAAACCTGAGGTCCCGGTACTGAGAAACTGAGAAAGGAGTTATGCACATACTTAGTTCTATACACACATTAGGATTAGGATTCTTTAAATGCACCCTGCCTGTGCATTTATTTTTGCAGGATCAAAGCCTACACTTTTGGGCAATGCCTTCCTTGGCAACGTGTAGGGTAGGGATGGACAAAATGCGGCCTGGGGGCCAGATGAGGCCTGCCAGGCCATTCTATCTGGCCTTCAGGGCCCCTAAAAAATTTAGAAAATTAATATTTATCTGCCCCTGGCTGCCTATCATGTGGCCCTTGATGGCTTGCCAAAACTCAGTAAGCGGTCCTCTGCTGAAAATAATTGTCCGCCCCTGGTGTAGGGGGTGCACGCGGGGGCATCTGCACTCCCTGAGATTAGTGGTGTACCCCCTGAGATTGGCTGCTGGCAGTGCCTGCAGGTGGTGGCCTCTTACCACCCCCCTTTCGCCATCAACACTGCCGGCAGCGTCTGCGGGTGGTCGCTGATTGCCACTGGCTGCCGATCGCTGGTCGGTGCTCGCCACCCCCTCTTTGCCGCCAACACCACCGTGGCTGCCTGCATGCTACTGTCACGCCCCTGACACCTGCGGACCCCTGACACCTGCGGGCAGTCTCCGTGCCCCACCAGGCTTGGGAGGCACACAACATTCATGAATGTCTTGTTTTACTTTCCTGGGATCCTGCCTTTTCCTTTATTTTATTTTAATTAGTTCATTTGTATAATCAACACTATAAAACTATTAAGAGCTAAATCCAATAAAGGAAATAAATGTGCAAAAACTAGGTGCTGCAAAGCTTTATTTTTGAGGCACCTGGTTCCTGAAGTGAGGTGCCTAGTTTCTTTCTCTCATACAGAATTAGATGCCTCTGAAAGGGATCTGAAATAGCCAGTGCACACAGAAGCAAGATATCTGTAGTCAACCTGCTCAGCTCCCATATGTCTAAAGGAACTACCAAGTCCAGGAAAGAGTCTTAAAGCCTCTTTAAATGCTTCACTCAGGGTGTGAGGAGTCATCATCCCCAAGAGATCCACAACCCAAAATCCTCTATTTTCTTTTTCAAGGAGCTGAGCAGGGCTTGCTGTTTTAAAAAGTGGCCAGAAGAGGGAGATGGTGTCCTTTCTGTTTTTATTCAGCAACAGTGGTTAGAGAGTCACCCAAGGAGTGAGAGATCTCTGTTCAAAATGAATTTGCTGTTCAGCAGAGAGCCGAACACCAGGCTGCCAAGTATTCTGAATGCTGGCACACCCCCACCTCCTGTTGAATTATTTTCTGCAGGGTGGTGTAGCTTC
Source organism: Gavialis gangeticus (assembly GCF_001723915.1). Lineage (NCBI taxonomy): Eukaryota > Metazoa > Chordata > Crocodylia > Gavialidae > Gavialis > Gavialis gangeticus. The sequence continues at coordinate 128,789,726 of NW_017728992.1, read as the reverse complement.
AAAATTCAATGAACTAAAAAAGAGAAGGCATTACTGAGGAATGTGACAGTGGACCAGGGCCCTCACCTTGCAGCTGCTCCTATGCCCAGAACCATTTATCTAATGACTGGTGTAGTGACAAATACAAAACAGTTTTAGGAGCAGGCACCAGAATTCAGGACTCCCCCTTTCCAGCTAAGTGCCATACAAGGCTGTCCCTAGAGGGGGTGAATCCGGGTGACTGCCCCAAGCCATGCATTTTGGAGAGCCCTATGAAGCCGGGCAGAGCAGTCGCGGTGACACCGTGCTACCGCTGGCTTCATGTCTGGCCGCTTGCCACCCCCTGCCCCTGCTCAATCTGCTGCCAGCTTCCTCACATCCCACACCCTGCTCAGATTGTCTCTGGTGCCATAACTATAAGGCTTACAGTGTCATGCTCCCTCTTCTCTGTGTTTCTTACTTAATCTTGAATTCTTTTCTGCACAGTGGGGCAGAAAAGCCGTGGGGCACAGCTTCAACAAGAGGAGTGAAAAGTCTTCCTACCCTAGAATTGCCTTCAGTTTTTAGTTAGAGCACTTTCCAGGGAGAGATGTGTTATGGATCCTCCTCAGGTAGAGAAGGAATTAATTGCATTTTCCCTCAGCTTACCTTAGTGATCAGATCAGTAGGTTATAGCATACAAGGGGGGGGCACTATTAACACCTCCTTCAGATATGCGTGAAAGGAAATGGTGGCAGCTAATGCATCCTGTGAAGTGATGGATCCACTCAAGTGTGTCAGGTGTGCTTTGAGAATACCTGCAGGACTGAGCCTTGGGGCATTTAGACCAAAGAATGCCTAGTTGGATCTTGATCAGGTTGACCTGGGTGCTTAGATGCTCAGTCCTTGCAAAACTGAGGTGCTTAGGCAGAACTTTCAGGCGCTGAGGGACTTTAAGATAACAAACTACAGTGTCTATGGAGTTCGTAGGCCTTCAGGGTTAGATGGCAGCTGTGTGGGGCTTCTCGCAGCTTTGGACATAAGTGCACAAATTCTATTTCAGCCTTCTAGTATCCTGTGCGATAAAGGTTTTCCTAACGTGTAAAGTGTTTATGGTAGGTGCTAGCAGTTTAACATGATTAAAAAAGCCTGACAGGTGTGATTAGACCAGTGGTTTTCAACCTTTATTCATCTGCAGATCCCTAAAAAAATTTGAATGGAGGTGTGGACCCCTTTGAATTGTAAGTCTGGGTATTCACATACTTTTGATTCATCATAGTCATCTTTCATGGAGCCCTCAGACATAGTCTCTAGACCCCCAGGGATCTGCAGACCACAGGCTGAAAACCACTGGATTAGACAAAGGCAGGCAAGGCTCTTTGAACAGATGTGATATCTTTTATTAGAACAACTGAGTAGTTGGAAAAAAGTTCTTGGCAAGCTCTCAGGTGTAATCGCCCTTCTTCAGGCATAAGGAGTCTCTCCTGTTCTGAGACTCCAAGGAATGAAAGCAGCTAAAAAAAGTATGGCAGGATGTCAGTGAGAATGTAAATAGGTAGAAATTGGGTAAACCAGGGAAGGAAAGGGGGAAAAAAGGTAAGTAGGGGACTCACTACAGATGTAGTAATTCATCTGGAATGCATCTGTTATAATCAACACTGTTTCATTTCTCATTTAAACCACAGGAAATAACAGTTCAATTCAGTTTTGCTATCTAGTCTTTTACTTGGTAGTGCCCACTCTGTCTGGGTTGCAAGTACAGGAGGGAGCAGTGTGGCCTGTTTCCACTGAGCTCTATGGCAAGCAAAAACCGAGTTTTGGATCAGGCAGGGGCCTGCCCAGGCTGCTTCTAGTTGTGGGGATTTGTGGTTTGGGGTGACTGGAAAAGGATTTTGCCCTATAATCCCAGACTAATCTAAGCTCCTTATTCAGGACAATTTACTTGATGCATTATATTATTTTACATTTTTATTGGTAAGTATACTTTTTTTGATGAAATTCTAACTTTTTTGCATGTGTAATTCAGTGCCGGATTATGTCATGCTAAGGTCCTAAACTATGTCCAGTTTAAGAGGCCCAATATGATAAAAATAAACCAATGTATGTATTTTTTTTCATATTAGAACAAGAATGTCCATATTTAGAGAGTCACTTTCCCATATCTCCTTTATCTACTAAATCATAATTATAAAACTTGATATTGAGTCAGGGTTTTTTTTTTCTTATTTAGAAGCCCCTCATATTGTGAAGCCCTAAACTGTAGTTTAAACAGTTCAAGCCTAAATTCAGCGCTGGTTTAATTCATTGCTAAAAGCCTTGAATTGTGTCAAGATTAGCTTTGAACAAGGAGCCAGGAATAAGGAACCAACTTCAGCCTCATTCTTTGAGGACAAAAATGCAAGTGAGCTCCACAGAAGTAAGTAGGAGTCTGTCTCTAAACCACACTAGCCCCAGGTTCTGATCACGGGCCTTTATTGAACTGCCCTGACAGCTGTGGGAGGAGCAGACGGGGCAGCTCCGTTTGCCATTGGAGTAATAGTCACACACACCTGGGGCTGCTCCCAGCTGCCCGCACTGCCCAGAGTGGGTGGCACACAGCCCCAGCCCAGCGGCAGATGCACAGAGAAGAGCCAGGCAACATAGCTGTCCTGTCCCTTCGATAGCTCAGCTGGTAGAGCGGAGGACTGTAGAGGTACAACCAAGACCCACAGGGATCCTTAGGTCGCTGGTTCGATTCCGGCTCGAAGGAGACGTGGTTTTGTGGCCGACGCTACGTCCGGGCACATTTTACAACGAGGGGAACTCACCCATCACGACTCGGGCCCCCGAGGGGGAAGGTGGGTGGAAAGGAGGCGCAGGGGCCTCGAGCGGGCCTCTGAGCATGCTCAGTGGCATCAGCTGCGTCTGCCGCTGTTTTCCAGCCCAGCCCTGTCAGCGCGAAAACTCGGTCCCCGTCACGTCACGCCCCGCCCCCACGCGCCTGCCCGCTCACCCGCTCTGGCGCCAGCCCGTCAGCTGCTGACCCCGCCCCCTCCCCCGCGGGAGCGCGCGCCTCGCCCC
>NW_017728992.1:128783073-128786452 GCF_001723915.1 Gavialis gangeticus | reverse complement strand
CGAGCCATGTCCCGGGCGCAGGGGGCCGGGCCGGGTCAGGGCTAAGAGCGGCCCCGCAGCCGCCAGGAGGGCGGGAGCGGCAGCCACCCTCGCCTCCTCCTCAGGTGCTGCTGCCGGTGGCGCGGCCTCCCCGCCGGCTCCCTATGGTGCGCTTCAAGGATGGCGAAGAGACCGCGCAGGTGAGTGGCCGCTGCCCCGCCCCCGTCACCTGTCACCGCCCGTCGGGCACTCCCTCCTCCCCCCCCACGGAGGTGGCGCTTGGTGTTCTGCCCTCTGTCCCGTGGGCAGCGTGGCCGCCCCGGGGTCGCCGCCCGGCCCTGCCCTGCCCTGCCTGCCGCCTTTCTTCCCTGCCCTTCTGCTCCCTCCTCTTCCAAGTCCGTCCCTGGCGGGAGGCAGCGGTTCACCCTGGCTGGATAACCTGATGATGCTGTGCGTGGAGGCCCCTGGCTGTCCACCCGGGTGCCGCCGGCCGTGTGCCTTCAGGTCCTTTCAAGGCTGCAGGCCATGTAGTGCGAACCATGGATAGAATAAGGCATGTCTAGCCTCCTAAAATTGAGGCGGGCAGCATCTGCTGAAGTGAACAAAAGCCATCTCCTGCTTCTTCACCTGCATCTTGGATGTGGATAAATATGCCATTAAGTTTGATTGGTGTTATATAATAAATAAATACGGTATTAAGTTTCACTGAAGTGAACTTGAGTTTGCAAAAGCTTGTGCTGTCATGTACATGTGAATGAACACGCACACACACCGGCGTGCGCACATGCCCCACATCATCTGTCATCTCCATTGGTTTCACACGGACCTTCCCCATCCCTTCTCCTTTTACTTGAGACCCATACCCCATTCCCCGAACAAACATGTATGTCTTGGATTTGGGTAAATATGGTATTAATTTTCACTGAAGCAAACTTGGGTTTTCACAATCTTGTGTGTGTTTGCGTGCGCTCTGTCTCTCGCTCACACATACATGTCTTGTATTTGTGCAAATATTGTATTAACTGAACTTTCACTCACTCTCCATCTCAAAAAGTGGGCTTCTTTTAAACACCTTGTATGTTAAAATGTATTTGAATGTATAATATGAGACAGTGCACACATGACCTGTCTTGAACCCAAGACAGCATGGTGTAAGGTCTTATTTAGTTAGTCTATAAATATGTGTATCTACCCTTCCTTTTGACAGACTTCATGCTAACAGGGCTGAATACCTCTCTCCACAGATTAGGGCAGCTTTCTATGCTTACTGTTGAGTAGCAGGCTTTTTCTCATGTGAACCCTAAACCAATGGGGGTAAGAACCATATTATGAACCAAGGAGTATGGCAGGACTAGGAAGAAAGATCCCACTTAGAAAGTTCTCAACCAGTGGTTCTCAAACTTTTTTAACTCGAGGCACCCCTCAGAAAATGTCAGATCATAGTTTTCAGTCAATTTTTGATTATAGGAAAGTAACAGAACAAGTTCTTCTGTTGCAAAGAACTCGAAAAAGACCACAAGAGGTCAGAGTTTTTAACGCTGAGGATTCCTATATGAAAACTCTGGATTTATCTTGTGAATCAGATTTGTACACCTGACATTCTGTAGTGTTTGTGCCATGTCCTGACTGAGAATCGCTGGTGCATAGTGATACACCCTTACTGAAGGAGGTGACATAAATTTCTTGTTCCAGTTGGGGTTTATTAAATTTAGTGGAATTAAGCTGTTTTTGATTTTCAAATAATTTCAGTCCTTTTCAAAAGCCTTTTCATTTTGTATACAGCTTTCAGCTACCTAGAAGGGATGCCAAAGAATAAAGCCTTACATCTTTTTTTGAAATCTTATGGCTACTAAACTTACTTAAAAAATAACTTACTCTCTTACTCTTGCAGATAAAGCTGTCTAATTTCAAACTGTTTCACTTTGTTAAAAATGTCTGTGATCATAGTACACTTGAACATGAACTGAGATGGTATGGGTAATTGAAAACCATCTATCTGTATTAGATTTAGTTTTTAAAAAATCCCTCGTTTACTTATGTAAATTGCATATTTTTGGACTCAATATATTGCTGTTCTAGTTAGTCAAGTCTAACAGTACAAATGATGTTTTTTGAGATTTGACATAAGGCCCACATATAGAAATGCATAAAATTTGGTCATAGTGTGTATATATAGACGCTGTTCTCTGTGAAATGTAAACGCTAGATTGGTCTTGGTAAACTACATGCTTCTTTATAGAACTCTCAAGTGTGAAGTTGTTAGCAGCCTTTATCAGTGGGCCATGGTGACAGGCATACTGTAGAAATTACTCCTTTCAGTAACTTCCGTAGTGTCATTCATTTCTGGAATCTAGATATTCATTTAAAAAAAGGCTTTTACCATATGTATATAGAAAGACTTATAAATATTAACTAGATGTAAATGATCTAGTATTATATTCTTGAATCTGGATATAGCTAGTGTTTATGTTCAAAAAATACAAGCTACTTCATGCATTTCAAAAATAGAAATTCTGAAACCTAACTATGATTGCTTATTCATAAGTATGGTTCTTTTCAGTGCTAGATTTTTCTCCAGGTTATTGCATAATCTCTTGTTGTCTCTGACAGTTTACCTTGCGCCAAGTTCCAGCTGACTCCTATCTATTTTCCAACGCATCCAGTTTTTTTCATAAACTATATTATAGTATTATTATGTCTTTAAAAAGAGCAGATATGTGGCCTACTGAAGATGTAGGCCAGTGAAAAAATACTGAGTTTAATATCAAAATAACAATATGACCAATTGCATTTATTTTCATATTTCATTCAAGAAGAAGTCTGTTTTAAGACAATCCAAAGAGGCTTAAGAACTTCATTTCACTGTACTAGACAGCAAGTGACATGTGGTGTTGCTACATAATTTTGGTCAGGCTTCCCACAGAGTACACAGTGTCTTGGCTATAATTCAGATGCAGATAAGCTTTAGTCTTGTTGCCTTTCCAAATAAATGTTAATCTCACGTTAAATAACTTGAGCCAGAAAAGTAATTCAAATGTCTAAGGTATTTAAAGGAAGGCCACTTTTTTAGATGATTGAGAGTAAGCGAAATTAAATTAATACCATATATTTACCCAAATCTTACTCCCCAGTAATTATAATGCATGGAAATTCTATACATGGAAAAATTATAAATTTGTTCTGATTTTCCATGTGTCCAATTCAATTATTGAAGGATCGTCTTAAATTTATCTCCACCACTACTGTAGTGGGAAAAGCAGTTAAGAAAGCATTGAGGCAACAGGAGGCAGTTGAGGGAGGGGGAGATGTTGGTGGGTGGGAGCAAGCAGCTTGCTCCCTGCTGCCTGTTCCCCATGCCCCCACTTACCCCCTCCTGCAGCCTTTGCCCCCTGTCTATCCC
>NW_017728992.1:128773263-128778073 GCF_001723915.1 Gavialis gangeticus | reverse complement strand
CCATGTGTCCAATTCAATTATTGAAGGATCGTCTTAAATTTATCTCCACCACTACTGTAGTGGGAAAAGCAGTTAAGAAAGCATTGAGGCAACAGGAGGCAGTTGAGGGAGGGGGAGATGTTGGTGGGTGGGAGCAAGCAGCTTGCTCCCTGCTGCCTGTTCCCCATGCCCCCACTTACCCCCTCCTGCAGCCTTTGCCCCCTGTCTATCCCCCTCAGGCTCTGCTTCCCCATATCCCTCCCCCCTGTTCTGTGTCTTCTGTTACTTAATTCACATGCAGTGACCTGTTCTCTGTGGCCTGCTATTAGAAACTGCTTCAGGTTCAATGGGACTTAAGTTTTTAAGCTGACTAGATGCTTTTTAATGTTTTGCAATCTTTCTGTTTTATAACTTGTATTTTTAACTTATTTCAGGTTTCAGCTGTATTGTAATAAATTAAGGGCTGTCTTTTTCACAGTGATGACTTAATGAGTGTAACTTCCTTTTCTAAGTAGTGGGAAGGATGTGTTATAGTTCATAAAACATGAATAATATAAAGTTTGCTTCATCTCTGTAAAACTGGTTTAAAACGAAGCTTTAGTGTTTGTTTCTATACATTTTCGTTAAAAAAATGCTTGCACTATAGTGAGAGAATTCCTTGGAATATTGGAGCAAAATATGCAGAAGGCTAATATACATTTTACCTTACAACTAATCTGGCAGTAGTGATCTTTCTGAATGGGAACGTATTTCTGTTAGCAGGGATAGAACATTTGTACTTGAGTGTAATGCTAATACACAAAGGCGTAATGAAATGTGTCACAGGGTGCCCTCTAAGGGGCGCTTGCTTGGGACTGCTTTGGCCTTGTCTGGTCTCTGAGAGGGTCACCTGAAGCCAACCCAAGCTTAGCTTCTAGAGCAAGGCAGGAGCCCAGGCCTCTTCACGCTCTGAGACCCCAGCCTTTCAGTCTCTTGCCTTACCTGGTTCTCCATGGCCCTGACTCAAGGAGCAAACATCCAGGTCTGCTCCTGAGAGAGGGATTTTGTCTCTTGTTGGGGTCAACCAGTGCAATTCCCAGTTCTAGGTACCACAGCAGTCTCTTCAGTAAAGGTATTTATTTGGGCAAAGCCAACCAGCCAAAGGTTCTCTGTCTCCTCTGGTCGGATTAAGCAGTCCCTCTGTCCCTACTCCAGCCTACATGGCCTTAAGCACTCACAGAGATGTTCTCTTTCCAGTCTTTCAGGCTCCCTAAAACTTCTCCACGTTCTCTGTCTCCCGACTTTAATGCCATGGAATTGCAAGGCTACTTCCCCCAGCCTGTTCCATGTTCATCTCATTAGACACCTCCAGGGTGTCAGACATTTCACCTTTCAAATGTCAACAAAGCCATTTAAAACTCTATTGGTGCTAAAGGTACATCTTATCTTGTCCTGCAGGTAGCCAACCCTGACATTTTATTCTCTGTGTATAAAGAGGTAAACCAGTTCGAACAGTATTATAATGTTAACACAGAAATATCACAATAGAACCTGCAGTCTGTCACAAAATGATATTCTGACACTTAGATGTGTGACATGGCGTGAAAAAAACAATTTTTCACTTTAGGATAGACAACAGATCTCTAAATAACCACCTTTTGGGTAGCAATACAGGTTTTGTCAACACAACAAAAAAGCTTTATTATATTTTGCAGTTTGGGAGAGAACAAGCAAACTGTAACTAGGTGTAGTTTTCAAGATTGAATTATGTGCCTTGTTCTGTAGCCCAAATAGAAGATCTTGCTATTGGATTTTGTAGGGCTCACATTGTAATAATTCATTAGCTAACAAAGAGAGATGAATTTAATGCATCACTAGGGGTAAATCTGCTTAACTTATTATATATATTTGAATGAGTCTGTTTCTTGTACACTTGTCTTAATTAGTAATAGGATGCCTGCTGTCAAATTCAGATTTATATGTTTGTATTAGTTTTTAAATTACTTCAGATTTCTCTGTCATAAGAAAAGAAAGAAATAATAAAAGGGGGAGTGGAAACTTAAGGTATAGAACACCTCTGTACCCCTTTTGGCTGAATTTTTTTTGACAAAGCTTATAGTGTATCAGGATTTCTCCAGTAGATGGAGTATACTCACACTTAGTCTTCTGCTGCTTTTGGGTTTTTTTCTCTTGATGACTACCAAGATAAGAGGGAAGCACCAGTGTTGGAGTTCTGCCTTCTTGTTTGTGTATCTATTATCATAAAGTTAAAAACATTTTTCCTGTAGTTTTGTAAGATGGGAGCATTTCCTTCTTGAAAGCAAGGCATTCATGACTTAAATTAGACTTCAACGATTCCATCCTCTGTGTGTGTGTGGTTTTTTTTTTTTTCTCTCTTCTTTTCTTTTTCCTTTTTTCCCTCATTTATATTTCTACTTTCAGTTCACCTTAGGGGTCCTTAAAAGGGCATGTCTTATCACTGTGAATTATTCTTTGCAGCTCTTCAGCTTAAGCTTGTATAGCAAGAAGATTCAGGCCTGGTTCTGATCTGTGCTAAGCAGTAACTTGGCATGTAGTGAGTGAGTCTAGGTTCTTTGCTGATGTTCTACAAGACCAGCACCTTTTTGGAGGGCTGGATTTAATAAGCATTATTAAATTAAAAATAGGTTATGAAAGAATTTTCTCTATCTTCAAGTTAAATAATGGATGGGCCCAAACTAATGGACAATATCCCTTTTCCCTGCATCATTACATTTTTAACTTAAGAAGAAAAATGCCCACTAATTGGATTCTTAAACCCTGAACTCAAACTGCCATGTCCTATATGCAACCAGGTGCTAAACTGTTTTCTGTACAAATTAATCAAATTGAATTATGGAATTATGGGTTAGATGCTTTTGTGCAGCATATTTTGTCTAATGTATAGATAATACTTTGATCAATGTTACATGGAACTTTGAGGTTAAGCAAATTTCATGCTTTGGATTTAAACTTTCAGAGGTTGAGGAATAGGTAGGATATTTCTTCTAATATTCAGTCCAAAAACAGGCTGATTGATTTACTGTTCTTTGAAGCATGGGCATTTGCAGCTTCTGGAGAGAGGCTGATGAGATAATAATGGTTTGGTCTTGGGTTTCTGTAAATTTTTAAACCTTGTTTCCACAAATTACTCAAATCATTATATATTTTTTTAGCTATTGATGATTGCTGTTAGTTTAAAACCTACTTGTAACTTATTTGAACTGTTTTGATGTACTCTACAGTGAAGATGATGACGATGACCTTCAGTATGCAGATCATGACTATGAAGTACCACAGCAAAAAGGGCTGAAAAAGATATGCAACAGAGTAAAATGGACACGTGATGAGGTAACACTTGGCCAATCAGCTTTGCTTCTGTTAGTTATAATATATTTACGCTGTATATGATCTTTTATAATTACAAATGCTGTAGTTCTTAGCTGATATTATGTCTTTAACAGGATGAAAAGTTAAAGAAACTAGTAGAACAAAATGGAACAGATGATTGGGCTTTCATTGCTAGTCACCTACAAGTAAGTGTGGATATTTTTTTTGAATAAGCCTTTTCTAATGAAGGTGTTCACCACACTGAGCAGTCAGAACTATTGTGGTAGAGGTGATATATTTCATTAGAACAAGTAGATAGTTGCAAAAACATTTCTTTATTTGCAGGCTTTCGGGCTCATGTGCCCTTCCTCAGGCAAAGGAGAATGCAAAGATTGTAAAACTATCCAGTAATTCAGGGCTGATCAGGTGGTGGCTCACAGGCTGCATATGTGCTGTGAGGGATTAAGTTGCAGCCCCTTCTCCCTTGCTGCCCCTCATGATCGATTGATCTGGCTGCAATAACAGCCAAAGCCTCCAGGTGACCACTCCCTCCTCTGGCTTACATTTTCTGCCTCTGTCCCAGGGATGCAGGGCAGACTAGCACAGCATGCGGATCTGGGGGTGAGCATAGGTGCATGGTTCAGCAGTGGGGTAGGGGGTGTCTCCATGGCCCCGGCTGGTGCCCCTGGGCACTTAGAAGTTGGACAGCTCTGAAATAATTTACCGAGTGCCTGTTTGTGCTATTAAACGATTTTCTGCTGGGCTAAGGTAGATAGGGCCGAGGTCTGTGAGAGTCTTGTCAAGTCAGACTAAGATTGATTTGAAGCAGACTTGAAAGGTGCAGGGAAGTAGCTGCATTTGTGAAGGACCAGTGCTACATTCAGGTCTGCCATTACTTCTGAAATGAATTGCTGCTTTCTGTCAGTTGCAGCCTGTGGGGCTGTTGCATTCAATCACAAAACAGGCTACTTCAATACAGTAACAAGTAAGTGGTAAGTGTAGATTGCACATGAAAGAATTTTGCTTGAAAGTAGAGGGATCAGGTTACTGAATAAAATGAAGATAAGGTATTCTGTATGAACATGGTGGAAATCTGTGTATAGGAGCTGTGGGGAAACTAGCTTTGCACCAAGTTGGATACCCGTGGTCTGTCTTCAGCTGATCAGGTGTCAGTCAGTTTTTCAAATGCACCTCCTCATACTAAAAACCCTCTCTCGTGTAGGTCATAGAATCAATGAGTTGGAAGGGACCTAGACAGATCATCTAGTCTGACCCCCTGCCATGGGCAGGAAGGAGCACTGGGGGTGGGAGGGGTCATAAGACCCCAGCCAAGTGCCTATCCAGTCTCCTCTTGAAGATTTCCAGGGAAGGTGAGAGCACCACCTCTCTGGGAAGCCTATTCCAGGCTCTGGCCACCCTTACAGTGAAGTAGTTCTTCCTAATATGTAACCTAAACCTATCCTCCCTCAGCTTGTGGCCATTGTTCCTGGTGACTCCAAGGGGG
>NW_017728992.1:128772783-128773094 GCF_001723915.1 Gavialis gangeticus | reverse complement strand
CTCAGCTTGTGGCCATTGTTTCTGGTGACTCCAAGGGGGCCCCTGGTGAGCAGACTTTCCCTGAGTCCCTGCTGCTGGCCCCTGATAAGGTTGTAGGCAGCCACAAGATCCCCCCTCAGTCTCCTCTTGTGGAGTCTGAAGAGATTCAGGTCCTTCAGCCTCTTCTCATAGGAGGCCCTCAACCATATGAGTAGCCCTCCTCTAGACCCTCTCCAGGTTCTCCACGTCCCTCTTAAAGTGCAGCGCCCAGAACTGGACACAGTACTCCAGCTGCGACCTGACCAGCGCCACATAGAGGGGGAGCAAGACCT
>NW_017728992.1:128765169-128772317 GCF_001723915.1 Gavialis gangeticus | reverse complement strand
TGCCCTGCCCTGCCCTGCCCCGTAGGGGTCCAATGTTACCCCGAGACTTCTTCTTGCTACCTATATACTTGAAGAAGGACTTCTTGTTATCCTTAATCCCAGAAGCTAATCTAAGCTCCAGTGCTGCTTTAGCCTCCCTTACCAAATCCCTACAAGCTCATTTTGAACCATTAGCTCCTTTCCTTGTTTGAACATCTATTTCAAACACTGCGCTATGGAGGAAATGGGGATTGGCTGTATTGATGGAAAATCACTGCCACTGGAATCACTGGTTTATCACTTTTTCCCTAGCTGTTTTTCTGATGAAGAAAAGAAGAGCAGTGGGGGCCAGGGAATGATGTGATCTGGTCCACATGAAACTAGCTACATGAAACAGCTGATGCTAGTGCTGGTATTGATGGTCTTGGAGATCAGCTAATGAATTATTCCTCTGTGGTGATATAGTCTTTTGGTGGCATAATTCACAGTTTTTACGCGGTACAGTTAATTTATGGCTTATTTCTTATGCAAGGCCTAAAGAGGGTGGTACACCAGTTCCAGAAATGGTGTGTTTATGCTATGTGCTCTTACAGAATTGGATAGTGCTGCTGGATACCAATACCTTTCTAAGGAGTTTGCCAAGAAAAGTAATTTGGAAAATAAATGGCAAGGTTATTAGCATTTGTGGGGGGGAGCGGGGTTTCAAAGTTGATAGAATTTTTAAAAAGTGAATCAAGAGTTTAGTTTCTTGGAGAGATGCATCAATTGCTTTATTTATGCTTTGAATGGACAGTTAGTCAAGTGACACTTGCTAGTTTCAGCAGCCATGAGGGTCAGTTTCAGAAGCGTAAGTGATGGCATAGAGCAGTGGTTCTCAACCTTTTTGGACATGAGGCACCCCTCTCTAACTTTTGTCAAATATTAAAAAACTGGTTGGTTTTATGTATTGTAGCGCTTAGTTACTACTTTATGGTGGGGCTGGGCTGTAAGGGTTGGGGATCATGCAGGCAAGGACAAGCCTGTGCTTGACTTATCTGCTTATCTCCTTACACCTCAGGGCACCCTACAAAGGATCTGGCAGCACCCCAGGGTATCTTAGCACCTTAGCTGAATTGCTAGCATAGAGTAATCCTCCATGCTTTTGGAAGTGCCATTTAGGCAATCCATTCTATCTTAGGTCCTCCTTAACTCAGTTAATCATTAATGCTAGAAAATACCTGTCTAAAGTGTTGATTATAGCTGGTGTATAAAAAGTATGAAGTGTTAACTTAAAACCAAACAGAATACCCCTCCTCCCCCCACACACATACTAGGCTGTCTAAATAGTAGAAGTGCGTCAAAATAAAACATAATTAGAGTTGATTTAAAAAAAATCTGAGTGAAATAAAATTCATCTTTTAAAATTGCAAGGCTGATTACCTTACTTTAAGTGGTATTTGAGCTTGCAAAGCTGTTGAGCATGTGCGGTACATACTGCCTGTGGTTAGATTTGTGAAACCTTTATGCATTTGAACTTTAGGATGATTCATATGTCTAAATGTGGATATTATAGGATGAACTTTTGGGCACCCAGGTGTGAAAATTTTTGCTGTCGTCTTTCCTCTTCTGCTACTCTTTAGTTTAAACTCCCTTCCAGAAAAAAAGTTTAGTTATACATGTGAAGGCAACAATGGAGACGTTTGATTGCATACGTAATTAAAATATATGGTAATACATTCTCAGAAATACAAAATGGGTTGGAGGATGACCAAGCACAATGTATATGTGGAGTTACATTGCAGAAGCCTAGTTAAAATTTGTAAATTGTTCTCAATGTATAGAAAGTTTTTTTGGAGGTAGAGGACAGACAGTAGTTTTCCATGACACATGGGAGTGAAGGATTTTCCTCCCCCCTCTAAAATAAAACAAAAGTATGCCAGCAAGAAGGAAATGAGTCAGAACTGAGGAGAGTAAGAAGGGAAACCACCCCACCCCATTGGCCGATGTAAGGTCATGATCATCAGTGGTATGATTTTCTGTGTAACTTTTAAACATTCTTAAGTGTTTGAAGCATTTATTGGATTCATATTTTGTTGGCTTGAGGATTAAATTCATCCCTAACTTTGGTACAAGACACTGGTAGCAGCAGAGGAATCAGTCTAGCAGTTTAGCTGAAAAAAGACAATATTCTGCTGTGGGACAGTGGGGAATGAGGAGGAAGAGTATAAGGGGAAAGGACCTCTACAATTGTTTGGGAAAGCAGATGGGGAGGTTCTAGTGCCCATTCTGCAAGTAAAGTAGTAGTGATGGGAAGAAACAGTATGTATCATTTCTTGCTCATAGTAATTCAAAGTACAGTTGCTTTTTACAAATTAGGCAGGCAGCATTGTTTGGAAGTAACGTAATCTCTGAAGAGATCTTTCTATAGAAAGGATTGGGAGCAGACTTTCCCTCAAAAATAAATGTTCACTTAAATGTGACCCACAGAGAGGAGAAATTCCATTTGTGTCCTTTTGATGAATAAAGGTGTGAAATAATTTTAGTTCTTTTCCTCATAGTTGTTCATTCACAGGAATTATGACACTGGAAGAGACTGAGAATTTAGTAGTACAGAGCCAGATTTTCAAGAGTGCTTTTTTGGTAGAAATTTTTAAAAGGAGATTAACTTGCTCTTTATTTCTGGGACAAAGCACTGGTATAGTTGCTCCCTAGCGGAGGGCAGGCACCAAGCCTGGAGGTGCTGCAATACCCAGTCAATGCATGGAGTGAAATAAGCTCTGAATCATTCTCCCAGCTCCAAAAATTCATTTAATATTGAAGTTATTTCATCAAGGATGTATCCATTTAAAATCTGTTCTTATCAGTTTAATAATGTTATTAGAGAATGTTAAAAATAATAGTTAATTACATACCCTTGTACAATTGGAAGAGAATGTAGGATCCTGCAAATAGTAGCTACATAATATATAATTGATATATGTTGACAACAATCTAAGACATGTAGTTAGTCATGCAGCCTACCTTAGCTTTGGGTATAGGGGCTTAAGAAGTTCTAACGCCGTGATCTTAAAACTCATTAACATTCAGTGCTTACACCTCTAGTGAATTAAAATCACGATACATGGTTAGGGTAAACTTAAGACTAATACAACCAACATAATTTTAAACATGGCAGTCCTTGCTTGTATTGAGAACTAGCCTATCTTTAACTTCACGTTTTAAGTATTTTCTGCTGTAGACAAGCTCAGCTGCACCTAAATCAAAGTGATGATAGGTACTAGGTGCTGAGCTGAATACTGCTTAAAGTTGGGCTGCTTCGATAACTGTGCATCAGTCTCCCACTCTACCCTTCATAGCTGTATATATATGTTGTTAGGTGAGTTCTAATCCTTCAGCCCACATGTGCTGTATTAATGGCAGCCAAGGTCTACTGTGGCATGTTCCACTGGTGTAGGTATTGGTTTGTCTGCCTTTAAAGATTTGTACTGTTTCAACTGCATTGATTAGTCACTGATGTGAATGTTAGTTCCAAAAAACCTCAGAAGTGTCTAAGTAGGACCTGACTTCTTTTGAAAACTTGCTCCTGACTTTTTTATGCTTTTTGACTTTTTAAAACTCTTATTTTTCCTGGTTAATACAATGTTAGTTAAGTATGACAGTATTTTAATTGTTTTTCCAGTTGAGATATAGCTATTAAAACTAAATGCTTAATAGCTCCACAGTCTTGTAACTAGCTGGAAGACAGAACTCTGTTTTAGAAAATCAGCATTCTGTCTTTTCAGGAAGAAGCTAAAGTTAGACATATGAGTTAAATTTTCCAGCAACATGAGAGAAGATCAGCTTTCTTACTTATAAGAAAATCAGGGTGAGGGGGAGCTTCTTTTTAAAAATATTTTCAGCCTGTTGGTGATGAATTAGCAAAAAAGATGAACAAGCTCTGTTTATGAACAGAAATACTGTACATCCTTTGAGTCACCTAAAATTGGATAAATAAAACAGGAGATGTGAGGTCATGAGAGAGAACTTGAGAAAAGTTCAGAAGATGAAGGTAAAAGTTTGGTTCTGAGGCAGTGGAAGTAGATGACTGTAGCTGGAGAGAAAATCATTTAGTTTTCTAAAACTTATACTGAAATAGAAAAGGATGTTGATTTAAAAGAAAATGAGTTAGCATTAAACATTTGCTTGCTTGTACCCTCCTCCTACCCCCTGGCCACCCCTTAATATAAAAAGTTTTTGGAATAACCTTTTAATGGTAATCACTTAGTTAATTCAATATTACATCTGGTATTTATCAAAATAGTTGCTGCTTGAAAATGGTTTGGAAAGCTATACAGATGTAAGGGGTGTGTTTAAGGATAGTATTTAGCTAAATCACTCTTCTAAAATAATTTCAGAATCGTTCAGATTTTCAGTGTCAGCATCGGTGGCAGAAGGTCCTTAACCCGGAATTGATTAAAGGTCCCTGGACAAAAGAAGAGGATCAAAGGGTAATGGAAATGATATTATATTGTGCTCATTTATCTTTTTTTCCCTCTATTAAAAGCTGACTACCAAGAAGTTTGTATTTGTCTTCTCTCCATAAATACCATGGCTTGGGTATCAGCACCAGATAATATATGCAAACTAATAACACTGGAATTTTCATATGGAATGTCTCCCTGAGTTTTTAAATTCCCCTTGCTCATTTGTTAGTTGAACAGATTTCCTTTGCTTTCTGAATAGACAAGACATCTGTTCTGAAGATCATAGGCCAGAATCAGGCCTGTCTTAAATTTTGTCTCTCTCTCAAACTGGAATAAGGGTGGGTTTGAAGAAAATGGGTTCTGCTGTCATGTATAAGGTATGTGAAAAGCTTTAAAAAGTTTGGGGGTTTGTGGTAGGAGGATTTAGGCTTGGTTGTTCTGTCCGTCTTGCTAGAAACTGGAGCAAAACTTGGGATGCTTGACATGACATATACCAAATATCTGAAATCTGAACATAAGTGATGCTTCTAAATTCAGATTGCTTGTTTAAATGTTTTTGTTAACATAAACTGCTTTTAAAAACTATTTGATCTCTGAATAGAGTTTGACTTGCATGGTATCTAACACCCAGGGTATTCAACCCAGCCTGTGGACCATATCCACCTCCTGGAGCTGTCATCTGGCCCACGGAGCTTCCCATGGGTCTGAAAATTTGGTGGTGAGGGAATGGTGGCAGCATGAATTGTCACTCCCCTACTGACAAATTTCTGGACCAGGAGGGAGCTTGGTGGGCTACACTGGGTGTGCAAGGCCAAAAAGTTGAACACTACTGACATAGTATGATACATCTCAACTTTTACTGGCCCAGAGCCAGCAATATTGAGCAAGAATTCTCAGCGAAGCTTATTGACCTGAAAATAGGACCTGACTTACGAGACTCTACTACTTCCTGTTTTGGAGCCAGCCTAGTGCAAGGTGTCTCAGCATAGCACTGCTTTGTGCCTTCTACTTGCACCCTAACTTCGCCAGAATATATTTTTCTAGGGTTAGGGTTTCTTTATAATGTAATCAGTCTCCTCCAATTTGAGAAAAAAGAATTAATTAAAACATTCTGAAGCCTGGAACTTTTACAAAATGACTTATGAAACTGAGTCACATCTGGTTGTCTCTGTGAACCTGTTGTGTATGAGAGCATTTATTTGAAAATTTCTTTTGTTGGGGTGTATTCACGGAGAAGAATGTAAATCTTTTTTTTTCCAGCAGACTTTTCAAATACTGTCATGATTTGATTTGTCACAGGTTATTGAATTGGTTCAGAAGTATGGTCCAAAACGCTGGTCTTTAATTGCAAAACACCTGAAAGGAAGAATAGGCAAGCAATGCAGGGAGAGATGGCATAATCATCTCAATCCTGAGGTAAAGAAATCTTCATGGACAGAAGAAGAAGACAGAATAATTTATGAAGCTCACAAGCGCTTGGGAAACCGGTGGGCTGAAATTGCTAAGCTTCTCCCTGGAAGGTGCTTTTTAACTTTCTTTTTCTCATTAGCACTTGAAATTCAGTCCTTATGGAGTTCTTTCCAAAATCTATGTACTTTAGAAAGCTATGTAATTTAGTCTAAATGTGAACCATTTTGAAGTGTGCCGACATTTGAAAATTTTGCTTGAAAACTCCCTTCCCCCAGTGAAGCTTAGCTCTTCCCATTAGCGATTTCTTATAGTTAACTAATGCAACTAATGAGAAGGGTGCTAAAACCACAGCACATTAGCAGTTTGTGATACAAGCTTTAAATGAGTTATTAGTTAGGTATATTTATCCAATAAATAAGATACTTAGGCCACTCCAGGGCAAAAGTATTGCCAGGCTATGGTATGCCTATTTTTATATTTTAAAGAGATCATTAAATATTATGGAGAAATATATACTGGTATTTTTTGAGTATCAATACATTTAAAAAAAACCAAAAAAACCTAAACAAATGTAAATGGTAAATCTCACTAGTACTCTAATATTATAAAAAATGAGGCTCTGTTTCTTATCTGGCATCTCATTTTTATAACCTTTTCCCCATAGTGTACCTAATCTTCAATACATTCTGAACATCTTGTTTGTATTAGTTATAAATTATTTGCCCAGATAACCAGCTTCAGTTGAACTATTGGTATAAGTGCTCAACAGTGTAAGTAATGGACTCACTAACTGTTCATTTCTATTATATGTCCTGAAATGTAGTCTAAAAGCCCACTTAATTCTTATGTTATTCTTACTCTAAGACTACTCTTGACTTCATTGATGCTATTTGAGCTAGGTGACACAGCATGAGTAACAACAAAAAGATCTAGCATAAATGTACTATAATTAGATGAGAACTCCTGATATATTTTTGTGTGATTGTAGTTTTTCTATTTTTTTAAATGTCTTACGTTATAGGACAGGGGTTGGTGATCATTTTTTGAGGGCGTGGGGAGCCCTTTGTGACTCAGTGCTCACTGAAGGCTGCAAATCTTCACCTCCCTAGCATGACCAGCTGCCTACACTTACCCTTACTGCTGTTCTCTAATCCCTCTGCAGTAAGTGTAAGTGTAGATGTGGTGGAGCCAGCAGGCTTTGCAGTGCAGGGGAGCACTGGGAAGGGGATGGGCAGCACAGTGCAGTTTCATGAGATTGATTTAATAGATTTCATAGATATTAGGGCTGGAAGGGACCTCATAAGATCATCAGGTCCA
>NW_017728992.1:128764229-128764756 GCF_001723915.1 Gavialis gangeticus | reverse complement strand
CCATAGCCTCTCTTTGTAGGGTCTGCCCTGCTGTCCCCAAATCATGTGGGTGGACCTCCTCTGGACCCTCTTGATCCCTCCTGAAGTGCAGTGCCCAGAACCAAACACAGTACTCCAGCTGTGGCCTGACCAGTGTCACATAGAGGGGGAGGATCACCTCCCTGGTCCTGCTGGAGATGCATCTGTGGATGCACGACAAGGTACGGTTAGCCCTACTGACCGTGACCTCGCATTGTCGGCCCATGTTCATCTTGGAGTCAATAATGACTCAGATCTCTTTCTGCCACTGTGCTGTTGAGGAGGGAGTTTCCCAGCTTATAAGTGTGCTGCTGGTTCCTACTGCCCAAGTGCAGCACCCTGCACTTGTCAGTATTGAAACCCATCCTATTTTCATTAACCCACCCCTGTAATCTGTTCAGGTCCTACTGTAATCTGTCCTTCCCTACTAGTGTGCCCACCTCACCCCAAATCTTGGTATCATCAGCAAATTTAAACAGGCTGCTTTTCATCCTGTCGTCCAAGTCACT
>NW_017728992.1:128757787-128763920 GCF_001723915.1 Gavialis gangeticus | reverse complement strand
ACTTTTTATTATCTTTGATCCTTGATGCTAGCCCTAGCTCCATATCTGCCTTAGCTTTTCTAACAGCCCCCCTACAGACCTGAGTGGTGGAGGCATACTCCTCTTTGGTGATAGGGTCAAAGGATCCCAGCAAATAAGCGTCCAAATATTTCTTGAGTCCAGAGTAGGTGGTTGCACTATCTCTTGGGGGAGTCTTTTCCAGGCCTTAGGGGCTCGGACAGTAAAGAAGTCTTTTCTTATGTCCAGCCCAAAATGGTCTTGCATGAGTTTGTGACTGTTGAACCTTGTCATCCCTCAGGGTGCTCTGGTGAGCAGGCATTCCCCCAGATCCTGATGCACACCCCTGATGCACGTCTCTGGATCGAGATGCATCAGTAGATGCAAGGCAGAGTTTTGTTTGCTTTGCTAGTTGCGGTATCGCATTGGTGGCTCATGTTCATCTTATGGTCAGTCATGACCCCCAAGTCTCTTACACTCGCTAGCACCACAACTGAAGCATTGCCAAGCCTATAAGTGTGATGCAGGTTCCTGCCCCCTGCTCCCCAGGGGTAGCACCTTGCATTTCTCCATATTGAATGCAATCAGGTTTTCATCCGCCCACCTTGCTAGTTTGTTGAGGTTGGCCTGGATCACCAACCTATCCTCAAGTGTGGATATTCTTCCCCAAAGTTTGGTGTCATCAACGAACTTAGCCAGTCCACTTCTGACACCAGTGTCCAGATGGTTTATAAAGACATTAAAGAGTACAGGTCCAAGAACGGAGCCTTGTGGGACACCACTAGTCTCTGAGTGTCATGTTGAGTTGGTTTCATCAACTACCACTTCCTGGGTTTGACTTCAGATCCAGATATCCAAATTTCCCCCGTGCCAGATTCTGGACCTCTTTGTAGGCTGGATCTAGCTTATGGGCCATAAGTTGCCGACCCCTGTTTGTTTTACCTCCTTTCAATATTTGAAAAGAAAATTAAAATAAAAATTCAACATCATCATGTGATATCTGATTGTTTTTGAGGTATCCAAGAAAGAGATCTTTCAGATGAACAGAGCTGACCGAGGAAAATTTGAGGCTTCAGTTTTACAGGAAATTGATATCTTCTCAATTTGGAAATTCAGGGTAAAAATGCCTCCTTGTCATGTTTTGAAAAGAAAATATATCTCCAGGAACCTGCTGATTTGAAATCAACATTCTTGTCAGTTTCATTATTGGTTATTAACAATGTAGATTTCAGTCAGCAGTTGCCAAGACATTCATTGTTTATGGCTTGGGGGAAGCTCCCTCTTGTGGGATTCCTCAGTTCCAGGCTTGTCCTTAGGCTCTGGACCCTGAAAACCCACAAAGAACTTCTGGAACCATGGTTCTGTAGCAGAGAATTTGGAAGCCCTAAAAAGGAGGGGTTGTATGCAGCTCTGGATCCTAGAAGGCCTGTGGTACTGGGTAGTCGGTGCTTTCTAAAGCCTAGATATGCCTGGAAGCCCACTAGGGGACCAGGTAACTTCTGTGAGAATTGCCTGAGATCTGATAAAAGTTGGAGGAACAAGAGATGACTCCACAATTATTCTGTGAATCAACATTTTCCAACTGTTTCCTGTTTTGTTGGAAAATGTTATGACCAGTTTTACCTGCCACTTAAAAGAGCAATAAAACATGAGATAAGTGGAGAAATTTACAAAATCTGTACAGTTACATAACTGCTGTACTTGCTCCTAAAATATTATTAAATTATCTTCCTGCAACATGATTTTGTTTTAGGACAGACAATTCAATCAAAAATCATTGGAATTCCACTATGCGAAGAAAAGTGGAACAGGAAGGGTACTTACAAGATGGCATCAGGTCTGAGCGACCTAGTTCATCAAAACTTCAACACAAATCCTGTGTCAGTGTGGAACATTTGCAAACTCCAAATCAGTTTTACATACCAGTTCAGGCACATGTAAGTATCATAAAATTTGCATACAAAAATTAATTTATCCTAGTGTAGAAAAGTATACTGTAAGCATACCATAAAATTGAAGATGGAAAGGAACACCATCAATTTAGATTTGACTTCAAGTTTTGTAACAAGCAATTTAAAAAACCTCAATATGACACAGAATATTTCCAAGATTTGTTTTTAAATTCATTGGATTTCAGTTGCCTTTAAATTGAAACTCTCTTACAAGTGTTTTTTTTTAACTTGAACCCTACAATTGTAAGAACTTGGAAGGGAAGCTGGTTTCTCTGTTTCACAGTTTACTTAGCATGAAAAAAGAGAATCAAAGTCTTAGCAAAAAACACACTGAGTTCAGTTTAATGTTTATCAAGTATTACTGATGTAAGTAAGCATATTTATTTAAAATATTTAAAAAATGAAAGTTGCTTTCAAATGTAATAGAATTGCCTATTTCATCCTTCTGTTTTTCAGCCAGTGGTTCTCAATCAGGGTGATGTAGTACTCTTGGATCCTGCCAAGGGTGATCTGAACTACCATGCAGTGTTAGCATTGTTAAGTGTGTTGTACAAACATGATTCACAAGATAAACTCAAATAAGAATCCATAGCGTCAAAAACATTTTGACCTGTTGTAGTCTTTCTGCGTTCTTTGCAGCCTATGCCATGGTTCTAACAAGGGATGCCTTGAATCTAAAAAGGTTGAGACCCTCTGGTTTAAGCCAAAATCTAGCTACCTGGTTTTGTGATGCAATAGTTTCAGTTTCTGAATTATTCTTTGGGTATGAAAACAAATTAATTTGCAAAATGGAAGATTCTTGAAATGAAGCTAACTTTCAGTCACTTTAGGTTTTTTTTAACCTGTGGTCAAAACTATACTTCTCACTAATATTAAAACAAAAAGTTTACAAACTGCTCTATAAACATAATTTTATAATGTGTAAAGGTGATTTCCTATTTTGTTTAGATTCCAGGATACCAATATGCATCATCGGAAGGCAGCTGTATAGAACATATCCCAGCTTCTGCCAACTTTATTCAGGTAATTTCATGTATAATAGCCAATAAAAATCTTTATGCCAACTTTAAGACATCACTTGATTCAGTTAAATGATCAGTATTCTACTTTAGACTCCTTTACACAGGTGCAGCTCCAGCAACTATCAGAGTTCATCTCTGCATAGAATTAAACAAGCAAAAGCTTAACATGCTGGTGTCCTTTTAGCATATTCTATAGTACCATTGCTCCCATAGGTACTTTCATTAGAGGTAGAAGAGTGGAATTTTAGTAAAGAAACCTACTGTGCTTACTGATGCAAACCATACTAGTAACTTGAATATTACAAAGCTTTTGTCTGTATTGAGCATTGGAATCATGTTAAAACTGTTTGACAACCTTATTCTAAAATGGGTGTCAAGCATGGTTTTTGTAGTTTCCATTTCTGCTTCCACTATGTGCAGGATGAAAGAGAGTAGAAATCTAGATAGTAAATGAAAGCTTTGATTATGTACCGCAAAAGTAACAGCTTCTTTCTAAAATAACCATTTCAGCAGCCATTTATTGATGATGATCCTGATAAAGAAAAGAAAATAAAGGAACTTGAGCTGCTGCTTATGTCAGCTGAGAACGAAATCAGAAGAAAGAGAGTATCATCTGTAAGGACTGTATTTATATAAGTAATCTATTGCATTTGCTTTTCTGAGATTAAGAATTAATCTGCAATTTTAGCTGTTGCTGTTTGCATAATGGGATCTTTTAATCTGCTGCTCTAAAAGTGATCAAACTTGGCATCCAGGGTGAAATTCAATTTGAAGCATACACATTATTTTGTTTAATAAATTATTTTTAATTTGAGATTAATTACTGTCAGCCTAGTCATAAACTTTCTTCAGAATCTAAAGAAGTAACTTTTAAATACCTTGATTAACCTGCTACTTTTTTCAATCAGAATTTAATACCCAGTCCAGCAATTTAGTAATCTTGTTGGCTTCAAAGGGATAACACATGAGTAATGACTACAGAGTTGTATGGATATACAGATGGAAATGAAATATGCTTATTTCCTTAAACTTTTTAGTTTATCAACAGACACAGTGAAAAATCCATATGACTTGTCCAATATAATCTCTACCACCGACTTGCACAAAATAAACTGAACTTGCACAAAAAAAAGTGAAAATTTCTGGTCCTGATGGGGGGTGCTGGAAGAAACTGAGCCTGTGTGTTTATACTATTTAATGTTAACATGTCCCTAAAAGTTTTTGAACAATTTCTTTCTTTCTTTTTTTTTTTAAAGCAAACCTTAACCTGGAGTGGGGGAAGTAATGAAGTCATATTTGCAGATGACACAAGTACTTAGGCCATGGACATGTGTTGCACTTGTGCTATAGAAGTTAAGCAGACAGGTCTGCATGTGCTCTGTACACTAAAGAAGTGGCAAAAGGACCAGAGTTGTCCATTTTCCTACCCTCCCCCTCCCAGGGACCAGAGACTGCAGTGTACTTCCTGACAGGCTTCCCTCCCTCAGTGGTAGGGAGCAGAGCCACAGGACCAAGTAATGCTGTTACACTCCCTGGCGGAAGAGCATGCCATTTTATACCTGCACTGTGATTTTTTTTTTTTTTTTTTTTTTTTTTTGGTAGCACGCCACCTGGGGGTTCATGTCTGTCCATGCTTCTAGTGCAGTGCTTCCCAAACTTTTTTTTCCTTGGCGTGACCCCATTTATGTCCCCATTTCCTTAGCATGACCCCATTTACTCAGCATGGTCCCTCACTTCCTGCCCACAGACCTGTGGAGGGGGGAAGGAAGTGGGCTGTCCGTTTCAGGCTTGGGGCTTCCCCCCCCCCGCCCTCCCCCTCCCCCGGGGGGCTCTGCAGACCAGTGGGCACTACCCAGAGCAGGATGGAGGGAGTGTTGCACCATGTCATGCTGCACTGTCATGGCTGTCAAGCTGAGGTGCCCCCTGCTCACTCAGCAGCAGCATGAGCACAACTGCACCACTGCCATACCTCACTTTGGCAGGCATGGTGGTGCAGCACTGCCTTCCACAATGGGTCCCACCCACTGGGCTGCAGATGCAGCTGCTGCTCAGAGCTGGTGCAGCCCAGCTGCAGCCCCACACCCACTGTAGGAGCAGGAATCTCGGGGCACATTTATCGTGACCCCATCTGCTGATGTTGTGACCCCCTGTTAGGGTCATGAACCACATTTTGGGAACTGCTGCTCTAGTGCTATATATTTGTAGTGTTTCAAAGTACTGCAGCACCTATAGCACTAGAAATGTAGTGTGTATTCATGGACTTAGGTTAGGCAGGACCATAGGTGCCAACTCTTCTTTATTTTTTGCTGGGTGGGGGAGCAAGCCTAAGATGTTGGCTGCCCCCCATGCAGCAGAGCTGAGCAGAGCTGAGCAGAGCCCATGCCCTCCCCCCAGGAACTCTGTGCTGCCTTGGTGAGGTGCCCCCTGCCTGCCCAGCAGCAGTGGGGGACACAACTTTGCACTGTTTCCCTTGCTGCTGCTGCTGCTGCTGCTGCTGCGCAGGTAGGGGGTGCCTTGCCATGGTGGCTTAGCTGGCATGAGGCTTCTGGGGGGAGGGCAGCAGGGAGGGGATCCCCAAAGCTGCAGCTGGCAACCTGAATCTGTCCCTGCCCTGTGTACAGATTTGGGGGCCATGATGTCCTCCCCAGGAGTGCTGCTGTGGCAGGGAGCTGCCTTCCCCACCCCTGGACAAATTGCCTGTGGCTCTGTCCTGCACCCTCCCCAGCTCCCATGCACTGCCCTGGCTGGGCAGCGCCTGCAGATCCAGCCCCTACTTCATAGATTTCATAGACATTAGAGCTGGAAGGGACCTTGGAAGATTATCGAGTCCAGCCCCCCGCCCGAAGGGCAGGAAGTCAGCTGGGGTCATAGGATCCCAGCAAGATAAGCATCCAATTTACTCTTGAAGGTGTTCAATGTCGGTGCTTGAACCACCTCCGATGGCAGGCTATTCCAGACCTTGGGGGCTTGGACAGTAAAGAAGTTCTTCCTTATGTCCAGCCTGAAATGGTCTTGCAGTAGTTTATAACCATTCGACCTCGTCATCCCCTGGGGCGCTCTGGTGAACAAATGTTCCCCCAGATCCTGGTGGTCACTCCTAATAAACTTATAGGTGGCCATCAGATCACCCCTGAGCCTGCACTTTTCCAGGCTGAAGAGTCC
>NW_017728992.1:128749217-128752787 GCF_001723915.1 Gavialis gangeticus | reverse complement strand
TCATGTTCATCTTGTGGTCACTCCCCACTTTGCTGTGGGGGCCTCAATGTGCCTCCCCTCTTCATAGACGTACCTGCAGGAAGCTGGGAGAGCTGCTTTCCACCGCTGCCTGGGGCTGTATTCCTGGCAATGTGCAGTGTGTGCGTGCACACCCATGCATGTCTGTGCCTGATCTCCCCCCACCCCCCTGCATCCTGCTCCTTGAAGGCTGAAACTCTGCCAGCCTGCAAGGGGAAACCTGCCGTTTCCTGCATTTTTCCACAGTGAATGGAAAAACCAGATACCTGCACGATACTGAGAATCTGGGACCAATGCTGTCCTGGAGTCATGCAGCCTGGGACTGGGACTTGATGTTCCCGTTTTGTGACTGTACCACCCAGTTAGGGACAGGTGATAACCCTACCGTCTTCCCAAGGTGGGGGGGAGGTTGGGCCCTTGGGCCCCGACATACTTGGTGCCTATAGGCAGGACTGCAGAAGGAATTTCAGATATGGGCAGGACCGCAAAGAACCTGGATATGTAGGAAACACTATTGCAAATGTGTGCTCCTGATTAAATACAAAGGAATCTGTGTTTACCCTATAAAGTTCTAAATTATAGTATCAAGAAATACTTCCAGCAAGAGGCTGCTTTTTGTAAACCTATGCTTGATGCCTGCCCTTTTCTTGACCACAGCTGCACAAAGTTACAATGGATAAGAAATGGAGTAGACTAACCCAGCATTGGTGTCTCCATTTTAAAAATGATATTGCAGAAGAGGTTTGGAGAAAAGTGGTGAAAATAATCCAAGGCCTGGAAAATGCTGTTCTGAAAAGATGAGGATTGTTTACTGTAGAAAGCAGAAGAGGGAACGGGACACGATGAAAGTCTGAGTTACAGTATTTCAGTTACATTCTTAGTTCTGTTTAGTTTGTACTCAGCACTCCCTTACAAGGAGCATTCTTATATCTTCTAAAGATTCGTAAGTTCTTATATGCAGTTCACTATGACTTTGTATTCCAAGTCATTGGTGATATCTTTTATATGCTGTTAACTGTCACCTAAATCAGCAAAGGAAGAACAGGAACTGCTCTTTTATTTGTATTAAAATGCAAGAACAGGGCTAGAAATGGACATCACTAAATGAAGCATATCGACTGTGCCAGCACAAAAGACTTTGCCCATTGCTGTGCAGCACAAACAGGCAAGACAGTGGGCAACATGTTTTTCTGGGTCTTGAGGAGCCTTGTCTTGCAAACCTTATAAATTCCTGTGCAGGATCAGGCCCCTCAGACTCTGGGATCTCCTGCCTGACTTTTCCCACTTACCAGTATGCTCTCCCAGGATCTCTGGGGCACTTCCTGTTAAGCAGGGTAGGTTGGGCAGGTGCTCCCAGGGCTTAAGGGCCCTGATCCTGCTTGGGAATTCCTAGGTCTCTCAAACCCCCAGAACACCTTCCTGGGGCAGCTGGAGAGTGTGGGCAGCTTTGGGCTGCTGGTGCTCTCCCATCGCAAAGTAAACAGACATTCACTGCTGAAGAGTGGCACAAATTGGTATCACCTTTGTCATGGTATGACGAGCAATGTAGACATCTTCATGGTGGCACAAAGACCAAGCAAACATTTTTAAGGTGGCACAAAATGAACAAAAGTGACAAAAGGCCTTATCTCTTTCCACCCCTAGGGATTGGCTGGTGGAAGTGAAAAAGCTGCAGATTAAAAACAAAATGAATGCAACATTTAACTGCACAATGGAAGTTGACCCAGAAAGTAGAATCCAGGAACTTGGCATGTTTCCAAAAAAGTTGATTACTAATCTGGTTATCAAGACTATCCAGTTACATCTCTTCTAAAGCTTCACCCATGAATAAATTGCATGTTTCAGGGTTTAAGGTGTTCTCTTATACGTCAGGATACTTGGGTAGCTGGGGGAAAGGGAGGAAGAGGCAGGGAGAGTAAGAACTGATTATTCCATGGCTGCATAATGTAGGGTTCTTCTGAAACCTTTGTTTCTGGGCACTGTCAGATGCTGTACTAGATGGAACTCATCTGATCAGTTTCCCGTGTTTCTGAGTAAACGTTGCAATGTTTTGCTGCTGCATAAGAAGCTGGTAGTCAAGGAGACTATAAACAAAAGTGAAAATCTACTGCTTGCACTGTAAGTAATGCGGCAAAATAGTTTAACAATAATGTATTTCACTTTTTACTAATCTATACTCATAAATTTGATCTTGCTGCTAGGGTGACTAGACCTGTTTCTTAATCTGAATTTATCTTTTGAAACATGCAGATAATTTGGTACATTTGCTCAGGAGTAGGGGAAATTTACATAACTGATTACCTTTGAATACAAGCTATAATGAACTGTGCATAACATTTTTAATTTATGAATCTTTATAAGATAAAGGAATACATCTTATAAGAGAAAAAATGTTGAGTGTGAAATAACAAGATATAATGGCCTAATGCCAAACGTACTTTTAGTGGGAGAAGGTAGAGATTACTGACATGAAGAAAATGATTGCAGGGTACCTCCACTAGAGAATAATAAATGAATGTCAGCATTAGTTGGATCCAAAACAATCTGTCCATAAGTCTGTCTTATGAAACTTACCAGCAACACGCAATTTCAGATTTATTTCTAACTTCAATAAATGATTGATACATTTCTTTATACTTATAGCAAACTGCAAGTTTGTCCAGTTGGTCTGGAAGCTTCATCATGGAAGACAGTGTATCTAATACTCTAAATAACCTTGGGGAGCAGACAGGCGAGTTTTATAGCATGGATGAAGCCCAGGGTGCTTCTCTTCAGCAGAATTCACCGACCAAGTACTTGGCTGTGGAGGCAAATGCAGTGTTGTCATCTTTACAGACTATTCCAGAATTTGCAGAAACACTAGAGCTTATTGAATCTGTAAGTCTGGATATGTGTGAACATTTTCTTCTCTTTTTTTCAATAAAGATGTAATGTTTGAATATTAAATGTTGTGAATTACCAATTAAAGTGCTAAGTACATAGAATGCATTTCAATTACATTATATAGTTCTTGTTAAGTATGGTTTCACTTGGATTGAGCCCTTGCTTTGTTAGCTGTCATGCGTTTAAAGCTCTATATAGCTCTCTATTGATCTTTGTCTAAAATTCTAGGATTTTCCCAAGAAGTATAGGAAAAATAATTTATCCAGAATATAATAAACTTTTAAACTATAAGCCCTGATATAAAATGTAAATGTACAACTTGGATTTAAATACCAGACATATTTGGTCATTAGAACCAAGAAAACAATATCAGCTGTATCATACTACTTCTATCCTGACCTGTAATGTATATTAAAAAATATAGGGTGGATGAGGGGATGGGTAGAGAATGAAGTATAAATGAAGGTTTAAAATGTTTTTTGTGTGAAAAGTTATACTAAACAA
This sequence comes from Gavialis gangeticus, assembly GCF_001723915.1. Taxonomy (NCBI): domain Eukaryota; kingdom Metazoa; phylum Chordata; order Crocodylia; family Gavialidae; genus Gavialis; species Gavialis gangeticus. Next base: position 128,749,382 of record NW_017728992.1, on the reverse strand, counting down.
CAGTGTGAATTCTTCCAGTGAATTATGAATGGTTTAAAAATCTTGAGTACCATGTAATCTCAAATTGAGAGAATCTTGCTGACCTGAAATGTTATGAATGCAACTTTAAGGTCCTGAAATTCCTGATTATTTTTTTTTGGGGGGGGGGGGGGGGGGGGGGGGGGG
>NW_017728992.1:128743303-128749134 GCF_001723915.1 Gavialis gangeticus | reverse complement strand
GGGGGGGGGGGGTGCGTGGGGAGGAGATCACTTTTACATAATTCAAAATTTAAAGCAAATGAGAGGCTGTTTCCTGTCTGAATGTCTCCTATCCTTATCCCTTAGGATCCAGTAGCTTGGAGTGATGTTACCAGCTTTGACCTTTCAGAAGCTGCTACCTCCCCTGTTAAGCCTGCTCCAGTAAAATTAATGCGGATTCAGCACAATGAAGGGGCAACAGAGTGCCAGTTCAATGTTAATGTTATGTTTGATGGAAAAAAAAATAATAGTAGCAGTGGAGAAGAGGAGGCGATTCTTTCTCCACCTCCTACTATAGCCAAGTTCAGCACTCCACCTACAATCCTGAGGAAGAAAAAAAGATTAAGAGTTGGACAGTCACCAGCGAATGAAATGAATGATGGCTTTTCTAATGATGCTGTCAATGCTGCACTAAAACAAACACCAGTGAAAACACTACCCTTTTCCCCATCACAGGTAATACCCATTTTGCTGTGTATTGTATTGCATTATGTGTGTTGTTGGGTTTTTTTTTCTTTCAACATAACCTCAGAGGTCAGGATTGAGAAGATAAATTACAGGTTGTGCTTTTAAATACATATTGGCTTAGTTGAGTGCATTAGGAAACCTCTTTTATCAGATTTTTTTAAAAGACCTGTTAACCCTTTAAAATGGAAGAAATGGGTTTCTGAAGATTGGAAAACTTGTTGATTTCTTGGACTGACTTTTACCTTAGTACAAGGTGGTTAAACTACACCTTTCTTTCCATAAAATGTGGTGATTTGGACATAGCCATGGCTCTAGAGCATAACCAGTTCAAGTGCCAGTAGTAAAATGACCACATTTTAGGACAGAGGAGTATAGAGTGTAATTTAAAAACCAAACTGTTAGATAAATCACATATAAAACAATTAGTTGCTATTTTGAGCAACAGCATAGGAGACTATGGTAAATTAATTTACTGGATATTTTTTATCTTTATTTAGTTTTTCAATACATGCTCTGGAAATGAACAGTTCAACCTTGAAAATCCTGCATTTACATCCACTCCAATTTGTGGACAGAAGGTCCTTATCACAACTCCTCTCCACAAGGAAATGACACCGAAAGATCAGAAAGAAAATGCAGGGTAAGTTTTTATATTTAAGGCTGTGATGTTAAAATAAAAGCAAGACTTGGAAACTGTACAGCTGTGTTTAATGTGTTTTGTATGCAAACATAAGTTGACCTTTTTTTTTTCTTTTTGATTTAACTAACAAAAAATTATATCCTTTAAATCTCTACCTTTTTTAATGCTGTACTAAATTTAACTTAATCTAGGTATACTTGGTTTAATGCATGGTATAGCTCATTACTTCCTTGTTTATTCAATATACAATACAGATACGCAGTCAAAATCTGAAGCTTTTTAAAAATGCTTGTCTAATATAATTCATTTTCAGATTTATCATATAACTGGTTTAGCAGCACTAACAGTTAATGTGTACATCTTTCTCTGCTTATTTAGTTTTAGAACTCCAACAATTAGAAGGTCTTTGCTGGGTACTACACCAAGAACTCCAACTCCTTTTAAGAATGCTTTAGCTGCTCAGGAGAAAAAATATGGCCCCCTCAAAATTGTGGTATGTGACATTCATTGTTTTTAGTTTTTGTTTTATTTCCCCTCAGTATAAATGCCAGCTTAATTTACAAAATACTGAGTTCAAAGTGAGCCTTAGTACCAACATAGTAGTGAATTTTTAGTACTGTTGAAAGATGCTAGCTCAGTAAATGGAACTGGAATAATCTTCTCTATCTCCAGAACTTAATATAGTATGAAGCAGCAATGGTGCCAGCTTCCTCATGCTGCCGGACAAATTTCTGTACTCACGTGTTGGTAGTACCACCCTATGAGACTTAGTTTCCATATTCATTCAGTCCATATTCTTTGACTGAGGATTTGATTTTTTTTTTTTTTTTTTTTTTTCCCCCTCTGTTCTGATATTACTTGAAAACTATCTGGACACTGGTGTCAGAAGCAGACTGGCTAAGTTTGCTGATGACACCAAACTTTGGGGAAGAATGTCCACACTTGAAGATAGGTTGGTGATCCAGGCCAACCTTGATAGACTTGCAGGATGGGTGGATGAAAACTTGATGGCATTGAATATGGAGAAATGCAAGGTGCTCCATCTTGGAGCAAGGTGCCGCATCACACTTACAGGCTCAGCAGTGCTACACTCACTAGCACTATGGCTGAAAGAGACTTGGGGGTCATGATTGACCACAAGATAAACATGAGCCACCAATGCAATACTGCAGCAGGCAAAGCGAACAAAATTCTGGCTTGCATCTACCAATGCATCTCAAGCAAGACCCAAGATGTCATCCTCCTGCTGTACTCGGCCTTGGTGAGGCCGCAGCTGGAATACTGCATCCAATTCTGGGCTCCATAATTCAGGAAGGACGTGGAGAAGCTTGAAAGAGTCCAGAGAAGAGCAACGTGCATGATCAGAGGGCAAGAGAGAACAGATCTTATGAAGAGAGTGTGCAAGCCATAGGACTCTTCATCCTGGAGAAGCGCAGGCTCAGGGGTGACTTAGTGGCAGCCTAAGGGGTGTTCATCAGGATCCAGGGGAACGTGTGTTCACCAGAGCACTCCTGGGGATGACAAGGTCCAATGGTCACAAACTCTTGCAAGACCATTTTAGGCTGGATATAAGGAAAAACTTCTTTACTGTCCAAGCCCCCAAGGCCTAGAACAGACTGTCTCCAGAGGTGGTGCAAGCACCTACTCTGGACACCTTCAAGAAACATTTGAATGCCTATCTTGCTGGGATCCTTTGACCCTAGCTGACTTCCTGCCCCTTGTGCAGAGGCTGGACCTGATGATCTTGCAAGGTTCCTTCTACCCCTAATGTCTATGAAATCTATGAAAACAGAGAACTCTCACTAAGTAATATCTTTTGAATTAAGCCTGTGGTAATTTCATAGATTTCATAGACATTCGGGCTGGAAGGGACCCCGGAGGATCGAGTCCAGCCCCCTGCCCAGGGGCAGGAAGTCAGCATTGATCATAGGATCCCAGCAAGATAAACATCCAAAAGTGTCTTGAAGGCGTTCAAAGTGGGTGCTTGAACCACCTCCAGCAGCAGTCTATTCCAAACCTTGGGGGCTCAGACAGTAAAGAAGTTCTTCCTTATGTCCAGCCTGAAATGGTCGCAGAGCAGTTTGTTACCATACAATCTCGCCTTGAGGCGCTGTGGTGAACAGACGTTCCCCCAGATCCAGGTGAACACCCCTAATAAACTTATAGGTGGCCATCAGATCACCCCTGAGCCTGCACTTTTCCAGGCTGAAGAGTCCCATGGCTCTCAGCCTCTCATCGTAAGGTCTGTTATCCTGACTTCTGATCATGCAGGTGGCTCTCCTCTGTACTCTCTCAAGCTTCTCCACATCTTTTTTGAATTGCGGAGCCCAAAACTGGACGCGGTACTCCAGCTGCGGCCTCACCGAGGCCGGTACAATGGGAGAATGACATCCCGGGATTTACTTGAGAAGCATCTATGAATGCAAGCCAGTGTTTTGCTTGCTTTACTAGCTGCAGCATCACCTTGAAGGCTCATGTTCATCTTGTGGTCAATCATCAAAAATTTTTTATTTTTACCTAAATGAAAATGAGTCTAAAATATTTTATTATAATGCTTTGGGGTTTTTTGTTTTGGAACCAAACCCCTTTTCTAGGCAGGGGATGAACAGGTGTTTTTCTTCCAATTACAAGGTCTCATAACAAATGAACCTTTGGGGTAGTATAGGTGCATGTAGGTGTCTTCAGTATTTTAGGAGACGGTTGCATTTCTACCTTGAAAGCAAGCCCTTATGTAAACTGGTACAGCATGAAGTCTGTAGGAGTTAAGTCTTCATGTTGCTTGAATTTGGTCCTTAGATTATGTTAGATCAACAAAAAAGACTACCCTTGTACTTTGCTCTCAATACTGTTCTTTATATGTTCTTTATATGCAGTGTCTTTCATCATCTTTAGGTTGGTTGGTTGGTCTGTCTGTCTTTTAGATTAATCTAAGAGCTTCTAGACACTCAGAGTTTATGAGATTAACCCACATTCCTGCATAGGACTTTGTAGTTGCTTTTGATTCTTCTGGTTGTGGGTGGTTTCTCTTTGCTGCTGTGACTATTCATAGTTTCATACAACTATTTTAAATGAATTACTTCTGCTGCTCTTACAGTTTCGCCTTCTCGTATGCTAATGTACAGGAACAATTTGAATTAAGTAAACTTTCACTTTCCTGTTGTGACCCTCTTTCCAGTCTAGTTATGCTGACTGACTGTTTCTCCTCTTGCAAACAGGGAAGGTAGCTTAGATTTTGTGCTAGATTAAGCACCACCCTTGTTACCCTCACTGCGGATTATCTCAAAAGTAGCTTGGTACTTTTTTGATATGGACATCTGATTTAGTTAAAAAGTGAAATTCTGGCATTAAGTGGAATTTTCTTTTTGTTGGTATGCTAATGGGGCATCTGTTTATGGTTATGTGGAATTGTGCTTCGTTTTATGTCGACTAAGATCTTTTATACTGTCAAAGCATCTATACAAATTCCTTCCTTACAGCAATCTTATATTTATAGTGTGATGGTTTGTTTTTTTTTTAGATGCATCATCCCAGTCATGTGGGTGTAGTTTGTACTGGGAAATAGTAAACAAAATTGCATGCATGTCCAATAATTTATGCATCCAATTGAAAATAGTTTTGAAGTCAACATTCCAATAGTTTGTGTTACCAATTAATATGACCTGGTTGGAAGAAAATAAATTTTAACCAAAGGCATCATGACTGACTGTGTAGTTGTTATGAAAGGTCCCTCTTTGGAGTTATCTTGCTTTAGTTTACATTTAATTGCATGTAGCTAAAAAACAGTGTGGAGTAATATGATATTCTAAAATTGGTTCTGCCTTCAACAGTTGAACTGTAGTAATTGGGTACATGCTAAATTGTTGGTAATTCCCTTAGTTTTCTCACCTCCCATAGAATATATAATAATGTCTGTAGTAATCTAAATGAATATAGTTAATGCGGTGAACTAGTAATTGATTTTTCTGTTTGTGTTCCTATATTCCTCCTTGTGTTAACTTAAAATTAGTCGCAACCACTTGCCTTCTTGGAAGAAGATATCAGAGAAGTTTTAAAAGAGGAAACTGGAACAGACATATTCCTCAAGGAGGAAGATGACTCTGTCTATAAAACCTGCAAGCAAGAGGTAATGTTGCAGTAACTACTGTAGTGTAGAAAGGAAAAAATGTCAACTTCTATAGTAACTTTTCAATTTTTTTTCTTTTATTTAAAAAAAAAAAAGCACACTTCTAGTAAGAAAGTCAGAAAATCATTGGTCTTGGATCCATGGGAAAAAGAAGAACTTGGTGCCCAACTCTTCACAGAAGATAATGGTTTGGATGTGCAGGTTGGTCTACCAGTAAATAGTACAGCTCAGCGAAATTGTAATAAAAAGGAACACACACTCCATTTATTTTTTTATCAACTTTAAAATAATAGAAAAGTAGGGCTGGAAGGGACCTCTGGAGGTCACCTAGTTGGCCCCCTGATTGAGTAGGATCATCTCTATCCAAACCATCCCATACAAGTCTTTCTCTAACTTATTCCTAAAAGTGGACAGTCAACCATGTCACACAACTACAAGGTGTATTGCCCAGAGACATCAAGCACTGTAACTTGCCACAGCTAAAGCAGGTCAGTGTCACTGGGTTGTTTAAATGCCTTCTGAGATCCAAGTGGTACGTTGTGGCTAGATTCAGAAGGGAGACTTGTGCATTTAAATGCTCTG
>NW_017728992.1:128738558-128741731 GCF_001723915.1 Gavialis gangeticus | reverse complement strand
TTTACATTTAATTGCATGTAGCTAAAAAACAGTGTGGAGTAATATGATATTCTAAAATTGGTTCTGCCTTCAACAGTTGAACTGTAGTAATTGGGTACATGCTAAATTGTTGGTAATTCCCTTAGTTTTCTCACCTCCCATAGAATATATAATAATGTCTGTAGTAATCTAAATGAATATAGTTAATGCGGTGAACTAGTAATTGATTTTTCTGTTTGTGTTCCTATATTCCTCCTTGTGTTAACTTAAAATTAGTCGCAACCACTTGCCTTCTTGGAAGAAGATATCAGAGAAGTTTTAAAAGAGGAAACTGGAACAGACATATTCCTCAAGGAGGAAGATGACTCTGTCTATAAAACCTGCAAGCAAGAGGTAATGTTGCAGTAACTACTGTAGTGTAGAAAGGAAAAAATGTCAACTTCTATAGTAACTTTTCAATTTTTTTTCTTTTATTTAAAAAAAAAAAAGCACACTTCTAGTAAGAAAGTCAGAAAATCATTGGTCTTGGATCCATGGGAAAAAGAAGAACTTGGTGCCCAACTCTTCACAGAAGATAATGGTTTGGATGTGCAGGTTGGTCTACCAGTAAATAGTACAGCTCAGCGAAATTGTAATAAAAAGGAACACACACTCCATTTATTTTTTTATCAACTTTAAAATAATAGAAAAGTAGGGCTGGAAGGGACCTCTGGAGGTCACCTAGTTGGCCCCCTGATTGAGTAGGATCATCTCTATCCAAACCATCCCATACAAGTCTTTCTCTAACTTATTCCTAAAAGTGGACAGTCAACCATGTCACACAACTACAAGGTGTATTGCCCAGAGACATCAAGCACTGTAACTTGCCACAGCTAAAGCAGGTCAGTGTCACTGGGTTGTTTAAATGCCTTCTGAGATCCAAGTGGTACGTTGTGGCTAGATTCAGAAGGGAGACTTGTGCATTTAAATGCTCTGTTTAGGTTCTTAATACTTGGACATATTCATTTGTAACGCTCCTCTACTTAACCCTGCAGGTCCTAAGTCTTTCTCAGTGCTTAACTGTCTACTGGTAAAGCCCTGTGAGTGCTTAAATTTCTCTTGCTGTACATGTGCATGTCTCTTCTATCCTGATACTGCTGAGCTGCTCTACCCCAGTACATGCTGAAGCTCCTTTTGGAATATGTGGAATAGGTGTTTGCACACTACTCTACTTGCAGGGACTGATTAAAAAAACACGATGCTCGGGTATCTAGCCCCATGAACATTATAGCACCTAATGGTGGGTGATGCAGTTTCCCTTTACATAGTAGCTCAAAGTTTATAACACTTACCTGGGCCTGGATCCTTTATCTAACTGGGGGATTTGAATCTATGTCTACCTCCAAGATTCTATGCCCTAGCCCCAAAGAGCCCCACCTCGGAACACCTGAGTATATTTCAGTCCTTTTTGTTAAAGCGGTTTCACTTTGGATGGAACTCTTAAATATTCTTTGAATCGGAAAGAATGGGTGACCCTCTAGCCTAGAGGCTCGGGTACTTACCTAGCAGCTGGGTTTCAGTCCCAGTTTGTGTCCAACTCCAGGATGGAGTTCAGGAGTCTAATTCCACAAGAGGCATAGAGCTTAAGGCACAAAAGTCTTTGTATAATCTGTGGACTAACTTAAGTGGTTCCCTGCTCAGCTTATTTTTTTTGTGATTTGCATTCTTAGTTGCCTACCTCTAACCAGGAATTGAATATGGAGCCTCAGTATTCAAATTGGATGTTGCAGATGCCACCAGGTACCAGGCACCCAAGGGTGTTTCTGTTCCAGAGTAGATAAAAAAAAAGATTACTTAAATAAAGCATTTTAAAAATCCAATTTTAAAAAACATTATAATTAAGTTTTTCTGTAAAAATAAATCAGCTTAAAATGCCAGCTGAATTTAATACAGCATGGCTTAAGGTATACATTTAGTATAATCTATTAAACTGTAAATAAAATACGTTTAGTCAATGAAACTGTACTAAAAACTCTGAAGGTAAAGGTTGATTTTTCTTCTATATAAGAATGAGGGGAAAATATTGTAACTTTTGAGGTCAAACTTTAAAAATATGGCTCAATATTTCATGTATTAGGGGCTTGACCCTGCAAGGGATGCAGGGTCTGTACTACTGGATGCAGTGGATCAGCAGAGTCATTACAGGTGTTAGAACTTGGCCTCTGACTCCAGCAGATACCATCATGTGTACTTCTTGATCAGGATTATCCTGAGCCCACCTGGATGGTATTAAATTCCTGTGTTGTTCTCTCTACCTGAGCTTTGATTAGCTTAGCTCTCAAATTATGAATATTTATGATTCTGCACCCATAATGGAGGCTTGTTCTTCAGCTCATGGAAAAACCACCATCTGCTCAGTAACTACCAGCCCCTTGCTTGTGAATGGTTCTGGGTGCTTCAGTTAAATGGCCTTTCTTGATCCCTTTGTATATGTACATAGATGCAAACATTAAGTTTGCAAGAGCTCTTTCCATGTCTCTAAACTAAAATACTGTAGCACATAAGGCCAGGGGTTACAATAGAAAATCAGTAGAAATCATGGATTGTTAGGGGAGGGCTGAGGGGATGGGAAGAGGTGTGGTGTTCTGATAGTTTGTATACCTATGTCAGTATACGTAGCTTGTATACCTATACAGGTACCAAAACTACTTTTAAAAACTATATTTTTGAGTTCCAGAGCTCAGCTGGGCAGGGTGCACAGCCCTTCCTGCTGGCAGCAGCCGCAGGCGCTTGTGCCCTGTGCTGGCGCCTGGTGATGCAGGCTCCAGTCAGTGGTGCATGGGGGGCAAGGAGTGCAGCTGGCCTTGCCTGCCTCTATCCAGCCCCGCGCTGGAGCCAGCTGCGTTCCCCCCCCCCTGCCATGCAGGTTCCAGGACTCCACCAGAAGTGGAGGGGAGCCCTGGCCCCTGCTTCCCCATGGAGTCTCAGGACTTCTGTAGCAGGGGGCGGGGAAGGCAACCAGCTTCAGCATGGGGCTTCCTCCAGTGTTGCGCGAGTGTGGGAGCTGCAGGTATGCCATGCAGACCTCCCGCGATAGGCAGCCTGGGCTGGCTGCGCTTCTTGCCCCCATGCACAGTGCTGGCTGGAGCCATGTGCCATGAGGCGCCAGCACCCGCAGAGGCAGCAGAGACTGTGAACCATATGTGAGGGGGGTC
>NW_017728992.1:128726914-128733558 GCF_001723915.1 Gavialis gangeticus | reverse complement strand
CAGCTGCGTTCCCCACCCCCTGCCATGCAGGTTCCAGGACTCCACCAGAAGTGGAGGGGAGCCCTGGCCCCTGCTTCCCCATGGAGTCTCAGGACTTCTGTAGCAGGGGGCGGGGAAGGCAACCAGCTTCAGCATGGGGCTTCCTCCAGTGTTGCGCGAGTGTGGGAGCTGCAGGTATGCCATGCAGACCTCCCGCGATAGGCAGCCTGGGCTGGCTGCGCTTCTTGCCCCCATGCACAGTGCTGGCTGGAGCCATGTGCCATGAGGCGCCAGCACCCGCAGAGGCAGCAGAGACTGTGAACCATATGTGAGGGGGGTCCCCATACCCATAACCTCCCTCACACCCCACAAACCTCACATACCCACACCCTGCCCCGTAATGGAATCCCCCACAACTCCCCACATATACACACACCCCACAACATACCTTATGCCCCCCACACACACAGCCACCCCGCCCACACCCTACTATACACACATGCACACCCCACCATGCACACATACTCCCCACACACTTCACTGTACACACATAGTACACAAGAGTAAGACTTTATTTTTTAGTTGTTATTCAATGCTCTCTATATACAGTACACAAACACAAATCATGACAAATATTTTTTGTAATAAAATTAAACTATGGTAGATATTGGACTTTTAGTGTGTGACTTGGTTTTTTCTGCTTCCCAGATGGCAACCCTCCCCTGCCAAAAGGGGTATTTCCAGGGGGCAAGAGGAAGGACTTGTGCTGGCAAAGGTTAGGGGGCAGGACTTTTGGTCCCAATGTGGTGACCAGGGGGCGGAGCAACTGCCAAGGGACTGGGCTACCGATATGGCCCTCGATGGCTCACCAAAATTCATTAAGTGGTCCTCCAGCCAAAATAATTACCCACCCCTGAACTAAGGTGATATATTTCTGCAAGCTGCTGCCTTGTACCTTAGACCTATCTGAGGTGCCTCTGGGAGTCTAGACCAGTGATTCTCAACCAGGGTGCTGCAACACCTTCTGGTGCCTTAAAATTCTTCTAAGCATGCTGTCCTGCTGCCCCCGCCACGTGGAACAGCCCAAGTGTATTTTGGTATGTCGTTGTGGGGAAGGGGGATAGTTCATGTTTTGGAAAGTGTACAGAGGGTCCACAGTGGAGGAAAAATGCAGGTTTTGTTTCATTCTGTAAGTCCAGTATCTTTCTGAAAAAACTCCACTCAAAGAAGTGAGCTTAATCATATTGTTTAGAATTAGTCTTTTTAGGGTGTCTATACACGTGCTCTGGGATGGTGGGGGCACATTTTTATTAGTGTGGCTCTTAGACAGCTGCTCTAATTAAAACGCTGCAGCATCACTTGTATTAAACATCCTGTGTTTCAAAATGGCTACAGGGGCACTTTAACTAAAGCTCATTAAAATTTTATCTAAAGTGCCTCTGTGGCCATTTTGAAATGCAGGATGCTTAATATAGATGATGGTGAGGCACGCTTGAGTGTTAATAGAATGGTCCAGCAGACTCGGTTAATCAAGTCTGCTTTGATGCATTCTAATTAGAATGCGTCAGAGCACATGTATAGGCACCCTTGGAGTGCCTGTCAGTGTGGACAGGGCTTGTATTCTATAACTGTTTCTAGTTACGGCACAATTTATCAATTAGCTTTATAGATCCCATTTTTAAAAGAAAATGTAATTGAAGTCATAGCATGGTTTTATTAAAACAAGGAGACATTGTTCTAGGTGGGAATGGGCGCATGGTATTAGTGCTAGTACATAATTGTTACCAACTCATTTTTGATCAGATTGTAGTTCTAGTAAGGGGATTCTACAAGCATGTCAGAAATAAGATGAAGATAAAAAAAAAATGTAAGTCCCATATGGAATGCAGAAGGCAGTCTAGTTAGTGACGATGCAGAGAATGTTGAAGAATTTAATACATTTTTTTTTTTTTTAACTTCAGCCTTCACAAATAAAGTCAACTGGCAAGTGACAAGTGCAGTTGGTAGGAAAGATAGGGAAGGAGGGAAATGGCAAGAGCAGTGGAAGAACAGGCTGGGGATTACTTAGAGAAGCGAGATGTTTTTAAGTCAGTAGGGCTGGATGGATTACCTTCGAGTACTGAAAGAATTGGCAGAGGTAATTTCAAAGCCATTGACTGTCAACTTTTAAGAACTCATGGAGGCTGGGTGAGGTCCCAGTTTGCACTTGAAGGGCAAATATTATGTCCATCTCTAAGAAAGGTAAGAAGGAGCATCCAAGTAATTACAGAGCAGACAGTCTGACCTTACTACTTTGAACAATTATGGAATGGATCAGCAAGGAATCTGTTTTGAAGCACCTGGAAGAGAACAAGGTACTACGGAACAGCCAACAGGAGCAAGTCATGCCTGACCAACTTTATTTCCTCCTTTGGTAAGGTGACATGTGAATGAATAGTGGATGTGATGTGCCTTGATTTTATGTAAGGCTTTTGACATTGTTCCCCATGACATTTACTCTATTATTTCCTTTACTAATTAATGACATACAGACTAGATGAAGGTACTGTAAGGTGGATCCATAACTGGGGACAAAACTAGGAACAATGGCCTGAAGGTGCAGCAGAGGAAATTAGGATTGGAGATTAGGAAGAACTGTTTGACTCAGCCTGTTGCAATGTTTAGCCACTATGTAGTAAAGTTATGGAATCTCCATCCCTGGAAGCTTTCAAGAGCAGGTTAGACAGACACTTGACTCTCTGAACAAGGTAGTCTGTAAGGTTCCACACACTGTCCTGCCTTCTGAGTGGTTTAGTCAGAGATGATCCTGCACTGAGTAGCTGTCTGGCCTGGATGGCTTCAAGAGGTCAATTCCAGTCCTATTTTCCTGTGATCCTAGTGTATAATATGCTGGATTCAGAAATATGTATATATTTTCCCCAAATATCTTGGACTCATTTGATTCTCTCAACTATGTAGTCGCTTTTGTTTTCCAGTCTTCTTTGTAACAGTTAAAGGTTTGTTTGTTTTTTTTTACTGAATATTAACTGTTATTCCTCTACCCCATTCCTTTGTCTTTTTTTTTTACATTAGTCAGAAAATGCCTATACTACATCTTTACTAATGATACCATTGTTGGAAATACATGACAACAGATGTAATCTGATGCCGGAGAAGCAGGATACAAGCTCGGCAAACAAAGTGAATGCAGTAATTAAAAAGAAATTGAATGCTTGCACTTCAAAAAATATCAAAATGGAAAAGTCTCTTCAGGTCTGGATTCAAGATATTTTTGTTTTGTTAAGTTAACTTAAATTTAAATCATAATGTAGTCTAATAATATATATTTGCCATCATTTGGGAAAGGCAGGGCTGGTTATTCCTTCATTCTTCACTTTAGTATTGATAGCCCACCACCACTGCCTCAGACCCAGATTATATCTTCAGTCCCTTCCTTTACAGCTTTCTAGCTTTGTTCTGTAAAAGTACTGTATTCCTCATCCTTTTTGGGTTTCAAATGCCTTCACTTTCCTTGCTTCTCCAGATATATGTGAATACTGTATTCTACTGGCTGCTGAAACTTGAACCGAGTATGATAAATGGGGATTCCATTGAATTTAGTATTAGTCAAACTTTATTGAAGCAAATCTATTCAATAAATACCTCTTGCTACTTGTTTTCTCTTGCCCTAAAACTTTGAATCTAGCATATATACACTACAGGTATAAAAATGGTAAGCTTTATCCCAGAATTTGCATACAGAGTACTGGAGAATAAATGTGGCCCTGATTTGAATTTGATTATATATACTCTTTTAAAAGTTAATATGTAAACTGATTTTAATATAATCCTAATTACTATTTTCTTAAATATTTCATATTGACTATTTATAAAAAAAAAAAAAAAGTGTGTTTGTTTTTGTTTGTTTGTTTTTTTAATATAGTCAAATTGTGAATGGGAAGCTGTTGTTTATGGAAAAACAGAAGATCAACTTATCATGACTGAACAAGCAAGAAGATATTTGAGCACGTATACAGCTACCAGTAGCACTTCAAGGGCTCTAATATTGTGATGATTTCTGCAACTGACGGCCATTCTTTCCTCATGAAATGAACTCTATACTGAAGGAGATTTCAGCAAAATACATGTAAATTAAGTCTTTAGTTTGAGAGAGACTTCAAAAGGAAATCTTAAGTCTCTTTCAAGTGACAAAGGGCAGACACACAGCTTTGGCCTTTTCAAGTAAGGGATAGCATAAGCCAGAATGAATTTTTTTAATATTTCAAAAAACGAAAATGTAAAAACAGTAAAGAACATTGCAGTGAATGTCAGCATACACTTTTATCTTAATTTTTCATATTTATTCTTAATGACTTAAATTTCTACTTTCCTATTAGTACATTTTTGATGTAGGGTACGTTTACAGGTCCTTAACATTTCTTTTTTGGATGAACAACGTGTGACTGTATGAACGTGCTTTTGCTTAAGTGTTCAGTTGCTTCTGTAGCAAATTTTCTAGCGTATAAAGAAACACAACGCAAAGGTGCCTGAAGGAAGGATAGAAAGTTGCACTACTAGTTGTTGGTATGCTGCACAAACGATGAAATTTAACTACAGTGTTAACTATTTATTTGAAAATGGTACTAGAAATGAGTAGGAAAAGGGTGAATTAAGTTTCACATCAGTGTAAAGCATCAGTATTTTCTTCAGTCTCAGAAACTGAGACCATTGTTGAATGTATTGTACAGTAGGTAGGAACAGGGAAACTTTTGTAAATTGGAAAGGAGTATGTGTTTATAATTTATTTTCCTTTTTAAAGCTTAATAGATATTTATGTATATGCAGGTTGTCTAGAAGCCAATGTTGTTTCCTGTTATAACAGTAAAAATGGTAAAGGACAAGTTTTAACTTTTGAAGTATAGAATAGCAGTAAAATTACATACTACAAAGCATACAAATCTGTACTTCGTTACATCTACTTAAGGATTGCACTATATAACTTTTAAATCATGTTGGTCTACAAAGTAGTTATAAAGTATGCCTTCACTATACAGTGATTCCAATAACTTGTTTTAATTAATATATTTAGACTGGGAGCTTGAGACCTAGTATATGACCTAGTGTTTGGGTCCTATACATAAACTAGAAATTAATTAATTTTATTACATGTTTTTAAAAAAAGAACTTGGCACCTTGATTCTTAAAACAGTCTTATCTGCACTTAGAAGTTTGACCATATATACACTAAACTTGTGAAGTCGGCATTTTTTTATTTATGAAAATCTTTGTCCTTATTTAAACTTTTACAGGTTACAACAGTTGCTTCAGTTGCCTATTTTAGGTATTTGCACTTATGGTTTTTTCCTTTTTTTTTGTTTTGAAGGAATGTCTTGTTTGCTTTTGTGGTAGATATTTTATATAGTTAACTTCTTGCAGATTTATAATGGTGTGCTATCAACAAATACTGACAGGTAAATAGAATTGTATACTGTAGTTGTAGCTATTTATAATTCAGACACTCTCTTCCTCTCCACTCCCGGGTGTGCTGCTATAGATAATAGCAGAATCGGCTTGCTGCTATGAGAGATGGAAAGAGCGAGCATCATATGCACTGTATGTAAAATTACAAAAGAAAAATGATGTTTGGTTCTCTGGTTAATGAGATCAACCATTGCTATGCAGGATGTAGCAAAAATCCTACCAGGCAATACCAAAAATGATAGAAAATGGTTTGTAACTCCAAAAGTTTAACATCTGGTGTGTGGTACAAGAAAAGTAATTTGTGTGGTTATTGGAATACTTTTTAAAAACAGTTCAGGGCTGCCACATTCCCATTTTAAATGAGCATTTAAATGCCTAGCTGCTGTTAGCATTACAAACTTTCAGCAACTTTCAAATCAAATCAATACTTCAGCAGAAAATCCTGTAAAATAGAAATCGAAAATCCTTTTTGTGCCAGGATTATTCCTCATTCTTGTCAAATTAGGAGGAGCCAACTAGAATTCCTTGGCAGTGGTGGTTTTGTTGTATTTATAATTAGCAATAGATTTCACAAGCAAAATGCTACTTGCAGTACAAAATGAATTCATAAAGGATTAAATAGATATTATAATCCTTTCATGCCAGGAGCTGGATTTTTCCATGGACTTTTTAGTAGAAATTGTTGCACCAAAGCCACCAATACCATGGTTGAAATAGATTTATGATAAGTAGTATTAATTTTGAGTTGGTATTGGTTGAATCTTCTAGTTAACTGCTTCTTTGTTGCTTTAGCAAGAAGGTTTTACTTTTTGACATGTCAGGCATCTTTTTATTATCTTTTGAATGTTGTGTGCATTTGCATTTTTTTCAGTTTATAAGTAGATTGTACATGTAGCAGCCAAACATGCATGAAAACTGAATACATGTATAATACTCCATTTTTTGTTTTAAGGTTTTGACAAGATATACAACAAATGCCTTGATTTAAGCTTAGTTTTTTGTTTTACTACAAACTTTGTTTCATGTATGAATCTTGCGTACAGTACAGACCCATATTAACATCAGAAATAAAGCATCTATGTACCAGGTTATCAAAAAAGCCTCTTATTTATGTGAGAAGTAAGGCCCATATGTTCCTCTTATTATAAATATTCTAATTAGCCAATTTTAGACCAAAAATATGTAGGTGCTGAAATAATTTGACA
>NW_017728992.1:128719589-128721914 GCF_001723915.1 Gavialis gangeticus | reverse complement strand
AGTAGCCAATTTTAGACCAAAAATATGTAGGTGCTGAAATAATTTGACAACAGTCAGTGAGAAAAGGGAAAACGTGTCTTGTCCAAATAACTTTACTGTGGAACTGTCATAGCAAATGTGTAGTGGAGTGTGTTGTGGCTTTTGGTAGCTTAAATTTTAGCTTTCCTTTTAACTTTTGTAAGAAAACTGTTTGATGTTCGTGTGAATGTTTTTGTTTTTAAAGCTTAGCTACTTGAAGCCTTAATTTCTGAGATGCAGGTGGGGTAGGGAAAGAGGTTAAGCCACTTCTTGATGAAAGGTAAATTTTACCTAGCCCTTCCAATGGAGTTTCATACCCCAGGCCCAAGCCCTCTTCTGTCTTTCAGGGAGAACAAGATCAATCCCTCTTCCCTTGTGACCTTAACAGCATTTATTTTGGATTAATCTATACAGTGCATTTAATTCTTTATCAGTTGATGGTTTCTAGAAAACCCATCTAGAACAGTTGTACCCAACTTTCCAGTCCCATGGGCTGGCTGAGGGGTGCAAGGTCAGTCTGTGAACTGTATCCTGTGTAGCACTGGTATGTGGGATTGGCCTACGGGTGCAATTCAGTGCACCAGCCTGACCCCTCATGCCCACATCTGGCTATGTGTCAGCCCAGCCCTGCTTGATCTAGCATTCAGGGCCACTTTATCTGGTCCAAGGGACTCCCAACAGATATGGACATCTGGGGAGAGACCAATTAATGCTGCCACTGCTCCCCCAATACCAGATGTCCAGTTCCATGGATGATGTGCTCTGCAAACCAGATCTAGCTGGGGTTTGAGCATCACTAATCTAGAACATTTGTCTTGTCTGAGCTTGCCAGCTTTGGCTGCAATTTGTCACTTCTGAGGCAGCCATGGTATGGTTTGGGAATATGGGCAACAGCAGCCGTTGCCTGTTGGCAGACAGAGGCATAGTAAATTAGTTTGTCTGGGGATCATACCCACTCTTCCTTTTTTATGCTTACACAAAAAGGAGTCTTAGCAGCCTTTGTTTACCATAACACAAAATGGAAAATGTTTTTAAACTACTGTTTTTAAATTATCTTTTCTTTGGGAGCACCTTTATATATGTAGGGTAGAATTTGACCTGCCTTGGAAGAGCCTGCTCTCTTCTCCCCTGAGGTTTTCTAACCATATGATTCTATAGCTCCTCTCCAAGACTAATAAGATAGTTGGGCCTGTTTAGAAGAATAAGATCCATATCCAGAGTTTGGGTAGATTTTTCCCTAGTTTATATAGTGCTGGGCTAAATATTGTATTTACCTGGTTTCAAGGCTACTTCACATTTTAGATCCATCCTTCCAGTAATTCGATACTATATACTATACACAGAACGTTTTATAAATTATCATTTTCCATGCACAGAGTCTAATTATTGGAGAGTGGTCCTAAATTTGTCTCTTCCACTGCTGCAGCAGGGAAAACAGCAGCAGGGAAGCAAGCAGAGCACTAGGGGGTAGGCAACAGGGGAGTCAAGTGGCCTGACTTCTGTCTCTTTTCCCCCTGCTGCCTGCCCATCACCTGACATCACCATGCCAGTGCCCCCCCTGTGCTCCTCCCTTTGCACCTTGATCCCTGCAGTCTGCCTTCCCACAGCTGCTTACCCTCAACTGTGGCTCTAGCTCTGGCCTGGAGCAGTTGGTAGCTCTGGCCCCTTCCCAGCCAGGCAATGGTTACAGTGATGGCAGTTCCAGCTCCAACCCTGGGGCCAGGTCAGAGCCAGAACTGTGGTGGCCTGGCTGGGAGGGTGTGGGCTGAAGCTGGAGCTTGAGGTGTGATTGAGCATCAGCAGTAGGGATAAGGTGTGAAAGGGGCAGGCCAAGGTGGCATGTGGGTGCTAGGCACTAGTGGAGATGGGACAGGTGGGTGCGGGCAAGTTCTGTCCCCCTGCTGCCTGTCCCTTTTTTCAACAGTCCAAGCATGCTTCTGATGCTTAAACAGGATACACGCTGTAGTCAGCAACATTTTCTGGCAATGGGCCAGAGTGACAGCTCCGGTTTGTGAGCCAGTGCTAGGAACTGGCCAACACTGCTGCCTGGCCATAGCTTGGCGTGGGCAAAGTTCCCTGTCACCTAGCCACAGTGCAGCATGGGCAAAGCTCCCCAGGCCCAGTGAGCTGGATCCAGTTGCTCCATGGGCCAAATACAGCCTCCATGTGTTCTCCCTGATGGATGGATGGACAGACAGTGCGGCTGGGGTGGACCGCCTGTCCACTGTGCAGTGCTGTTCTTGGTTGCCTGGGTTCTGCAACGGGCAGGGCAGGGTGGGCTGGAGCTCTGGGCTGGGGCCAGGACTG
>NW_017728992.1:128715570-128719493 GCF_001723915.1 Gavialis gangeticus | reverse complement strand
TCCACTGTGCAGTGCTGTTCTTGGGTGCCTGGGTTCTGCCTCTGGCTCACTGGCCCCATGCCCTGCTGGGACCCGAGCATCACACTCAGTGTGGGTTGGGGGCCCTGGAGGCAGGGCAGCTTCTCCTGTGCCACCCTGGCTGCTCCATGGTCTACCTGCTGCTGCACTCCTGGATGCCAGGAGCAAGGTAAGATGCAGTGCTGACACTCTGCTCCCCTGGTCCCACTGCAATGCAGGAGGATGCAGCAGGTCCTGCTTGCTGTTCACCTTAGGTTGGCCAAAGACGCAGCTACTGCCCTGTATCCTGCTCCCTGCCACCACTGCACCAGCTCACCCTGGACCAGTTGTTAGGACCCTGTGGTGCTGCTGCCTCCTGCAGCTGGCTCCATCCGTGCCTTACCCCTGTGCCTCCACCTGCAAGCAGCCCTACCCCCCACACTCCCCCAGTGCTCCAAGACAGCAGGGTTTCTCTGCTTGCCAGTAAGCTTGCTTTGCTTTGCTTTTTTCAGCAAGCCCACCAAAAGTGTAGAGGCCGTGCTTTTTTTGCAGAGCTTGTGAAAATCATGCAATCGCAATTTTGTAGGTCTGTACTCATATGAGGTAGTACAGCCAACAGTCCTTCTGACAGGATACATAATGGAGGAGTGCTAGCCAGTGAACCACCAGACCTTACAGCATGTTAATTTCGTCTGGGAAATTTCAGCTTTAAAATATTGGAAGTATTAATTATTTGACACTACTTAAAGCCTCTCTGAGCAGCCTGTTTCATTATTTTGATCATGAGTGATTATGAGTGATTTTTTTTTCCACTGGAAAAGTTACAGGTACAATTCCTAGGGTAGATGCATTTAGATTAGTACATTTTCTTCTCCCTTGCCTAAGAGAATAAACTCTACCAGTAAGCATGTGCATACCAGGAAGGGTTGTACTGCAGTTCGGAATGCATGCAGACACGACTTTTATTAACAATTGTGAAGTATACTACAGGCTAAATTCATACCAAATGAAACTCCTGCGATCTCACTGTTATTCAGATGCATCAGGGCTTAATGTCCTGTCCTAAATGGATGCTTTAGTTGAGAGCTAAACTAAAAGTAATAAGAGCAATTTAATAATAATGTTATTACTTTTGTCATTATAAGAGTAATAGCCCACTACTGTATTTTTACCTAAATTCAAGAAGATTTCCCCCCCTGCCACTACCACTTGACTCATGACATCTGCGTGAAGGCAGGTGTTGCTTAAGGCTCACAACATACGAGTGAATATCATGGGGAAAATACGTAGCATAGATTATCTTTTGTGTGTACTTTTTTTAACCAATCTGAGAATCCTGTAGAAAGGATTTGAATCTTGAATGGGAGGTGGCATGCTGAACTGGATTGTGAGGCATGGAAAAAGGTATGAAGACAGGAAATGAGTAGTACTGAAACGCACACAATGTTAGTTTCACAAATCAGCCTTGTTAATTAAGCAGTTAAAGTTGCTCAAGTGAATAACTAACAAAAACTCCTAAAAAGTAAGGAAATCAGTGTCGCTCCCCAAAATTTAGTCTGTCCATTATAACTCTAGGTCAGTGAATCTTAACCTGCTGTGAGATCCTTGTAAGGGTACCGCAGGGTATCTTGCAATAGTAGTACTGTAGGGTATGAAAACACCTACACATGATTCACCAGATAAACCCGGAGGGTGCGTCCAGACAAGCACAGACATGTGGTATACTGCATACACACATGCAGTTGTTCCCCATGCTGCTACTTTGCATCTGGGTTTTGGGGGTTTTTTTGTTTTTGTTTTCTTGGTTTTTCCTACTCCAGGAGATCTGCTGCTACTTGTTCCTGGGGTAACACACATTCCCACTCATGGGGTCATGCCCAGAGTATTCAAATAAGAATCCATAGAATCAAATGTATTCTCTCCTGTTGTGGTCTTTCTGAGTTTTTTGCAACAGAATTATTGTTCTGTTAGTTTTCTGTAGGGGTGCACTGATATATTGGTCCGTATTGGATTGGCACCAATAAAAGGAAAATTTAAATTTTTGGCTATTGGCTTTTTTGGCTGGGGTAGCTGATGTCAGCGATAAACGCCATGTGCATGTGTGCAGCTACAGCAGGCACATAGCCAGGTGGCAGCTCAGCAGCTTGGAGAGCAGTGTCTGGCTGCTAAGTGTGAGGGGGGGAAGGTTTTTTGGGGGGGACAGATTAAGGCCCTCACAGTGAGGAAGGGAGTGGGGCTGGGGCAGGGGTAGAGACAGGTGCTGCTCAGCTGGGGCGGCACGGCACAAGATGGAGCTGTGGGCAGCTTATCCAGGGGCACAGCTCCTGGCTGCTGTGTGGACCCCCAGGGGAGGCAGGGAGTGCATATGCTGCCTAGATTTGTGCACAGTGCAGAGGCAGGCTGCCTGCCCACTGTGGCCTTGGGACAAAGTGGCAGCGCTAGGAGGGGGTCTACATGGAATTTTGCAGTGGCAATAGCCCACCTTGTAGGGTGTGTGCAGTGGCAGGGAGCTGCTCCCCTCCTCCCCACCCTTTCCTGTACCCTCTGCCTCCATCCCGTACCCTACCCCAGCTGGGCAGCCACTTCCCCTGCCCCAACCCCACTCCCTCCCTCATTGTGGGGGCCTTGATCTGCCCACCCCCACAGACTTACCAGCAGTGAGCTGCTTTCGAAGCTGCCGGACTGCATATCTGCTATTGGATCGATGTGGCTGCTTAATATTCAGCCATTGGTATCACCCAAAAAATCTTTATTAGTGCACCTCTAGTTTTCTGCAGTAAAAAAAAAAACAAAGGTAAGAGCAGGCATTTTCAGAGGGGTGCCTTGACTCTGAAAAGGTTGAGAACCACTGTTTTAGATGATGAACACACCAATACCCTTTCTAACACTCCAATCTTGTTAAGGGTGCTTCCATTATATAGATGCAGTTATGATGGTACTACAGTGGTGCTCAGTCAGTCAGCCCAGTGGGCTGGATGAGTGGTCTGGGGTCTGTCCCCAGACTGGATTCTGCAGGTATGGTCACTCCCCAGAGTGGTTCCAGGGTTGAATCAGCCTGTGGGATCAGTCATTTGGTGTCAGGAAAGTGGTGGCAGCATTAATTGCTACAACTTTGGGAGCAATTAACGGCACCACTGCTCCCCACCATCAAATTTCCAGACCTGTAGGGAGCTCCATAGCTTGGAGGTTAAGTACCACTGTGCTAGTAGATGTTCTGCTCTAGCGCAAAATGGGCCTAGTGCTATTTCCTGAAGCTCACTAAATTATGCTTATACCATCTATTGTGCTAGTGTAGAGCATCGATATAAAGAGATTTGTATTCGTTTATACATTGTCATTACATTTTCGTTAATGCATAAAGGCCTCAATTTTATTTGCATGATGTGAGTGTATAAAAAAGTTCAATATTACCATTGTGGGCAATATATACAGCTCAAACTGAAGTGTTTACTGTACTTTGGGCTGTAAAAGAGAAATCTGGGGGTTAAGCACTGGAGGTGGCAGGGGGAGCAACACAAACACAGGCTCATGAGGCTGCTGATTCACCTTATTTTTGTAGTGCCATATAATTTGTATTACTACAAAAAAGATCGCTCTGGGGTGTGAACTGTCCCTGACTGAAGCATGACAAAGTTGTTACAAAGGTAAGCTTTCCAGTCAGGAGGCGATAGGGGGGCTGTTCTTTAGTTCCCCCTGCCCCAGGGGAGCCTGTCAATAAACCAGGAGTTTCACTGACAGGCCTGTCTGATCAGCAGGGATCCAGGTTTTGTGTTCACCATGAAAAAACATGGTCAAGCCCTGATTTTTCTCCTTTTAAAGGAGGAAAACTTGGGAAATGGTGGTTTTTCCCTTGCAGACTGGCAGAGTTCCAGCCTGCAAGGGGCTGGGGGGTGTGGGAGGAGAGCAGTCAGGCAGGGAGGGCCTTG
>NW_017728992.1:128708939-128710570 GCF_001723915.1 Gavialis gangeticus | reverse complement strand
GGGAGTTGGGCAGGGCTGGGGCTGGAGCTGGGGCTGCTGCCCAGCCAGGACAATGTGTGGGGTTTGGGGCTCGGAGTCATAATGCACAGCTGCAGGGCCTGGGTGGGGAGCAGGATGGACCCACAGGCAGCTTGTCCAGAGGCAGCAGGGGAGCTGGCTCCTCACTATTGTGCGTACTCCTGGAGGTTATGGGGGGCATGTGCCCCCCCCCCCACCAGATTTGTGTGCAGGGTGGAGGCAGGGGCAGGCTACCTGCTACAGGCTTGGGTCTCCCCACCCTGCTGCCTCCCCCTGGGGCCTCTGGGGCCCAACGGGTCATAGAATCATAGAAGTAGGGTCGGAAGGGACCTTGTAGATCTTCAAGTCCGACCCCCTGCCCTGGGCAGGAGAAAAAATGGCTCAAATGACCCCAGCCATGTAGACGTCTAGCCTCCTCTTAAAGACCCCCAGGGTAGGAGCCAGTTCCACTTCCCTTGGAGGCCACGTCGGGAAGCTTGGTGCCATTTCCACAAGCCCTGCACCATGGTGAGGTGCCCGCTGCCCACCCAGCAGCAGTGGGGGTGGGGTGCAGAGTTGTGTCCCTTGCTGCTGCCATGATTAAATAAAATGAACATGTGGCTGTTCATGTTGCGTCTTATGAACCACACATAAAGTATGACAAATGTAACATCAGCCAGAGCCCTGTTACCCAGCAGGTCATTTAGGAATGTTGCGACTTGAAAATGGGTACTCTCTTACATTAATCAGAATTAGAACTATATCTATTAGCTTTATTTCAGCTTATTAGAAATGGTGGCAAGTTCAAAATTCAGTCTGCTAGTTTTCAGTTCTGTGACAAAATAGATCTCCTCAGTCCATAAGGTCTGTTTCATACCAGGACCTCTTGGTCACCCTCCCACTAATGGAGGTTTGTTTTCTTGTAGCATGTTTTCTAGTAATTTTGCTGTCTAATTTTAGATAATTAGTGATGGGGAGAGTCTTGGTTATTCTGTTGTCTTGTTCTCAGCCACTGGCAGCCAGCCTCTGGTGTGTATATATACTAATGCAGACCCTGTGGGAGAAAGTGATGCTATTTTTGCAGCAGTGGAACTTTCCCTTTCTTGAATCAGGTAGCATGTATTTATTTGCTTGAATCATGATTGATGGTTTACTCTTGTGGGTGGGTGATGACTAAAGCTCTATTTCTAGTATAGACAAGACCTGGAGCCTTCTTTTTTTTTTTCCTTTTCCTTTTAAATAAAAGTTCTTGGATCAGGATTTTGTGTGTATATATATTCTTTCTGCTTTTTTTAGTTGAGCGAACAGCATAAATATCTCTTTGGGTGCTTGTACATGAGCAGCAAGGATGCTCCGATGTGCTGTAATTACAGCATGTCAGAGCAGACTCAATTAATTGAGTCTGCTGGAGCATGGTAATTACTGCACTCCAGCAGCCTCCAGTGTCTCATGTATCAGTGTTCCTGCACTTAAAAATGGTGGTATGGCACTTTATCTAAGGCTTGTTGAATGAGCTTTAGATAAAGCACCCCCGCCACCATTTTAAGTGCAGGGATGCTGATACATGACACGCTTCAGGTGCCTTAGAGTGGCTCTTAGAGCCACTTTAATTAAAGCACCGCCCCCCCCCCCCA
>NW_017728992.1:128702226-128708900 GCF_001723915.1 Gavialis gangeticus | reverse complement strand
TCCCATAGCGCGTGTATAAATGCCCCTAGTAATCATGCTTACTGGCTATTTCTATAAAACAGTCAACAAGCACGATCATAAAGGCCCCCTCTACATGCGCAGGTAAAAGTGCACTTGGATCTAATGCGTGGTCAATAGAATCCTGCTTCCTGCCATGCCACACCCATGGCAGGAGGTGCACTTGTGGGATTGCACATTAGATTCAAGTGTGTCTTATTGCTGGTTGTTATGGGGTGATGTCTCTCCCTGACTTGCTCAGCGACTCGTCTGCCATGCCTTCAATGGAGAAAATTTATAAATTAATTCCGAGTGAGTTACAAATCAGGTGGTCTCTATGTGCACTATTTTTTATTGCTGTTTTATTTATTAGCTTTTACCGGATTAGACAACAAATAACCGAAAAACAGAAGTAAGTGAAACAATCCCTGCCGATGGAAAACCCATCCGGGTTG
This sequence comes from Gavialis gangeticus, assembly GCF_001723915.1. Taxonomy (NCBI): domain Eukaryota; kingdom Metazoa; phylum Chordata; order Crocodylia; family Gavialidae; genus Gavialis; species Gavialis gangeticus. Next base: position 128,708,448 of record NW_017728992.1, on the reverse strand, counting down.
GGGCTTGTCCTTCCTTTACAATTGCCTCTCTTTCCTCTTTCAGGTGGGTCGGGTCTCTTTCACCAGGCCATCTTCACCACAGCCAACCGCCATGGTAAATCTAACCTCCGCTCTCACCTCCTGGTGCATTGGGGTTCCATTGTAATCAGTTCTACATTCAGCATGCTCTAAGGGTTCTCTCCCATCCTTCACCATCCTCTTTCCTCTCTCTCGGTGTCCTCTGGAGGCAACCTTCTCTTCTCAGCTGTCCGTTTTTATTGCCGCTGTCCCCCACCTCCGCATCATTATTCTTAACTCTATGCCAGTGTGAAATACTCACAGTTGGCTGTCCTTAACTGCTGTCCTTCTCCATCCTTGAGCCTCTGCCCCCTCCTTTCCCCCCTCAGGCTGAGTCCCTTTCAAGTTTCTAAGTAACAGGGTTCACTGACACCTTGTTACACTGGTGTATAAGCCAATCTTGGCCTTCCTTTGTACTGACAAGAAGTAGACTCCCATGGCTAGGAGCCCCCTCTGCTGAGGGGGGGTTCCCAGCTGTAGGGGTCGCATGCAGCTAGGGCCAAGAGTCCTACAACTGACAGGCTTCTCAGCCCCAGCTGCACCTCATGTGGGGTCAGTTGCAGGGGTCCATTGGTCCCAGCTATGCATGAGGCAAAGCTGGGGCCGAGAGCCCTGTTAGTTGCAGAGTCTGTTGATCTAGGCTGTGCGTGAGATGCAGCCAGGACCAAGAGTCCTGTGTGGGTTGGGGGTTTCATGTTCCCCAAGCCTTGGAGCTCACAACAGCTGCGATCCCCAGGACTTGGTGGTTTCATGCCGTGCATGGCATACCCCTGCAGCTGGGAGCTCTGTCAGCTGACGGGACTCCCAGCTCCAGGGGGGAACTTTGCTGCATGTGCAAATTAAAGCTTAATAGCAACCAGCTATAAGATTAGTAAATATTTTCAACATCTAACTTTATACCTGATTAGAGCTTTTTATTTTGTGATAACTGCTTTGTATGTGTAGCTGGTCTTAAGGTAATTGCACAATTAACCAGTTAATTATGCCATACCTGTAATGCATAGAGGGAGCCAAAGACATATCTAACATTCTAGTTTTGTTAACATGAGGTACATAGACAAGTACTAACTTTCTGACAGTTAAGTTGACTTAACATTTTTAAGTCAACTTAACTGTCAGAGCATACACCAGGGGTGGGCAAAATGCTGCTCACCAGGCCAGTTTATCTGGCCCAGGGGGCCCTTAAAAATTCAGAAAATTAATATTGATCTGCCCCTGGTTGCCTGTCATGTGGCCCTCGATGGCTTGTCAAAACTCAGTAAGCGGCCCTCTGCCTGAAATAATCACTTGCCCCTGGCATACACAAACATGTGGAGCAGAGTCAACTTAAATGCAGTACAAGGTACTACTCCTCTTGAGTTGCATTAGTTAAGTTGACTTAGCTCACAAGATGGCTGCCACCATGTCAAGGAGTTATACATATGTATGCTCCAACATGGCTTAACTTAAGTTGACTTAGTTAAATTGCCTTGGGTGCCTATACACATGCTCCAGGGTGGCAGGGGGACATTTTAATTAGTGTTTCCTAAGAGCCGCTCTAATTAAAACCCACAGCACCTCATGTATTCAGTGTCCCTTGTTTCAAAATGGCCATAGAGTCACTTTAACTAAAGCTCATTAAATGAGCTTTAGTTGAAGCACTTGCATCATTTTGAAACTCGGGACACTGAATACACAAGACACGTTCTAATTAGAATGCCCCGGCAGACTTGATTAATCATGTTTGCTCCAATGCGTTCTAATCCAAAATGTGTCAGAGCACGTGTATAGTAACCCCTTAAATTGATTTAGTACATATGTATGCATACATGAACCTGCCTGCTATAGTCTAATTGCATGTAGCCCTTATTTGGAAGAATTAGATTTTAAAGAATTGGGCAGTGAGAATAAAAATAAACTTAATCCATCACTGAATTTATCTAATCTTATGTTATTTCAGGGGTGGGCAATTATTTCAGCTGGAGGCCTGCTTAATCAGTTTGGTGAGCTGGCAAAGGCTGCATGGGTAGCCCCACCTCTTGACAGTTGCACAACCCCGTGGTCACCACATTGGGACCAGAAGGAAGTCTTGCCCCCTAACCCTTGACCTATGCAACCAGAAGTCCCTCCCCCTCCCCTTCCCACTGAAATACCCCATGCTAGTATAACTCAGCTGGATTTACACTGACTTAAAAATGGAGTAAATGCAGTAGTGAACTAAATCTAGTGTTTAATCAAAATGTACTGGTATATGTAAAGTGTGAATCTCAGACTAGACAGTATCCCCCTCCACTTAATAACTCTCTAGGTCAGTGGGAAAATTGTTTGGCTTTTTAAATTTTATTTGATTTTTTTTCAATTGGCACAAAACAGTACATGTAGCTCTTGTTATCACTTCTGTCTTTGACCACAAAGATCCATGAATTTCTAGTAGGTGGTCTGTTTTACTTATAATCCAGAAAGTGGTGTTAAAGAACAAAATTGCACAGAATAACTCACAATACTAGTGTCCAACTGGGGCAGGAACACCAATAAATTTATGGAAAAAATAGCAGTGGTGCTAGAACTAATTTTTTCATCATTTTAATAACAAAAAAATGGTTACACTCTAAGGATTCAGTGTTCTGATAGTAAGCAGAGCCCCATCTCCTCCTAATACAAGCTGTCAGTTATTTATGATAATCAAGTTGTTGTATGCATGATGCTCAGAGTCCTTCCCAACACTAAAAAAAATGACCAGTAGCAGTTTAGCTGACAGACTGCACTGTCTTAATCCTGGTGTACTAGTCATTTTAGTAACTTGCCCCTCTCCCTAGAGCAGTGATGATGAGGGCTCTTACCTTCTGGCCCCACAGGCAAAGTGGCTTGTAGCCAGTCCACAGAGCACAGCCAGCGTGGGATCAGGATATAGGGTCAGTCTGTGGGTGTGACTTCATATGCCAGCCCAGCTGAGGAGTGACCCTCCATGTTAACACAATGCAGTGCATAGGGCTATGTCATCAGACCCATGGGGCTGGAAATCTGGTGGCAGGAGAGCAATGGCAGCATTAGTTGCTATGGCTTTTCCCCCATTGCCAAACTTCAAAACCTGTGGGAGTCCTGGAGGCTGGATGAGGCCCATGGGTTGAGTGCCACTGCCCTACAGCACTAGTTTAGTATGTTGCCCAGTTGCGTGGGGCTGGCAGGAAATAATAAATTTCCTGTAGCTTCTTCCAGTTGCTAATGTATCTGCACAGGTACGGTTGAACATCTTTTATCCTCTGTATACAAGAGAACAATGTTTATTTCAATTATACTTTTACTGTCTGCCATCAATTCACTCATACATCTTCATTGCATTTATTGTAGACTGCAAAAAAGCTGTGATTTCTGCAGCCAGAGTGCCCGTTCCCTTTGTTAACATACCAGTTGCAAGAGGCTTCTGTTGACCCATGCTCTGTTTCCTATACTGCATTCATTTCAATAGCTGTCTTCAAGGCGCAGCCTGCATTCAAATTTATTTCTAAAGACTTCTAGACCAAATATCAGGTTCCTGGCTTCCTGAATATGCTATCCACATGTCCTCTCATTACAGAACAGTATCAGGCTTCCAGGAATAAGGTAGAAGTTTGTCTGCATGTTACAGATGATGGCCTGGTACTATGAAGTGTATTTGGTTGTGTTTTAAGGGAAAGGATGGTCTTGTCATTAAGCATAGGATTAGGCATCACATCTAATTTATTAGTTGCCCTGCCTCATACTTTCTTTGTGACTTTGGACTTTTTTTACAGATACAAAAAGAGATGAACAGAAATGAAACACAGGGTGCACATAGGGGTCTTGTAAGTTTTCATGTGTTGATTTTTGTTGCATGCTGTTAGGATGGTTTCATGGTTGAAGCATCCTTTCCTACAGGTTAAGAATTGTGTATTCAGGGATTACTAAATGCTGTAATTGTAATTGTAGGGATTAGTGAAAACCTGTTAAGAAGAGAGACATTGGCATGGTTTATAAAGGAAAAAAATCTGATCAAAATACAGTAATTTAAGATCACCTATAATATTAGCATCATTTAACTTGTATCAACTGGATGGTGCTCACCCTTGATGGACCAGGTCCTTAACCTGTGTTTCATTTTAAAGTGCATAGGAAGTTTTTGCATGTAGGAAGTTGTAGGCAATATCAGTTATTCTGCATATTTGTTATTATTTACTAAAGCATCTCTTTCATTGAAGTGGGGAATAGAAAAGGTTTGATTAAAAACCCTCTTGAGCTTGTTGAACAGGCTGAGTTTTGAGCATAACTTTTTGTGTGTGTGTGTCTTTGGTCTTTGGGTTGAGCAGTGTTTTAGATTTATCTTTAAAGACAGCCTGCATTAGAGCAGAGGATGAGTCCCACTTTCTGCTCTTTTGATGCCTGCAAACATTTATTTGTTTGCTGCAGTATGTTGTTGACCTAATGAGCAAGTTTTGTATATTCAGTTCATTATGTGCAGCAATGGCATAAGATGGGGTCACAAATGGGAGGATGTAGATGTTTCACACTGTAGCACAGAGAGAATATCTGAGGCACACAAGCCAGAAGTGTGCTCCAGTTGAGCTGGAATAGCTTTATAAATCAGCCCACTGCCATTTACAACTGAATGAAATATTCTCCGTGACCATAAGGAAATGAGCAGATCAGCAGTGTCTGCTATACTAGAAGTAGGCCAGCGTGTGTGTCGTCCTGTTCTGGCAAACGGCCAGGCTTTGTGTACTCCAGACACCAGATGGGAAGCAATTATGAATGTGACAAGCAGGTCATCTGGCAGACGCTCCATGGACCTGCTGCTGCATAATTTTTGGCGGGAAGCAGAAAGCTTCCTTTTTTGTGAAAAACAGCCAACCTTTCTCTTTCATAACATATTTTTAAGAGATACTTCTTAGTTACAGGGCATGTAGTTTTTTGGTTAGGTCATGCTATATAGCACCCTTTCTAGGTCTGGCTTTTACTTCAATCTACAGTAAACATTGATTAGAAATTGTGTTTAGCAAACATTGGCCTGTGGAGCAGGCAGGCACTGCAGTAAGTTGGCAAACTAGCAATTTCTCTCCTTCCAACAGCAGAAAGGAAAAGCCCAGATATCCTCCTTTAACAATAAGATCAACAGGGAAAGAAACTCAGCTTATCAACAGCTCTGTCACAGTAGAACCACCTGGGGGACAATCAGTGTGAATCTAGATTGCCTTCATAGATTAGGGCCATGTTGGGCCTCTATACAGTTGTTCTTTGGCTATAGTCACCAGTCTGTAAAAGAAAAGCAATGCAGTAGGACAAATCAGCTGGGCTGATTCCAGCTGAGTTCAACAGCAGAGTCCATCAAACAAACACAAGCAGCCAACTATCAGTGCCACTAATGCTACTGCTGCAAGGTAATTCTGCCATACCATAATATCAAATTCCAAGTTAGTAATTTTATTGTGAATCAGCTTTTAATTTTTAAAGCAGAGATATGTATAAATCTTACTTCAAGACAGGAGATAAATTATTCCTCTTACTCATTTCACTAAATTTGGACGTTTGCTTTGACCAAACCTATTCATGGGCCACATCTGGAAGGAAACTCAGTAATCCAAAGCATGGGAAAAGAAAAAAATGATGTCCAGATAGAGAAGGGACACTGCAAATATCTAGCAGTGATAATAGCACAGCAGCCTACTAAACTGAAAGAGAAAACATAAGCATAATCAACAGCAGGGTTGTCAAATATTAAGTGACTGGGGCTGCAGGCTCGCCTAGTGAAACACTATGAGGACCATATCCTCCCGGCTGTATGCTGTGTGGACTGGATGCTACGCTGTGTGAGCTCCCTACCACAGCACCACAAGGTCCCCAGCATATCATGCGAGACTTCTCTCCCCACTACCACATTACACAGGCCCGCAGTGCATCATGCCCCCACTTCCCTCACCACCACACTGCATGGGCACCATTTAAGCCCCTGATGTGACCTGTAACCCCTGCTGTGCAGACATGACAAACCAAGCAGCCCCCTGCGCACATGGATGATGCCATGTGCAGTAAAGTACCACTCTGTGCCCCACTTCTCCTCCCCACCATGTGGTAAGCAACTTCCTATCTCACTGCACGTGTACAAATGCCACATGGCATCCTCAGGTCTCCCTTGAGGACCCCATGTGGGGTTGCTTCAGCCCCAAAAGCCACAGT
>NW_017728992.1:128700134-128702215 GCF_001723915.1 Gavialis gangeticus | reverse complement strand
CAGCTGAGTTCAACAGCAGAGTCCATCAAACAAACACAAGTTGTTAATTGCATTGGACAAATTTGTAACACGTATTACGTATTCTGTTGCATTCTTCTCTAGCTGACGAAACAAATGTGGATTGGGTTGTGTGAAGTCATTTTTCAGGACTACACTAATTTGGAAAACTCTCACAGCAAATGCAAGGTATTTGCACCCATCTGTTCTGGGGTGAGTTGAAGGTCCTTAACTACCTTCAGACATTTGAACTACCTCACTCCCTCTATATAAGGGGTTGGCAGTGTTTTGGACAGAGTGCCAAAAACACCCACAACCTAGATTTGTAAGGTGTTGACATGCCAGGGGTGGATGGCAGGGGAGCTGCAAGGTGCTGCCAATCCTTGTTGTGGCAGCGCAGCCTTAGCCCTCTCCCCACTGCCTGCTCCAAGGCATGCAGGCATCTACCTCCAGCAAAAAGCCAGGCCAGGGCTTCTCAGACTGTGATGCAGCTGCTTGCAGCCTCCTGGCTACCTGCCACAGCAGCTCTGGGAGGGCCCCTGCCACAGAACTTGGGTTGATCTCAGCAGGTGGCGGGGAGGCTGCAAGCAGCTGTACTGGGGTCCATAAAGCCCTGGCCCGGCTTGTTGCCAGTGGTGGGTGCATGTGCACCTTGAGGCAGACAGTGGGGAAGGGGCCCAGGCTACGCTGCTACAACAAAGATCAGGCCCCTCATGACTCTTCTGCCATGTGCCCTGAGGCATGCATGCCAAGCAAAATGCCTTTTGCTTGCCACACTTTGGCACCTGCGCTGGGGGTTCCTATCCCTACTCTATATTACTTTGCTGTAGTGTGTGCGATTCCTAGGAGGACTTATTTTGGTTCCCTAGTTGATTCTATCCAGGACATGTTTCTCCTGTACAGTACACATATCTTATGGGCAGGATAGATAGGAAATGATGTACTTCATGGAAATGTTGAGCTATTCTCTGCCTTGCTCAGGTGAGTTATAAACACACTGCAGTAGGACATGAGCTAGCAGGTAGTACCATTTCAGGAGAGTGTGCAGTGGGCAAATTAGGTGATTTGTAATGTGGATGGGCAGTGGGTTTGAGCTGGATGAGCTAGGGCTTGGCACTATAATACCCATACTTACGGCAGTGAAGCTATAGCTGCACAGGCCTCAGCTACCCAGGCTCCCAGATAAGTCTGTATGACCTGCGCTGTTGAAACTTCACTGGTACTTGTGGCCAAGCTAGTTAGATTAAAGCTACACTCCCCCCTCCCGGTACAGGAAGACCTGGATCATTTCTGTCTGGGTAGTCTACAATGCACTTCCTTTGCAGTAGGTTGCCAAATTAAGGATAAGCAGCTCAGCTGTTTGCTGCAGCTTTTACTTCAAAGGGCAGTGCTTCTCTGATTAGCTGGAGTTCATTATCCTGCTGGGCTGACTGGAGAAGCAGGACCCTTTTCTATGGCTTTTATTTTAGTTGGTTGGAGCACATCAGTCAATTGGAGCTGTTTGCTGTGGCTATATACCCCTGACACAAACCCTCATCTTTTTTGGGGACCTTAACTGTGTGAAGAATCTGGATTCTCCTGTGACTGCAGCTCATAGATACAACTCTGCTGTATAGATATAACCACTGATTGGGAACCCCTTGCACCAATGATTGTCTAAAGTGACAATGTAAGTAGATCTGAATCTCGTTGGCAATTTGAGTATAGTATTGTGGCTCAGGCCTTTATAGAGCATTTCAAGTCCCCCAGAAAGTCAAGGGGGGATGCTCAGACTCTTGGCTGGTTCCTTGGTGTTTCGTACTAGGTTAGTTTGTTTCAGGTTTGGATAAACTGTGAGGTGGGGGGAGTTTAGTGCAGGGGGTATGGATATTGTCCAGCCCCACTTCTGAGAAGGATTTGGTTTATATTGGTTCTGCTGTTTCAACTAGAACAGGGGTTTTTCAACCTTTTTAACAAGTGTACCCCTTCTGTCTCAAAGTCTCAGTTCATGTACCCTTTTACATCTTTTCTTGTTTTTAAGGGGGGGAGCAGATCAAGGCGCTGCAGTGAGGGAGGGAGTGGGGCAGGAACTGCTCAGCCACGGT
>NW_017728992.1:128696841-128700123 GCF_001723915.1 Gavialis gangeticus | reverse complement strand
GGGACAGGATGTGGGACAGAGCCATGAGCGGATCGTTTGGGGGATGCAGGGAGTGGGGGGGCGGCTTCTGCTGCTGTACACACCCCAGGAGGGCATGGGGGGGTGTACCCCCAGATCCACATGCAGGGGAAGGGTGGGCTGCCACTGTAGGGGTGGGGCAAATTGAGGCCCCAGTAGTGGGGGAGGGAGCGGGGCTGGGGCAGGGGCTGCCCAGCTAGGGCTGGGTGCAGGACTGAGCTGCAGGGAGGTGGGGGTGGGGAGGCGGAGTGACTCCTGCTGCTACGCAGACCCTGAGAGGGCATCACGGGCCATGTGCCCCCAGATCTGTGCCAGGCTGTTCCCAGCAGGGGCTGGGATGTGCTTGGGGCAGGCATCGGTGGCATCGGGAGGGGGGTTTGTGGGGGACTATGGCGAATTTTGGGGTGGTTGCAGCCCCCCCCATAGCCCCGTTCCCATGGTGAGAGAGGGAGTGGGGCTAGGGCTGAAGCAAGGGCAGGCACTGCCCAGCCAGGGTGGGGTGGAGGACAGAGCCACGAGTAGTTTGTTTGCAGGGGATGGGGTGGTTGCTCCTGCCACTGCATGCCCCCTGGGGGAGCATCAGGAGTAGTGGGGTGTCCCTGGCTCTGCACACAGGGTGCAGTGAGCTGTGGGCTGGGGCCAGGGCAGCGCTGGGCTGTTCCTGGCGGAGGTGTTGGGCTGGGCTGGGCTGGGCTGGGCTGGGCTGCTCTGGGGGCTGGGGAGGCTACGGCAAATTTTGGGGTGGCTGCAGCCCCTCCCATAGCCCCCTCCCAGCACCACTGCCACCCACCCCAAGTGCAGCCTGGCTCAGCCTTCACCAGACATAGCCCAGTGTAGCCCTGGCTCCAGCCTGCCCTCTCCGTGCACGTAGATCTGGGGGCATACACCCCCCATACTCTCCTGGGGTGTGTGGTGTGGCAGGAGCCATCGCCCCCCGCACCATGAACACCACATGCCCCCGGAGGCTGGGGGAGGCACAGTAAGCTCCCACAGGCAGTGGTGGCAGGCGCATGGCAGTGGTGAACTTCCATAGGTGGCCACGGTGTGGGAGGGGAGGTGTGATAAGCACTGACCAGCAGTCAGCAACCACCTGCAAACGTTGGCGGTGGCCAGAGGCAAGCATGGACTGCCTGCAGACACCACCGGCAGTGTTGGTGGTGAGCAGCAACTGCCCATAGCGCCACCAGCAGCATCAGCAGCACTTTTTGCAGGGGGTTTGCTGCCAAGCTCAGGGGGTGCACGTGCACCTGCATGCACCCCCTATGAGTCGCCAATGCCCCACACCCCCCAGACAATCTGCTCATGACTCTGTCCCAGGCTCTGCCCCGGCTGGGCAGCTACTACCCCAGCCCCAGCCCCACTCCCTCCCTCACCGTGGGGGCCTATGGGAGTGGGGCTATGAGGGGGGCTGCAGCCCCTCCAACCTCCCCTCCAAGTGCTGCTGCCACCTGCCCTGAGCACAGCCAGGTCCAGCCCTCACCTGGAACAGCCCACGTGCAGATCCAGGGGCACATACATGCTCCCTATGCCCTCCTGGGGTGCACATAGTGGTGGGAGCCACCCCCAGCACCCCTCACAGCTCAGTCCTATGCCCTGTCCTTGCTGGGCTGCCCCTGCCCTACTGCTGGGGCCTTAATCTGCCCTCCCCCCCACAACAGTGGCAGCCCACCATCACCCCATGTGCAGATGCGGAGGCAGATGCTGTGCATACCCTCCCAGGGTGTGCTTAGTGACAGGAGCCACCCCTCCACATGGTTCAGTCCTGTGCCCCACCCTGGCAGGGCAGCCCCTTCCCCAGCACCACTTCTTTTCCCCACAACAAACTTATCAGCTAGACCCAGCTGTTCTCCTTGTGGCTGGACTGCACTCCTGGCTGCCCATGTGCCACGCTGCAGCTACGTGCACGCATGCAGAGTTTTGCATACCCCGTACTACCCTTTTATATACACCATGGGTTGACAACCACTGAACTAGAACATATATTTAATAGGGAGTAAAGTTAATTGCTTTTTGGATTTTAGAGGGCATAAATAAAACAGATTATCACATTGCATGAACTAAACTCTCAAGTTTACTTCTAAAGACTTTTCTACACCAAATATTTAAATTGTAGGTTAGTTCCTTCAGATGAATACACAAAAAGGGCTCTCTCCCTTTCTCTTTGACTCTATGAAACATGAATAAAGCCATGTCCTCTCTTGATTTTTCTGCAGCACGACAGCTGCAAAGCTGGTCAAATTCAGGTCTTAAAGCAACTGACTTCACACCACCTCAAAAGGAGCAGAGCTTTATTCCACAGAATCAAATACAAGTCTGTTGATTATTTTCTAGATTTATTACCCTCTGGATGGTTATTTTTTCCCCATCTCTCCTGCAATAATTGGAAATGTGGGATAATGATAATAAGATGTTTTGGTTTGAGGCAAGCAAAAAACCAGCATTTTAGTTCTAATGCTAACACTAGGCAGGCTTGAATGCAGAGGTCTAAGGTTTAACTTGATCATTTGCATGGAGGCACCAGTTAGTTCCAAAAATGATGCTGCAGACCTTTTAAGTTGCATGTCTACTGACTTCTGAGACAGCTCTTTCAGGGTGACTTGGCACTTAATGTCTCTGCTACTTGTGGGGTTAGCAAAGCAGAGTGATTTATCTGATTGGTTCAGTCATTCTGGCAGCTGCTGACACCTTTTGCATGGGGATGTTTACATGTTAGCTTATTTGCTAGTCTTTAAATAGTATTGAAATTTTAATGCATTTCAAGTTGAGTACAACTTTAAATTCAAATTTTAAATCTGTCCCAGCTAAGAGCTTCTGAAAGTACCATAAACCACTGCTTCCCATCTTACTTTTTACCCATTTGTTCCTCAAATCTCTCCCAGGGATCTCTTTCTCTTCCTACTTCCCTGCCAGTGCCCACAGTTTGTGTCCCTTAATCTGGTTCACTGCACCTGCCATGAAAACCTTCTCTGCTGGAGCTTATGCAAATTGGAACTTTTCCCTTTAGACCAGTGGTTTTCAACCTGCGGTCTGCAGACTGTCTAAGGGGTCTGTGAAAGATGACTATGATCAATCAAAACTACGTGAATACCCATACTTACAATTCAAAGGGGTTTGCAACTCCATTTACAATTTTTAGGGGTCTGCAAATGAACCAAGGTTGAAAACCACTGCTTTAGACCATACCGAGGGAAGAGAAATTTGTATGTTGCCAGCTTGTCCAAAGGAAAATAAGAAAAGATCCATTTTAACCATGGGTGACTGGTG
>NW_017728992.1:128690674-128691841 GCF_001723915.1 Gavialis gangeticus | reverse complement strand
CTACGTGAATACCCATACTTACAATTCAAAGGGGTTTGCAACTCCATTTACAATTTTTAGGGGTCTGCAAATGAACCAAGGTTGAAAACCACTGCTTTAGACCATACCGAGGGAAGAGAAATTTGTATGTTGCCAGCTTGTCCAAAGGAAAATAAGAAAAGATCCATTTTAACCATGGGTGACTGGTGCGTCCTCAGACTGATGGGGGGGCACAGCTTGTGGGCGGCAGCGTTGGTGGTGAGTGGTGACCGCCCGCAGAAGTGGGTGGCAGCGAGCGGCGACTGCCAGTGGCGCCAGCCAATCTCAGGGGGTGCACATGCCCCTCTGTGCCTCCCCTACCAGTTGCCTATGATTTAACTGAGCATTAATGGTGTTGCAGGCAATTTGGGGATATGAATGCTATCTGAGGAAATCTGAGTAAATGGTTGGCATCTTTATTCTAAAGGTCCTTTGGTGGTGCTGTGGCTCAGCGTTTCATCTGTAAGGGTGACAGTCAGGGATGATCCTGTTTTGAGCAGGAGGTTAGACTAGATGACCTCCTGAGGTCCCTGCCAACCCTAGTTTTCTATTATTATAAAATGGATTGAAATTCTTTCATTATGAATATTAAAAAACTACTACAGCAAGTCACCAACAAGATATGCTGCTAGACTTGAATCCAGCTGTTTAGAAGTCATTTTCTGCTTGACTAGCTTATCAGGGCCCAGAGGCACAAGCTGAGGGCAACACTAGCAGCTAATATATTGGTAGAAATGGATCTGCCTAGGTGTCTTAGGTGCAAGTACCCTATTGTGCAGGTCTTTGGTTTGTGGGACTCCCACTGACATCTAGAGTAACCCCACCTACACAAAAACAGTGTGCCATATCGTTGGTTCCCACTCTATCACCTTTTGTGTTTCTCTTGCATTGCAAAGGGAACAGAAAGCAGCTGGTGGTTTTGTTTACATAGGAAAATCCCCAGGTGGCCCAGAAACAATGTAGCATCTCTTCACCATCTGTTTCTGGCCTTCATTTCTTCTCCCCAATGAGACCTGGCAAGCTGTGAAGGAGAGAGAATGTGGCTGGTGCAATTTAGAGCAGCCTAAGAGGGACTGTACATAGTATACACTGGAAGCTGAAGTAATCCACAGGTACTGTTGCATAAATTGCTGATTTTATCCCCTGGAG
>NW_017728992.1:128679645-128690663 GCF_001723915.1 Gavialis gangeticus | reverse complement strand
AGCAAAGAAACATAGAGAAAAGTATCTATTTTTGCTACAGTACTCCTAAGAAAGAAAGTAACTATCTTTTGCTGAATCCCATAAGTCTCGGGTACATTTTAGGATTAGTATGAAAATGAGTGAAAGAGAATGAGTAAGAACTGTACTTATTTGTGGCATTGCAGATGCTACATTACAAGAAAAGCTCTTGTAAGAGGGAGACCTGTTCTTAGAAAAGACTGTCCAAATGTGCAGCAGAAACTGTGAAGACCCAGGCTGCAAAGATGACTGTACAAAAATGGGTTGTCTATGCAGTCAGTGAGACAGGTGGCTGCTTCTGGCCACAGTCTCACGAATGGAATTTTCCATTGGTAAAGAGCCCTTTACAGGAGGGAACGCTCACAGGCAGACACAGCAAATGTGGAAGGCAGCATGGCCCCAAGTGTTGTGCTGCATTTGGAAAACTCTTACAAATGGTTACAGGAGGAACCATTTTGCCAGATGCTGTTGATCGCAAGCCCCAAATCCTCAAGTACATACTGTTGAGCATAAGGTGGAGAAAGTATTTTTTTTAATAGAGATGCTTGAATCAAACAATCAAGGAACTGGATTTTGCCAGTGGAAGTGGAAGAAATGATGGTTTCATTTAAGTTGGATGCTGGAGCTCAAGTTGTTATTTTACTAGAATGTGGATATAGAAAATTAAAATTGAGACCAAAAGTGAACGTAAAAACCATCAAAATAACTGGCTATGCAGGAACAAATATACCAGTGAAAGGGAGGTGTGCTGCTAGCATGTAATATAAAAACAGAGTATACAAAATCCCATTAATTGTGATACCTAAGGAGCTGATACCAGGTTTGTGTCTGGCGGCTTGTGAGAAACTGAATCTAGTTGCATGTGCGCTTGCAGTACAAGAAGACACAACTTTCATGACTACTGATGATGATCTACTTGTCCAGATTAGGGACATGATGGCCAATCTTCTTAGGAAGAAACCAGTTGTTACAGAATACAAGAAGCAACCATGTCTGTAGGTACATTTCCTGACAAATAGCAAATCCCATCATGCAAAATTGGAAATCGGCCTCAGTGGTCTGTAGCTAATGAACTTTGTGCTATGTGCAGAAGCATGTTTGCAAAAGTGCAGGAGAATTGGATCCTATTGTAAGAACTCAAGCCTCTCAGGACTTGGAGGAAAAGCATTGTCACAATGAACAAATTAGAAACTGGATCTGATAATTGATCTGTCTGAGAAGAAAGTAAAACCTTCTGAAAAACTTGCGGAGATTTGTTGAAAGACTTGCAGAAAAGGGGGAATAAGAACCTGAGTGGTAAAGACTCACTCCACAGCAAAGTGCTAATAACCTCTCCTCTATAGAGGGGGTTAATTGATTTTTTTGGGGGTGGGGCAAGTTGAATTATTGCTAAGAAGGAAGAGGGAGGGGATGGGGTGGGGTAGGAGGAAGCTGGGATCTGCATTCTGCTTCAGCCACAGCAGCCACTGTCTCCCATGGGCGGCAGCTATGGGGGGGCAAGGGGCTGTGGACCCTGGCCCTAGGGCACCTGGGAGGTGGGGCACTGTGAGTGGGGAGTGAGGGGCACTGGTAGGGCCAAGGGGCTGTGGATGGGGAGTGAGGGGCACTTGGGGTTGTGGGGGGGCTGGAGGTTGGGAGTGCGGGGCTATGCTAAGGAAATGGGTTTGTGCTGAGGAAATGCAATCATAAGTGGGGTTATGCTGAAAAAAAGTTTAGGAAGCACTGCCATAGAGCCTGACCTGCAAAACAGGACATAGCAGAATCTTATCTGCTGTTTTTTGTGACTTCACCCATACCTTGTTTGAGCTCTAGCATATCTTTTTAAAAGCCATCTGGCCTTGACTTTAAAAATGCTGATTACAGGGCTAGAAACCAGTGTTTTTCATCACAGTTTAGATGTGAGAAATCCCAGGGAAGTGGTTTAGTTATCCTGAAGATCTACAAAAAATACCTCATAGAAACTACTCAAATGGTGTTTTAGAAATGGACAGAATTTAAGTACTGAACAGTACCTGCGATGTGCGATGTTAGCGTGAGTCTTCAAAGCCGGCACCTCTTTTCTTTTTTGAATAGGGCTGCATCACATCTCTTGCATAGAGCTTTTGGGTTACGTTCCTTTCTGGTTGCAGAAGGAGGTATAAATTGTCAATGTCAGCCAAATTTTTTGCTAGCAGTATCTAGCCCACTGTTTCTAGCTGTCAGTTTTCAGATTTAATAAGACAGTATTTCATTCAGTTACATTTGGACTGTTTTTTATAATTCTAAAGGCTAGAAACTTCATGTTCATCTCCTTAGCTCATGGGCTGACTTCAGTGAGCTAAGGAGATTAGTAAGAGAGACAGTGGGGACTCAGATTTTCAATGAGATGGGAGTCCAGGACGGGTGGTTATTCCTTAAGGAGACAATCCTCCAAGCTCAGAGGGAGTCAGTCCCAATGCATACCAAGGTGGGCAGGAGTGCTAAAAAGCCCCTTGGCTCAGTAAAAGGCATCTAGGAGGGCCTGAGTGCAAAAAGGGTGCTATACAATCAGTGGAAGCAAGGGGCAATCACCAAGGAGGATTATACCTCTGTTGCTTGTGACTGCAGGGTTAGGAAGCCAAGGCAGAGATTGAACTAGGCTGGTGACCAGAATTAAGGAGAGCAAAAAGTCCTTTTTCAAATGCTTAGGGAGTAAGAAGGCACCAGGTAATGTGGGGCCCCCTACAGGACAGGCTTGGCAGTCTGGTGACTGCAGCAAAGGAAAAAGCTGATCTCTTCAATGAGTTCTTTACCTCCATATTTCTGAGCAGGGACCAGGACAGCTCCCCCAGTAGGATTAGGGACAGGCTCAGACGACACGATGCCATGCCTAGGGTCAGGGATGATCTAGTTGCGGAACTCTTGGAGGGGCTGGATGTGTATAAATTAGCAGGTCCGGATGCTCTTCATCTGAGGGTACTGAGGGAATTGGCGGAGGTCATAGCAGGGCCCCTGGCATGGCTGTATGAGCGCTCATGGTGCTCTGGCCAGGTCCCAGAGGATGGAAAAGGGCCAATGTGGTCCCCATTTACATTTCTCACCCCATTCTCATAAAAAAAACTAGATGATGTCAGCATTGTTGCCTACACAGTTAGATGGGTGGGAAATTGGCTTGATGGTCGCACCTAGAGAGTGGTGGTGGATGGGTCATTTTTGACCAAGAGGGATGTGGGCAGTGGAGTTCCTCAGGGCTCAGTTCTCGGGCCTGTGCTATTCAACATATTTGACAGCAACTTGGATGTGGGTGTGGAAAGCATTCTGTCCAGATTCGCTGATGATACAAAGATGTGGGGAGAAGCGGGCACGCTGGAGGGGAGGGACAGAATCCAGCTAGATCTAGACAGGTTACAGAGGTGGGTGGATGAGAATAGGATGGCATTCAACACAGACAAGTGCAAGGTACTGCATCTGGGGAGAAGGAACCTGCAACATGCCTATAGGCCGGGGAACACACTTCTCAACAACACAGTGGCTGAAAGGGATCTTGGAGTCAATGTTGGCTCCAAGATGGACATGAGCCACCAGTGCGAGGAAGCAGTCAGTAAGGCTAACTGCACCTTGTCGTGCATCTACAGATGCATCACAAGCAGGTCCAGGGTGGTGATCCTTCCCCTCTATGTGGCACTGGTCAGGCTGCAGTTGGAGTACTGTGTCTAGTTCTCGGCACTGGACTTAAAGAGGGATGTGACTAACCTTGAGATGGTCCAGAGGAGGGCTACTCGCATGGCCAGGGATCAGTAGGCCAGGCCCTATGAAGACAGACTAAAGGTCCTGAATCTATCCAGCCGCCACAAGAGAAGACTGAGGAGGGATCTGGTGGCCATCTATAAACTCACCAGGGGGGGCCAGGGGAAAATAGGTGAGGCTCTGTTCCCCCGGGCACCACCTGGGATAACAAGGAATAATGGCCACAGATTGATTGAGAGCAGGTTCAGGCTTGATATCAGGGGGCCTTACTTTATGGTTAGGGCTGCCAGCTTGTATCTTGCATCCCATCTCAAAGCAGCAAATTGCCTTTTACTTTGATGCTGGTGCTCCGTGGCTCAGAGGCCAGGTTGCCATTGACTGAGTCGCAAACAGACATTTTAGAAGTGCAAGAACGGGTACTTGGAAATGGTAAAGAATTTCATACCCTCTCAAAGAATTTTCAAGCATCCTTTGAGGATTTTTGGATCAAGACATTTCTGTTCATCATTGCATACATAGCAGTGAAGTCACAGAGTGCAAAAGCAGGCTGGCGGTAACTATATTTGTCACAGCAGGTATGTCAGGACTGCTAAGAAATCAACAGTGGTTCTCAACCTTTTTTACACTCAGGGATCCCCTGGATAGACTCACGGCATCCCTCAGAAAATGCCAGCTCTCACTCCTTACTCAGATTACAGAATCATAATATAACAGCTTTTCTAGTGCAAAGAATGCAGAGGGACCATTACTATAGATTTTTTTTTTTTAGTCTCTAGGTCATATTTACAAACCTAACAGTGCTAACATTGTATGACACTCCATAGCACCCTGGAAAAAATCTCAAGGCACCCAGATTAGGAATAATTGGACTAAAACAAGGTTTTATTTCAAATTGATGCAGGTATTGGTATAGCACATATCAGGGCAAAGAGGGGTGGAGTTGACAGGGCTTAATTTAAGTGGTGCTGTCGGTAATCTCTGTTTTGGAATGTTATAGACACTGATAATAGATGTCCTAGTGTTATTGGAGTGTTGATCTCTGTGGTTCAGATCTTACTCCTTTTATTTATATAAATAATCTCAGTCACTTATAAGCAATTTACTGGGTGAACTGGCAAGCAGGGATTTGCCCCAAATCTTGAGTTTCCAGACCCATGGTTTTACAAAACTCTTGTCTTTTTCTACTTTAGTGTGCAGTCTTCCTTCTTAGTATGTAACTCACATTAATACAATGAGATCTTTGTGATCTTTGGCTGGACGAAATAAAAAGAGGGTTTGAATCTGCTACTGATTCCAACCTAATAAAGCTGGTTGAGATCAAGTAACAGATTTTTTTGTGCTGCCAAGATCCACGGGTCTTGGTTTCCATTTCTGCGAATGAACTAGCCAGGGCTGGCATTTCTTTTGTGTTCTCAGTTTAATGGAATACCTAGCCTCAGAAACGATCAGACATAGTAAGGAAGTATTTTTAAGTCTGATGTTTCTGAGATCTGATGCTAAGTGTATCTTAGCAGTAAAAGGGGTTGCAGTATGTTTCAAGCAGCTGCTGTGGTTTGTATGCAAAGTGGACTAGACGCTGTTCTGCATGTTTGCACATGAGGGAAGTGTGTGCTTTGCATATTTAGCTTTTTCCTGTTAAGAGGAAATATTGCTTGCTGAGCACTGAATGCTGTTACCAGCAGGTCCTGTATATTCATTAGATCTTTCTTCCAGGAGGGAAATAAAGGTAGATAGTTGGGATGCCCGGTACATTTTTATGTAACTAGGATTGGGTTGAGCAACCAGCAAGATTAGTGGCTCGAGTTGTTAACCTGCTAAAAGCTGAGCACAAACAAAACCATTGGCAATGCGTAGGGGGTGCGCCTCCTGAGCTTGTGCATCCCCTGCAAAAAGTGCTCACCACTCCCCGCCTCCCTGCCGACGCTGCCAGCAGTCTCCAATCGCTGCAGGTGGTTGCCGACCACAGGTTAGTGCTCCCTACCCCACCCCACCACCATTGTGTGCTGCCACCGCCTGCGGGAGCTCACTGTGCCCCCCCAGCCTCTGGGGGCACACGATATTCATGAACAGAACAATGGCTCTGAGTCATGTGCTAAGTAAACCATAGCTGTTTTGGTATGAATATACAGAACACATGCAAAGCATCTCCCCTGTTACAGTGGATGAGTTTGTCCTATTTCTTTGGGTTACAAAAATTCATCGTATGAGGTATAATATACTGTGTTTGCTGCACACCTCAGATTACCAGTGATGGGGCCAGGCAGTGTGGATTTGGGGTCTTCACTTTAAAAATATGTACTTTGCATATAGGCAATGTTCTTTGAGTAGATGTGATATCTTTTATTAGACCAACGGAGTAGTTGGAAAAAATATTCATAGCAAGCTTTCGGATGCAATTGGCCTTCTTCAGGCATAGGGAATACACATTTTTACACTGCGCTAAGTGCATCCTAAGATAAGACACTTTAAGGAACTTAAATTCTGTCCACATCATTATACTCAGTTCTATACACTTGGTGTCATTTCTGGTAATAAATATGGCTTGTGACTATGCACACACACACATTAGTAATGCTGGTAACTTA
The DNA here is from genome assembly GCF_001723915.1 of Gavialis gangeticus. Lineage (NCBI taxonomy): Eukaryota > Metazoa > Chordata > Crocodylia > Gavialidae > Gavialis > Gavialis gangeticus. Next base: position 128,684,355 of record NW_017728992.1, on the reverse strand, counting down.
TTCTGTAATGTGCTTGCCCAGGGGTTCATTATTTTATATTGGGCATGTGTAACCAGGTGAGTCAGGCACACCTCCCTTCCTGTGCCATAGGGTATCCTAAAGACCCTTGCTACTTAAGCTGTGCTCTGGATGCACATTATACACACAATCTATGCATTGCTGAGGCAGCCTGAGAGAGTTGTCTGTTTTCCCACAATGCACTGGTCCAAACTCATAGGAATGTAGAAGGTATCAAATTGTAAACACAATTGTTATCTGGTCGTGTCTGGGGAAAAAATGCTGCTGGGTTGGACAGTCTCAACTATTTATTGTTACTGGCCCCAGTGAGAGTATCAATGTCTTGTAAAAAAAAATATATAGTTGAACTTAGAGTAAAGACAAGACTTCAGACAGTTTGGTGTAGATTTAGTTGCAGTACAGACATAAGCAATACAACTGATGGCTGTCTGCCTTCGTGCTGGGTCTCAGTGCCATTACTGCATGGAGCTCATAATGACGTGCAAGTAGAGTAGCTAGTAAGTGCTTAGACAAAAAGAGTATGTGATGGTAAAGTCTGGATTGGGAGTAAAGGGTAAAAACCCCCCAAACTATAGCAGAGCATAGAATCATGCAAAATAGGTCTGGAAAGAATCTCAAGAGGAATCTAATTCAGCCCCTTGTGCAGAGAGGCAGAATTAAGTATATCTAAACCATTCTTGATGGATATAAAGCCTACCTATCACTTTGTAAGTGTTCAATGCATTGTATTTTACCAATGGCTTGTCTAGGTGATTATAATTTTGGAGATATTCTCATGTTCCATTTTCAGCTCTGTCAGCAAGGAAAATGGCCTGAAACTGGGTCATTTTAAAATGAAAACTTAGGTCTCCACAGTCTCCTTTTTAAGCACATTGAAGCTCGTAAGCAAACCTGATATCACTCTTTAAAATGTGAATAGTATTTTAAAAATGAATCAGCTGACCTTTTAAGATGCAATGTAAAGAACTGACTAGAGGAGTCTGTCATACACCTTTTATTTCTGTCTTCTTTACTTGAAAATAATATTACTGGGACAGAAATTACACATAAACCAGTATAAGTGATTGGAAACCAGTTCAAATCTGTAACACAATAGAAGTTCAGTGGACATAAACTATTTTCACAATGGCCGAAACCAGTTTAACATAAGCCTGAATGGATGAAGTATCAGACTTAACTGAATTAGGTTAAATCTGTCAATTGAACTTCTGTCCCAGATCCTTTCCAGATTCAAATTAACTCATAGTCCCCCAGCATCCCAGTATATGTTGCACTTCCCATGGAACCCCCCCACCCCTTGCAGGGTTGGTGGGCTAGCCTTGGCCCAAGCTGTCTGCTCCAGCCCAGCAGAGAGGCAGGCTCTCGCACCCCTTGGCTTCTGGCTGGAACCACTGCAGGCATGTGGCTCCATTTCCAGAATCAAAAGTGAATGTCTGTTCACTTCCTTATTGGTTCAATCAATGCAGTTTAGATTAACCTGAGAAGATTGAATTGATTCAGCTTTGGGCTTTTTGACTGTCTGTACTTAGCCTAGAAGAGTCTTTGGACCTTGTTTGACATATATAAAGGTCCAAAGTGGACAAACATTCTGTTTTATTCTTTTCAAATCTGGTAGGGAAGTTGTATTTCAGTCCCAAATTATACAGGTAAATGTTGAGTGTGACAACCAGGATTTTAGGATGGAGAACAAATGAGGATTGTAATGGAAAGGACTGCAGTTTTAACTGGAGAGTGTACTGCAATAATATTTCACTTGCATTTGATCTAAAAATAAAATAAAAACTACCTAATTAGCCCTAACCCTCCATGCTGTACTACACATTATTTGATGAAGTTTTTAGTGTGCATTTAATGATGCTTGTTACTAGCAACCAGTCTGACAATGATGTCATTGGTTCCTGAATTCTACCTTGCTTTCATTGGCACAAAGCAGAGGAGGAAATGCCTTGGAGGAGTATTTGTGAAATGTCAACTATCAGCTTAGTTACACCCAAATAACTAAGTTTCCTCTTAGGGCTCCCTTAATTTAAGGAGCAAATAGTTGTGTATGTGGGGGATTTGTGCACTTCACATAGCTTTTTGCATTTCTTTGCTATTGCAGTTCAGTGAACAGCAAAAAAGAAAAGGGAGATGGGCTAAAAGTGGGAATGCCCTTTACCACTTCACAGTCATAAAATGTGACTACACAGTGAGAACATGTTAGCCTAAAGCAACAGTTAGGCAGAACTGGCAGATAATGCTAGAATATACAACTAAAGTTCAAGAACACGCAGTACCTGATTCAAACCGGGGTATTTAGCTTTGATTTTAACTGGCTTTGAATCCAGTTTCAGTCCTCAGCCACTCCGCTGTGCCTGTTTACAAGGGTGCTAAATGTGATGCTTTTTTGTGATTAAAATAACCTCGCCACTGGGAATGGTCTCTGTTCAGTTCAATCAGCTCCTTCCATAGGGGCTGCTCTTTGATATGCGTACAGAGCTGAATTGCTCTTTTACTAGATTATCTCTATTTCCCTTGCTTTCAGTTTGTGTGCAGCTCTGTTAATGATTCTGGGCTGCTTTTTCCCCCTAAATTTGAGTTCCTTATTTTAATATTTACTCCCATTCAAATGTACAAAGGTGTAAACTTTGTTTGGACATGGACTAAATTGCCTAGTAGTTAGAGCTGACCATAGGTGGTAATTTATTAAATTAATTGAGTTGCTGCTTTTATTCATGTGTTGGGCATAAACAACTGTGGCAGGCATGCCAGTAGCAGCCTGGCTTGCTGGCTCAAGAGGGCTTCGCACCATTGGAGGGACTTTCCCACTGATCAGGAGGTGATGGAGGAGAGGCTGCCCTGTCCCTCCCTGGGGTGAGATGAAGAGCCTGGACCTGGGTAAGGACCCTACTGCCCTCATCCTGATTGGTCCTTTTTGCAATCGGGGGCAGAGCCTCTGGAGGCTATAAAAGAACAGTGTGCCTGGCACATGGACACACAACTGTGAGGGATGGAGAAGAGGGAAGATGGGCTAAAGAAGAGCTGGGGAGAGCTGCCCAAAAGGGGGAATACAGTGGTCCCAGAAGAGCCCAAATACCGTTTCTTTTCGGATGGAGAGTGGTGAGCAGCTGCGTGCCAGCCCCGCCACTGAGGAGCAAGGGGTGGTGCACAGCCCAGTGCATGGGGTGGGGCCTTGGGAGCCACATGAGGTGGCTTGGGTCTCCAGCCCTGGCATGCAGCCAGGGTGGAGCGGTGCAGGCGGTGATGCACAGAGCAGTCCAGGAGTGGACTACAGTGGACACATGGCACATCCATGTGGCACTGGGACTAGAGTCATATGAGGTGGCTTGGGTCTCCCGCCCCTGGCACAAGGCCAGGGAGACTCAGCGCAGGCAGTGCTGCACGGTGGATCCAGGAGTGAACCCAGGCCCTGGGAGCTGCGTGGGGTGGCTCAGGTGTACAGACCCCGGCATGAGGCCAGGCATTTAAAGTGAAAGCCTTGCACAGAGGGCCCCAGTTGGAAACGAGACCCTGGAACCCTGCAAGGCAGCTCGGGGCACCAACCCAGGGAAGACAAGTAAAGTTCTCATTGCACACCACAGTGCACAGGGATACTAGTGGCTGGCGGGCCCAGAGGAAGCCAGAGACAGTTGGAGCTATAGCAAGAAAGGAGGCAACTCTCCAGAAGAGAGAAAAGGACCCTTCAGCACCACCCTGGAGTCATGAGTTACCGAGCCTACTGTGAGTTGATGGAGTTTAAAGTTATGTCATTTATATTGAAATATTAGTTTAATTTTGTGGGGCTGAGTATTCATTTAAAATGGAGATATAGAAGTGTATGTTAGTATATAAGTATTCAATGTTTATATGAATTTAGATTTAAATGGAGTTCAATATTGTATGCTATATTCTAAATGTATAATATAATATGAGTGTGTGACTTTTAGTGAGGCCTGGCTGGGATCCTCCACTGTAGTATTTATCTTTGATTCACCTGTTGTCCCTAGTGATGTGTGTGTATATAGAGAGAATAGGGTAATAGTCTTATAGAACATATAAATGTGTATATATGTGTGTGTTTATATGCATATTTATCTGTTAATGTTTTGCGAATATTAATAAACTTGTATATAGTTAAGATATATAGTGTCCTGGTTTGGCTCTGTATAAGGGAAGGAGGGAAGCTGTGTGCAGCCAGCAGTTTTCCCTCCACTGTGCACCTGCTCTGCCAACATCTCCCTTCAATTGGAGAATGGGGTACACATGCAGGTACACCCGGGTTACACAACTTATAGTTTCCTCAACTGTAGTCTTTTGAATACATTATTTTCAGGGTTTGAATTACACTTTGATTCTTGGGGAGGGTCAGAGGTAGTAGTGGTGGAAGCAGCAGAGAAGCTGCTCGGGCACGGGCTCCAGGCGGCTGCAGCAAAAAGCACCCAGCAGTAACGAGGGGGAGGGGCCACTTCTCTCCTACGCTAAACAGCAGTTTCTGCCCGGCTGCTGGAGGGTGGGGAGGTGGGGGGGGGAGGGCTCTTATCTCTTATGGAGGGGGCTCAGCCTCCACGAGCTCTGCTGTAATTTGAAACCTGATTATTTTAATGTATAATATTCGTCTATGGACTGTTTGTATAAGCAGCTCTTTCTGCGGTTGTTTGATATGTGACATGTGAGCCACATTAGTTTTTTGTTGTTGTTGTTGTTTTTTTTTTT
>NW_017728992.1:128663069-128679635 GCF_001723915.1 Gavialis gangeticus | reverse complement strand
TGTTTTTTCTACATACACAGGTCAGATGATATTGTGTCAGTTTTCTGATTAGGAGTTTCTTAGAAGTTAGAGCAATTCATTATGTACATTCTTGTATTGAAGTGCAAAACTCACTTTCTGAAAATATTCTCCACTTCCTACAACCAGATTGTTTCTGTGAACACTCCTGCCAGCAAACTTATTTGTTAGGGCCTTTTTAAAGCAAACGTAAATGAGAATAAAAAGCAGGAAAAACAAATTTATGGTTTCAATCAAGCAAATCTTCACAGGGAAAAAATGATATGATGTTTCAGCCCAGCTTTTCCCATAATGTATCTCATTTCAGAAGTGATATCTAAATAAATCACGACTATTTTTATAAAGGAATAGCTCATTTTCAAAATTAAGTATTCTGAAGCAGTGACAAAACATAGGCAATGATTACCTGCAAATTAAAAACTACAGCTAATTTGGGGTCAATTGCTGGACAAAACATCCATACATTTCATATACAGAAGCTTAGTTGGCTGAATTGCAACATTTTTTTTGCATGTTGTAAGACATATTGGAAACCTGCATGCTGATATATGCAGGTTAATATTTTTAGTGAACACGGTGTATTCAGCTGAATCCCTAACAAGGATGACATTTTTATTATCCTGAAAAACTGGAAACTTTTGGCATGAATGATTCATCCAAAGAATATTCAAACTCCAGCCATTTTAATTCAGGTACCACCCACACTGGCAAACTGTCCTTGGGCTTTGCAAATCTTTGAACATGAGCTACATGGGATGAAGGGAATTGGAAAGACAAGACATGTCATTCTGAGTTGAACTCTATAGTATTCCAGAACTCCACATTGTTTAGATAATACCCACACAAGATTTTAATTTTCTGTTATTTCTTTAAGATGTCAGATCTATCGTGATGTGGACCTCATTTATTTGTGGAATGCTGCTAGATTTAAATTCCAGAATCAGGGACACACCTTATTTTGTGGTTCAGTACAAGTGCTACAGCTTAAAGCACAGTGTGTTTATACTGTGCTTTTGTCCTTCAGCCAAACAGCTAGGTGCGAGAAGACCTGGATTCTATAACCATCTCTGCCACAAGCTTTTTAGGACTTTGGGGAATATCTGTCTTGCTTTTCCTCATCTGTAGGTAAGTAAAAGGCTGTTAATAGCTTATATATTTAGTGCCAGTTTTTTTTAAATGTTGTTTTATATCTGATTTTCCATCTCTTTAGTACCTTCCATCTAACACTTCTTGTCTAATAATAAAAGATTACTTTCTATAACTAAAAGTACTAATACTGCTGTTGTTCACAGGTCGAATCCAGACTCCTAAAAGATCAAATCCAGACTTTTTCCTGATGGTTTCAAAATGGTATTTAAAGGTTTCCTTTTTGGGAATTGACTTATAGTTGTGTGTGTATATGTATGTATATAACCATTCTAATGTGCATACACACAACTAACCCCTGCTGCCCACTCTGAACCATTCTAATGCATATGCATTGTGGGTGGGCAATATATCTATCTATCTATCTAGATAGATAGATAGATAGATATGCATTAGAATGGGTCAGGGTGGGCAGCAGGGGTTATTCCATTTTTTAAGCCTGGGTCACACACACAGTTACTTCAGCCTTTAGAAGCAGACAAGCTTGTCTTAACACAACAAGGCCATCGGATACACATAGGCTGGGAAAGTGGGGGCATTTACTACACTGTTCTATAACATGAGATGAAGTAGCATCAGCTTGCAAGGCCAAAGAGGGGGGCCTAAAATTCCTGTTTTGGTAAGAGTGTGCATGTGATGGTCTTGGAATATGCTGATGGAAGAGGACATGGACAGTATGACAACCACAGAGAGAGACCAGTCAGCAACAGCCAGAGATGGAGAGTCATCAGGAGGGAAGGAGAATACAAAAGAAGGACTTTGGAGCAGCAAAGTGTCCCTCCCTGTCCTCATCCTCCTGCCTGGGTCCTTCCTTGTCCTCCTCCCTCAGAGGGTCCCTGAGAGAGGTTCCTGTCCCCCAGGAGGGGTCCTCAAGGCCACCACGGGCAGAGGGCACTACCAGCCTGTCTCATCCACCCCACTGGAGGGGGGGATGTAGGCCTTGGTATTCGACCTCCAGGCTGCTGACATCTGACACCTAAGAGAGAGCCTCAAACTGAAGCCTATGTCTTGGCCAGACATTTCTTGACTCTGATGACAGCCCTAGAATTGGGAGATATATAGAACTGCTTGATTGTTTGTATTGCTTCTTTTCTGTTATTGCTGTGTATCAATGAATTTGCCTATTATTGAATAGAAAGGTTGTTGTCAGTCTGAGGGTGGGACTGGAACAAGGCATCTGGGTCCTAAATCCAGAGCCAACATTCCTAGAAAGGAAAGAAAATGTTAATTCCCTTGTTGTTAGGTGCTGCTTTTATTTTTTGTTAAATACAGGAGACCCTTGCTATTTGCGGGGGATACGTTCTCCTAAATCTGTGAATAAGACACTGTGTTCATGAATGTTGTCTGCGTTCATGAATGCAGTGCCCCCAGTGGCTGGGCGGGGGGCACAGAGGCAACTATGTTGGGAGCTCTTTTAAGTGTATTTAATATGCAGGTTTGGCATTTGTGAATATTTGAAACCACAAATAGTGAGAGTTTCCTGTACTTCTGGAGTCTTCTCTTTCAGTCACTAAGACCATGTTCAGCCATTTGCTACCTATTTCGTTTTATTTCATATGAATCAACAAAATGCATAGTTGCCACAATACAGAAAAAATCTTGACAGCAACTTCTGAAATTCACATTAAGTGATTCCATTGTCATGTTGCTCTGAGTTATAAATTAAATAAATTATGAGAAAACAATTCAGGGTACACATTTAGGGCACAGTGGCTGTTGAATACAATCACATATCATCTGTTCTTTACTCCCATCCCCGCACTGCTTAAATAGATTATTTACCAAGATGATAAACAAACAGACCTTTCAACAGAAACAAATATATGTGCTTTGACCTGAGGACTAATTTATGGAAGAAGAATAGATTGATTTGGTTAATAGAGGTTGAAAGCAGGAACAGCACACATGTTGATCTTTTCTGTCTCCATAAGTCTTATTAGGTCTATGTTTTCCAATGTAGGATTTCCATTTTCTGTTTGGACCAATCCAAAGAAACTAGATCAAACTGGAGCTGATGGACTTTATAGCCCTGGTCCTTACTTTTATGCAGGTAAGTAGTCTCACTGAAGTAGGATTATTCACGGATGGGGGCCTATGATAAAGCTTTTGTCTGTGGGGTGGGTGTGATGCATCATTCAAGAGCTACTAATGCCTCATGAAAAACTTGGGAAGTAGTTGGAATTTGGTGTGTTTCAGGGGCAAAGTATATTTGTTTCTCTTTCATTTTTTTACTACTAAGTGTTAATGCAAACATTAAGGATCTGATCTTGTAAAGCGCTGGGCACCCTTCGCACTCGTAGATGTCAGTAGAAGTTGCTGGTGCTCATTCCCTTCCAGCATCAAACCCTGTGTTAAAATAGTAATTTGCTCCCATCTTCCCTTTCCTGGCTGGTCTCCATCATCCTTCATTCTGACTGCAACTTGCTGTTGTCCAAGATGATGGATTTCTGATGGGTTAATTGCCCTAGGATTATACGGGTTATCCATGGAGCACTAAATGTGTGTCAGGTATATTGCAGAGTGAAAGAGCCTTTGTAAAAACAAACAAACAAACAAACCTTTGTTTGTCAACAAATTTTCTGCAAAGTGCTATTAACCCCCTCGAACTGTTGAAGATATGAAGACGTGATTGAACTCAGCTTTCCTCAGCTATTGACATATTTGCTGTTCCCTGAAAAGCCACAGACCTCCTCCAACATAATTCTCCTCTCTTCTGCTCCATGTAATGGCAGTATGTCTCAGGGTCTGTACAGAAGTCTAGGCAGCCTGTTGGGGAGGTGCTTTAGCCATGTTCCCAGGAGGCTGCCAGACCACCCCTTTCCCCAGCCCCAACCCCAGCCAGCTGCAACTGTCAGCAGCAGCTAGAGGGAGGGGGGAGATGGAGCCCCCCACTGCATGCCTTCTCTTCCCTTCCCCCCACAACTGTCCCTACTAGGCTCTGGGGAGCAGCTGAGCCAGGCCCACATGGCAGGGGGGGCTCCCTTCCTTCTCCCCACCCTCCACGTGAATATCTTGACAGTAGCAGAGGCTGTTGCACCCAGAACTGCGGCGGGGGGAAATGGAGCCCCCTCCCCCTTCACCTTGTGTGCTTCCCTAGCTGTCTATGCTGGAGTCTTGGGGGGTGCTAAGATGGGCCACGAAGTTTGTTTTCCCCCCAGCTCTGGGTGAGGCAGTCTCTGCTGCTGTCAAAATGCTTGTGTGGGAAGTAGGGAGTTGGGGAAAGGGAGACCCCCTGCCATGTGGGCCCAGCCCAGTTCCCCCCAGGACCCCAGCAGGGGTAGTTGGTGGGAGGCTCATGCAGCAGTGGGGCTCCCTTCTTTTCACTTTATCTGGCTGCACAGGGAGGAAACAGGTTTTCTGTCTCCTCTTTGACAGCCTGGGGGTGGGGGTGGGGCTGGGTCTGTGTTTGCCCTCATGCGGACTAGCCCAGTCCCACAAAACTGCATAGGATGTGGGTGGCATCGCCCAAAATTAACCCTCGCAGGGAACCTGTACAGAGGTTCCCTAAGGTGCTCTGCCCTGTAGCACCCCTGCCTGATACTACAGCAGATGAGGGTTACATTTTCATGTGATTTGGCCATTTTAAAAGTGCTCTGCAGCTGTGAACACTTTGTGTTGTGGCTACAGAGAACTTTCTGGGGCCTCATCATGTGAAAATGTAACTTCTGTGCGCACCTTCAGAGGCAGGTAGGGCCACTCCTACAACCTCCCCAACATATAGAGTGTTTATAGCATAAACTGTGAAAGTCTCTCTGCCACTTCATTAACTGGCAAACTACCCTTCAACATCTGACCACTATCTTCCCCCCTCAGCCCCCCCCACCCCATGCATGTGTAGGGAGGAGTGGGGGAACAGCAGAGGCTGGGTCTTTGTGACACATGCAGCTGCTTTCAATTCTCCTCTCTCATGTAGTGATCTGCCTTTCTGGACTGAGTCTGTGTATAGATCCTGGACTAGGGAATGATTATGTACTTGGTAAGGAAGCGAAAGACAGTAGATTGAGCTATTTTGAACTAAAATGATTTTCCTAGCTTTCCAGAATAATTCAGCACCTCTTTCTGAAGGATACAACTACAAATAAAGCATTAATATGGAGCCAAGTGCACTGGATGGCAGTGGTTCACTGTGAAGTTCTAGTTTCTCAGTTGTGGAGTTCCAATTTTTAAGGGTGCCTATAGACATGCTCATTAGCATTCTAATTAGAACACATTGGAGCAGACTTGATTAATTGAGTCTGCTTCACATTCTAATTAGACCGCACCAGCATTGCCTCAGCATCACATGTTATAAGCCCTTTGCATTTCAAAATGGTCATGGGGGCATTTGAACTAATGCTTGTCAAATGAACTTTAGTTAAAGTGCCCCCTGGCCATTTTGAAACATGAGGAGTGGGGGGAGGGGGCTTTACACGTGATGGTGAGCCATTTTAATTACACTGACTGTATGGGAACCACTCTCCTTTAAAATGCAGATAATCAATGGATTAGTCCAATCACCTTTTTTAATTTACATTTTGGAGAGTTGCACCTTGCATCATTCCTGAAGATATTTGTTATGTTCACAGGGGCAAAAGGATGTCAGAAAATTCATGTTGAAGTCCTGCATTAGAACAAATTCAAAATGTGTCCATTCTGGCAAATTAAGGGCCAGATCTGGGAGACACATTCCATGTGCGTCATGTGCATTTGTCATCTTTTCAGTCTTATCAAATATAAAGTTGCCTGTACTGCTTCTAAAAACAATTTATTTTGGGATATTCTTTTTTTTTCAGGGGGGAGATGAAGAAATATGATCAGCAGCTCCTACGCTGCCAGAAATATGAAATCAGCAATTTTTCTCCTTTTGATGAAATCTTATTAAAGTGATTAGCTTTTAAGAGCAAGCTTCACTGCAGGAGTTTAAAATCCTACTTAGTAGCCCAGTTGTACAGTTTCAACATCTTATCTTGTCTCTTAGTAACTCATGCATTTGGCAAAATGCTCTGTACCACAATGCTATTAATAGTATTACTCTGAAATTTTATATTTAGCATTTGAGCAGGTTCTATGAAACAGTATAACTCCTGAGTGACTTTTAGATGCTGGCATGATGTGATCTGGGCATGGTATTTTAAAACAACCAATTGCTGGTTGTGCACCAAAGTTTTGGTTCAGTTCTGACCAACCCACCCATTCGTTTTGCATCCTTTCACTTATCTAATCCTGTCTCAAATACAAAACAGAATAAACATGTATTGGTTCAATGCACTGAGCAAAGTGTATCCTCCAGGGGATTTGGTTTTTACCTCTTGTACCTCAGAGAAAATGACAAGGGAGGAAGACAGAATAGTTCAGTGTAGTAGTACAAAATGGAAAGCAGAACTGGGTTTTAATGGCATACTGAAGTTGAGGTCTTGTGGGACAGACAAACTTCTTTGTAGGCTTTTGTCATTATGAAGCGAAGTTATTTAAGATAGGGCAAGGAAATGTGATGAATATGTTAACTGTATTACAGAATTGAGGGTAGAATCTGTTACAATTTGACTGGCATCAGAAATATTGCAATACGAATACTGACTATTGAATTTGCTCACATTCACCTTTTCCCTCACTATTATCCTTTCTCCTGTCCAAGTAAGACAAAGGCCCAAGATATTGTTTGGTAAGTATTGTGTCCATGTTTTGCCCTTGGTAAATAAATTTCTTGCAAAAGCAAAGCTGAGGCTTGTCAGTCTGCTTCAAAGGCACTGTTTGTTGCCCCTAGATATTCTGGCTTCTTCTTGTGCTTCATCCACATTTTTCTCAGGATGCCAGGTGTTCTACACAAGTTGCTGCCTGTCAGAGGTAAAGAAGCTTCTGCTCCTGGGGTCAAGGCTAAGTCATAGTCGGTGCTCTTCTTTGAGTGCCTTCTGTAGCTAGAGGATAAAGTAGAAGGCAGGGTAGATTTGCATCTTGTGGACTAACCAAGGTAGATGTATACTATATATGCATATACAGTACAAACTTTTGTGAGCTGTAGCTCACTTCACCAGATGCTTTGAAAGGATGGGCAGAAAGCAGACTATAAAAGGATAGAGAAATTAGAATATAAAAGTGTGGGGGTGGGAAGGGGCAGGATGTGGGGTAGGAAGAGAGAAAAGAAGGAAGGGAGCAGTGCTGGGAGAAACTAGCATTTTATCCATGGGAACCAAGGGTTAACCAAAGCTAATCCAGGTAATAGAATGAGAATCTGTAGTCTCTATTTAAACCATACGTAATATAGTCTAGTCTGTGGATGATTTCTGTTTCTGCAATTTCCCATTCAAATCTGTTCTACTTGACTTCAGGCTAATACTACTAACTGAATCTCTCTGCTAAAGCATAAAGAACACACAAAGCATTTACTTTGTGGTTCCTTTCCATGTTTATCTGTATCTTCAACTGTTGCTACATTTCATTGTGTTTAAACAATCTTGATTTAACATTACAAGCAACTTAAAGCAGAGAGAATGTAATTACAAACGGATCCCTCTGCCACCCAGAAGTGCTGCTGGCCTTTGCCTGGGGTCCCTACCCTCTCACAGCCCATGTGCATACTGGATGATTTGCACTATCTTAGCCTAGTTGTATCCTATGCCTCCCTCTTCCTCCCCATCCCGCCTCTCATAGCCAGGTAAAGGTAATTGTTCTGGTTGCTTGCTCCCAAATACAGCTCTGCTGTTACCTCCCTTCTTTATTTTGAATCTCTCTCTAACATGGGCCAATAACTCTGTGCTGAGTGAACCAGATAGTCATTTTAAAGATAAACACAACGAAAAACAGTGACACTGACACTACAAAGCTCCCTTGCTCTGGGAGAAATGTACACTCATATGAACTACTATTCTCATCAGCACGTGAAGACCTAGCCAAAATCTGCCATTCCTATCCTGCCCGTTTGTTTACAAAGTGGCAGCATCCAGGGGGCAGGAGCTGTGTTAGGCGTCAAGGCCAGAATCAAGTTTTGGGTAGACTGACTCCTTGTGGGGCACTTCTCTTCCCAAACAGCAAAAAGGTTGATCTTGTTCACTAACTTCAGTTGTCTCCCTTGGTTGCAAAGAGAATATCCATGTGAGAACTAGGTCTGTTGGGTCATGTCTGTAATTAGGACCTAGTCCTGAGAATGCTTTGAATGTAGTGTTTGTTACTCATTTTAGCTACATTAAAGCTAGTGTCTGGTGCCGAGCTCTAGTTTAGGGGCTTTTAGAAATTTCTTAGATTATAACATCTCTGTGGCAGAGATTGTGCAGATCTTAAAATTATATAAATTAGCAAAGCTTCTTTCATGCCAATGGAGCTATCACATTTTATACCAGCTGAGGCCCTGAATCAGTGTGAATGAGAAGTACAATACACTCCTTTTGGTACTATCTAAAAACAATTTTCACAAATATGGGTTTATTGTTATTGCCTTCAGGTAAAAATGAAGTAATCCAAACTCATCTTTTGTTAACTGCATTGACAGAGATTAATTTACAGTAGTGGATTGTTCTATTTTCTTGTATTTTTTTGGACAATCTGAATGCTTTGGGCCAATTTCTACAGCTGACTCCAGTGAAGTATCAAGGGTGTAATCAAACTACATTGGACCCAGTATTTCTGTACAGTGACTTCAGCTTTAACTAATGGGAATCATGGTGACACAATAGTTAGGGGGTTATTAATAATTACTCAGACATCCTTTTGTATTTCCTATTTAAGTAAGAAAATTAATTATGTTCAATACTTTAAATAGCCTATGTTAATATAGCATAATCAATAAACTAGCACCTCCAGCAAATGTTCTGAAAATAAATTATTAATGTAATATTGATGGTTGAGGTTTGTTACTTCAATGCTGAGGTAATTTGCAGCTGGTGTGTGTGTGTGTGCGCGCGTGCACGCACATGCATATATGAGTGGCTTACAATCTAGGCCACCTGCTAACTTGTCTTTCAGGACAGTGCCCTGCAGCCCCAGACACAGCTGCAAGGGTTGGGTGGATGTACAGAAAGGGACTTACTCTTCTGCAAAAGCACTGTCATCTGTAGCTGATGCTGTGACTACAGCCTGTTTCGTTTTGATGTGGGTAACTGGGGATGCCGGAAACTGCAGGCAAAAAAAAGGTCATTACAAACTTCCCTGTGTTTCCTTAATGAACGGCGAACTTGGAGCTATTTTGGAGAGAAAGAGGCATTTATTAAAAAAAAACAAACAACCCCACCAGAACCAGAAATTACTGTAAGAGGAAATCAAAGACTCTGGTCGCTGTACCTTCAACCACGCACACAATCCTGAATAATGTGAGTGGTCCTGTTCTCTTCAGTGGTGCTACTCCCTTGACTAAGGATTGCACAAGTAAGCAAATGTTGGGGGATCAACGCCTAAAATAGCTTTTGGATTTGATTGCCCTTTTGATAAATAATTTTCTAAATTCTGAGGGCCAACTGTTGACCTGCCAGTAGCTTCAGCTTTACTACAACCATACTCCTCCCTCCATTTCACAAGTGAAATTGTATCCCATAACAGAGGGTGCTTCTCCACAAAGGGATTAGGTTGAGCACCCCATCCTTATATACAATCCTGAGGTTCTAGAATTACTGCTTCATAAAAGATACTGAATGTATTAACAAGTACTGCAGTTCCAGGTATGTTACAAAGGTATTTCCTCTTACTGTATTTTACTTACTGAAAATTTTCCATCTGAGTGGTTAGCATAGGACTTGGATGACTCTTGTTCAGAACTTCCCACTGCAAGCATAATACATATGGCATTATTAGTAAATAATCATTATTCTGATGGACTTGTCTTTATTAAAAGCATACTTCAGACTTTTACATGTTTAAAACATAATATGGAAAGTGCCAGTAATTAGTTACAGTTGTTAGTTTTGACCACAGCCAGCTGCAAAGCTCTATATAAATGGCTTGAGTCTGTTACATCACAGTAAGACAGCTAGAAAACACTAATATTAACCTGCAAGAAGTGAGCATTTTTGTAACTGATGTTTTTAACTGGACCAACTGCATGGTTGGGATAGACTTAGACAAGCATTTGAGTACCCTTACATACATGCCTCTTGCATAATGTTGACTTGGAAAGCTATAGCCAAGAGTCACTTACCTTCCTGTTTTTTAAATGACAATTTCAGGTATTAGCAGCAGACCAAATGTTGAAGCCCTTGTTTAGTGTTTCATTGCGCTTGTATTTTGTGCCCTTGTTTTGGGGACAGAAAAGGAAGCTACAAGGAGCATTCTTCCTACCTCCCTTAAGCAGAAGCTGGACAAGTGTAGTTCTTGAGCTCCCAAGAGATCCACTATCAGAGCTAGTCTGGCCAGAAGTGATAGTTATGTAGTAGCCACAGAAGCTCTCTGTACCCAGGCACCTTGACAACCAGAAGGCATCATGGCTGGGTGTTATTCATATGCACTGGTCCCAAACAAAAATGTGCCTTATAACCAAAAATGGGTGCTCAGTGTCTTATATATTCTGTATGCACGTGATCCCACTCTCTGAGGGAGTCTTTTTCAAGGACCCAAGGATCTGACTTCACATACAGAATCTGCCCATCCAGTGAGAGGAATATGGACTTCTTTTCAAGCCTTTTTCTGTTCCTACTAATTAAGTACATCTACATGTGATGATACATCATTGTAGCAATGCACTATGGTGACATAACATCTGCAGGCATCTACATGTGACCAGCAGCTACTTCACCATAGTGACAGTAGAAACCAGCAGCACACTTATAGAATGGGAAGCTCCCTTCCTGAGAGCACGGAGGCAGAAAGGGATCTTGGAGTCATTATTGATTCCAAGATGAACATGGGCCAACAATGCGAGGTCACGCTTGGCAGGGCTAACCAGACCTTGTCGTGCATCCACAGGTGCATCTCAAGTAGAGCCAGGGAGGTGATCCTCCCCCTCTATGTGACACTGGTCAGGCTGCAGCTGGAGTACTGTGTCCAGTTTGTGCGCCCCATTTCAGGAGGGATGTGGACAACATTGAAAGGGTCCAGAGGAGGGTCACCTGCATGATCTGGGGACAACAGGGCAGACCCTACATTGAAAGACTGCGGGACCTAAACCTGTTCAGCCTCCACAACAGAAGGCCGAGGGGGGACCTGGTGACTGTCTATAAACTCACTAGGGGAGACCAGAAGGGTTTAGGGGAGACACTGTTTCCCCTAGCGCCCACTGGCATGACAAGGAACAATGGACACAAATTATTAGAGAGTAGGTTTAGATTAGACATCCACAAGAACTACTTCACAGTTAGGGCGCCTAGGAGCTGGAACCAACTTCCTAGGGAGGTGGTGCTGGCTCCTACCCTGGGGATCTTTAAGAAGAGGCTTGATGCCTACCTGGCTGGACTCATCTGAGTCCAGTTTTTTCTCCTGCCCAGGTGGGGGGTCGGACTTGAAGATCTACAAGGTCCCTTCCAACCCTACTTCTATGATTCTATGACACGCTCCCCCAGTATAACACGCCACTATGGCAAAGTAGTTACTAAAAATAACCATGTGCTGCGTGTATGGTGTAGTATGGACTGTTACTGCACTGTGATTTAGTACTTCCAAAAGGAAGTACTAAATTATAGCACAGAAACAACAATGCCATAGCGACGTGTGTAGATGCGCCCATTGGGTGCTTCTACACATACCATTAGGGGGAGTAATAAACTGCAGAGCTCCTGGGAAGTTCCCGGACACATGTCTACATGTACGCCTAGAGCACAGCACATTGAGACAGGTTGTAGAAGCCCTGGCTGGTAGGAGGCCCCAGGGGGTCAGCTTGCCAGCTGGGAGCTGTTCTGACCTGATTCAATGTGCTGTGGAGGGCCTGGCTGGGGCACAAGGGTGCTTCGGTGCGGGGCTAGCCAGCAGGCAGCCCCAGTGCTGAAGCACCTTCATGTCCCAGCCAGCCACTCAGTGTCTACACGTGCACTACTGTGCATGGAAAAACTCCACAGCAGGGTAGGACTAGTATTTACAAGCGCTATCCTTCTGCAAAGTTTATTAGATTTGTATGCCCTAATAGGGGCACACGTAATAGACACTGAGGCATTTACTGCACAGTCAGTTAGGTGACTGCACAGTAAATGTCTTGTGTAGATGTGCCCAATTGTCATTTTTTCTGCTGCTGTTTTACAGTTTTCAATTAAGTTAACATCAGAAACCTACAGGAAAATCAAGGATTCATCATGATACAGTGTGACACATGAGACCACCACAACTGGAAAAAAAAATATTAGAAAACATAACAAATAAATTATCCAGCATAGCAATCAGGGTTCCCAGTGGTCTGCTTCCAGATGGTAGCATCTGGTTTTGATAAAGGCTCTAATTATGATCTATGTCTCCCATAATATCGTTAGGTGTAGTGCATTCTGACTACATCCATGAGATTAGATGTTAATTTAAAGCACTTCCTCCCATCTTGCATATTAAGTACTAATGATATTTAACAGGTGTCTATAGGTATCTGATCTTGGGCTAGCATCCATATCATTTTATGCTGGATTGGTTTTTTTCCCCTCATTTCCCCCTAAGCATATATCTGACCCTTGTTCATCCTTCTTTGGCACCAAATGGGTTCCTCAAACAGAATGTCACTGACAGTATCAATGAGAGTACTGAAAATAGGCTCTTTGCTTTCACTTCCCTTGTTAAGCCTCACTAGTCCAAATTAACTATTATAAAGAAAGCCCTTCTGAGCCCCGCTGCCCTGGGATGCAGCATATTCAATTATTCTGTGGATTATGACACATGAGCACTGAGGTCACATACAGGACTGGGAGGTGGAGCATGCTCAATCAAAATGGGACTTTCTGAGATTTTTATCAGCTAAAGACCTCAGCTCTCTACTGTGTACATGAAAAGCATGATTTTTTTAAAAAGAATTAGAAGTTAGCCAAATTCACATGTATTTCCACAGGAGGACAAAAAGACACAAAGGCTACCTCCCTGCCAAATTTCAAGTTCCTGCTCCAAAACAGGAGGGATTTTTTTACTGTGGCAAAACAACATTTTTTCTTAGCCTTGTTCTCAGAAATGGCTGCAGTTAAAACAATGAGCTCAATGCTGGCAGCCAGCACATAACAAGAATTAGAGATGGTAACGTGAGCAACTGAACACAGGGTCTTAAAACCCAGAGTTGGATCCATCTGTACCACATTTTAAGCCTTTCAAATGGAAGAATTGGCAGTTTTGAATAACACAAATGCTGTTGCTTCAGCTTATGGCTTCAGGGAAGTGTGCTCTGTACTCTCCCAATCATTATCTTGTTTGTTTTAATTGTAGTTTTTAATGAGGAAGAAACTTTTAGATAAATAGCACCATGCCCCATTTCAGTGTAGACTTTGTGCAAGTAGAAAGCAGCAATGGCAGAATGTACTGAGCAGCTGACACAGAGAGGGCAGAGTCATAAAATCATATCTTAGAACTTACTGTGCTTGGCTGCACATTTGCCAGAAAAGAATCGCTGCTGGCTCTTTTGCAGGCAGCCAAAGTTCCTCACCTCATCCTGCCTGTACAGGACTTGGATGAGATCACATTGGCGTGGCAGCAACTCATCCATCCTGGGAGGTCGATATTCAGACACTGCTACCACCTACAGGAGAGAGGCAAAACTGTTCCATTACATGTATCCATTTAGGCTGTGCCCAGACTTAGAGCCTTCATTCAAGTTACTACAGTGAGTGCAGTCTATATTAATGTGACCTGATGAAGAGTGTCTTGTATTTGAAAGCTTGTCCAACTCAATCCCAACTACTCAGCTAATCTAATAAAAGATATCACCTTAAGACATCCTTGCCTCTTGCATCTATGTTAATAGCATTAGAATCATAGAAAATTAGAGTTGGAGGGGACCTCAGGAGAGTCCAACCCCTGCTCAAAGTGGGGCCATCCCCAACTAGATTTTTCCAGCCAGGGCTTTTGTTGAGCCAGGCCTTGAAAACCTCCAAGGATGGAGGTTCCACCACCTCTTTAGGTAACCCATTCCAGTGCTTTACTACCCTTCAATGAGAGAGTTTTTCCTAATATCCAACCTAAATTTCCCTTGCTGCAACTTGAGACCATTGTTCCTTGTTCTGTCATTTGCATTTTCATTGCAGCATTTCATTTTTAAACTTGCCTGGTCATAAACTGAAGAGGATTTTTTTGATTTTGGTGTGAGCCTGAGGCATGTAAAAGCATTGGAAAATTAGTTACATTTTCTGGGAACAAAGGGATGTGTTTGTCTCTTCCCATGTTTAGAAGGACTAAAGTGAGTATTTTTAAAGTGGTCACTGATTTTGGATAGTAGACTTAATACAGCTTGGGTTTCCCCATAGCCTTGCATTATCATTTACACTTTTGCAAAGCAAGTGCTACCGAAACAGACTTCTCCACTCATTTGAATACATTTGCATTTTACAGTCTTGGTTATAAAATGCAAAAACTCACAAGTCCACTAAATAGCAAGTGTGGACGTTGTCTGCACAGTACACTAAATTCTGTCATGTTCTGTTCAAAGGCAGCTACCTTGATTTCATTGCTGGTTGAAAAGAACACCTAGTTGCTGTTTGCACTATTGAAGTACATATTTTTTAATTTTTCTAAAAAGGGTCCTCCTTTGCCTCAGGTCTGACAACAGAATTGTTTTACCATTAATAGACTAACTGTACATTAGAAAATGCTCCCCCTAGGTATCTGCTTCTTACATTTAGGATGTGTACAAAACAAAATGACTTTTCAAAAAGTTTCCTTTACACAAAAAAAATCAGATTCTAATTTTCCTTAGCAAAAGACTTTCTAAGTTAATGTTGAAGTTGATGGTTTTTTACTTCTAGCAACATGAATTTACAATAAGTGCACAGAAAAATTCCCACTTTTAACAATATAGAGTTTCAATGAATAAAAAGTACTTCCTTTCTGAAGTCTGAATAATCCAGATTATGACCAGATGAAACTGACCCAAATGTAGAAGGATCCTGCTGAATAGCTGTAGTAGCATTAACAAGAGCTTGAGCCAAAGCCCACTTATATTAGCAGGGGCTTTTGCCTTTGATTTCATTGAACTTTGGATCAGGTCTTCATGTAGGCCTCAACTTCATAAGGTACTTAAGTGTGTACCTAAACTTAAACTGAAATCATTTGGACTACCTGTGTGCTTGAGGGGGGTATGTGCTGAAGGACCTTGCTAAATGGGGTCTGACTCCATAGCCCAAGGATTTGGAGCTCATAGAGCAGTTCAGAAGCAGAACTGAGCCTGTGTCATTCTGATAACTAAAAAATGAGCTTGTTGCCAAAGAATGCTGGTGGCAGTCAGCCTCCTGCTGTCACTGAAGCACTTGCTGCTGGCCTCCTCCCAGCTGCTGCTGGACTAAGTCCAGAACTTCCCTGTCCTACTGCAAAAGCTACATGAATTCTTGCATTTGCTTTGTGAATTCTTAAAGGCAATGGTCCATGTATCAAATGGCATTTCATGCTGGCAAAACATGTTCCATGATCTGCACCAGCTGCTAATAAATCTAGTGTCAGCATGGGTTGTCATATTTCCAGTTCCAAAAAAGAGTACACCTGCTGGGGGGACACCTCAGTCCCAACTCACTGCCCCCTGGCCCTGCCATTGCCCCTCACTCCCAACCTACAGTCTTCCATCCCTGCTGCTGCCCCTTACATCCAACCTGCAGACTCCTGGCCTTGCTGGTGCCCCTCATTCCCAACCCACAGTCCTTTGCCCCCCAGGCTATCCTGGTGCTGCTCAGTCCGAACCTACAGCCCCCCATGTCTGCTCCTACCCCTCACTCCTGACCTATAGACCCCTGGCCCTGCTAGTACCCCTCACTCCCGACCCAGAGTCCCTCAACTCTGCCCAGCCATGCTACTGCCACTCACTCCTGAGCTGCAGCCCTCTGGCACTGCAAGTTCCCCGCAATCCTGACCCACAGCTCCTGCCCTCCCCAAGGCCTGCTGGTACCCCTCACTCCCAACCTGTAGCCCCTGTGGCTCCCCTCCCCCCACTGCTGGTGCCCCTCACTCCCAACCTGCAGCCCCCTGCCCCCCAGTCGTGCTGGTGACCCTCACTCTTGACCCGCAGCCCCCTGCTCTCCCCAGCCCTGCCAGAGAGGGCCCCCAGCTGCCCCAGTCCTGCCTGGGCCTGAGTATGGCGGTCCTGATTCGTGTGGGTGATGGTGGAGTGATTCTGGCCCCAGCACAGGCTGGAGGGAAGAGGAGGGGAGGCCTGTGGCACCCTTCTGCCCTGGGCTGGAGCTTCAGCTCTGTGCCAGGTGCCCTAGCCATGCCTCCCCCTCCCCTGGGCAGTGTCTCCTGGGGCTGTCCATCCTCCATGAGCACAGGGAGTGGCTCGGCTGTGGAGCTTCCTGCTGTACCCAAACAGCTCCTGCCCCCCCACCCTGCTGCAGCTCCAGTGCCCAGACA
>NW_017728992.1:128653729-128662944 GCF_001723915.1 Gavialis gangeticus | reverse complement strand
CCACCCTGCTGCAGCTCCAGTGCCCAGACAGCTACCCCCCCAGCACCGCCCCTACCTTCAGTCGCCCTTCCCCTGCTCCTGCCAGCAGAGCAGAGCAAAACCTAGGTTCCTATTCAAAAAAACTGGCCGGACAAACAGAGATCTGAGGCCTCCAAAAGAGGACATGTCCAGGAAAACCCAGACGTATGGTAACCCTACATTACATATGACCAGACTGAAAGCAGCAAGGTCCTTGGTCTTCACCTTCTGCATTGTGAGCAGAACAAGACTGATTGGCAGAGCCTTCTCTAAAAAAGTCCCTTAGCTCTTGTTTTTGCTTTGCTCCTTGCTCTGCCAGAGGCAGATCTGTTAATTTGCAGGGCCCTCTTCTTGCAACTGCTTCATGCCATGATGCATGGCAAAGAACTTGTGCCAGAACTTGAGGATGCTGGTATGGATAAAAGGTAGTAGGCAGAATAGATTTGCACTAACTAAATCAGAAGTGTATAGCATACATTTCTGTAAGTAAATCAGAAGCTGTGAAGGAAGAGACTGCAGGAAGCTGAGTTGCTTAAGTGAAAGCAGTGATTGGAATACAAAGGGCAGGGAATGGGGAGGAGAAATGAGGCAGCCCTGCTAAGAGAGGCAGTGTGGGTCCAGCATGCGAGTTAGTGCAGGAGTTTGTGCAGGAGGTCGTGTGGGTGGGCCCAAGGCCCTGCCAGTGAGCCTCAGGGTAGGCTGTCACAGCAGTAGCCAGACTACCAGCAGCACAATGCGGATGGCCACATGCCACACCCTGAGGGTCCCCTTGAAGTCTGAGGCACTTCTGAGGTCTCCACCCAGATGGAACCCATGGTTCTGGGCTCCACGCAGATGGAGCCTCTGGCTTTCGGCTGCAGGGGCTGCCTGGCATGTTTCCAGGCACATGGGACTGGGTGCGTGGCCACCTCCCCTTGCAAGGTTTGCTCCACTTTGGAGTCTCTGGGGTGCCAAACAGAGGAGCTCCAGGCTGCAGTCCAGAGACTGTGTGCCATCAGGGATGGCAAGCAGGAGACAGACTCCTACTGCCAGGCCTTTCACCCCTGGAGGCTGAGGGGGTGTTCCAGGACAAAGGAGGACTCAAGGATCTCCCATACTGTCCAGCCAGGGGGTTGGACCAAGGTGGTCAACGGCCCCAAGCCCCACTGCACCAGGATCCCCTCCCCTCTGGAGCTTTGCAACAGGTATGAACCTCTTGCAGCTCCAGTAGAGCCTGTAGAGCTGCCAGCTTCTGCAGGCAATGGAGGCTCACTTGCAGCTACTGTCCCCGCTCTCCTTAAGACAGGGGGTGGGCAAAATATGGCCCGTGACGCCACTCTATCTGGCCTGCAGAGTCCCTAAAAAAATTTAGAAAATTAAAATTTATCTGTCCTTGGTTCCTGTCAAAGATGACAGGAACTAAGGGCAATAGGACCCAGGGGAAGCCCTGGAGAGCTCCTGCAACAACAGGGCCCACTGGTCCCGGCCCCCCAGCTGGAAGCCCCAGGAGGGGCTTCTGGTCTGGGACCACGTGGCTGCACCACACCGGAAACTCAGGTGCAGCAGGGGAGGGGGGGAGGAAGGAACTGGTGCAGAGTACAGGGGAAAAGCAGCCCCTCCCTGCCCCCCTGTGCCTGGAGCTCTCTGGTGTAGCCGTTTGCAGCCCATGTGGGGATCTCTTGAGCAGGCACAGGCAGGCCCACGTGGGCTGCAAGTGGCTGCAGTGCAGGGTGCTGGCCATGGGGTAGGCGAAGAGCCACCTTCCCACCTTGTGCTCAGCACCAGCTTGTAACCTGCCCCCGCTGCCAGCCTGGGCCCCGTGCTGGCTCCGGGTTCACCCATCCAGGCTGTGCTGCAATGGCAGCAGCTGCAGCCTCCCTGCTTGCCACACCAGGCAGTGTTTGCCACTGCTGCCTCTGGGCTGCTCAGCGTGTGAGCTCCAGGTGGGCAGCAGCAGCAGCAAACACTGCCCAACATGGCAAGTGAGGCGGGGGCCACAGCTGCTGCTGCTGTGCGCAGCCGCAACAGGTAAGCCTGGAGCCAGCGCAGGGCCCAGGCCAGCAGCGGGGGTGGGTTACAAGCTGGTGCTGAGCATGGGGGGGAAAAGTGGCCCGTTCACCTACGGCCGGTGACCCATGCTGTGGCCGCTCACAGCCCTCATAGGAGTGCCTGTGCCTGCTCAAGACAGCCCTGTGTGGGCTGTGAGCGGCTGCAGCAGGGAGCGCAGGTGAGGGGCCGTTTCCCCCCACACTCAGCACCAGCTCATTACCTGCTGGTGAGCAGGGGGTTGGGGCTACATGCTGCTCCCACCTGTACCATGGGACTGGGGGACACTGGGGTCGAGCGGGTGCGGGAGCAGGGCCCATACCCATGTCCCAGGGCCAGCGCCAGCAGGACAGCAGGGGTACAGGGTCCTGGCCGGCAGGGGCTCTATGGAGCCAGGTCAGCTCCCCCCTCTCCCTCTTGGTGCAGCCCAGCCCGGCTCCACAGACCCCTGCCGGCCTGCACCCTACTCTGGGCCCCACTGGTGCTGGCCCTGGGACATTGGTCCCAAGATGGTGACCAGGGGGCAGGGCACCTGTTAAGGGGCAGGGCACCTGTCAAGGGGTGGGGCTACCCATGCAGCCCTCAACAGCTTACCAGAACTTGGTAAGCAGCCCTCTGCCCAAAATAATTGCCCGCCCCTGCCCTAAGGCCACATGTTGAGTGGTCGTTGTGGGAGACTCCCTCCTGAGGGGGACTGAGGGCATGATCTGCTGCCCTGACCCTATAGCTTGGGAGGTATCCAGGATGTAGCTGAGAGGATCCCAAAGCTCATCTGGCCCACTGACCACTACCATATGCTCCTTATCCATGTGGGCACGAATAACACAGCTTGGAGCAGTCCCAGCCAGGTCATGAGAGGCTATAGGGCTTTGGGAGCAGGGCTTAGGGGGTTGGGGGCACAGGTGGTGTTTTCCTCGATCCTCCCAGTTTTGGGCTATGGGCTGAGGAGGGAGAGGAGGATCGGGGTAATTAACCAAAGACTGAGGCACTCGTGTCATTGTGAAGGCTTCAGCTTCCAAGATCACAGTCCGCTCTTTGGTGGGAGAGGCATTCGTCTGCTGGGAAGAGACAGCCTCTACCTCACTGCACTGGGGAGGAGGCTCTTCTCAGCCAGACTGGCTGACCTGCTCAACCGGGCTTTAAACTGAGTCCGCCGGGGAATGGGGGGACTACTGCCACAGCAAGCCCACTGGCCAACTTTTGCAAATCCAGCCAGCACTCAAGGGAACCCACCCCTACCCCAGCCCTGGAACAATGTGTAGGGAAGACTAGGGCCTCCAATGAGACACTTACGTACCTATATACCAATGCCAGGAGCTTGGGGAACAAACAGGAGGAACTGGTCCTCCTACTAAACAAGAATGACTACGATCTCATAGGGATAATGGAGGCTTGGTGGGACTCCACCTATGACTGGGTCACAGGTATAGATGGTTATACCTTGTACAGGAGAGATCATGTAGACAAAAGGGGCGGGGGTGTAGCTCTCTATGTCAGGGAAAGCTACACATCCCTGCAAGCTGACATTGGCACCAGGGTGGACTGGAGACTCTTTGGGTAAAAATCCATGGTGAACATGGCACAGGGGACACAATGGTAGGAGTCTACTACAGACCTTCTAATCAGGATGATGAGCTTGACTGGAAATTTGCCAAGGAACTGGCTGATGGTGCATGCTTCCGGTGCATGGTTGTCATAGGAGACTTCAGCTACCTAGACATCTTGGGGGAAGAGCACTCGGCCAAATCTGAATGGTCACAAAGGCTCCTCGTGTGCGTGGACAAGCTCTATCTGACTCAAGAAGTCTATGGATTGACAAGAGGCAAAGCGCCGCTTGATCTAGTACTGGCAATGGGGGATGATCTAATCAGTGACCTAATGATCAAAGGGAAGCTGGGAGACAGTGATGATGAGCTGATCACCTTCACTATTCACCGTAAACCTGGCAAGTCAGTCAGCAATGCAGAAGTCCTCGACTTCAGGAAAGCTGACTTTGACAAGCTCAGAAGGCTTGCTGGAGAGGCCCTAAGGGACCACGACTCGAAGACAACGGGAGCTCAGGATAAGTGGCTGCTCCTCAAGGGAGTGATCCTGAAAGCACAAGCAATGTCTATCCCATCTTAGAGGAAGGGCAGTAAAAGGGTGCAGCATCCCCCTTGGCTCTGCAGGGAACTTGTGGACTTGCTACGTCTAAAAAGAAAGACCTATAAAGGTTGGAAGACTGGATCCACCTCAAAGGAGGAGTATTCTGCACTGGTCCGGACCTGTAGGGAGTGAACCAGGAAAGCCAAGGCTGTGACTGAACTCCAACTGGCTACATGTATCAAAGACAATAAAAAGTCCCTTTTTAGATATGTGGAGAGCTGGAGGAAAAGCAAGGGTAACATTGGACCCCTGCTAAACCATATGGGACAACTGACATGCAAGAAAAAGCCAACCTGCTTAATGGGTGTTTTGCATCGGTTTTTCACCAGTCCCAAGGGATGGCCCTGCTCAATACAGTATGGGATGGCCAGGGTGAGGGAGAATAATTACCCTTCATCAATGTAGACCATGTGAAGGAATGCCTTGAGAGTGTAGGAGTAAATTTAATCGGGCTTCTGGCCTACTTGACTAGAAAAACAGACAGAGACCAGAAGTGCTGATACTGCTTATTTCAGTTGCATGTTCTGAGATAAGAAATCCTGCATGTCTTATTACCCTATGCACAGATGTCCAATTAAGTAAACTTGTTTTAGTTTCTCCAAGGTTGTATTTTTTTTTCTCTCTTTATCTGTCTTAAGTATAAAAATGCTTGAAAACTTAGAGAGGAGGAGGATTCCTTTGAAACAGACAAGTGGGTGATTCCCCTTGCTGTATGAAATCCTCCCTGTGATCACAGTATAGCCCTAAATAAAGAAAAGCTAGCTCTGTCAGTTCTGATTCAACCACAATGCAAAGTCTGATTTCTTCCACAAGAGGCTGGACACCTTCAAGTCAGCTGGCCCAGACAGTTTACACCCCAGGGTACTTAAGGAGCTGACAAACATCATAGCTCAGCCACTGGCACGGATCTTCGAGGACTCATGGCGCTCAGGTGAAGTGCCCGAAGATTGGAAGAAGGGGCCTATCTTCAAGAAAGGGAGGAAAGTAGACCTGGGACACTACAGGTCTATCAGCCTGACCTCTATCCCAGGGAAGATCTTGGAAAAAAGTATCAAAGAGACCATTCTTGACAAACTGGCTGATGGCAACATCCTGAGGCACAGCCAACACGGGTTTGTTGCAGGTAGGTCTTGTCTGACCAATCTCATCTCCTTCTATGACCAGGTGACATCACCTGGACAAGGGAGAAAAGATGGATATCATATATCTTGATTTTAAAAAAGCCTTCGAGCAGATGTCCCATGATCATCTTATGGAAAAATTAGCCAACTGTGACCTCGGCTACATCACAGTCTGATGGCTGGGGAATTGCCTCTGAGGTTGGACCCAGAGAGTGGTAGTCGATAGAAGTAAATCATCGTGGTGTCTCCCAAGGCTCTGTCCTTGGGACTATACTCTTTAACATCTTTATTAATGATGTGGACATTGGTATCAGAAGTGGACTGGCCACGTTCACCGATAACACCAACCTTTGGGGTAAAGTGTCCACACCTGAGGACAGGATGGTGATCCAGGCTGACCTAGACAGGCTCAGAAAATGGGTGGATGAAAACCTGATGCTGTTCAACACCAAAAAATACAAGATACTCCATCTTGGGAAGAAAAACCCGCGGCACTCTTAAAGGCTTGGCAGTGCTACGCTTGCTAGCACCATGACCGAAAGGAACTTGGGGGTCGTGATTAACCACAAGATGAATATAAGCCACCAATGCAATGTTGCAGCTGGTAAAGTGAGCAAAACTCTGTCTTGCATCCATAGATGCTTCTCAGGCAAATCCCAAGCTGTCATCCTCCCACTGTACTCGGTGCAGCTGGAGTACTGCATCCAATTCTGGGCTCCACAATTTAAAAAGGATGTGGAGAAGCTTGAGAGAGTCCAGAGGAGAGCCACCCGCATGATCAGAGGGCAGGAGAACAGGCCTTATGATGAGAGGCTGAGAGCCATGGGACTTTTCAGCCTCGAAAAGCGCAGGCTCAGGGGGGACCTGGTGGCTGCCTATAAGTGTATAAGGGGTGTTCAGGATCTGGGAGAATGTCTGTTTACCAGAGTGCCCCAAGGGATGACAAGATCAAATGGTCCCAAACTCCTCCAAGACCATTTCAGGCTGGATATAAGGAAGAACTTCTTTACAGTTCGAGCCCCCAAGGCCTGGAACAGATGGCCTCCAGAGGTGGTGCAAGCACCTACTCTGGGCTCCTTTAAGAGACATTTGGATGTTTATTTTGCTGGGATCCTTTGACCCCAGCTGACTTCCTGCCCCTGGGGCAGGGGGCTGGACTCGACGATCTTCCGATGTCCCTTGTAGTCCTAATGTCTATGAAATCTATGAAATCTATGAAGAGAAAAAGCAAAGCAGTTAACCCACTGAGGGACATAGGGGTTATCAAAACTAATCTGGTAATCTGGGTAAATGGGATAAGAATCTGTAGACCAGGGGTGGACAATTATTTGGGCTAAAGGGCCACTTAAAGAGTTTTGGTGAGCTGTTAAGAACTGTAGGGTGGGGGCAGGTGCTGACCTGGCCTCAGCCCCCCATAACAGCTGTTTGCACCACCCAGGGAGGTGAGATGCCAATTAATCTACTCGTTTCTGTCTGCCCTGCACCCACTGCTGGATGGAGCAGGTGGGTTGGTGGGTGCCCTGGCCTATCTGCCCCACACCCATTGCTAGGGACACTTGATGGAGCAGGCAGGCAGGCAGGCAAGGTCTCCATGGAGACCAGCTTGGGATCCCCCACAGGCAGGGTGGGCTCAGCTAGGCAAATGGGCTGGGGCCACGGGCAGGAGTGTTGTCCAGAAGCAGGATGGGCAGGTAGAGCTGGGGCCAGGGCCAGGATCACAGAGCAGTGACAGCACAGGGCCCAGGACAGAGTCATGACCTGCTCCCCACATGTCCCTGCGACAGGCACTGGTTCCTTGGGCAGTGGCTGGCCCCTCCATGGAAATGGCACCTGTCACAGAAATGTGTTGGGAGCAGATCCCGGCTCTGCCCCTGCCCTGGCCCCACCTGGATGCTGCTCCCTGCCTGCCCACGGCCCCATCCCATCCACCTGGCTGAGTGCACCCTGCCTGTGGGGGTGCTGGGCTGTTCTCCAAGGAGACTCCACCTGGCTGCCTGCTCTGTCTGGTGCTCCCAGCAGTGGGTGCAGACCTAATGGGTCATGGTGCCTAGGCAGCAGGACCTGGTCTGGCTGTGGTGGCAAAGACATTGGCAGCAGCAACCAGAGTGCGAGGGCAGGAGCAAGCCACCACCGCCACACATGCCATAGCTTGGGCTGCTCCCCACACCTAGGCTGGGCAGGGCCGAGGGACCCCCTGTGGGCCAGACAGATTCACTTGGTGGGCTGGATCCAGCCTGCTAGCCCTATTTTGCCCACCCCTGGTTTAAACCAGACTTAATATTATCTAGCCTGTGGATGATTTCTTGGTCTATTTCCTGCTCTCTTGTAGAGTGTTCATTTGAAATGGCTGAGGTAACCTCACAAATTTAATCAGCTATATCTATAAATCACTTAGCACTACAGTGGCATGCTCTAGTGCTGGGGCTATGGAAAAACTTGGCAGGTTTCCAGGCTGCTCGCTATTTTTGCCCTTGTCTGGCATTAAACTTTTGCATCCATTGTGATTATCAGAGTAGCAGACCTTGTCACATCCCCAGCAGAGCTACAGTGCTAACAGTTAGCAGATGCACAAATGAAAACCAAGATAACCAGTCTTTACAGTTTTACAGGAGAAGGAACTGACCATTGCAACCTGCTTAAAGGCAGGTATTTTCCAGCACATGCAATGTATTTGGATGATTATGTATTAACTGCACTCAGCTCCATTAAACTGAGACAAGGAAAGACCAGCTAAAAGGTCTGATTGTGCAGTTATTTATTTTAGAAATCCCTGGTTATTCCCCTAATTGCAGAACACGGATTATTTTATTCCTTATTTTATCAACAGTTTTGCTGGGAAATTATCAAATATTTCATTCTGATAAGGTTACAGTTTTTTATTATCACTTTGACTAGTACATTATGATTTCCATTTATTATATCACATTACATTCTATTGAAATTAAAAAGTTCAAAATACATGTACTTTCTTCTGTGAACTATTCTGAGACTGGACTCTTGTCTTGACTTGGGACAAAAATCAATTTTCCAAACCTCAGATTTTCTTCTGGGGTGCAATATCTGTTTTTCAGCTAACTTTACTTATGACCAAGGATTGTGGGAATGCACATCTGTGAACTGTTTTACTCTTTCAAACAACAAAGGTCTGACATTTCTCCTAGACTGGACACTTCTGGCATTCACATTCCATTTAAGACTAACCTTTTTTAAGTAGCTGTACGTGACGGACAGACCAAGCATATGCTGATACTGCACAGGGCAGTACTGTTCAGGAGCACATGAGCAAGAAATACAAGTGGGCTAGTTGAGGTAATGGAAGCTGCTTTTGTGCATGCCACTTCATCTGGACTAATTACCCTGGCTGAGAAGCAGGGCATATAAGTCTGAGCAGAGGGCAGTGTTAGTGTACCTACACTGTTTGTGGCATCTCAGAGACAGTTAGCTCTGGTATGACTGCATTGTATTGCATTGAGCTATGAAGGCAAAGCCCAGGTGTGTCTACATGTGCAATTAATGTGCTTGAATTTTCTGCACTGAAAATTCAGGCACATTAAACTGCACCCCGACATGCATATGAATGTGCACCCATTGGGAGCAAATTTGCTCCCAGTGGGTGGATCCAGACAAGCGTGGACGTTTGGTTCCTGGGGACAAGTTGTGCCACCACCTTGCAACACCACTACTTGTCTCCAGGGAACACCTGTGCCACATGCGCTTTGGCACGCAGCAAGTTACTCTGGGTGGGATAGGGAAGGCTGGGGCCAGCACTGGGCTGGCCCCAGCAGCCTTACCTGAGGTCCTGGGGGGGCTGTGGCGGGTGCAGAGATCCCACCTCAGGAACACAGCTGGGTATTCATATCTCTCCGCTGTTTCCACCATGTGAGGTGGGCCAGTAGGGGGTGCTCC
>NW_017728992.1:128635819-128653706 GCF_001723915.1 Gavialis gangeticus | reverse complement strand
CAGGAGCACCCCCTACTGGCCCGCCACACGTGGTGGAAACAGCGGAGGGATACGAATACCCAGCTGTGTTCCTGAGGTGGGATCTCTGCACCCGCCACAGGGGCCACCTGGCGCTGCTGCAGTGACAGTTTTTCCACGCAGTGCCTGGCCAGCAGCCAGAGCACAGCTCTAGGCAGCCTGGCTCCACTTTTGAGTGGTGCATACTGCCTGTGTTTGGGCTGCTGCGTTCTTTTTTCCCCACAGGTTTTTTTGACTGGGGTCTAAAAAACCCAGGGGAAAAAGAAGTGGACCAACACATGCACAGGCAACGTGCCCTTGCAGAACAGAGAACATCTAAATGTGTGCTATGTGGCACAGCAGGCGTGTTTGCGGTGCCACATAGTGCATGGCCATGCTTGTCTGGACATGACCAACGGGAGCAACTCAGTCCCGGGCTGCTCCTGCCCTGCTTTGTCCCTCTTCAGCAGCCAGGGGGAGCTCCAGGGTCCCCCAGGTGCCAGTCCTGGGCTGGCAGGAGGTATGGGGGCTGGTTCTGATCTCTCCGGGGTGGGGGAGAGCAGCTTAGCAGTCCGGACGGGTCTCTCTGCCCTGCGGAGATTGAGACAGGTCCTGATCTCCACGTGGTTGGCAGGCAGCATCCTGCTGAGCTGGGGCAGCTCTCCTTGTCCCCTTTTGCCTAGGCTGACTGGGAGCAATTTGCTCTAGGTCAGTGTCTACATGTCTGTTTTGGCACATCAGTTTAATGCACCAATTTCTAATACTTGTATCTACTAGGTATTCATGTGGTGATTTGTTTGCTTTGCCTGCCTCTCTGCCTGCCATGATTATTATTTTTTTATTCATGTGAATGATCCGCACATTGCTTCAGAAGATCTTTTTTTGGCAAGTGCTGAAGTAATTGATTTCATTGTAGTGCATTATGTTCATTTGGACTGATAGTGAATGGAAAAATAAAGCACCAATGATTTGGAAGAGTTCAAACAACCTTTTGCCAAACACTTGCAACTTTTCAGAAATTCTTTCCCAATTCCAGATACCATTTCATCCCTATATACTTTCCAAGTCCCAGCCTTAAAAGATCTGCTTCCTATTATCCATGGTATTTCCAAGGACAAACTAAGCCAGCATAAATAAAAAAATTGCTGTTTTTCTTACGCTCTTTGCTAGAATGCGTTGTGTGCCTTTGGCTTTCCTTCTGGCTGGACTGCATGCTGCAAAGAGAACAGAAACATGATATGGGGCAGTTATAGCAGACATCAGAAGCAACAGCTTCAGGTGCAGATGCACATTTAAAATGGTCTGTTAGGATGCTTATGTTGGCTTGCAATGGAAACTGGCAATTTTTGCTTTGGTGCAATATGTCCTGAGATCATAAAAATGTGAACACTTATTAATTAATTAATATTAATGCCTATGCTGGATCCTCACCCTTTTTGCAGCAGAGCTGAGACAGCTTAGCTTCCATGTTTGACTGAAAGCCTGCTAGAAAGCTGTGGGTCCAACGTACCACTGGCAAGCCTGGAAGTGTGTTCTGTCTAATGTAGCTGGCACATTAGGAGCATCAGTGCTGCCAATTCTCATAGGTTTATAACCAGTCTTGTTGCATTCAGTGACTGTCCTGAAGCCCTGCACAATGCTGTCATTACATGGGAATCCAACATTTCACTTTAAAATATATGAATTTCTAGCCTTCAGGTTTGAGAAGAAAAGGTCTAATATCTCAGTGCCCCTTAAAGGTTCAGGAACCAGAAGGCAAAATAAAAGGAAACCACATTTTTATATTGTTTTAAAAGCCCCTTTCATTATTTTAAAGCCAGTTTCATAATTTTGGAATGCCTGGCATTGGAGGTGCTGTGAGAGTGATATAAGCATGCACTTGAAAATAGTGTATGTGCACAGCATGAAGAAGAAAGAAGCCAAATTCAACAGCAGCATACTTCAGAACACATTCATTTTGTCATGAAATACAGGAAGGGGGGCAAAATTTCTGTTATAGCTGACAGTGCTTGTTATTTTAGAGTGGTTTGATGTCTTTCTCAAAACCTCCAATAACTTTATGCAGAGCAAGATGCCACTGATAGAAAGAGAGCTTTCAAGACAACTGCACAGAATGTGGCATAACTGTTTGCTCTCTTTTTTTTATTAGGAAATAAAAGCATGCAACGTTGCCTGGTAAAAACATTTCTGCCAGACTTTTTGATTGCTTTCGCCATCATATTGTAAAGTCAACAAGTTGTCAGTATCTTCACTACAACAGTGTGAAAAATTTATGGTCAAACTCAGCTGGTTTCATTATACACCTAAAATGCAGTTGAGTAATGTACTTTGTTTCAGGCCCAACATCTTAGGGTTGGTTTTTTTTTTTTTTTTAATGAAAATGAGAGATGGGCTTGAGTCATGGTGATTCAGATTCAGGTGATGGAGGTGCTGTAGTGGCAGATACTGATTTGTTACTCAATTAGGAAGATATAAATATTGTTGCCTTTTTGGCCTGAGTGGTTAATCTCTATTTGGGATCTAGAAGTGAATTGTTAGGAGGACTTGATTATATGAGTCACATACTCCTTTCATACAATCCTATCTATATATGTATAAAGAATGGACACAGAGTTTAGTTTTTCTGAACAAAGTAGGAACAACCAATAGCAGGAACTTCCCTGTTCCCAATTCCAAACCTACCTTTCCAGCCAACGCCCCATCCAATAGAAGCTATGCTCTCGGCTTCTTTTCAAGGCCATTCTACCGGTCCTCCTCTCACTGTCCTGTTCCACTTCCTACCTCTGACACATACAGATGCACAGAGCTGCAACCCATGCATTTTTTCCATCAGTTCCTAGGAAGACCTCTGTTTTTTCCCTACAAAATTATTTTTTATTCAGACCTGCTTGGCCAGTGCTTTGGGAAGTGTTTTTTATTGTTTCAGTTATCTCAGTCCAGAAAGGAGCTTAATTGCTTCTTTCGTTTAGTCAGAAGGAAGGGTGGTTAGTAAGCCCATCCAGTTGAAAGAGGTCTGTGGTACAGGTGAGTGAAGTTTTTTCCATCAAAAAATGCATGTTTGGCAACAAAATCTCATGACTTTGTCTCATTATTACTGGAAATGTTTATGTCAAAAATATTTGACAAGTCAAGGCATTTTGTTTTAATGTTTCAAACATGACACTTTCAACTAGTTTTTATCAAGAAATTCCCACCAATTCTATTCTTGTGTTTTTAAAAAGCCTTTTTAAAAACAATTGACGTCTAAGCAAAATACTCTATTTTGAATCAAGTCAAACTTTGCAGAGAAATAATTTTTGACTTGTCAGTTAATTATAATGAAAGAAAATATGTTCAAGTCGGCCCAAATCACATCTGAATCTGGTTCCAGATTTTTAGGTGGGGCTGGAGTGAATGCAAGGAGAAAGCTGAACCAGGCAGGCTGGAGCTCTGGTCAAATTGAAATGATGACTCACCACATTAGTGTTCATAAGTAGGAACAAACGTCAGTATAATATGAAGAATGAATCACGTAATGCTGGATTCTGGATTTCTTTATAGCATTATCAAATAGCATGAAGGCCACTCACTCATCTCCTCTTAACAGGAATATACAAACCCATATTAGGTACCCAAGTTCCTTTTATATGAAATAAATTAACTTAGATCAGGGATTTTCAACCTTTTTTAATACGTGCACCCCTGGCAGCTAGACACAGAGTGGGGAGGGAGGGGGCTGCCACATGGCCAGACATGGAGCAGGGAGTGGCGCGTGGCCGGATGCCGAGTGGCAGCTGCATGGGGTGGTGGATGGCAGCACCCAATCACCCAAGCGGCGCCTGTGCTGGTGCCCTCACCTCCCCAGCCCTGCTCCTGGGAGGTGGCAGTGCAGGGTGGTGGGTTGTGCCTCTCTGTCCCCACCTGCCCACATAAACCCCCTAGGGCCTTTCCAAGTACCCCCAGGGGTACATGTACCCCTGGTTGACAACCTCTGGCTTAGATGGTTAGGACTGGCAGGAAGGGATTCAGAGTGGGAGTACTGGCACAGTGGCACTCCCCTTTCCACAGTGTAATTTGGGAGCTCTGATTCCACCCATCCCTGGACCCAAGGTCCACTGTGGAGTCTGGCCCATGCTATGGGAGCAGCAGCCAGGGACTTTTATTAAGTCCCTAACACAGATAAGAATATCATCCCTTTCTTAGTGCCCCTCCCTTTCCTTCTGTGCTCAGTGGCACCTCCTTTCTACTCCCTCTCTATTTATGCTCTGAGCAGCAACAACCTCTGCTGCCACACCTTCCTTGTCTAAATCCTGGATCCACCTATGAGGACTGGCATGTACAACACACAGCATGCTGAGCAGGGGATGCCCTGAGCTAGATGATGGGAAGCTGAGTGTGTAGCTAGAATCCCACCCCTCTGCTAGACTTAGTGAGCAGTTTGAGCCTTAACTGCAGTCCTGGCCAGGTGCTTCTTTGAGACTGGGATTCACAGCCCAAAGCTCCTGCCTAGGCATATGTGCCAAAGTTATGCCTTAATATATGGGTGACTGGCAGGGGCTGCGCTACCCATCTTTTGTACTGAGGCCTAAAAGCGATAGTACCTGTAGGCTTTCTCTTGAAGCTGGGTCACTAGGCAAAAAGGAGTGTAGCAACCATGGTACCAGAAGGAGAGCAGGCAAGAGGGGGGCTGACTGTAGCCTTATGGGAGAGGGAGACCTAGGTTCCAGTCCCCACTAATGGAGTTATTTCTGCTTTTAATGAAGGGCTGTCTAACAGTTAAAATGCATAAACAGTCTTAGCAGCATGGTGTTTAGACACACCTCTCTGCCAAGCACTTCCTGCTGCCTAGCTCTGGGTACCTCCCAGCTGAGAGATCTAGAACAGCATTTCATGAGTCGCAACCTAAAAGTGGGTCAGAAGGATATATGAAAGGGTCATGAACAAAATTTAAAAATCAATCAACAAACTTTAAAAATGAATTCTCTTTTAAAGGAGAAAAGGTGGGAAACTGTGGCTTGCAGGCTGGCAGTGTTCCAGCCTGCCAAGGGGCTGCTTGGCCCCCACCCTGCCCCACACACTAGGGGGCTGGGGACTGGGGGCAGTGGGTTGGGAGTGAGGGGCACTGGTTTGGGGCTGGCCATCGATGTTTACAAATGGTTCCTGGTACAAAAAAGCCTGAGAATCACACTGGTCTAGAATACCCTGGAGAATAGTTTGGTGCTTAGCCTTGTCAAGTTGGATGACTGTCCTAGGGCAAGCTGCCTACATTTTAGGTGTTGCAATGCCTACATGGAGGTAGCTTAGAGGTTGATTACATAGATGACCTGATTTTCAGAGGCGTTATTACTGCCACTGAAAATTAGGCAGCTTTCTAGGTGCCTTTATGAGGGAGTGGAACCCAAAGTCCAAAATATTTGGCCTGTGTGACGTTTCATAAGACAGTAACAGAGGCTACATAAGATTCTAAGTCCCTTGACTTCTGTGATTAAGCAGTAATGACTACATTCCTGCCTTGCTAAAATGTGTGGTCTTGGTTAACTCACCACACAGAGAATGTACCACCAAGTAAACAAAAGAAGTTACACATAGGTGTAAAATACAATAGTATGCTTAACTGCCAGAGTTCACAACACATTGTACAGACAAGGGTGTACAACATCATTGAAATAATATGCACTAAGTTAAACGGTTTTATCATGTTCAAAAGAACAGTGAAATTTGCAAGGATCACCACAATCTTTTGCTGTGAAAGAATAAGGCAAGAGGGAGACAAAAAGCGATCAAAAAGAATTAAGATGATTTTCCACAAATAAGATATGACTCATTTTGAAGCTGTTATTACCACCATTTCCAATGGGGAAAAGTAAACAGGATTTCACAGAGAAGTGATAACTAAATTCACTTATGTCCTACAAGCAAAACCTTTAATGAGAGATGAGCACAGAAAAGTTTACCAATAAAAAAAGTTGCCCACATATCTCTCTAGCATGAGCTTACCAAATCTCTTACTGTGCAGTGCAGGGTAGTATGCTGTTAAGGAAGTACTGTGTTATTTTAATTATCTGAATGATGCCCACATACAACACACTGGGCACCTTACAAATGTGGCTAATGACAAAAATATTGCATATTTTGTGACACAGGTCAAATCATTGCCTGTCATCTGCCAGGGTAAACAGTGAGCAGCTTACATGAGCTGCAGAAAGGAATGGCATTGAAAGTGAAATCATAGTGCCAGCAAACATGCAGCTATTTAAATAGCTATTGAAGCAAAAGTGAATCTTGGAGTACACCATAGTGACCTACTTACACAGGCATACAATTGCAACAGTGAAATTGCAGAGAACAGCTCAACATTTTTGTGGGGATTTTGAATTCAAGTAGAAAGATGCTTCTGAATTTTCTTGATAAAGGACACATACATGTCGTCTGCAGAATTTAAAAAGAAAACCTTTACAGTGATGTCCACATTGGTGCTTCCATTTATACTCTGAAAAATAAAACAGCTGAGTACTCACTATTGTAGCTTGGAAATAAAGATGACATCTGCCCTTGCACATAGTTTTCTATGCTTTTGCATGACTTCTTTTGGAAAAAGCAGTTACTGAGTTTAAAGTAATGTGTTCAATCAAATGCAATATTTTACTTTCATCAGATGTAATTAATGTTAATCATATATTTATTCCCAGGACATAGTTTTCAAAATTCTCCTTTGATGATCCAACAGAGTTAAATGCATCTTATTTTCTGTCTCACAGCAAAGAACCTTGGCTGTACCTTGGCAGATCAGTGATCATCTTCTAGGTATATAAACACAAAATCAAGAACTCACATTTTTCCTGTGAAAATACGTCACAAAGCTACCATACCTAAACACCTGCATGTATCACTAAGCACCTGCATGTATCACTCCAAAAGTGCCCAAAGAGCTCTGAACTGCAAGCACAGTATGGCAGAACAAACAGAGGAGTGAGTGTGTTATTTGAAAAATTTCTCTAATGGCAAAACATCCTATCTAAAAAGAATTGTTGCCTGCTACTCTGGCTTTCATGTACTCACATTTGGATGAAATCACAGTGGTGAAAACTTCTAAATTTTCATCGCTGCAGCTGTAAATCTGATGCATTTTCCACTTCTCTCGACTGACTGCCTATCAGCTTCATGCAACTGCTCTGAACTTCTGGTAAATAGGTTTCACTAATCCAATCTGGCTCTGTGATCATTGTCCAGATCTACAAAGGACAGACTGATGCTGTGATCTCATCTCATTCCATATTCTTCATTGCAAAATTTTCTGCTCCCATCTGTCTTTGTATGACTTCTGTTAATGGAAAGATTGAACTTGGCTGTTACTTAAGTCTCTATAAGGGTAGAAACATCTTATTTTACGAGTCTCAGCTACTACATGTTTTGCAGAATCTTCTAAAATAAAAGTGACTAAGAAAGTAGCAAGGATCTGTTTGGCACAGCTGGTGAATTATCAAGGAGATCTGCTATTTACAAAACTGCTATTAGGCATTCTTTTGTGTCTAAGTTTAATGTTAAATATACTTCTACATTTTAATAAATGGAAAAATCTCTTTTCCCATAGCCAACAGTTGAAACATATAGTAAGAAAAGTATATTGCTCTTCAGCTTTCTATGTCTGCTAAATTTCATACACAGGTACGTATTATTTGACAACTAGACAATTTTTTGTCAGAAAAGATGTTAAAATGGTTTGAAGTATTGAGGCTTTTTAATCTGTATCAAAAGTTGCTGGGCAACTGTGGCTCTTATACTAATCAATGGGACTTCAAACATCTAAATGCCTAAGTGCTGATTTAGATGCCATTATTTAAAATCTTTTGGTTTGGACACTACAGCATTGGGTATATTAGAAACACTTTAAGTAGATCTGATAGAGACCTCAAATGGGTCATGTAATAGTGATCTCTCTTATGCACTGCCCTTATGACTTGAGCATTCAGTGGCATTAATTACCAGCACACGTGTGTAATCTACACAAAAGTAAACCTAGTCTCCACCAGAAATGTTAACAAGTATTATTAAGCTCCGTAGCTTTAAAAGTGCTAAAGAAATATGGAATGCCACTGTCATTTTAACGCAAATCTTTTTTTATTTTAAAGAAAATCAATATCAAACAAATTATAATCCTGAACCAAGAAATATTTCAGCTTTATGAATGGCATCTCTGTTTCATAAGCAGATGACAGAGAACCTGGTATCACTTGTTACCTCTAAGGGCAGTTTCTTGCTGTCTCAGGTCAGCAAATCTATTAGGGGACCTATTGTTACAGGAAACACTGGAGTGTTTAAAATGGTCAGTGGGATGGCAATATAATCAACCAAAAGTTCAATTAGTTTTTGATTTATTGTGCCACATGTTCTGCTTGTATGACTGATGTATGTCATTAACATCAGGCTCGACTGGCTTGCTCATCTGTCTCTGCCTGGTGCTCGCCAAACATGAACACACTCAACAGATGGGGAATTTCATGGCCCCAAATGGAATTGTTTATCCTTCTATTGTTCTTGTGTCAAGCAATCACACCAAATCCATTGCCTACCAATAAAAAGATCTGTGCAGCATCCATTCAGCAGTGAATAGAGCAGAGGAGGTTATGCAGTAGGGATTTAAAGCTTTGAAAGGGATAAAAAATAATAAAGCCCAGCACTGAACTGTAGACAAAAATGAGAAGCTATAACAAATTTAGCTTTTTTAACCTTCAGAGATTAGGAGGCTTAGAAGAAGAGATGCTTCCAGGGCTTAGTCATTAAATATTTTTCCAATTTGAAAACATACTTGGTAATTATTTAATCACAGTTACATTTTATTTTGTTGTAACAATAATCAAGACATCTGCGCTCTTTTCCCTAGGAATTGGATGTAGAAACAAGAAATGCTAAATATAAGAACAAAAAACTATCTGGCACCCACTGGCACAATACTTTAGATACTGTATCTTGAGCAAGTTGCTTTCAAAGTGCATCCCTAAAACAGACTTTGTACATGCTGGTAAAAATCCATCTGTGCAGAGAGAACCAGGACATGGCCTACACATCAATTCTGACTTACAAATTAGATTCAAGGGGGATTCAAATGTTCCATAGGCCTTGTTCTGGATCTCTACAAACAGATACAATTCACTCTACTTGGTATTCTGCTTCATTTTCCTCTGCTCCCATAAAAAAAATGATTGACTATGGGAAGGGTTTACACAAAATCCAAAGGTAGTCTCAAAAGCAGAGGAATAGGAGTCCAAGTTTATAGATTTTATTCCCAACTTTTACTGAGTTGTCTTGGAAGTCTCAGGGAAACTGCCTGTGCTTTAAGTTATTAAATTTGACAACTGTTGGTAGAAGAATGTCATATGACTCTGTATGATATTACTACCCACCAGATTTAGCCAAAGCTTATTCAGGTTTCTTTTTATATTAAAATGCATAATAGTGATTGTTATCAGGATAAGTCACATTTAAAACCATGATTCTTATTAGTTACCTATGACTGGAAACTTAGGAAAGATATTTGTCATTATGGTAAAAAGAAAGTAAGAGATAGTAAGGGGGCAAAGCCTCAGTTTTTTCATCCTTACTCACACCAGATAGGCTCTACTGCTTCTGCCATGCTCCTGAGTGAGCACAGCATCACCAATCCACTGCAGATCCATGTACACCAAACACAGAAATAAGGCAATGAAGCCCTGTGCCACATGAATCAGTACTCTGGAGACAGAGATCTCAAGAATAATGACTGCCCTAAGGCAGCTTCCCTGCCTTATTTCTGAGTCTGGTATAGGTGCCGAGCAGGAGTAGGTAGATAGGGCATGTTTTCAGAAGTGCTATCAGAAGCACCAAGAAACATATGCCCTATGAGTCAAACCAGTTTCTGTCTTTGTCCTGCATCAAGGTTTTGCAGGCCAGATTAGGCTCTTAATACCTGTGCAGGCGTATTCTCTTAGAATTATGCACTATATGTGATATTAGGGCAGTCCCATGGTTTTCTTAGCTGTAACTGATTTGAACTTAGCAAAAAATTCCGGTAGAGATACACATGCAGAAATACATATTTTTTATGCTGGCTCTGGGAAACATGTTTTTTTCTCTCTAAGAAAACTAGACATGATTCTGCTCCATGTGAAGTCAATGGGAAATATTCCATCATCTTCAATAAATACAGGATTTGGCCCAGGGTGTTCTTTGTCTGTATATATAGGGGATGTT
Source organism: Gavialis gangeticus (assembly GCF_001723915.1). Classification (NCBI taxonomy): domain Eukaryota; kingdom Metazoa; phylum Chordata; order Crocodylia; family Gavialidae; genus Gavialis; species Gavialis gangeticus. The sequence continues at coordinate 128,643,503 of NW_017728992.1, read as the reverse complement.
ACCTGTACTCTTGTTGCATAACTGGTAAATCTAATCCCTACTGAGCCACCTGAGCTTATTTTTTATGTTTACTTTTGGCAGTGTGATCAGGCTAAACCACAGGTATTTCTGGAATAGGACTGTGAACTCAAAGACAGACATCATTAACCATTTAAAAGTAAACTGGGATAAAACCAGAGTGACACTGTTAGTATATGTCCTCTAAAACATTTTTTTGCAAAGCAATGGTGCAATATTAGTGCCAGACTTTTTGCTGGAAGAAAACAGTTTAAACTTCTGTCTGTAGAAATGTAATCAACAGGGAAAAATAATTAAGAAATAGCTACAGGTGAACTGAGGCAGGAACAAACAATCATTCCACAGGAATACCAGTGTACTGTAGAACACTCTCACCTTCCTCTCAGCATTTTAGTGGCGACCTTCCACCTTAAAAATCTCCATTTCCTTTATAAAACAAGGATTTTAATCTGTGCCTGGCTTCAAATTTGCAGTATAGATGTTGCCCAAACTTGAGTAAGAAGTTTTAGAAATTTAAAAAGCATTCTGCAACGGAATGTTTTGCAACAGTCTACAACAGACAACCAGGAAGGATTGGGCAGAAAGTGTGCAATTCTAAAAGAGCAGTACAGGTACCATCCCACTGCAAACCAGAGAGGAAAGAGAAAAATAATCCTAAACATCAGCTGCAAAATACAACATGTCACATCCAACAGTTTGGGAAGGATATTTCAGGATTGTGGGGAAAAGTTATTCTCCCTGGGTCATCTACATGGGCGACTGGTGCCACCTTAGTCAGGGGGCACATGCTCTCCCCCAGCAACCAGTCAGCGACTGGGGGGGGGCTCCCCCCACAGTCAATATATCGCCAACTGGATCGTGCTGACTGGGAAGTGGCCATGGCGCTCCCAGAAGTGGCCACGGTGCTTTATCTGGCACTCCCACTCCCTGGCTGGTGCTTTCAGGGGGGCACCAGCGCTCCCCCCATGCACCCCCTACGCATCGCCACTGGTGATCTAATACAACAGGTCTGCAGAGATAATCAATGCCCTTACAAGCTGCGGTTTCAGTTTTGCAAAAGTCTATGAGTAAGTCATTGTCAGAAGTATAATGTGTGGTAGCACATGCTTACAGAAGTGGTTCTCAACCATTTTAGACTCCAGGTGCTGCTTATTCAACTCAAGACACCCCACAGATAATGCCAGCTTATAGCTTCCGCTTAAGTGTTTTTGACCACAGAAAAATAATTTGCAATTCTTTTGGTGCAAAGAACTCAGAAAGACCATGCAGGTCAGGATTTTTTTGATGCTCTGGATTCCTGTGTGAACTTTCTGGGATTCACTTATCTCATGAATCTTGTGTAAGTGCTTGCACACCTAACACTGCTAATATTCTACAGCACTCTGCAGCACAGCACTAATATTGCTGTGGTACCTTGTGTCAGCACCTTGGTTAAGAATCACTGGCTTACAGGTTTAGGTCCTAATAAGCCATGCCAGTGGTGTCAGTGGAGTGATCGTAGTGTCCTTATCTGCTTTCTCTCTCTCTCTCTCTCTCACACACACACACACACACACACACACACACACACACACACACACACACACACACACACACACACACACACACACACACACACACACACACACACACACACACACACACACACACACACACACACACACACACACACACACACACACACTAGTGTCAACATTTTTGAGTTTCAAGTTAGCAATAATTAAGGTAGGACCACTCCTACATGTTCTATATCAGGGCTGTCCAACTTCTAAGCCCCTGAGAGCTGGACTAGTGGGGGCTGAATGATGTGTAGGCTGCACCAGACGAACCATATAGTTACCCTCCCTTCCCTCCAGCTGCAGTGCACCCTGGTGTGAGTGCAATTCCCTGTCACCTTGGTTCAATGTGCACTCGCATGAGAGCTATCCTCCCTGAGGTAATGTGTACCCACTTGGGTGCTCCCCACCACTGCCCCTGCAGGCACGATTTGCCCTGCCTTCCCTGGGGTCCAAACTCACCATCAGCTCCTGTGCTTCTGGAGGAAAGTAATGAAGCCTGGAGACTGGCTGCTATTGCAGCTGGATCAATACAGGCAGCAGGCAGTGGCATCTGGGTGAGAGCCTGGGGGCTGCACATTAACCCCTCAGAGGCCACATGTAGCCACCTGAGCTGCTGTTGGACAGCCCGGCCCTGTATGATCAGAGATCTCATTGAAATTTGCATATAGAGACTTTGCAAGATCAGCCCTGGAACTTGGTAATTAACCAAAGGTATTTGTGAAGTATCATTAAACAGTCTGATTTATTCAAACTATACTGTACTTACAAACCATGAAAATGCTGGTGAAAAAACCCTGTAATGACATTTTTTCAGACTTGTTAATTTTAAAGTAATTTGACCTATATTGACTCAGTGATTTCTTTTCTCCTAATAAAAGAAGATCCTTTTTGCATGTGCTTTATTTTTTGGTTGTTTGTTTTGGTCCTTTTTCATATACAGATTTAAAAGCTTAATTGAGGTCAGCTACAGATTCACAAAATAACCAAGATGATTTTTGAGACAAAGAGAGGAGTTATTTAAGATGGTTCCTGCAATTGGAGCTATTTTGCATATTTATGTCCTGTGCTCAGACTACATTGATGCAAAATCCACTGCTGGATTAAAAAGGCAAAAATCATTTGATGCCCCATACACCTTTCCATGGATAAGTCTAAAGAATGATACCCCCTTGAACTGTAAAACTTACTTGTGTCCAGGCATGTTGTCATTCATCAGTCTTGCTCTCTCTGCTGCATGCAGCACATAGATTTGTAATGTCCAGGTCTAGGTCTTTGTAGGATGCCACTGCATATTCTCTCTTTGGTTTATGCTCTCCTTACATATAAGATAAGTTAAAATAAAATACGTTTAAAAGGAGGATACAGGCAGTCCTTGACTTATAACGTTTCAAGTTACGTTTCATGCTTACAAAGTTTATAAATTGACACCCTGTTTCAGCTTTATGACATCAGTTTTGACTTACAATGCTTGATCCAATGCGATGCCATACTCATCTCCCTGGAGAACATCTGTCCAAACTTGCTTGGACACTTTCTTTAAGAAAGCAGACAAGATTCCAGAAAAACCTGCAGCCAAGACTCCCGAGAAGACTCCAGTCAAGAGCCCTTCAAAGTCACCTCAAAGAAGTCCTTCCAAATCAATATGATTGCTATTTATGATATAAATACATTAATGTAGCTATATTATTCATCTATAATTGACTGAGTACAAAATTCTGGGGTATTTTTGGTGAAAATAGGGTATTGGGCCTTGGTTCAGGAACCAATCCCCCATTTATAACATTGTTTCCTATGGGAAAAGTGGTTCTGAGTTACAACATTTCGACTTAAGTCACGGTTTTCAGGAATCAATTGTGTCGTAAATCCAAGGACTGCCTGCATAGGATCAGAGGAAATTCAGGCTGGAAAGGAGCTCAGATGGTCATCTAGTCCAGTCTCCTGCTCAAGGCAGGGTCATTCCTGACTCACCCATACCAGTCAATCGCCTGTCTAACCTGCTTTTGGAAAACCTTGAAGGATAGAGATTCCACAGTCTCTCTAGGTAAACTGTTCCAATGCTTGACCACCCTCATAGTCAGAAAAATATGAAAATGATGATTTAGAAGTCACTTCACATTGGCATCATACCATGTGACAGGACCATGAAATACCAAACACAGAGAGAGGCATTAAACCAAACCTTTAAACCAAAAAGGAAAGTTTCAAGGTAAGTGCAATGAAACCCTGCTGAACCTGCAAAAGCCTGTGACACTGGCTAAATTAATGGCAGATTGGTGGCCTTGGTGCAGAACCTCCTTGTATTTGAGATAGTTATTGGATACGTCAAATATTGTGTATTCAACCCCTAGCCCCTCTATTGACACTATGAGTGTTTAAAGATCTTACTGTTTTAAGTATATGACTTGTTTCTAGGAATCTGATTAAAATAAATCACCTCAGATAACAGGACTTATATATGCTGCAAATACACACTGGGTCTGTCTACATGCATATTAATGTGCTGCAATAAACTAAACTCCAGAGTTTATAGCTCCTGGGCATGTATTTACATGTGTGCCCAGGATTGCAGCATGTTGAGCCAGGGCAGAACAGCCTCAGCTAGGCGATCAGCCTGCCAGCCCAGCCGCATTCCCAGCTCAACATGCTGCAGGGTGCATCTACAGGAGATATTTACTGTGCATTAGCTTAATAACACTGCACAGTAGTGTGTCACAGCAAAAACCATACTAATAGCCAACTGCACAGTGTTATTAGGCTACTGCACAGTAAGCATCACTAAATAACTGTGCACCAGTGCTACTGCACAGTAACTTCAGGTACTGCGCATTTAGTTAGTACTTTATTAAGGAAGTACTAAACAAAATACACAGTAATGAACATGTAGACGCTCCTGGAGGGGGGCTGTCTGGAGCGTGAGTGTGCTTCAGTGAAGGGCTAGTTAGCAGGCAGCCCTCACACTGAAACACCTCTGTGCCCCAGCCAGCCCCTCCAGTGTCTATACATATACTGCTGCAGAGTTTTTTACTCCACGATACACAATACAAGTACTATCCTGCTGCAGAGTAAATTAGTTGACTCTAGCCTATTAGGGACACATATGTAGATGCACAACATTTACTGCACAGCTAATTAATCTACTGTGCAGTAAACATCTCGTGTAGATGCACTCACTGAGGAGGGTTTCTAGGCTTTTAAGCCTAGCTGCCTTGACTTACCCAACCCGAAGGACTTTTGTTTTACAAGGAACTCTTCCATTTGCCTTTAAAATGTTTATCTTCGTTTGTCCCTTGTTGTAATCCATTTAGGCTAGGGACAGATATTCAAAAAGCCTGAGCTTGAATTGATTCAGTCTGTGCAGGTTAGTCCAACCTGCAGAGAGTGAACCAGTTTGCAACTGGATAGATGTTTGGCACATGCCTAGTGGCTCAAGCCAGAAGCCCGGGGCAATAGAGCAGCCCTCCCTTTCACAGGGAAGCTGAGCTGAGGAAGGGGGTCATGGCTAGGCCCTGGCTGCCCCAGCAGCTACCTTACAGCGGGATTTCCCAGCACACAGGGCTGCCCAGCCCCAGAGGGGAACTCGTCTCCCTCCTTCCTCTCTCCCACCACTGTGGGGCCAGGAGTGGGCCCTGTGCTGTGCTGGGGGGAGGCTCTTCTCCCTCCTCCTCCCCCTCCTGCAGTGGAGTGGGGGCAGGGTGCCTAGACCCAGAGGGGTCTCTTCTACCTGCTTTCCCCCATTGCTGGGGTGGGAGGGGGGATGCTGCCCAGCCCCAGAGGGGGGCTCTTCCCTCCACTCTTCACCCCCACAGGGCAGGGGGAGGCTCTGTTCCATGCTGGGGGGGACTCTTCCCTCCAGAGGGGCAGCAGGCACGTGGAACTCAGCGGGGCAGGGTTTGAGTGTGTGGGGTGTGAGGGAGGGTGGGAGGTGTAGGGACCCCACACACTCCCCTCATGGCCTGCAGCCCCGCTGCCTGGCAGCAGCAGCGGGCGGGGGGGCGGGGAAGGTCAGGATGCTCGTGTCCGCCGCAGGTGCGGCTCCGGCCAGCGCTGCATGGGCGGAGAGAGCGGATCCTGCCTTATCCCTGCGGCGCTGCTCCCTGAGCCGGCAGCTCCAGCACTCACAGGAGAGAAAGGCCCACACTGGAGCCAGCTGCTTTCCGCGCTCCCTGCTGTGCAGGTCCCCACACTCTGCCAGGAGCAGGAGCAGGAGCAGGAGCAGGAGCGGAGGGAGCCCCACCCCCTGCTTCCCGGCAGAGTCCAGTGTGGGCGTCCCTTCTGCGGGCACGACGCGGGGCCCTGGGGACAGAAGCGGCCGGGCAGGCTGTGCGGAGCTGCGCTCCTCGCCCCCAGCACAGCGGTGGCTGTCTCTATCACAGCTCCGCACTCACAGAGGGGAAGCCTCGCGCTGGACCCTGCAGGGAAACAGGGGACAGGGCTCCCTCCGCTCCTGCTCCCGGCACAGTGCAGGGACCTGCATGGCAGGGAGCGGGGGAAACAGCTGGCCCCAGTGCAGGGCTTCCCTTGCTGCTGGTGTGGGAGCTGCAGGCTCAGGGAGCGGAGCGCGGGGATAAGGCAGGCTCTGTTCCCGCCCTCCGCAAAGTGCTGGCCGGAGCCGTACCTGCGCCGGGCACGAGCACCCTGACCTCTCCGCCTGCTGCTGCCAGGCAGCGGGGCTGCACGCCATGAGGGGAGTGTGGGGGTCCCTACACCCCCCACCCACACCCTGCCCCGCTGAGCTCTGCGCTCCCGCCGCCCCCGTGGGGTGAGAAGCGGGGGAAGAGTTCCCCCCAGCATGTAACAGAGATTTCCGCTGCCCCCCCGGGCTGGGCAGCATCACATGGATCCCCCTGTCCCTGCCTCGCAGCAGCGTGGGGGAAGGGGAGAAGGAAGAAGAGTCCCCATCCAGCGCCTCACAGAGCCCCCCTCCCCGCCCAGCGGGACAACGAACCCCGCATGGCCCAGTTAAGGAGAAGGGGGCAGGGAGAAGGGTTAATTCCTCCCTCCGTCCCTTCCCTGCAGCCCGGGTCTGCCAGCTCCAAGGGCCACTGCTGCAGCCCCCTCCCCTCTGCTCCCCCCTCCCCTCTGCTCCCCGGCAGACAGGCTGGCCCTGGCTGCCGTGGGAGAAGAGGGGAAAGAGGAAGAATGAACCTCCTCCCTGCCCACTTTGCTGGATATACTTTGGAGAGGTTAGTGTAGGAAGGGGCTAACTAATATAAAATAGCAAAGGGCTACCTGTCTTCACACCAGTGATGGCATGTTTTCTTGAGTAATTAAATATTTTTAAATTCTACATCCTCTTGATCTAACATGGTTATTTATAACACACTAGACTTACAAGGCCCTCTAAAGCATAGCATGTTTATAGTGCTACATGCTATTTTTCCTTTTAGCATAAGGCAAAATTTGGAAACCCCCAAAGTCCAGCAAAGTGATGGCTGATGCTAGAAGTGGGACATTTATTTTTTAAACTATTTTTGAGATATGTTAACCAAAAGAATAAAATTATTACTGAAGCCTTTCTCACGTAGAAAGTATCTTCACCTAAGAGACCTGCCCTGACTGTTACTGCAAAATATTCACTTTTTTTTCACTATGCCCCTCTAGGAAGCTTTGTTTGGAAAATGGAATTTCATCGGTTGCAAAGACGACTGAAATAAATATCTGTTTCCAACTGTTTCAGTAAAAAACGGGATTCCAACCTAGTGCAGTTAAGGATTTACACAACACCTCATTTGATTAATGTCAGAAAAACCTTAATAACAATACCATGCATGAGCTATAAACCTAAATGACAGGAAAAGACTCCTTTCTAATATTCAGTACATTAGTTATTACAAAAGTCCTACTATATATTAGCTGCAGAAGTGTCTCTTACCAATGCAGGCAGGAAGCTGTGGCTGTCTTTACAGCCTTCACTGAGCATGGATCCGTTGCCCAGGAATGATTAGCTGGGTGCAGCATGATTTCTCCATCTCTCCTGGAGTGCACACCTTGCTGGCAACTCTGTTTCATTCTTATACTGTTCAATTGCATAGCTTCAAAGCATTCCTTCTTGATAGTTGGTCAGTTAAAGTCCAAACAAAGCAGGTAGGAAGGGATTATCACATTAC
>NW_017728992.1:128628928-128630819 GCF_001723915.1 Gavialis gangeticus | reverse complement strand
TTCAATTGCATAGCTTCAAAGCATTCCTTCTTGATAGTTGGTCAGTTAAAGTCCAAACAAAGCAGGTAGGAAGGGATTATCACATTACAATTGCTAACCACTCAGATCCTGTTTTGGGGAGTCTAGGTGTGAAACTTGTTTTTGCAAGCTTTTGATCACTCTGTAGGTTATGCTTCAATCAAAGGGGATGGGTGTTCATTGACTGATAGAATACCGTGGGGCACTGATCACAGGACACTGTCTTTGGGTACTTTTTTAACAGTGGGGCAGTCTGCATTGGTGATGCTCTAAGGACACATTTGCAAAATCCCAGACAGACACTAAATGCCTGTTTTAAGAAATATGCCTTAGTCAAGGGAAGATGTCTCACCAAGGAGGATACAATCACATAGGGATATGCAGTTATTTATGAATGGTTTAGCCTAATAAATTGTGTACATTTACAGCTAGCACAGGAGATTAAATCAATTGGGATTGCTCTATTCTGCATTGTCCCAGTCATGATCTTGCATTCTCACTATTTTAATTTGGTCATTTAAATTTCATGTGTGGGTCCAGCCAAGTTCTCAGTCATTACAATGTTTATATGAAGAGAGGAATGGAGAAGTGGGGGTGGGAGGCATACCCTTCCAAAACAAAAGACAAACAGAATCACACGGGGCATTGATAATAACTTCACTTAAGGCTTGTCTATGTGGAGAAGTTAGCATGTAGCAAGCCACAGAATGAGAGTGTATTATCTAGTTTGCACTAGCTTCTTGTGTAGACACCTGCATGTGTGGCATAGCTGAAGGTGTGATCTTTAGGATCACAGATCGGATTCCATCGTGCCCTTAACTGAATGTCAATCAGCAGCCTCTTACTGTGCCTTCCCTGTGTGGTCATTTGTTTCACTAAGTGGTGGAAGCTACCTTGGGAGTGAGGAGTTAGCGTGAAGTGTGCTACAGATTCATCTCCTCACTTATTGCAGGCTATCTTCTCTGAGGAGAGGAGCGCCACTTTGCATAGTCTGCAGATGTTTACACCTGTGTAAAGTGAGTACAGTGCAATTGTATCACACTTCTCTATCAGAATATTAATACTGAAACCCGCTTTATGCAGGACTACAACTAAACAACCATCAGCTTGCAAAGTATGAAAAAACAGGCCCATCAGGTTTCCTGTAGGCAAAGATCTGTGCAGTTTTGATATTAAAGAACAGGGACAATTTAGTCACAGAGCTATTAGATACTTGTTACTTTTACAAGGATTAAGATACATTTGACTTGGTCTCCTATGATGTTCTCATGGTAAAATTGGGGAACTGTAGCCTCAACAATTTAATGGTCTGGGGGCTAGGAAACTGGCTCTGAGGCAGGACCCAGAGAGTATTACTAGACAGAACTGAATCAACATGATGCATGGTGACCAGTGCTTTTCAACTTATTAATGATTTGGATTTGGGTGTGAAAAGCATAATGGCAAAGTTCGCAGATGATACCAAATTATGGGGGAGTGTGGTCACGCTGGAGGATAGGCTGGGGATAAAGGCTGACCTAGACGGGCTCACAAGGTGGGTGGATCAAAACCTGATGACATTTAACACCAAGAATTGTAAAATGCTCCATCTGGGGAGAAACAATCCACAACACACTTACAGGCTCGGCAATGCTACACTTGCTAACACCACAACTGAAAGGGACCTGGGGGTCGTAACAGACCACAGAATAAACAAGCCACAAATACGAAGCTGTAGTTGGCACAGTGAGTAAGACACTGGCATGCATCTACAGATGCATCTCAAGCAAGACAAAGGATGTCATCCTCCCACTCTACTCAGCTTTGGTGAGGCTGCAACTGGAGTACTGCGTCTAGTTCTGGGCACCACACTTCAAGAAGGATGTGGAGAAGC
>NW_017728992.1:128627025-128628840 GCF_001723915.1 Gavialis gangeticus | reverse complement strand
CAGCCTGGAGAAGAGAAGACTTAGAGGGGACTTGGTGGCAACCTATAAGCATCGAAGGGGTGCACATCAGGGCCTGGGGAAGAACTGTTCACCAAGGCCCCCCAGGGGAAGACAAGAAATAATGGTCACAAACTCCTAGAAGATCACTTTAGATTGGAAAAACTTCTTTACAGTACGAGTGTCCAGGGTCTAGAATAGACTTCCCCCAGAGGTGGTACAATTGCTTACTCTGGAAATCTTCAAAAAACGTCTGGATGCCAACTTTGCTGGGGTCATCTGACCCCAGCAGTCTGTCCTGCCCAAGTGCAGGGGGGCTGGACCTGATGATCTTGTGAGGTCCCTTTCAGCCCCTAACATATATGAATCTACATTAGGAAAATAATCTGCTCTTTCTCTCTCTCTCTCATTTCATGAACTATCAACTTTGATCTATTAAACAAAAGCAAACAGAGTATTAACATTTGCCTACATATGGCAAAGACAGACAAATACATTAATGCTGTTTAAATCACAGTGCAAATTCATATTTCTGCTTTTGCAGTTTAAGTGTCACTTCAAATCTGACTCTGCACCATTGCAGTTAAAGGGGCTTTGAATCTGAACTCCAAGGTTCCAGGTTTGGGGCTTGCACATAGGATGCCTGCCATGGATTTGGGAGTATCTGAAGCCCCAGGTTGGAGATCCTGGGAGGCAGGATACTTGCTGGTGGTAGCACCACATAGACTTGAACGATTAAGCTCTGCTCAGTCAACAGAATTCAGAACTGATATGGCTGATTGGGCTGGAGACGCAAAATTTCAAAAAAAAAAAAAGAAGAAGAAAGCAGCTGACACACAGTAAAGTCACAACCCAACTCCTGTGCCCTGCAGTAACTAGTTTGTGGCCTTTGTTGTAAAAATACCTTCTTTGTTGTGTATGTTCTTTCCTTACTTGGAAAATCTCCCCTTTTGTCAGTTTTCGATTCTGCCAGCTACATCTTTGTACCTTAAGAGTATCACACCACAAGGAGAGAAGGATATTTCCAGTGTAGACTTTGTGCTCATGAAATGTGCCAGATTTCCAGCAACACAAGCTTGACTGGAGGCCAATGTAAGGTGTTGGAAGGAACTCTCACAGGATCCAGGAACCACCTTGGACTTGACGTTCATCATTCCTAGCACAAGCCTGCTGCTTTGATCTTTTCCTTGAAAAAATATATTTTGCACAGCCCACATGTTAAATGCACACTCCCCTGTGGTAGCCAGAACCAGAGGGGTTATTATCATGAGCAATAAATATATGTTCTCGGAGGCATTCAGGCAATGGTCTAAGCAATTAAGATTAGCTTATGCAAAGCTTGTAAGTTTGCAACCTGCAAGTGGAATTTGTCTGTCACAATTTAACTAAAGTGTTGACTCTGTTTGCACTGATCATGGGACCACTGAGCCCCCAAATAAGCACAGCTAGAAGATTAGCTGATCTAGCAGGTTTTTTAAAGGTCAAGCCATAACAAGATCTGACCACCTAATATAATTAGCACTTTCCAAGGAATCCAGGAATAAGAAACAAAGGGCAGAGTAATGCTAATTTCAAACCTCAAAGTAATGTGGTGTAACTTGCTTATTGGGTGAACCCGAGTTCAGGCGGTAACCTTTCATGATAATTTCTAACACCTTTTGATCCCATAGGGTAACAGCTATAGGGCAAAATTGTGAGTGGCTCTAAAGCCAACAGATTAGCCTAAGATAAGGTTTAAAGAAGAACATATGTCAGGTGAGCAGCATGAAGGACGGAACAGAAAAACCATCATTGTTCCAAGCCTGGACCCCAGACTCC
>NW_017728992.1:128598114-128622025 GCF_001723915.1 Gavialis gangeticus | reverse complement strand
CATCAAAGATGGGACAGAAGAACCATCGCTGTACCAAGCCTGGATCCCGGACTCCCAGTGTGACCGAGGACTGGATCCTGACCAAGGGACCTTCCAGTGACCCCTCGGACAGCGTTGATTGGGGATGCCTAACTTTGCCGGAACAACTTGGCACGCACCTGGCATAGAGGGACTGCCGATAAGTTGCCAACCCCGTGTGGGAACTCTTTGTCATTCTGTCTATCTGTTGTTATCATTCACTATCAGCTCTTTATTACTGTACTATCTGTTTGTCACATTAACCCTTCTGTTAACTGCTGTATGCTAAGCTGTAAGTAAATTTGCCTTTACTTCACTCCTGACTCGCCTCCTCGATCCTGAAATCAGCAGCCTCATGGCTGATACACTCACAGCACCTAGCCGGCCTATGACACTCCCCCCACCCCCAAGATGGAACCCAACCTCAAAATACCTTACATAAATGGGAGAGAGGAAGGGAAAAATCACATAACCTCACAAACACTAGTCATGTTGTTAAAGTAGGTATGCAAAGTGTCCAGTGCAAGGAGTGGAAAAATCTGAATAGAAGAGGAAGTGCCTGTATTTATTCACAGAAAACACATGCCAGTAATACTGGCCTGTAATGCTTAAATCATAGGACAGGAGGATCATCTGGATGTAGGATTACACTACTTCCATTGAAGTCAATGGCACATCATTGGTTTTAACAGAGTAGGATAAGGATAATTAAGTCTCCCTTCCCATTCTTTGGCCTCTCTGCTGATACCAGCAGTAAGGGCACCAATTTTAGTGACAGCCTTTATGATATAGAGGTCTGTCCATTGGGAACTGGACTAAGACCACCAACATATTCCACGTATGCTATTGATTGGCCATTTGACAGGCACTGGAGATTTACCAAGATCTGTGTTAGTGACCTAGAGGTAGAAAAGCTTTGCTTGTTATTCCCAGTCCCCAGAGGCATCCAAACCCAGGACCAGGTTAGGATTTTGCATTTAAACAATAATTACTCTTTTCTGAAGTGAAAAAGGTCAAAACAGAAAATTTGCTCTATGATGTACTTTTATGGCAGAGAAGTACATTTTACATTCAATCGGTATTTAAAGTACAGGTTCGTACTTTCAGTGTATTTGTTATTTTGTGTCAGACTATTAAGTGAAGACAGATGACAAATTCTACACAGAGCATAACCCCCCCCCCCCCAGCTGTGTCCACATTAACACCAACAATGCCACACAATGGTATCCTTAAATTGCAAAGAAGCAAGTGACACTGCTACATAATGAGGCAACAATGTCATGGAGCCTTTAACAATCAATCTTTAAAACAGCAACCATTGGATTGCAGGTGTAAATCAGCATCTCAATGTCAAATAGCTAATTTAAGGCTTAGGTCAAACATTCAAATAAAGTGTCATATTAAAAATACAAAGATACATCTAACACATCTTCCATATGGCTAAGTTAAAACTACCAGAAGTCAGACTGTAAAATTAAGGTTCTAAATCAACACAGATGTAGTACCTATTCCCTTTGTGTTATGACATACATTGCATAATACAATAATGTTCTATTAAGGTTCACAGCTAATCAGCAGAGTAGACTATGATCTCATTCTGTTGTTGGCATGTTGCTGTAGCTCTATTGACTCCAGGGAAATTAACACTGATTTCCATGAGGTTACAATGCAGTGGAATCAGTTTCTGTCCTTAAATTGTGACTTGAGTCAACATTGTTCTTAAAACATTAATTTGTGGATTTACTATTTTTTATTTAGCTGCACCAACAGCTTGGATGCTTAGTGCTGAGCATCTAATATACACACTTTAGAAAAGGTAAAGGAAGAAAAAAACCCACGTATTTCTTATGAGTTGTTTGAAAATAAGTAGATTGTGTGAACTATTTTTTTTAATTTCTACTTTTTCAAAAGCAAGTCAAAGCTGAAAATATTGCAGTTTTCTCTTTGGAGCCCAAATCATTACATTTTTATTTTTTTTTCAAAAGAATTAAAAATATTTGGAAAAAATCAGAAAATTTAAAAAAGATCATTTTTCACTATCAGGTTTTGAGCATTTTTTTTGACCTGGCATCATACTAGTATGAAAGTGGCTCTACTTAGACTTTGAAATAAATATTCCATTGAGATGTATATGATTGCAATTGGATCTTATTATAATTTGGCTGCAATATGTTTTCTATCAGTTTATAGTATAACAACTATTTCAATACAATGGGGTAGAAAAAGAGTGGTGGTTTGGTTTGATTAATTCTGAGACTATAGAAGACTGTCATGAAATGTTTCATTTGTGGGAATTGCTGCTTTTCTGTTGAAATTAGTGCAGTTTTGGGATTTTGGCTGTGTTTCACTATGACATTTAGGACAAAGTGACTTCTGCTTGTTTACAGGGCCAAACAGCAACCACAATATGCCCATGCACATGAATAATGTAATACACATGCACAAAAAACTTATGTGAACTAATTGAACTTAAATTAATTATTCCAATTTGTCCAGATCATTTTGAATTCCAGTCTTGATCTCCAAAGGCTCTGTAATCACACCCATCTTGATGTCATTTTGACTTTAGTAAGTGACCTCTGAGTTTTATAATCCAAGTCATCAAAAGGGCAGAGTTTCATCAGACTCTTCTAAAGAATCCCAGAAGCTCACAAGGGATTTGTCGATTGTTTATTTTTAAACTCATCAAAATCAAACACATACTAGTCCTCAGTGAGGCTACATTGTTCTTAAACTTAATCTTCCAGATTTTTTCTTGTTGTTCTGTTAAAAAATAAGGTCATTATTATTGCCTATATATTATAGGACAACTGCATTTTTGACCATCTCAATTAAAAAATCATAGTGGATTTTTCCTCATACTTAAGGAATAAAAGCTGCACAGTGAAAATGTCTGCCTTGTCCAGATTTTTTCTTTGACTAGCATGAAAAAACTAAGTAGTTATAATGAAAAACTTATTTTAGTTTCAACTAAGACACAAACAATTTGATTTAAAAAAAGCTAAGATAATGAATGCTGCTTCAAGCTTAGTCGAATTTAGTCCTAAAAACGTACCACACTGTCTCTGGAAAGCACCCAAATATTTACATATGTACATCCTTCTCAGGATGTTGCTTATCACTGCTTCACTGCATGCAGTGCTGCCCTAGAACAGCAAAGAATGAATCAGAACTTCCTAAATGGGTTTCCGGAATGTGGTTAGTTATTACTTCAGCTAGGATTCATTCACAAGTCAAACAATTGCTATGAGTTTTAATAACTTGCAATAAAGGCAAAATATAAATCATTGCAAGAGGCTTGGATGCCTTGTGACAGGCACCAGCCAAACAGATTAAATAAATATTTCATGAAAATCCAGGATGGCTAAGAAAATGTCAGCTTTCATACAAGGCAAGGTTCTTGGGTAGATGTGATATCTTTGATTAGATCAACTAAATAGTTGGGGAAAAGTTCTTTGCAAGCTTTCAGGCCCTTCATCTCCATATGCCTGACTAAGCGTGTTTGCGCCCAAAAGCTGGCAAAGAACTTTTTCCAACTATTTAGTTGGACTAATCAAAGCTATCACATCTACCCAAAGAACCTTGCTTGCCTATGTCCTTAGACCAATATGGCTACAACCAACAACCCTGCAGTCTCCACACAAAACCTGTTCATTTAAATCAGAACTGCATGAAGATCAAAGCCAACACTACTATATAACCCCATTAAAATAAAGATAAGTGTGCAGGCTCTGAAGTTGAGAATTAGGGCAGATGTAGATATGTAACAGTTATACTGGTATTAAATTATATCAGTGTAAACAGTTTAGACATAATTGTTGCATCTGTCTACTCCTATGCTGGTATAAAGAGAGCTAAAAGTGCCTATTTTGTCCAGGTTCATTCTCCCCTGACCTTTTAAAATGGTTTAAAGTTTAACCTGTACAGAGCCTGAATTACCTGTCCAGTAGGCAGCAGTAACTGTGTGAGCCCAAAGGAAAGTTATTATATTTTCTTAATTTTAACACAGCAAGTCACTACAAGCCCCTTCCCTCACTTAATATAGTAGTGAGGGATTTATCACTGTTTTGTCAGGGGATGAGATGGTGGTCCAAGGACCCCGTATTAGGGGCTGGAGCATCCTGGCTAGTTAAGTGGATATACATTAAAATGTGGAGCTCATTGTCAAAGATGTGACAGTTTAGTCAGATTCAAAAGGAATTAGGCAAATTCTTGGAGGAAAGAGGCATCAGTAGCTAGTGAGCATGGGAGTTAGGGGTACAGTTTCTGAATCAGAACTTCCTGAACCTTAAATGTTAGAGGCTACAAGTGAGAGAGGCACAGTGGAAAAATCCTGGTCATACCCTTTCATACACTTTACCTTTTAGCATCTACTCTCTGTCACTGTGTGACAGAACGCTGAGCAAAATGGACCTATGGTCTGACTCAGTACATTGGCAGTTCTTATGTTGTGTAAGCACTTGCCTCAAACCTATCTAAATCTTACTGTGTGGACCCACTAAACATTTGTTCTTAAAAGAAAGATCCTTAACATACCCCTGATTTATATGTTAATTATTCAGAAAATGTCTTTGATTCCACAGAAGTGGACATTTAGTTGAGTTCTACTGTTAACAGCATCATGTTCAAAATTTGCTGGTTTTTAACAGTTTTTAATACAACTTCAAACAGTATACACTGAACATCAGAATCTCAGTGTAGGGCAGTTTGTTAAGTGTTTAGACAAAGCATAGTAGTTAGTTTGCTATTTATTTTGGAACAAGTTTGACATTCTTTTTGACTATTATTCATGATACAATGGTTTGTTAAGCATACTGTCAGCTCACTGAACAAACAATTTATCCAGGCACAATCATGCTTCCCAATGAAGCTAATGAAAGCTAATTTTCTCTGAATGATTCACAGTTACATTATCAAGTTTTAAGTTAATAGTTCAGAAAAACACAACCAAATTAAACAAGTTTCAAACATTTTCATTAGCTTACATTTGTAGGAAATAAAACATAATTTATTTGGATATTGCTGTAACACAAAGGCACTTGCAAGCTTTAAGACACATTATAGAGGCTTTAGTCTGTGAAGTATTAATAAAAGGCAGAAGCAGAAAAAGAAGCTCAGATTTTGAGCGCTTCCTGCAACAAATACGTTTGTAAATTGTAACCATGCATGCATGCACAAATCTCAGTGTACAAACTGGACATGCATATCAGAGAGTGTCACGAGGCTTAATTCAACCTCTCAGTTGTGCTCCAAGGCCCCCATGTAAATGAAGACAGGATGGGATCTGATGTGGGATCCTCACAATCATGCTTCCTGACATGCCACATGGGCATGGCAGTAGGTGTGATTGTGGGATTCAGTATCAGATCTCATTACACCTTTTTGCTTGTGCATGATCCCAACTCCCCCTGTACCAGCAAGTAGCAAAGTATTTATAAGTAGTAAATCCTCTTTATTTATTACTCATATACAAGTGGTAAATAAAAACTGCATGAGAGAGGAAAACCCTGTCTTCCTCTCCACCCATCAACTGCTTGGGAACAATAATGTAAGTTAACTATCTACCTCAGACTAACATGGCTAATTATCTCTACCTGCTCTTTAGTACATGAAGGAACTACATCCTCTACAAAACCTAAATAACTGTTTACAAGTGAGATTCCCACAGACATAGATACTACTGCAGAGTACTGAGAAGACCACACAGAAAAATCAGGGTAAAAATACGAAACTTTACTGAGAAAAACCAAATTAATTCCACACAAACATCTAATGAGAAGGTTATGAGATGGGTGGCTTTGTGCTGCTGAGGCACAATGAAACACTCACATCATGAAACCCTTCTTCACGGCCAATACTTTTGTTGGTAATTCAGCAGAAAATTAGGAAGTAAAGTAAATTAAAGGACAAGGAAAATGAATTAGCTTCTAACAGCAGGCTGAGGCATGCTGACAGCAGTTTGTCTAGCTCTCTCCAGGCTGTGCATATTCTGTGAGTGAATAGAAGGCCTATAGTCTACAATCATGCTCCATCTTTGATCAGGTACTAAATGGACTTAAAGCCAATATTCAATATATTTCTATAATGGGGGGGCGGGGCGGTCCTAACATGGAGTGAGTGGGCACCAGTTTTATGGAGCAATGAGATCAGTTCAGCTTTTAAAGTACAAAACTTCCTCTATATCTCTGGGAGTGTGATATTTGGGGTGACTTCAAAACAGGGAATCAACATGTCAAGGAGTTTTTAAGGCTTTTCCTACATTGACCCTTGTGCTGTGGTAATCATGCCTGGAAAGAATTTAACACAAAATCAACTTAAAAAATGAATAAAGTATGAGCACTATGTATGCAGCTAATACTAGCAACCAGTACATTTAAATTGTTTTTAACACCCTGACCGCTCATTAAAAACACTTCTTGCTTACTTCCATGATACAGAAACAAATATAACTTCAAGTGTTTTTTAAAAAACATTTTTTTGTTTTTGCTACCTCCATATCATACTGCTGTACTATGTAACCTGTACTATGCAGGTGGCAAAGCTCAATATCCTAAAGGGTTTCATGAGGGGAAAAAATATAGAAAAGTGTAAGATTTTTTCTTGTGAAAGTTTTGTTTCATTTTTCCCTCCTCACTTCCCTTTCTCATGCAACAGTCAACTAGCTAACTACCTGCCCAGAACAAGCAAAGTCATTCCTAGGTATATAACTACTATATGAAGAAGACAAAAATACCTAGCAATCCACGTTAAAAATAAATACCATGAAAAAAAAATTCTGCAAGCCCTTCTTTCAAACTTATAAAAAGAACTATTCTGTAGTCATTGTATTATCCATCTTTATCTCAGCATCAAATAATAATAATAAAATTAAATTCCTGAACAGAGCAGGTTGCAAATTTTTTATTAGCGAATATTTATTGGTTAAAAAATTTCAAGCAGTTTTTTAACAAGCAAAAGTAAACATTTTCTATGAAAAATTATTCTGTATTTTCCAGCAACTCTGAACAAGAGCAAGATAAAAGATCTAATACTACACCTTTGTATGAGTAATACCATTCAGTGTCTTTACATATGCTCCAGTGTGTGTATGTGGGAGAGGGCTTTTAATTAGAGTGGCTTCGAGAGCCACTCTAATTAAAGCATTTGCACTGTCATGTGTGTTCAGCGTTCTGTGCTTCAAAATGGCAGTGGGGCACTTTTACTAAGGCTCGTCAAACGAGCTTTAGTTAAAGCTCTCCCCTGCTGCCATTTTGAAGCATGGGGACGCTGAATACACATGATGTGGAGGCTGTTGGAGGGTGATAATTAGCACGCTCCAGCAGACTCCATCAAGTCTGCTCCATGTGCTAATTAGCATGCCTCAGAGCAGATGTCTAGCGCATATACATGTGCCCATTGATTACTGAGCTAAAAATTACACAGTAAGCTACTAAATCACAAGACAGATCTGAGCTGAATGTGAATTATTTGACCTTTTGGCAGGAAGTGATACACATAAACAGACAGGGTCCAACTTCTGTCATTATCAGAGTCAGTACAGCTCCTATGTCTACAAAAAGTTACCTCTATATTTGCCATTAAAGAACACACTTATAAAATATTTAAGCTAATACATTTTCATGGAAGCCTCAAAGAGAGCAGCTAAATCTTCTTCAGTCTGGGGTCGTGGTGATAATTTAGTCACTCTTTCCTGAAAGATAAAGGAAAAATCTGGATTAAATTGGATTGAGTAAAGCTTTGGGTAAAATCACCAGTAGTTGAAGAAACAGTAGAATCACATCCATCTGTAGTAATGACTGAGCCTATCCCCCATTGCAGAATTTTGCAAAACTGTAAGCAAAGAAAAGAAACAAGGCTAACAGATCAGAAACTACTGCCAGTACTCATGTTGATAAATATATTTTAATTTATATTACTTCTAAGCACACTACTAACACACACACACACACACACACACACACACACACACACATACACACACACTTTGTTAAGAGATTAAGTACAATAGTAATGACCCTTCCTCTAAAGCTAGGAAATGTCAAAAATATTAATTACTATCAAGTTTCTGTAAAAGTTAAGTAATTAATAGCGCTGTATGTGGTGCAAGTAATTAATATTAAGAAATTAATATTAAGGTTATGGATGCTCTGGTGTTTGGTACTTCTGAAAAATAGAGCCATGTAGTTTGTTATATATTGGGGCAGGCAATTATTCTGGATGGAAGGCCGCTTACCAAGTTTTGGCAAGCTGTCAAGAGCCGCATGGGTAGCCCCGCCCCTTGACAGGTGCCTCACCCCTTGGCTGCCATCTTTTGACTGGAAGTCCCATCCCTTAACCCCTGACCTTTGCCATCAGAAGTCCCTCCTCTTGCCCCTGTAAGTACTCCTTTTCAGCAAGGGGTTTAGACATCTTGGAACCAGAAAAATACCAATTATATTTTAAAAATCAAACATCTACAACATTCATTAATTTGATTTCAAAAAATATTTTTGTCTTGATTTACATGTGTTTGTGTAGTGTATACAGAGGTGATTGCGTAATAGCTTAAAATGAAGTCCTACTCTTGTGTATTGTGGGAGGGAGTGGGGGGAATGAAGGGGTGGGTATAGGTTTGTGGGGGGCTGTAGGTGTGTGTATGTGGGGTGTGGGGGGTATGAGTGTGGGGTGAAGGAGCATGTGGGTGTGTGTGTGGATATGTGGGGTATGGGTAGGAGTTTGTGGGGGGCTGTGTGTGTGGATATGTGTGTGGGTGGGGGTTTGTGGGGTGTGGATGAGATGGTGGCTGGGGTGTGTGATGGGGGTCTGCATGTATGGCAGTGTGAGGGAGGGTGCATGTGGGACTCACCCTGCAAAAAAACACACACACACACACACACACACACACACACACACACACACACACACACACACACACACACACACACACACACACACACACACACAGAGAGCCATATTTTGCCTGCCCCCGTTATATATGGATGTAGGGGCTCAATTTTTAGCTTTTAGGCACCAAAGTCTTTGGGGTACTGAGAACTCAAATGCCCATCAAAAGCAAAGCAAGCAGACGTTGTGCTTAGTAACATATTTGCAGAATCAAAGGTACAAAAGACAAATTTAAATTTTAATCTCTGGAAGTAAACAGACATGGTAGGACCAAGCAGTGAATATGTCTAATGAATTTTTCGCCTCTGATGAGCTGTATTTATGTTCTAGATCTGTTTGGTTGGAAGGAGTAACCCTGACTCAGCAATGCACTTTAACATGAGTGAAAGTCCCACTGATTTAAACAAAACTTAAGCATGTGCTTCAGTACTCTGCAAGGTAGACAATGTGTTGGGCCTACAGACAGCGGCCAATTCAACAAATTCTACATGTTATTTGGTCTGATGTAACTTGGAAGTGGTCCATAACTGGAACAATAATGCTATGGGCAAGGGCTCTACTTTGCTAAAAGAGCCCTAATTTTGGAAGCATGAGAGTGAGTGCTATGCAAATTCAACAACCAACAGCTTTAACATATTTATTTCAAGATCACACAGAATTCAAGACAGCTACATCAAGTGCAAAGAGCAGATGCAAAGTACGAGGTCTTTGCTATCTAGTTCTATGGTTGAACTATACCAGCAAGTGAGGATGCAGCTTATACCAAGCTACCCATGTGATTGCTTCTACTCTGCCTTCCCAGTGAAATAAATTATAACAGCAAAAGGGCAGTTTTGCAGGCATGACTTTCTATTTAAACTAGGGTTTTTTGCTGGCACATCTACATATTCACCAGATCACATCTCATTCTTTCCCTATCTTGACCAATGTAGCCATGCTGGAGAAGGTTTGTAAGCATAGACATGGCCAAAAAATAACGCTAGATGCCTTACATTGTTAAAGCTGTCAGATCTGTTTTAGCTCATTTAGGGCATTACAGTCCTGCAAATCAGTGCAGCAGTAGGCTGGGCTGCTGGGAGAAGCTGTAATATTTCCAAGGACTCTGGATAAACTAACAAGCAGAAGCTCTTGCTACCCTCTATATATAGATACAGCCTGCATTCCCTTAATACAGAGCTGCTGATATTGCCAGTACACAGGGAGTGTCTCTTCCACTCTGAGTCAGTGAGTTCTGGTGCCAGCCCTAGTCATCCACAACTCCTGTGCCTGCCAGTGGCTGCAGCCAAGTTATGCCCGCTTCTTGTACACTTGCATAGAGGAGTGATGAGGCTAGAGAATGGGCTCTCTGTGACTTCTCCTTTCCACTAGAACACCCACACAGGCCCAGCCACTGCTTGGCCCTTGGAATCTGAACTCCAGATTTCCTGCTGTGCTGTAAAGGAGAATGTTTTCAACAGATTTACTTAAAAATGAACTATTTTGATTTTAAGTGTAAATATTTGTCCCCAAAGACCCCCAAAACCTCCAAAACCTGGTGGTTTTGTCTCCTGGGTGCATGAGTTTTGGGGTGGGAATACATTCTGCAGTTTTATTTGTGGTATCAATCTGCAAGAAAGTGTTTTGCCAGGATTAGAAGATGGTGGTTGTGGTCCAAAAAAACTGATGATTTGATGAAAAGAAAAAAAAATATCAAAGGCTGGACTGTCTGAGATCCCCTATGAGTAATGTACCATGTAGATACATTACACTGCAACTGTATATACTAAGACAGGGTCTGAAAATTGATTGGTTCACCTCATTATTTGTGCAGTTATCAATTAGTACTGCTATAAAAGGACAATAAATTGAAATAAGCTTTTGAATTAAAAGTAAACTTGAGCTGGACAAAAAGCCATTTCAGCAGGGCACAACTGTAACAGCAACCCATCCTCCCTCCTCCCCACAAAAAACCTTAATTGTAAATGTAGCATATTCCATCAAGTATCTGTAAAAGTTAGTATTTTAAAGGATAAAGAGTTTATCAGTAGAAACTTTCAAAAGTCTCCCTGTATGTAAGTGGATAAAGCATAGGGGTGGATGACAGGTGGAGCTGGGTTCAGTCTCTGACTCTGCCACTGCTCTGTGTGTATGGCCAGGAAAGTCACTTCACATTTCTGTACCTCCTTGCCCTGAAATGTAAAATGGGAATCATTCTACTTACCTTCCTTTGTAATGAGCTTTGAAATTTATGGGTAAGGAGAAATAGATGAGTTACAGGGTGCAGTTAAAGGAAGTGACTTGTTTTTCAGCCTGACAAAATTTTTCCTTGATATCATGGGGCATAAAATCATAGGTAGCTGTAACAACATGCAACAAATGAACGAATCTGCCATTTTACAACGGAGTTACCAAACTTTACTTTAGATCAAGTGGACTGAAACATTTTTGTAAGTGTCACAACATAAAGAGTATTACAGGTTTATTCCATCACTCCAGAGGACTTTTTTCAAATTCTGATGGGGGTTGGCAGAATAAGAAAAGAAAGCCATCTGGAAAAAGCATTGCAACTCCTCAGTATGGAGAAGTGTAATGCAAAGCAAGTTTGATCATTCTTAGCAGATAAAGCATCACTTCTAATTTTTTTTGGTTCCATAGTTGGTATAGCTAGCTAAAAATGGGAACCATTTCCACAAAAATATATGGAAACTGTCCTTATTTTTTTCAAAATGTGTAAGTATGAAGTTTTTATATTGGTTTAATAATTCAATCTTCTTTTGAAAGGCAAGTGACTAACAGATGGCAATATGCACTCCATCTTACTGCAAAGAAAACCCTGTGCTAGGAGAAAGCAATAAGTGACTTCATCCATTAATTGCTCCATTGTTAATGGTCACACTGGAGTTCTGGATGCAAACATTTATTTTAAAATAAAAATATCTTCATTTTAAAAGTTTGCTTTTTCAGGGAAAATTGTCTTTGCTTTCTGACTTACCTGAGGCAGAGTGCCTTTGACTAGTGCAGGGATATCAGCTTTAGAGTAACCAAGTGCAGTTAAGCCATCATCAACATTCAGATCAAACAAGAATTTCCGGAGCGTGTCTGCCAAAATAAGCCCTGCATCTTTGATTCTGGCAGTGCGGATGTCAGCTCCTAAAATAAGACATAAAGCCTTGACTGTAGGGTGCAGAGAATGGAGGAAGCTGTTCTGGATTTAATTTAATCATAATATAAGCTGAATACATATCCATACATAACAGCCATCTCTCTGAAAGAAACACCAAGGAAAAAAGAGAGTTCACTGGCTTCAATTTGCAGTTAGAATAGTTTGTATAAATGGGATAAACTAGGTCAGGAGACAGGAGAAGGAAGAGAGTTTCATGTGGCAGTTAGCTTTTCTGGCAGCAGCTAACTTTCTTTCCTCGTGTGCTTGCACGGAGAAGCACTTTTCAGTCGGACTAACTGCTGGGAGCAGTGGCAGAAAAGTAGTTAGAGCAGACTGGTGTCAGCGGATGACCATACTATTTATTTTTATGGACAATGTGCCAAATGCTAATTTCTTCAGTGCCTGGGGTTTGCTGACATCTAGAGCACATGCAAATCAGCGACTAAGGATTTCCTTCCTGCTTCCAAAGTTATGCTGTCCTCTAAATATATGGCAAGAGTGGGTATGGCTTAAGGGACAGAGAAGACATAGGTAGGTGCTCTGGCCAGAGGCATATATGGTGTTTAGATAATATAGTTTACATTACAGAAGATAGGTATGTTTGATAGAAAAGAGGCAACTAAGGTCCTGGAAACAACTGTGAAAAGGAAGTGAAAATATCAGCATTTATAGAAAAGCTGCAGATGATTCTTAAGGCTATTTCTTCCATGTGTATCTGTAGTTCTATCAACAAAGAAAAGAGGTATGTGCATGGGGAAAAGTACTACTCACTCAATTTTTTTAAAAGTCCACTAACACTAAGGGAGACAGTATAGTTTTGGTTAATGATAAATTCATTCTTAAACTTAAATTCTTCATGATTCTTAATGTAATCAGAACAAACTTAGTGGAGTTATATCAGAAATGCATTTGGGCTCGGCTGTTTACTGGAAAGTGAGTAAAGTCCCAACTACAGAAACACCTGTAGTCAAAACTTCCGTATAAACAGCCCAGTGAATATACACACACGTTTTAGGAGACTTAGATGCTTGGAGAGTAAAAATAACAATATAGTGGCAATAGCTCTAAGGGATCAGATGGAAGATGAAACATGACAGGAGCCTTGCATGAAATTTCATGTTACTGGTTTTATGGCCATGCAGTTGGTGGTCATTCTGTGTCTCACTCTATGTCAGGGGTGTCAAACTCATTTGGCTCCATGGGCTGGTGTGCGGCTGGTCCACAGGCTGGATTAGGCCCACAGACCCCTGCCCATGTGCCTGATCCAGCGCCTGCAGCACCTGCCCAAGCCAGTCCAGGATGCTAGCCTAAGACAGCACCATGAGTGGTGCAGCCAGGGACCGGCCCCAATCAGCACTGCATGTGGTGCAAGGCTAGATGATGCAGTGTGTGGGTCAATGAGGCAGCACCAGGGACTGGATTATGGTGCTCTGCAGCCTGGATTCAGCCCATGGGCCATAGGTTTGACACTCCTGCTCTATGGGAATAGAAGGTTCAAACAGTAGGTAACAAAAAAGGAAGGAAAAAAAAAGAATGAAGAAAAGGAAGGAACATCTCTAAAATTAGGCATGAGAAAGATTATGAAAAACACCCTTAAATACTGTCATAGTGATAGTGACCAACAGAATACATCACTTCGCTTGTATCTATACTGCTTCCACACCAGTGGTCACACACAACTATTACTATCATTTAAAAATCCACTAAGGGAGGCATTAAGAGTTTTTTTTTTATTTTTGGCTGCACACAAATCTGCAGCTACACACACATGCATACAGAGGCATACATATACACAATAACTGCTTATTACTCTACATCTACATCATTACAAAGTTTCTTAGTCACTTGAATCACCTTCTGCAATTGATTGGATTCGGGACTAGGATCAAAATGTAAACTCAAGCTAGGAAACAGTAAGTTACTTTATTATCTGTCTATAATAGCAAAGCAAACAATAACCCAAGGAGAGTGGGGCTTTCAAATATTTCTGGCAGTAACTCAGGAATTCCTAGGCTACTTAGCTAAAAAATAAAGACCCTCCCCCAGAGTTCAAATTCCCCTGGTATTATGAGCTGGCCCCTAACAGACATTTTTTCAGTCAACGTATATGCATTTGTATATTACTGATGGGCCCTAGAAATAGCCCTCCTGGATTAGGACTTGTGTACTTCTATATCCTGTCTGTAATTGCAACCAGTACATACAACATGTTGGAGGAAGGCACAACAATCACCATAACCAACAATGATGTCATAATATGCTATAGGGGAAGTTTCTTCCTCATCCCCAGTCAGCCACTGGGTTATGTTCTGAAGCTGGATAGTCTAATATTGTATCTATCTTATGTTAGTGTGCATAGTCATTTACCTAAAGGTGTAACCTTTTCCTGAATCCTACTAAGCTTTTCATACTGTCTCCACTGCAATGACTGCAAAGTAGCACACACATGCTCAACTAACTATCGGTGGAACCTGTAGCTGCCTAGCTACGGCAGCGTGGAGCTCATCATGCGCTGCAAAACCTGTCTGAGAGGCAAGGCAAATTAATCCACACTGAGCTCTAAACCAGTAACAGTGACCCACAGAAGCACTGAGATAGCTCAGATATGTCTACTGTACACTACTGCCACTGTTGACTGCTAGGTGCATGTTCACTTAGTCTCTAGGATAGGGGTGACCAACTCAAGGCATGTGTGCCACAAGTGGTACATGCAACACGTTGTTTGACACATGGCAGATCCCACAGGGAGCAGGGAGAACAGCACAAATAAGGCAGGAAGGAGAAGGCAGAGCAAGGGAGCAGGCAGGGGAAGGGAATCAGAGCGTGGCTCAGAGAAGGAGCAAGACTTACTTTGTGGCACACCAGCCAAGGAGGTTGGCCCGCAATGCTCTGAGATAGAGCTGTCCAACTTCTAAGTAGCCAGGGGCTGCACTCTCCTCAGGCTACACTAATAGGGACTGCACCAGCAGCCCCTACCACCAAATGTCAAAAGCCCTGGGGCCCACATGCCCCCTCCTTCCCCCACTGCACCATGCACCTGGGTATGACCCTGCTGCACCTGTGCCCCCTGCAAACCTGCTTATTGTTTACATAGGAAGACATTTTTATTTGTATTGCTAATTCTATGAAAAGAGCTTCATACCTAGTATCTCTGCAGCCTCCAAGTGCCGCTCAGGGTGCATTTGCGCCGTGAAAGCAAACACTGCTGGTGATGTGAGCACCACCGAAAGTCCATGTGGCTGGAGAAAAACCAAAACATAGTGCATGGTACTAACTGGGTGTCTTAACAGTGCTGCCGTCAGCTGGAGAGGCTGACGGGTTTTCAGGCTTGTTAACATAAGAATCATGTAATTGTAGTAATAGGAAAATAACTTGATTTTACCACTAGAGAATGATCCACGTTATAATCCTTTGCTTTGTAATTCTTCACCAAGCCAGAAATAGGGTAAGACATTCCATGGCTGGAAATTAAAGTAGAAAGGAATTAGTTAGGGCATTAGCCCAAAACATAGGAGCCATGCAGGGGTGGATCCAGTAGGGGTGCAATGGTGCACTTGCACCCAGTTTTTACTCCAGGTCCATCCGAAGTTTAAAACCAACTGCCTAGCAGTAGCAGCAGCACTTCTATTCAGGCAGCAACGAGGAAGTCAACTGACTTAATGGCTCATTAGAATTTGCTTGATTCCTTCTAAGCTCTTTACTGACAGGTGTTAATGACCCTCTTTCCTTGTAAATGATTTTTATTGGCTCTACTTACTTCTGCAATGCTGCTGTATGTTAGCTGCTCCTAGTAAGGTAGCTCACATTTCATAGCACTGCAGACCTTTTTATCTCTAGCCAAAAACATTAACTCAGGCGTGGAAATATTAACTCAGGCAAACATTACCCCAGGTATGGAAATCACTTTCAGTAAAGAATTGGAGGCACTGGCCAGTTGCTCAAAAAGGTCTGATTTTATTTTATGAATCTGAAAAAGAGATGTACATTTAACTTTAAGGACTCTAGGACTAATTAAACAACATCTTTGGTTTATTTTTTCCTAGTTTGCTGTGTTTTATATATATGATACAGTGTATCAATGCACATTCGAATAAAGGTTTTTTTTGCTTCAATCTTAAGTTGAATAATATAGCTCTAGGCCCCTACTTAAAAAGAAACTAGAAGCTTTATTAATAACTGGAGAAAAATGTGTTTTGTGTTATATGTGATGATGCACCACACCATCTGCACCCCCTTTTTCAAAATCCTAGATCTGCCCATGGAGCCATGGGTCAATTCCTTGGATGTACCAGGCTTCCCATGTGCAAGTGAAAGACATTTAGGTTCCCTTTGATTTCAATGAAACTGAATTCCATGAAAATTATATGCTTACATACCATGGATAATTCATGGAGCCACAGCCACTGTGTACCTCAGATCCCATTGAAAAAACAGATGATGGTATTTCCCTATCTAGAAGGGGAACTGTGAGGATGAAGGAACTATATCATTTTTGAGGCATTCAGATACTATGGTAACAGGGGCAGATAGGGTACCTTAAATAGCCAATGCCCTTATTTTGATCATAGTTCCTGATTATAAAAAGCATTTGAAAGATTAGGAAATGTGTTGGCAGTGATTCTTACTTGATCAAGCTACAGGCATGCAGGGAGGAGTTCTGAACAGGGGATTATCAATAATGTTTTTGCATAATTTTTGGCACAGGCTCTGATTCAGCAAGGTAATTAATCACATACACAATTTTAAACATGGCAGCAGCCCCAGGGACATCAAAGGCACTGCTCAGATGCAGTTGCATAGCTAAGGTGGGGTAATCTGGGCAGCAGCCCCAGGCACCAACTTTTTGAGGTGGGGAGAGTGGAAAGATAATAGTTGCTGTTGTAGCTGTACCACTATGCCAGCAGCAATGGCAGCTGGAAGTTGCCACTGCTCCTGTGCGTAAGCTACTCCCCGAGTACCCAGCTGCCCTGTTATATCCCTGCTCACATGTACTTTGCTGAACTGAATGCCATATAATCATTAGTTAGTTTGAATGGTTACTACTTAAATCTTTATCAGTATATCCCTTAATGTGTAACTATAGTTTAGTTTAGCCTGTAAAACAATTAACCCAGTCAGTGTGTCTGGCCTCACTTTAAGAAAGACACAAGGAGCACCTAAACATGTGCCCGACACCAGCTCCGACACATGCTAATTAGCATACTCCAGCAGCTCTGATGTCACGTATATTCAGTGTCCACACGCTTCAAAATGGCAGCAGGGGCACTTTAACTAAAGCTTGTTGAATGAGCTTTAGCTAAAGCGCTCCTGCTGCCATTTCGAAGTGCAGAACACTGAATACACAAGATGCTGTCGGCACTTTAATTAGAGTAGTTCCTGAGAGCCACTTTAATTGAAGTGCCCTCCCCTCCCCGCTAGAGCACATGTAAAGAAACCCAAGATGTTCTATGGACATACTCACTTTGTTCTCATAGGGCTACATAAGGCTGCTGAACAACTAGAATGGAACTATGCTGCTTTAACTGACATTTGAGTTTCTTAATAACCATGGCCTCTGCAAATAAGCAAAGTAAAGTAGGCCAAATTCTGGTCCTATCAACTTTCCTGGAATCAGACTCTGTTGTTACAGGGCCAGACTTTGCTTTCCCTATACACCAGGGGTGGGCAAAATACGGCTCACGGGTGAGATCCGGTCCACCAAACACTTCCCTCTGGCCCACGGAGCCCCTTCAAAACCCACATAAAGGCGGCTGCCTCTCTAAAAGCAGATGCAGCACCTCAGGCTGTTTCTTTGGGTTTTGGTTGTGAGGCAACCAACCATGACCTCAGCCTGACGCAGCTGGCCTTGCCCTGCCCCTGGCTCAGGCCACGTTTGCAGCTTGAGCGGGACGGACAGGCTGGGCCAGAACCTGCGGCACTGGTGAGGGGAAACAGCATCTGGGCTGGGTTCTGCTTTGCTGCACAAGACTGGAAAGGGCCCTGTCCTGCAGGTAAGCCCAGGAAAGCGGCTGCTGGGCAGGCTTTCCCCGTGCCATGCTGTGCTGTGTTGCTCGGGCTGTGCAAGATAGGGCTGCGCCGGCACTGGGGAGGGGAAGCAGCAGGTCCGGCCCAGTCAGCACCAGGGAGGACAGGTGGCAGCACAGCCATGTGCCGCTCGGGACAGGATGAGCCCAGCTGCAGCAGCAGGGGCTCAGCTGCAGCGGCAGGGGCTCAGCTGCATTTTCCCCCTGCCTGTGCTGGTCAGTCCCGAGTGGCACATGGCTCTGCCGCCGCTTTTGCTGGCTGGTGCAGACCCGACCAGACTTGCGACCAGACTTGCCCTGTCCCCAGCAGCATGTGGGAAGCTGGCTTCAGCTGCATACTGCTCCAGATGGGACAGACCCAGCCAGGTCTGCACTGGCCAGAAAAGGCGGCATGCAGCTGAAGTTGGCTTCCCATGTGCTGCTGGGGATGGGAGGAGCCCGGCTGGGTCTGCACCAGCCAGCAGAAGCAGCGGCGGAGCCATGTGCCGCTCAGGACGGGAGGAGCTTCTGCTCCCTGGTGCAGACCTGGCCAGGCCTGTCTCATCTGAAGCAGCATGAGGCTGAAGCCAGCTTCCCACATGTTGCTGGGGAAGGGGAGAGCCTGGCCGGGTCTGCACCGGCCAGCACAAGCGGCAGCGGAGCCTGTGCTGCTTGGGACTGACTGGTGCAGGCAGGGGGAAAGTGCAGCTGAGCCCCTGCTGCTCTGGCTGGCCTTGTTCCATCCTGAGCGGCACATGGCTCCACCGCCATTTCTGCTGGCCAGTGCAGACCCAGTCGGGCTCCTCCCATCCACAGTAGCACGTGGGAAGCTGACTTCAGCTGCATGCCGCTTTTTCTGGCCAGTGCAGACCTGGCTGGGTCTGTCCCATCCAGAGCAGCATGTGGCTGAAGCCAGCTTCCCATGTGCTGCTGGGGATGGGGCGAGCCTGACTGCGTCAGCGCTGGCCAGAAGCGATGGCGGAGCCACCTCCTTTTGGGACCAGCTGGCACAGGTAGGGGGAAAGTTCTGGGGGAGGTCTGATGCCCCTGAAACCCCACTGCTGGGGCAGGATGTTAGAGGGGTCACAACCCCTTGCTACCTGGTAAGTTGTGCAAGGGAGGGACTTCTGGCGACAAAGGTCAGGGGGCGGGACTTCTGGTCCCAAGATGGTGACCACGGGGTGGGGCAACTGAAGGGGCAGGGCTACCCATGCAGCCCTCGACAGTTTGCCAAAACTCATCAAGCGGCTCTCCGCCCAAAATAATTGCCCACCCCTGCTATACACAGTGGCCAAGTCTACATGAGATGCTGACTGTGCAATAGTGTCACGTGGCACAAAGTTTGATGTGATGCTACTGAGCAATAGTAGTGAGTTACTGCACAGTCAGCATCACCTAAAAGCCATTCAGTGATGCTACTGTGCAGTAACTTAGTTACTATGCATTCATTTAATATTCGTGTAGGCAAGTACTAAATGACTGTGCAGTAATGACTGCACAGTCAGCGCTTCGTGTAGACGCAGCCAGTGAGTAGTACCTTATTCTTTAAACAGTTCTATTTAATTTGGCAGGCCTGACTGCAGTGTAAAGTACTGTTTCATATGAATAAGGGTAGTCTGGTTCATAGCGTCTGATTACTTCACAAATTTAGGGAACACTGGATTAAGCCAGAAGATTTCTCAGCAGTTGGAAACACACATGAGGGAGGAGGTGGCTGGCAAAGACCTGATGATGATACTGCACTTACCAAAGATGAACACCTGCATTTCCAAAACCAATACCGGCAAAACCACTTGCTAAGTGCATATTAGCCCTTGCTTCATGGTCTTCAGAGTCTCTGATGGCTCTACAAGCAATAGAGATGATTAACACATATGCCATGTTTACACTGCTTCCAGGCTCAGCATGAGACTGCCACCAAGAAGCATGCCCCACCAACTTGCTCCTGCTTAGCCTAAATGAAAGCCTGGACACTACAAACAGAAACAACATTTATTTATACTGAACTGCTTCAGTGAAGGCAAAATCCCACTTTTCACCATCACAGAACTGAGTCCCTGGTTGAAATCAATCATCTCCACACTGTGTTTGTTATTACAATGTCATGGAAATAGCAGTTATTATTTTATCTTTTCCCCTACACAGGGGATTCTGGTTATTGTCATGAGTGCAGATCTGAGACCACTCCCAGCTTTTCCATCTACATCTGACAGGGTTTAAGGGTCCACCTGAGCAGGCAGGGGACCTGACCGCTCTCTCTCCTTACACTCCAGCCTGGTTCAGGAGCTTGACAATACTGAGAGATCCCAACCACAAGGAATAATAAATAGGCAGTCAAGCTAGTTATGCTATGCACAGTAAGGGAAAAGTGTGGATCCTTAGATTGGAAAAGCCAGAACATCTGAAAATTACCCAGGGGCTAGATCTTCATTGGTAAAGATATAATCCAATTTTCAATTAAGAAAAAGAAAAAGAGAATCAATTTAAACTGGGCCCTAAATGATCTTGAAGTAAGTTATTAACTACTTTCAGTGAAGGTATCATTTTAAATGCATCACAGATTAATACGGATCTAGTATTCTGTACAAATGTCTTCTCATCATGCTGACAGTCAGAGATATGATAGCAGCCTCGTGTCACTTTATTGAGTATTTTCTCTGAGGCTATTACAGAAAAATGACAACTAAATACTCCATTTTCATAGGATTGCTCTTGGATTTAGCCATGTGACTTCTAGGGGTGCACCAATAGAGATTTTTTGGTCTGATACCGACGGCCAATTTTTAATGAGCCATATCAGCCGATACCGATCTGATTGCTGATATGCAGCTGGGCATCTTGAAGAGCAGAGTCTTGCTAGTTAGTCTGTTGTGGGGGGAGGGAAGGGGCATGAGGACCCTGCGGTGAGGGAGGGAGTGGGGCTAGGGCATGAGGGGTGTGTGACCCCAGATCTGTGTGCAGGGTGAAGGCAGCCTGCTGCTGCAGGCTTGGGCCGGAGCTGCGCTGGGGGCAGGTGGCGGTGGCACTAGGAAGGGCTGCAATCACCCCGAAATTTGCCGCCGCCCACCCTGAGTGTAGCCCTGGCCTAGCCCGCCGCTGGGAAGAGCCTGGTGCCCCCTCCTGCAGCAGCAGCCCACCTTTGCCCTGCATGCAGATCTGGGGTCACATGCCCCCATACCCTCCAGGGGTGTGTGCAGTGGCAGAAGCTGCCACCCCTCCGTGCCCCCTGGATGAGTTGCTTGCGGCTTCATTCTGTACTCTGCCCCAGCTGTGCAGTGCCTGCCCCTGCCCTGGCCTCAGCCCCACTTTCTCCCTGACTGTGGGAGCCTCAATTTGCCCACTCCCTGCCATGCATCTTCCCTCACAACAGAATTACTGGCCGGACCCGGCTGCTCTCCATGCTCCTGGGCTGCGCTCCTGACCACCTGCATGCTGCACTGCGGCTGTGCGCATGCATAGGGCATTTATTGGCCACATCAGCCAAAAAAAGCCAATTGCTGATACTGTCAATTTTTCTTATATCGGTGCTGATCCGATATGGGACTGATGTACTGGTGCACCTCTAGTGACTTCCATTGCTGCAACTGAGTGTTATATGGCTAAAACTTTAGACACCACTTTAAAAAGTTATCCCACAAGGTCAAATTGGTGAAACCTAGCTTGGTTCCAATTTTATTTGATGTTATTTTACTGAGGGGCAAAGCTAAGGGCTAGGATAGAAAATGAACTTCTGATACAGTTGTTCACCTTATCTCAGACAAGGTTGGCTTTTTACCAGTGTTCATCACCAGGCATGGAATTGAGTCTGATATCAGTATAAATGTTTGCTAGACAGACATTACCTTTTCAAATATTTTGCCACAATACGCAGTGCATGGAGAGCCCAGACATCACTGATCGGATTGCTTCCCTGGTAAACCGGCCGGTTGATTGGATTTGAAGGGCAAGGACTGCGCATCTTATAAGGAAGAGCTGTGTATGATTCTAAGGCGTGGCTAAAATAGAAAGGTTTTTTTTAATAAAGACATTTTTATACTTGAAATGGAAGAACACCATTTTTCTCCAGCATATATCTCCTGCAAGGGATTTAGGGAGTTACAAACTCACTTCCACTGAATACACCGAGCTCCCACGAAAATGGCATTTCTTTCCTACAGGACAGGAGAAATATAAAGATGCCAGGACTATACATGTATCCCCCTTACTCCCTTCTTTTTTAAGGAGTTGACCTTGACAAAGCAAAATCAACACTATCAAAAGGAATTGACTGCTGTTATTTTTGTTTGCTGGCAACTAGTAGTTATGGTCATGATGAAATGTCCAGTTTTACACAAAAAACATGAAGGAAATACAAACTTTTAATTAAAGCTGCACCGATACATTGGTACATATTGTATCGGCACCAATAAATGGAAAATTGACATTACCGGCTTTTTGGCTGATGCGGCCAATGATGTTGCTGATAAATGCTGTGTGCATGTGCACAGATGCAGCATGCACGGGGCCAGGAGTTCCTAGCAGCTTGGAAAGCAGCATCTGGCTGGTAAGTCTGCTGGGGGGGGAAGGGACAGGGAGGGAAGAAGTATATGTGTGGGGGGAGCAGATCAAGGCCCCCATGGTGAGGGAGGGAGTGGGGCACATGCCCCCCATACCTGCTCCAGGGATGTGCACAGCGGCGGGAGCCACCCCAACCCTCCCTGATGGGCTGCAGATCTGTCCCATGCCCCACCCTGTCCTTGCAGCCCCTGCCCCAGCCCCAACCTCACTCCCTCTCTCACCGTGGGGGCTTCAATCTGCACCCCCATGCCCCTTTCCTCCCCCCACCCCTTTTCTGCAACAGACTTACCAGCTGACCACTGCTCTCCAAGCTGATGGGCTGAATATTGGCAATTGGATCAATATCGGCTGATTTGGATGCTTAATAATCAGCCACTGGTATTGGCCCCAAAAATCTTTACTGGTGCACCCCTACTGTTAAGGTGTTTCTGGATAAACAAGCTCAAGCATACCACAGAATATGATGTTCTACATGCATTTTCACAGTTAAAACCTTGGGCTGAATCATTCTGTTTGTCTTTCAAAATGGTGACTGATTTTTTAACCAAGTTATAGAATGGGGTAGGCAACATTTTTTGGCCAGAGTGCCAAAAAACCCACAATGTCTACCTTGGAAGGTGCTGGACTGCTAATATGCCGGAGCCTGGAGCAGCTGTTTGCAGCCTCCCAGCTGCCTGCTGGGAGCAGCCTGGGCTCTGTGGCTGGCAGCAGCTGCTTAGAGCCCGGGCTGGCAGTGGTGTGCCGAGCCAAACGGCTTTGTGTGCTATGCTCGGCACACGTGCCGAAGGTTGCTGACCCGTTATAGAATATAGACACACTGAAGCAAGACTAAAGCTGCTGGCTTACTGAGGGTGCCAGCAGTTCACAAACTTTCAGCAAAAGCTTTCATAGTTTCATAGTTAGTAGGGTTGGAAGGGACTTGAGCAGATCATCAAGTCCGACCCCCTGCCATGGCAGGAAAGAGTACTGGGGTCCAACGACCCCAGCAAGGTGATTGTCTAGCCTTGTCTTAAAGACCCCCAGGGTAGAAGCCAGCACCACTTTGCTTGGAAGTTGGTTCCAATCCTAGCTGCCCTGACAGTGAAGTAGCACCTCCTGATATCTAATCTGAATTTACCCTCTGCCAGCTTGTGACTGTTATTTCTAGTCACTCCGGTAGCGCTTGGGGAACAGGGACTCCCCCAGTGCCTGCTGGTCCCCTCTGACTAGTTTGTAACAGGCCACTAGATCTCCCCTCAGCCTTCTCTTGTGGAGGCTGAAGAGGTTCAGGTCCCGTAGCCTCTCCTCCTAAGGCCTGCCCTGCTGCCCC
>NW_017728992.1:128596564-128597732 GCF_001723915.1 Gavialis gangeticus | reverse complement strand
TGTCGAAGGCGTTCCTAAAGTCCAGAAAGACTACGTCCACTGCTACCCCTGCAGCTAAGGATTTGGTGACCTGGTCGTAGAAGGCCACCAGGTTGGTCTGACAGGACCTGCCGCTAATGAACCTGTGTTGGTTGCCCCTAAGCATAATCTCCCCTGCTGGCCCCTTGTGGACATGTGCTAGAATAATTCTCTCAAAAAGCTTACCCAGGATTGAGGTAAGACTAACTGGCCTATAGTTTCCCAGGTCCTCCTTCCTCCCTTTTTTGAAGATGGGAACCACATTGGCCCTCTTTCCAGTCCTCTGGCACCGCACCAGAGCACCATGAGTGCTTGTAAAGCCGTGCCAGGGGTCCTGCAATGACCTCAGCTAATTCCCTCAGCACTCTGGGGTGGAGATTGTCCGGACCAGCTGATTTAAATACATCCAGTCCCTCCAGAAGTTCCCTGCCTAGATCCTCACTGACCCTTGGCCTAGGTGCGTCTCCCCTGGGGCCTGAGGGGGGCCCAGTGGGTGGGCTGATCCGGTCCCTGCTCAGGAAAGTGGAGGCAAAGAAGTAGTTAAATAGGTTAGCTAGTCATTAAATAGGTCAGCTTTGTCAATGAACTTCTCTCCTGATATAGAAAACACCTGATGTTCTAAATTTTGTGGTAGCTTTACCATGAATTCTATATATTTAAACATTTGCAGATGGCCACAAGCAGGATAAACTGTTCTGATCATCAATATCTGTCCTTTCTATCAGATGCACCTTTCAGTTTACATGAGTGAGTAATATTCTGGTGACATTATAGCCATGATGGTCCTGGAAAAATGCAAGAGACAAAGATTTTTGTGGATGATATCTTTTATTGGACCAACTGTATAGCTGGGAGGCACACAGGCAGCTTGTAGGTAACACTGAATCCTTCCTCAAGATTTTGAGAGTCACCTTAGACAACTCTGTGAATCATCTCACAAATCTATGACTGAGTAAGGCACTTTGATTTATTTCAAAGGCTTAGGAGGATTGAGGGTTATGATGTATTAAAGAAACAGGAAGGACTGAAATCAACTGAAAATTGACACAAAGGAAAATTGTCTTCCTATTAAAACAGGCATTTTTTCCAACTGAAAATGCAAAACAAACCAACACAGGCCTAAACCATACAATATCCATATGAAACAATA
>NW_017728992.1:128588145-128591564 GCF_001723915.1 Gavialis gangeticus | reverse complement strand
ACAAACCAACCAGCCAAACCAATCAACCAAACAAAAAAACCAAGCAGCCCACACAGAAAACTTACCAAAGCACATCAAAGCCAGTATTGGCCACTACTCTCTCTGGCATAGACAAAGTGTGCAGAGGATCAATCATACCCAATGTGGGCTTAAGGGCTCTTGAGGCAATGCCTAAAGCACACATAAGAGTTTATTGTAAGAAGTATTTTAACATAGAAGATAGAATATCTTGAATGTTTAAAATATGGAAGAAAAATTAATGGGCATCATCTGAAACTATAAAGATATGGGGAGAAGAAAGGGAGAGCATGCAATGAATGTGAATCTAAATTCTACTTAGAGAAGATGACTATGTTTTTGTAAAATATTAACTGTTAGCTTGAAAGACAATATTTCTAGAGGACTGAATTACACATATAACAGCTTACATTTTTCATCTTTCAAAATTAATAATTCAAAATCAGGCTAGGTAGCTAGACAATTAAAGATGTTACTGAATACTGGCTGGCTTTACACAGCTGTGAAATGAGATGATACTCATCATGTCATTCTATGGTGTTAACTCAAAGCAATATAATAATGGTCATCTTTGACAGCAGTCTGCACAGAAAGATCAGAGATGCAAAGACTGGAGCATCTGCTCCCCCCTAGCATGATCCCTGTATTCCATCCAAGCACAGGAGAAGGAATATATCAGACAACAGACATGA
The DNA here is from genome assembly GCF_001723915.1 of Gavialis gangeticus. Lineage (NCBI taxonomy): Eukaryota > Metazoa > Chordata > Crocodylia > Gavialidae > Gavialis > Gavialis gangeticus. The sequence goes on along the minus strand of NW_017728992.1, from coordinate 128,590,854 downwards.
ACACTGACTTTGTAGTTTGAAAGGAATCAGACTCTGATAGCAAATAATTCACATGTTGATTTACCAATGGCATTAGCACATCAGCTTTTTAAAACTCCTTTACCTCCACCAGTTAATGACAGGACCTTGCCTTTATTTTTGTTTTTGTCATTTACTGTTGGTTAAGGTCATGAGTAAAACAGATGACACTGGCTCTGCACATGAAGGTACAAATCTGAGAGCATAGGATGGCTCCAATTGGAGAGTTACAGCTTTCCTATAAGTTTAATAGGGGTGCTAAGCTGCAAAAGACAGAGAACATTTCCTACTGCAGGAAGCTTGGATGAGCTGAGATTTTTTTCCTGGAGTGAATCACACTGGACATTACCTCCTCACTGCTTGAAACCTTCCCTGACCATCTTACATTCTTGAAATGACTGTGCAATGGCTTCCAGAACATTGTTCTTCAATTTAACCTTCCACAAAAAACAGTTAAGCATTAGCAAAAGGCCAGACTTGTTCACCTGCTAAAAATAGTTTGTGTTTTCCTCATGAATGAAACTGGCCCTTTAGAAATGTTTCTAATGCATAATACTGTTTTGCTTTATATGGACTGGAACTGGGCAAATTCCAATTACAGCTACAAATTTCTCATGTGTCCTACTGCACCCCCAAATACTGCAGTATGTATGATATTTAAAATCAATCAGCTTTAAGAAACCACTGCAATACCTCAGGCTAGCTATGAAGCTTAATGATGGCATTTTAATCTTAATCTTTATTTTCTGAGAGTAACAAGATCAAAGAAAGACAGTGTCCATTTCTTTTACTTCATTTCAGGCATACTGTTCCAAGAAGTTAGGAAAGGGAACATTTGGACCCAATTATACAACAAAGAAATGGATCTTGAAAACAGAAAAAATAGAGGAAATAATGAACAGCTGGTTGACCCAAAATATATGTAGAAATTTCCTTTGTACATAACACATTCCACTGTTCAGAGACTTGAAAGGTTATGCCTTCAAACTATAATCTCCTGTATTATTCAAGAATTTCATTATGTTAATATGTTTTCAAATTTCATTCAAAAGAGAAACCTTCAATCTGTTAAGATTGTCTGTAATGGTTGAATAGAGTGAAACAACAGCTGAAATTACACAAGTAATGACTTTATCTCAAGATGGGGGAATACAGTGAAAGACTGGAAAAGATTGGGTTTTGTTAAGCACTGGTCAAATATTCTTACCAGTTTTTACTTTCAGTTCTTTGTAGTCAAAAATGGCAACACCAGTGGTTTCACTTCCAGTTCCAGCTGTTGTAGGAACTTCAGAGAAGGGAAAATTGTATTAATTCAACAAAAAAATAAAGGTTCCTTACCTATACCATGGGTGTGAAGTAGATGAAATATGCAGAGGCCACTCACTCAAAGAATATAGCATTTTAAATGACTAACTTGGTATAGGACAAAGACAGCACATCTACATGAGACATTTACAGTAAGTTGCCTAATTAGCTCCACAGTAAAATGTCACTGTCTACACATGTGGTGCTATTAGGATGGACTAAACTAATTAACTCTGCTGTAAGATAGTACTTGCAAATGTAAGTACTATTCTACAATGGAGTTATTTACTCCACTGCAACGTGTAGATGCTGACCCAGAAGGCTGGGACACAAGGGTACTTCAGTGCAGGAGCTGCCTGCCAGTAAGCCCTGCACAGAGGCACCCTTGTGCCCCAGGCAGGTGATAGCGATCATCGCTTGCTGGAGTTTACCATCCAGCGCAGGGTGTCAAGGGCCAGCAGCAAGGCAGTAGCTCTAGACTTCAAGACGGCCAACTTCAACAAGTTGAGATTAGTGGGAGAGGCACTGGGGTTCTCAAGGGCAGGGGAACTCAGTGCCCAAGATGAGTGGTCGTTCCTTAAGGAGACGATACTCAGGGCCCAAGGGTTGACCATCCCAACAAAAAGCAAGGGAGGCAGGAGTGCCTGAAAGCGCCCCTGGCTCACCAAGGCCGTCCGGGAATGCCTGATCGCCAAAAAGGCGGTGTACACCTGGTGGAAGGGGGGTGCCATCTCCAAAGAGGAGTATACCTCCTCTGCTCAGGCCTGTAGGGGGGCTGTCAGGAAAGCTAAGGCTAGGACTTGCGTCCAAAATCAAAGATAACAAAAAGTCATTTTTGAAATATATAGGGAGGATGAAGAAAGCACCGGGAAATGTGGGGCCCCTGCAAGATCCCCTGGGCAACCTGGTGGTTGCGCCAGAGGAGAAAGCAGATCTTTTTAACCAATTCTTCACCTCTGTTTTCCTGGGCAGGGACCGGGACTTCCCCACCATGATGCAAGACAGACTTGAGGGGAATGCCTCCAGACCTCAGGTTGGGGAGGACCAGGTTAGAGAGCTTCTGGAGGGGCTGGATGTGTTCAAATCAGTGGGTCCAGATGCTCTCCACCCCAGGGTGTTGAGGGAGCTAGCAGGGGTTATTGCAGGGCCCCTGGCACAGCTTTATGAGCGATTGTGGTGCTCGGGACAGGTGCCGGATGATTGGAAGGTAGCCAACGTGGTCCCCATCTTTAAAAAAAGGAGGAGGGAGGACCCAGACAACTATAGGCCCATCAGTCTTACTTCAATCCTAGGGAAACTCTTTGAGAAGATCATCATGGAGCACATCTGTGATGGGCCGGCCTCAGAGATGATGCTCAAGGGCAACCAGCACGGTTTCATTAGGGG
>NW_017728992.1:128581502-128587794 GCF_001723915.1 Gavialis gangeticus | reverse complement strand
TACCTAGCTGGGATCATTTGAGCTCAGTTTTCTTCTCCTGCCCTGGCAGGGGGTCAGACTTGAAGATCTATAAGGTCCCTTCCGACCCTACTTCTATGATTCTATGAATGTGCTGTGGTCCTGGGTGCACATTCAAACGGTGTGCCCAAGAGCAATAACTTCTGGCACAAATTGCACTGGAGTTTATTGCTTTGAATTAATTACATGTGTAGACATGCCCAGAATGGCATTATAACAGTTGCACAGCTGAAGTATAGTGTTCTTTCACTGACTGTAGTAACTGGTATAGTTCTAACATGTGCAGTATAGAATTTTTAAATGTTTATATATAATATTTGTGGGGGTACCCAAGAACCTTGAAAGCAGTGTGAGCCCAGTTTGCTATACAGTTTTCAAAAGCAAAAGGAAGAAAAAGATGCCAAAACTCCTTTAAAATGAGTCATTAACATCCTCAGCTGCATATTGTACCAGAAGCCAGGCTGAACTCTTGACCAGCAGAAGAAAACACACCTTAAAAAACACAACTACACACAGAAACTCTTATCTTTCTACTCGTATGGAAATGGGGACATGGATGGATTTGGGCTTAATGGTGGCTTTATTAGCATTTGCATATGAGAACAGATTTTAAACATTATTCCTCACCGTTTTTTGTTACGTTATATTGTGACTAAGTTGTACATGGTTTTTATAAGTCTGGAAAAATACATGGGTCTGTTTTAATTGAAGATAATGAATCTCCATGAACAGGGAAGTGTGTTAATTATTAAGGTTCTGATTAAAAGGCCATTAAAGTAAATAATTTTCCCACCACTTCAATGAACTTTGGATGAAACCCTATAATTGATACGTAATAGATATGATGATCAATGCTAAGTTAACTAGCTAGTTATATATTAATGTGTTTCTGGGAGGCAGAGAACAGTTGCCATAGAACTAAGCAGGTCAAATCTTCAGTCTTTTACAGATGGGTGGAACATGCTGCATATGGTAAAGGTTAGGTCAGTGCTAAAGAACTATACCCTTAAAATGCACACTGATCAAAGAAACAGAACCCCCATCCAGTTACATAACAAATGTAATATATTTCTTATAGCATAAGGGTTATATATAGTTAGTACTGGGGTGTGCAGATCAGAATATTTTATATTTATATTCACAATGGACTGGGGCATGATAGTAGAACTGTTAAGATGTCTTGCTTCAGCTCCAGAGGCTCCTGCTCCAGGCCTGTGCTGAAGGTGGCATCGCAGCTGAACTAAGCACCTGGCTATCTGGGCTTAGGAGTCGAAGCCAGAAGGACATGACACTAGTGACATCACAGTGTGTGCTGTTGGCTACAAAAACTGGTGTGCCTTAACAATTCTAGCCCAATGGGCCAGTCAGCTCAGGCTGACCTTTGATTCTGAAAGCAGTGTACTTGTAGGGCACGTGGAAGAACTGGTTAATAGATCTAGGTTCAATGGGTCAAGAGAAGCAACCATGTGATTATTCTTTGTGAGCAGATGACAAAGGTGAAGTGAAAAAGCTGGTGCAAACTGCATGATCCTATGCTCTTTAAGTCTTGGCAAAAAGTAGAACCAAAAGGAGGTGAAAATGGTTGAATGTAAATAACCCAAATGTAAACAACTTACACAGAGCCTTGAAAGTACAAAAAATTACTCTTTTGTTTCTTTACCTGCAATGAGTGGCTTAAGGGGCACTGTAACAGTCTTCCCTTTTCCAATGGGAGCATTGACATAATCCAGGAACTCTGATTCAGGGCTGGATGCATACAGGTTGGCTGCTTTACAAGTGTCTATTACAGAACCGCCACCGACAGCGATGTAAGCATCAAACCCTCCCTTCTTAGCAAATGAGATAGCATCTATGAAACTTGGAAGAAAAAGAAAATCAGAAGAAGAGCACCAGGCTTCCAAACTTAACTGTTAATACCAATATACATGCCGTTAGTACAGAAGCATGTAGAAAACAAAATTATGAGAGCCATGAGAACTGAAACAGGTATTTTGGAAAGCATGCATTTTCTAAATTTTATGAAAGAAATGATACCTCTGATCAGTCGGCTCCACCCTGACATTATCGTACATTTGAAAGTTTATACCATTTTTTGCAAGGGAATTCAATACCATTTTTACTGGGGGGAGCTTGCAAAGATTCTTATCTGTCACCACACAGACTTTTCTAGCGCCCATATTCTGCAGGTCCTACAATGGAAATAAAAGAAACAAACAAAACCCCCGGTATGAAATCTAAACTAGATTATTTAAACCTCAATCTAATTATATTAAACAGTTTTGTATAAAACATTGAGCTATGGTAAAATTTCAAAATCACAGTTAAATAAAACATTTCTAGCATACATGTAAGGTCATAGAAAAAAGATGTAGTTCAGAACATAGATGAATCTTAGAGCCGAGGAGCAATATAAAACACTGAAAGTATATTATTAACAGTCCCTATGAATGAACAGCCAGCAAGCCAAAACCATCTAGGACTATTAAGATTACAGAAAAAGATATGGTTTAGATTTCATTCAGTATTTCCCAATTAAATATATTTACACTATCAAGATGATCTAAAAAAGCTATACCAGGGAACTGATATATCCCAGGAGTTTGCAGTATATCTATTAATGCAGTATCAAAGGCCCAGATTAAAAAAGATAATTATGAGCCCAACTTAAAACATTAATTATTTTGACATAGTCTGAGAGGGAAGAGGACCAGATGTATTTGGGGAATGAATCTAGGTCTCACAAGCAGCACATTTATTTATATCAATGAAAAAGTATGATAACACAATACCAAGCTATGTGGAACTTCCTAGTGTAAGGCACTCTTGTAAGAGGCCAAGTTATAGTTATTCTGAGAACTAAACTTTGAGGATGCAGACAGACATAGCAACTGAAATGTTTCCACCTTTTCAAAAAGGAATCTTTCAGCCATGGGATGCTAGAGAAGGCAGCAGCAACCTATAGCTCCCTTTTTCCATTCCTGCCTTACCTCACAAAGATGGGAAATAAATGGGAGGGGAGAGCAGAGACCCCAGAGTAGAGAAATAAACAGGGGCAGGAGCTCCACAGCCCTGCAACCAAGTGCTCCCAGTCCCTGCAGGGATTAGGTATGGAGTGTCAGGGTCCCAGTTCCTGGGCTGGGGAACCTGCTGCTCCTTCCCTTAACTTCGCTTTGGGTTCTCTACTCTCACCTCCAGTCCACCTCCCATCCCCATGAAGGGAGGGGAGAATGGAGATGAGGAATACCTCATTTAAAGAGGTACTCTTTTGAAGCACTTCAGCTGTTTTTGGAACGTTTCAAAGGGCTTGCATGTTTGCAAAGCTGGCCCTTTGAAATGTTTCAGCTGCTGGCCCAATTAAAAATATGCCCCAATAAAAATCATTGCCTTGCCTATTTCCTGGACCATCATGTTTACAACATCACTTCGTCACTACCTTCAATTGTGCATCTTACCCCATGTGTCTTTACATCTGCAAAAGTAAGATCTGAAGAATTTAATGCCACATGAATAAAGTACAGATTGCTGTAAAAATATATAAAAAATGTAAAATACTTACAATGATGTGACTGAAAAGAATATGAAAATAAAATACCACTTCAGACTTCACTGCAGTAATTATCACAATATTATTAACTATCTACATAAAACTGATCAAATTCAGTTCTTGCTAGCATTGGCCAATAAGAACAGTTTTAACTGTTCATCCTTAAACAATACCTTAATTTAAGCCATTAATGTGTTAGAGCAAAGAGATAAAGACTGCAGACTCATCCTATATGGCTGAAAGCAATGGAAAAAAGCCTCACTTCAGTGGTGTAGGGTGAGGGTTCAAAGTGAGGTAGGCTGTAAGGACTGCATCCAATAACCACTAAGTTAATGGAATGTTTCCTATTCATTTCAATAAACATTAGACAAGTCTTAATAACACAGAGCACACGTTTAGAGATACAAGTTTAAAACTTTGTTTCTGGCAGGCAACAGAGGTGTAGGCCCATTATATTTAAGTTGGGTTAGATAAGATTTCTTTTCTTTCTCCATCTGTCCACCTTCTCTATATAGGTTGCAGTTTGAGGGAGGGTTAGGAGTTTCTTTCACTGTGTATGTACGATACTTAGTACAATGTAACATGGAACCTTTGAACCAACTGTAAATTCAAATAGGTTAGAACAGCTTTAAGTAGGGGAAAACACCACTTGTATTTTTCTTGATGTCTGAAAAGACAAGAAATTTCCACAGAGTTTCTAAGTATTGTTTTTAAAATATTACAAATGTACAAATATTTACAAATGTCTTAGTAGGACTGAAGGCTGAGTGTTTTCAGCCAAAAAAGGAATTTTGACCATTAAGAACAATAGATTATTTTGGTTTAAAATGGAAGTTACAATACTACTATCTAGGCACCACATTAAGACAAATAATAATAAAGCCATCATCCCCGGATTTTCATTAGACATTTGTATATACTTAGCTCATACATTCTAGTTATTCATATTATAAAAAATGGTATAGTTTCAACTTCATTCATAGGCTATATAGCCTGATGTCTTGTAAAATGGATATTTGCTGGTAACTATCAGTATTTTTCTGGAATGTAACATTTCACAGATTAAAGATGTATAACATAAAAGCTTACCATGCCAATTTCTTTAGTAACTCCTTCTCCGTATCTGATATTTGAAATAGCCATCTACAAAAATATTAAAGAACAATTTTTTTTGAAAATGAAGAAATTGCATTAAGTTCCCAGTAGGTGTGATTCTCATTATTTAATAATTGACATCTTTTTATAAATGCCATTTTTAAAAACATCACATTTGTAATCATAATGTACTTATTTATTAATGTACCTCAAATGCATAATCTGTAGTAGGCTCCAAAACAGCATGTTCGGGAACTGGAATGGAAATTAAATAGTGAAATTAATAGAAAATGTGTTGATCAAAACAAATCTGGGCTATAATTTTAAGCAACTGCAGTTAAGTGCCTTCTTTGCTTTAAAATATATGGTAATTTATAACATGCTTATAGATTGCTCCCTGTTTGTCATTTTGGTTGGGGTTTACTTGTTTTGGACCTACTTATGTTACCCTTCATCATATCAAACATCATTTCTTCATAGCAATACTCCCAGTTTCATTTGCTAGTTTAAACTAACTAGATAGTTTGATATATCATAAAACTTAAATTTAAAAAGTTTAAAAAGGTAAATTCTATCTTCCATGAGCTGAACAAGTGACCAATAATTTGCATATATTTATAGTTAAAATATCTGTTAAGTTGGAAAAGATTCAACAGACTCATTTTAGGACTACCTAGAAGTATATGCACAATATTTAAGGTTACCAATGAAGATAATACGTAGATGTAGATACACAACTTTCAGGACAGCCCTCATGACACATATGTAACATTTCACACAGACATACACGGATAAAAGGTACCCTTTGTTTATAAGAGAATGATTAAAAGTGGCTATTAGGCTTTCCTAAGTCCCTTGCTTTGCACTAGGCCTGAAGTTCTAATTATTCAGTTATCTTACTTTCCTTTGCCCAATCCTTCTTGTACAAGCTATGGAAAAGCTTTTCATGTTGACAGATTTGTCAGAAAATGTAACCAACTGTCTTAGAAAGGTCAAAAAAGATTTACTGCCCTCCCTGCTCCTGGTGAAAGATCACGTCCAGCCTTCTGTCTGGTGTACTCATTGATAATCTGGATCCAGACCCAATAGGGGAAGCCATAATGAGCATACAGGCCCTTTGGGGAGCACTGACCTACAACAGTGACACACAAATGCATTAGGATCCTTTATGCACTCTCTATTCAGACTCAGGGCTGCTGCTGTTTTCTCTTTTATTTCCATCCCTTGCCAGGCTCTATGTGATTGACCTCTGCTAGTGTTTGAGTCTGCTGTAGTTTGAGTAATTAATTTGACTGTCTGAAGATGTGTCCAGACCACTTATCTTGCTTCTTTTTCATGGTACAATAGATGCCCTGCTGTTGTATTCTTCAAGCAAGCTTAACCTTCATTAAGAACGTTATTGTACTTAAAATTGTACTGTTTCCTCAAAATGCTGTTGTGAAACATTGGCTGTTTTCAAACAGAAGTCGCTATGAATTTAGTCCAGCCTTATATATAAATTGTATCAATTCCCTTTATATATTGGTCCCTGCTTGGTCTTTTGTAAATCAATGTTTGATTAGAATTTGCTCATTTTGAACCTACTTATGTAACCCTTTATCATATCAAACATAATGTCCTCATAGAATAGCCACA
>NW_017728992.1:128573421-128576502 GCF_001723915.1 Gavialis gangeticus | reverse complement strand
TATTGTTTCCTCAAAATGCTGTTGTGAAACATTGGCTGTTTTCAAACAGAAGTCGCTATGAATTTAGTCCAGCCTTATATATAAATTGTATCAATTCCCTTTATATATTGGTCCCTGCTTGGTCTTTTGTAAATCAATGTTTGATTAGAATTTGCTCATTTTGAACCTACTTATGTAACCCTTTATCATATCAAACATAATGTCCTCATAGAATAGCCACAGTTTCCTTTTCTAGTTTAAACTAAGTAGTTAGTTTGATGTCATAATGTTTACATTTTTTAAAAAGTTTTTAAAAATGTATCTTGGATGAGCCGAATAAGTGACTAATAATTTGCATGTATGTATAGTTAAAATATCCACTGAGTCTGGAAAGATTGTATGAATCTTAATAATTGTATGACTGTCCAGAAATATTTGCACAATACTTATAATTTTGCTGCTTTATAGTCTCGGTTTCTGTTATAGAGCATGCTTATGGGATTCCTAGATTATATAGATTTTTCCTCTGTAGAGAGCCTGTTTTGAATGAACTCACAAGGGCTCCCAAATGTAATCAGGAGACCTAGCTTAATTTTCCAGCTCTGCCATTGCCTTCCTGGGTGAACTTGGGGGAAAAACTGAGTCTGTAAGACAGTGACGATACTTACACATCATTATAGAGCACTCTGAGGTCTAGGAATTAAATTCACCCTTTCCACAATTTTTAATCAATGCATGACTAATGAAGTAGTGTAGTCCCCACAGTCCTGCCATCAAGGCACCTTCCATAAGTACCTCCATAATATCATTCTGCCCTAGTGAATCCAATTGCAGTATCAGGCTGCGTCCAGATGAGCGTGGATGTTTCTTTCCCTGGGGACAAGTAGCAGTGGCACACCTCATGCCGCTGCTACTTGTTCCCAGGGAATATGTGGCTGATTACTCTGGGTTGCAAAGGGGAGGCTGGGGCCAGCAACTGTGCTGGGGCCAGCAGCCTTACCTAGGGTTCTGGGGCCTTCCTGGGGCTGCAGCCACATCAGGAAGCCTGGTCAGGAGCTGGAGCGTGGCTCTGTCCCACCAGAGTCTGGTTTTGGGTGGTGCACACTGCTGCCACATGTGCTGCCCTGCTTTTTTTTGGTGTGGGATCTCCTGGGGTCAACCTTCCCCTCCCTACCATGCTGCAAGGTAGCAGTGCAGGGGATGCCTGCATGTGCGGTGTGTGGTGCCATCGATGGGTGTGTGCTTATCTGGACATGGCCTCAAAGTCCAAAAAAACATGTAATTCCAGCTTTTCATGAGTAATGAGTGAACCTGAATGGTTCCATTTTGGGGCACCCAATATAACATACTCTCATGAGTCTGATTGTCAGACAGCATGGTCATGGATTTCTGCAAACTGAAACCCTTTAAACATGTCTCAGGTCAGGCACTCATACTTGGGCCATTTGTAATCGCCAGTAGGACAGTTCGGACAATAATTATTTCTATTCACAAGACAAATGTCTTACATCCTGTAAGCATAGCTACGGTATTTAATAAAAAACAAATTTACAGGGTACATTAAGATGTCTTTAACTTTTGACATACATTTCACTTCTACTTAAATCTATAATGTTAAACTTGACCCTTTATGCACAGCCAGGGGGGAAAAAAATCACTATTTTGTTCATTAAAGTTGTTTCTCCTCTATTGTAAATATTATACACATCTTCTAAATAAGTTATATTTATCATTACTTTGCTCTTTGTTGTACTTTTTATTAAATCCATATGTGGAGTTTGAAGATGTGAGCATGAGGAATAATTTAAGACACAGATTTAACACATTCTTACCTTGGGAGTATGTGTGGGAATGAGATGGACACCGGCATCTAATTAAAATGAAAATACAAATGTTTACCTAAAGATGAAACAGGAAAGCTAGAGATTTTACAAGCCTGAGCCTAATTAATTTAGCATGCCCTGTCTTCCAACATTTATCAGAGATTGCCATCTAGTGTTCAATATAGGTAATACTTTTTTTCCTATTATTCAAATACCTATTTGTATTTGTATACAGAGTGAATAGGTGCCTCCAGTAACACTAAATGAAGGTTGTCTGTAAAATGGCATGCATAAACTGTTGCATCTCATGCAAAACTAAGGAAGTGATACTCCCACTGTACTCTGCACTGGTGAGACCGCAGCTGGAGTACTGCGTCCAGTTCTGGGCACTGCACTTCAACAAGGACGTGGAAACACTTAAGAGGGTCCAGAGAAGAGCCGCCCGAATGATCAGGGACTTGCAAGACAAGCCATACATACCAGGAGAAGCTGAGGGACTTGGGCCTCTTCAGCCTACAGAAGAGGAGGCTGAGAGGGGACTGCTGAGAAGGCTGATGTAGCTTACTGCTACATGAGGGGAGTTCATCAAGGACCTGGTGAACAGCTGTTCACCAGGACACCCCGGGGAAGACCAGGACCAATGGGCACAAACTCCTGGAAGGCCGCTTCAGGCTCAATTCCAGGAAAAACTCCTTCACAGTTGGGGTGTCCAGACTGTGGAATAAGCTCCCTCCAGAGGCAGTGCAGTCACCTGCCCTCGAAATCTTCAGAAGGAGCCTGGACAGGCACCTTGCTGGGGTCACTTGATCCCAGCTGTCTTTTCCTGCCTAGTGCAGGGGGACCGGACCCGGTGATCTGCAAGGTCCCCCCCGGCCCCTACCGATCTACGAATCTATGAAAATGGATATACTACTTTCCTCTTTCACGCGGCTCTGGCACAAGTGGATTGAGGTATATGAGGTGCTCGGATGAGGCAGGCAGCAGAGCAGATCCGTGCTGGAGAAGTCTCAGTGCACGGGGAGGGGCGGGGCGGGGCAGGGCTGGGCAGCCTCCTTGCGTTTTCACACACACTGAGCAGCACGGGGGCGGCCAAACACCGCACCATGTGAACGCGGTTTGAGGAGGCGTCTGTCAACAGGCAGCTCCCCCCCTCTGCCCAGTCAGGCAACACGGGCAGGGGCGCTAAGCGCACTGCAGAGGGGCGGCGGTGGAGCGGGGCCTAGGGCGGCTGCCCTGCCTCCCTTCCGGGCCCCCGCGCGCGGCACCGGGCAGCGGCCCG
>NW_017728992.1:128569889-128573187 GCF_001723915.1 Gavialis gangeticus | reverse complement strand
AAGAGCCCGCTAGAGAACATGCAGCATCTTGGATGCGGGAAGGACGCAGGATGACACGTGCGAGGGACCAGAGGAAAAAAGCCACACTGGAGGTTGAGGGAGATGTGGTAGCAATGCTGTGAGAGCTGCATTCACCAGGGCCAGGACACCCCAGAAATTGTGCGAGGCAAAGGTCTCTCCCTGCTAGCTTTTATGGGACCAACTTTTATGGGGTTGGGATCAAGTCAGAGAAGCTTTGGGATGCAAGACTTGATCCTAGTGACATAGTTGGTCTCATACAAATCTCTCACCCACAGAAAGTTTTGCCTCTCGTCTATTAAGTCAGATCAAATGAAGGGCTCCAAGCTCGTTTCCATTAGATTTAAGTTCAATCTCTGTTGCTCTCAAGCAGAAAGCAAAAAAAAAAGGGGGGGGGTGAGAGGCTGGCAGACTTTCTGAAAAGTATGAGGAGGAAGGCTGGTGAAGTGGATTTAGGGATGATTGTTGTCTAGGACTCCTCCCCTTAGGAAAGGAGGACTGGGATCAGAAATTGAGGTGCTAAAATATAACTTTAGAGTAAGAGCACTTTCCATTTTAGCTTAGAAGTGTCATAGTTACCTGACTAAGTAGGACGAGTCCTTTAAGAAAAAGGTACAACTTTGCACTAGCGGCACTTGCATGCTGTGAAAACAGTCACTAGCTTAGGTGCATCAAGGGTATGGCCTGCAGCCAGGTCCAGGAAGTCCTATCATACAGCGCACAGGCCATGGCCCAGATGGTACACAACATCCACCTGGTGTGGGCAGTGCAGGGGCTGCAGCTGTCAGGACAGTGTACAAGGCCAGACTGAGGTGCACACCCATGCCAGATGGACTCTGCCTGCTGGATCTAGCACAAAGAGCCCAGTTCAAACTCACCCCATGGACAAGATGATGGGCGCAGAGCTGATGTCCTTGATCAGAATGACTGAAATAAAGGGATGGGAAGTGGTAGGTTTCCCTATCTTTGTAATGCATCCTTGCTGTTGAGGATTGCAGAGGTTCTTTCCCCACTCCAGCAGAGTAGTCTCCTGAAACTCTTTTTGGCTGAAGACATATACAATGATGGAGCCATAGAAAATAGTAAGAGATGCTTACAACAGGAAAACAAAACATTCTAGTGCTTTTCAGTCACTGATCAGACATTTCTGCATAACCAGTGTGACCTCCGGGCGGCCAGCAGCAGCAGCAAACACTACCTGGTGTGGCAAGTGGGCAAGTTGCAGCTGCTCCTGCTGCAGCGCATCCCCAACAGGTGAGGCCAGAGTCAGCACAAGGCCCAGACTGGCAGCAGGGGAGGGTTACAAGCTGGTGCTGAGTGCAGGGACAAGCGGCCCCTCCCCTGCCCCATGGTTGGTGCCCTGTGCTGCAGCCACTCAGCCCATGTGGGGCTGCCTGTGCCTGCTCAGGACAGCTCCACACAGGCTGCAAGCAGCTGCAGCAGGGAACATGGGCCACCGGGCAGGGCCTTTCTTCCCCCATGCTAAGGACCAGCTTGTTCCCTGCCAGCAAGTGCGGGGTCGGGGCTATGTGCTACCCCCTGCCTGTACCACAGGGCTGAACGGGGCACTGGAAGTGAGAGGGTGAGACCCAGCAGGAGTGTGGGGCCCACACTGATGTTCCAGGGCCTGTGCTGGCAGGGTCCAGAGCAGGGCAGCAGGAGTACAGGGTCCTGGCCGGCAGGTGCTCTATGGAGCCAGGCCAGCTCCCCCCTCTCCCTGTTGGTGCAGCCCAGCCTGGCTCTACAGACCTCTGCCAGCCTGCGCCCTGCCAGTACCACAAAATCTTCATTTATTGCAACATCCTTCTCACGTTAGGGAGCAATTCTAGAAAATGATTCCTCGCAACCTTTGTTCTACATTTCAGCAGCACAGAAAAGAATTGCATACACACAGCAAACTTTTTCTCCTTCAGACCCATCTCTGCTTTTCTAGGCCATTAGAAAAAGACACTCTGGACCTGCAGTATTTTTATGGCTCTTACAATTTTAATAGAGGGCAGAACACAAAATAAACCAAACCCATCTGGGATAGCTGGAAGAAAAGATGAAGGTGTAACAGAGTTGGAGGAACATATTTAGGCTGCTTAACAAAAAAGTAAGCTTAGAAGCAGCCGTTGACTTTCAATGACTCATTTAACACATGGAACAAAAAACCCCTAAAAACCAGCCAACAAAAATCTCATTCAGGCGGCAGATATTCCCAACACACACCCCTTAATATGAAAAGAGAACATCAGGTACCCATCAGATCTCCCCTTCAAAACAGCAAACAAAAAAAATCAGATGTGATCATTTCTGTTTCTCCCCCCTGACACCAAATGTATGCCCACATGCTACTCTGTTTCCCTACAACAGGAATAAGAGGCTAGGAAGCTGCACACAGCAGTGGGAAAGCAGCAAACTGTTTAAAGGAGTCTTCTGAAAGAAGTCTTTTGCAAATCCCTCTTTAAGTCTTTCCATAATACAGTCCCAGAAACCCTCTCAAAGGCAAACGCCCATGTCTGTGGTGTTGTCTGTAACCAGTCAGTCCTGCTAAAGCATCTCCAGCCTCTGAGAGCAGCCACAAGAAGAGAAATGAGAATGGGAGGCCTGTCATATAAATGGGGAGCAAGTCTTTCTGGCTCAGTCCTGTGCCCCCTGTCTCTTGGGGGGGACCCCAACTCCACTCTGGGCTGGGAGAGACTGCCCTCCCCCAGACACAATGGGTGGGGAGGAATCCCAGGCAGTGCCTGGGCCATCCTCAGTGCTTCCTTCTTTTGCCCCCAGCTGGGCGCTGCTGCTTCTGCTGCCCCCGGCGGCGCTGCTGTGGGATGCCCCGCCCTCGTGCCCGTTTTCCACGCTCGCTGCGCTTGCGGCCCTTGGCGCGACCTGTTGACGCCGCCTCGGCGTCCTCCTGGCGCAGCTGCTTGTTGGTGGCACGTGCCACGTCCAGTGGCAGTGGCTTGGCCAGCGTGCGCACCAGCTCCAGCTGCCGCCCACGCTCAGCTGCCAGGTCACCCAGCAGCGGTGCGAAGCGCCGCTTCTTCTTACCACTGCCAGTGCTGCGGGGTGGGGGCAGAGGTGACTCCCGGGGCAGGCGCGGCTGGAAGCGACCGAGTGAGGCAGTGGAGGCGCGGGCCAGACAGGCAGCGCGGCCCAGCTCCTGGCGGCCCTGGTGGCCCGTGGGGTGGAAGCTGCTGGCGCGTGCCAGGTTGCGCAGGCGGTTGAGCTCGTTGCGCGCCACGCGCTCGCGCTTCTCCCGCCGCTGCCGGCCCAGCTGGTCCTCGAGCGGGTCGGCCCC
>NW_017728992.1:128552231-128569582 GCF_001723915.1 Gavialis gangeticus | reverse complement strand
AGCTCGGCCGCCAGCAGCTGCGCGTTGTCCCGGGCCAGCGCCCGCAGCGCGGTCTCCCGCTGGGCGGCGGCGGCGCGGGGTGGCGGGTTGGCGTCCCGCGCCAGCAGGTTGCCCAGGTCGAAGTCCAGCTCCAGCTCCTTGTGCACCACCACGCTCCGCGTCGGCAGAGCCACGGGCTCCGCGCCCGCCAGCAGCTCCTCCGCGCGCGGGGCCGCCATGGCTCCACGTGCTAGCGGCCGGGAAGGGGCAGCTTCCGGGTCAGGGCACCGGATGAGCGTTGGCAGCGGGGGACTGCATTGCCCAGAATGCCCCGCGCGGAGCCCGGCGGCAGGGGTGCGGGTGGCGCGTTGCATGCTGGGGTTCGTAGTTCTTCCCCTCTTCCCGCGGTACTACGGCACCCTTGGAGCAGCGTCCTCCTCTTCTCCCCAGCGTTGGGCGCTAGGCCCTGCGTAGCAGAAACACCCCAGTGTTACCAGGCGTACGCTAATGATCGTTTTTGTACAATCATTTCAGCCCTTGTGCAATGTACAATCAGTAATAGTAAAAGTGTTCAAAATGTAGGACGCTTATTGACGCAACTAATTGATGCAGCACCAAGTCATGCTCAGGAAGTCTTAGCTGAGTCGGGGTTGCTGTCAACACTCTCTTCTGACTGCTTCCCTTGAAATAAAGAAAAGTTTCAACTTTGATGATCCAGGTCTCTCTCACTCACTGCAGTTTAACAGTGAGCAATAGAAAGTAAAGAAGAAGAGTTATTTGCATATTTATTTCATTATTTTTCAGTGTACGATAGTTTTTCAGCAAATACAATCATTTTGAGCTCTCAATATGATAATTTCATATTTAACACCTGGCAACACTGAGGCAGCTGCTGTTGTGGCCCTGTTGGCTGAGGGCTCCCTGCCCACAGCCCTTTAGTTCAGATTGTTTTTCTCACCAAGCAGGTGAGGCTGTTGAGGCTGGGACAGCTCAGGCTTGTTCCTCTGGCCCATCTCGGGGTCCTGCTCCTGCACCAGTGAGCAGGGGACGGGGCAGCGAAGCCTGTGCACTGCCATTTCCGCTGCCACTGCAATGCAAGGTGGTGGTGGTGGGGGGAGGTTACTATGCTACCTTTGTAATCCTTTAGTCCCAGGGAAGCTACAGCAGAAATAGGAGCTGGGCAGGAAAAATTATGCCAGATGTGTAAAGGCGGGGCAGGAAAAGGAGAGACATCCTGGCCTAGGGCTTTCCAAACCCTGAAGAAAGATCTGCAATTTCTGTGGATGGGTTTGTGGCTGTAGGATCAGACTCTTAAGTCATCTCAAGACCCATCAACAAGCCGTGGTAGAGATCATCCGCAAACTGAGGGACTTCTGTGGTCCATGAAAAAGTCCAAAACAACCCCCTTCCCCTTTCACTTTTCCCTTCTCCTCCCTCCCTTCTTCCTCCCCCCACCCTGTGAAGATTAAGACTTCAATTAAAAGAGGTGATACATGTTAGGAGACATGTCAGTGAATTCCACTGGGAAAATACACAGACTGTTCTTGTAGTTACCTCCCTCCCCCATGATATCAAGAGATGTCTAATGCCATTCAAAAGCAACACGGTTAAAACTGATAAGAAGGAAATATTTCTGTAACACAGCATGTAATCTAAGTTGTAGAACTCATCACCACAGAGCTTGGCAGCTTAGACCTGGTATGTGTGATGGGGATGACTATGTGGGCACCAGGCTGCTAGTATGATTAAATGTACTGGCCTTTCATGATGTTTTGAGAAAGGGAGGAAATCATTCTCATTTCACAGAGGAAAAGATTCTATGTCTAATGCCACATCTATAATGCTTATGTTGTTCTTAGGCAATTTCTTTTCCCGCTTATAAATCAAACAGTGGCTCTCAAGTTCTAAGATGTAGTGTCTCACATCTCCTGCGTAAAACTATTTGGCATAATACCTCCATCATTATAACAGTTGTAGTTATGATGGGGTGTTCTTTTAAAACCAAACAAACAACATATACCATCTGACTGTGACTCATAACAGCATAAGAAATTTCCAAAGCATTTAAAAACAGATCAACCTGGCTAGATAATTTTCTCAGTTACCACAAGATGGCAGCATATTAGAAATTATTTAGTTCACTCTCTTGGACAATTGATGTGATCATCTAGAATTACAGAGACCAGTGACTTTAAAGACAGTTCTGCTAAACTTTTACAAGACGGGACTTGAGACCATTATTTTAGAGACAAATGAGAACTTTTTAGACTTTTGTGCTGCATAAGTAAATTCCATTGCTATCTCATTCTCACGAATATTTTTTCATTATTTTCCTAAACTCTGTATTGATAGAGAGTTAGGGGTTGGAAGGGACCTCGGGAGGCCATCTAGTCCATCTCTTGTCTTAGCCTGTAATTTTTTGGAGGACTAGGATTGCCTTTTTGTTCTGTATTTTTTTTAGTCTAGCCCAATGCGTTATCTGTCTATGGTTCAGCCTGGGTATATTCTGTTATATTGATCTGGTAATGTAGTAAATATTGTTCCCATTTCAGTTGCATACTCTTTCTATTTTAGGTTACACCAACAGCACAAGGAGCCATATACTCGGCTTAGCAAAGCATATGGATGCTTTGTATCCCTAGACAGCCCAACAG
Organism: Gavialis gangeticus; assembly: GCF_001723915.1. NCBI lineage: Eukaryota > Metazoa > Chordata > Crocodylia > Gavialidae > Gavialis > Gavialis gangeticus. The sequence continues at coordinate 128,566,949 of NW_017728992.1, read as the reverse complement.
CAGAGCTCTGAGAGTGTGCTAATGAATACCACTTGTGATTTTACATGCTAGCATACATCAATTTGAAAAAAAAGAAATAAAAGGAGATCCTGAAGGCAGTAACTCCAGTTTTGGCAACTCTTTGGTTAGCCATTTATCTGGTATAATTGTTTTAATCTGCCCTGTGATTTATATTGTGTGCTTTGTAGCTAAAGCCAAGGAACTGGTCCTGTGTGTTTATAAGCAAGATTATACATGATTATACAGTAAAACACCAGGACTACTTGTGGCAACTTGTAGACATTTTAACAAGGGTTTTTCCTGCTTACGGAAATCACACCCTGAAAATTATACAGAACTTTGAAGTGGTAGCACAAATAGCTTTGAGAGTATGTTGTAAAAGTCTGTTGAATAAATAACCCATGGTTTGCTGGTGATATACATTTTTTTAAATTATCTGAAGATGCATTTACAGAATGGCTCTGAAAGAGCTGCTGCAATATTGCAGAAGTCAATGTTTTAAAGGCATTGGGTAAAATCCTGAGCTGACTGAAGACAATGTAAGTTTTGCTGTAGACTTCCATGGAGTCAGAATTTCACCCTGGGATGTACTGCTCAGTGATTCTTGCACACCTGCTCCATTTGTGTGGGAGCTAGCTATATCTGCTTAGTTTGCTGTCAGAACCAAACTTTAGTACATTTAGCGTTGAAGAACCCATGTAACGTAACTGAAGAGAACAAGCTTTATTCTACTCTGCTTCAAGTATCATCAGCAAAATTGCAGTTATTAACTCTAGAATCTTTATTGCTGCTGATTGTTAGTGATGATGTATGATTCAGACAGGACAAAGTGTGACTTTGTGATATCAGGATGTGTGTGCAGTGATGGCAGCTGGAAGGATAATTGACTAGATTTATAAACCAAACAGAATTTGAAAGCAGAAATCATTTTGGTCACAACAGAAAACAAAGAAAAGCCCATGTGTGATTCCCTTTAAAGTGAATAGGAACCCATGCACTTCCAAGGGGCATGTTTAACCTACTGGAAAGAAAAGGAAAGGATAACCTTGGGGTTGAAGGATAGAAATATGGGTTCTAACCTTAGTTCCAATTTTTCTGACCAACATATGGACTTTTAGGCAGATTATATGGCGTCAGAATTTCAAATGTGCCTCCTAATTTTAGTTGCCTCATCTTTTGGGTGCCCAGTTTTTTAAACCTAGAGTTTACTTTTTATAGGTATGAAGCACCCAGAGTTCCCACTGACTGTAGCCAGATTTGAGAGTGCTCAGATCTTGTACAATAAGGACCGGTGTCTAAGGATGAGCTGGTGGTACTTAGAATTAATGAACTAAAACTTGGATCTTAACTTTGGACCAGATATTTGGTTTTAATTTCTCTGTGCTTTAGCTTCTCCATCTCTGTAATGTGGATAATAATAATTACTTCACAGGTTCTTGTTGTGTTTCATTACTGTTTGCTTATTGTTCTGGGACATTCAGATAGTACTTAGAAAGTATAGAGATTTGACTGTATACATCTTTTTTTTCAGCTCGCTACTATGATCTCCAGCCTTAATACAAACCCCTAAAATAGATACATAAAGGTGAGTGCCGTAGAAATGAAAAGTTTCATACTAGTTTTAAAACACACCTCGTTATGCTAATATATTGCAGAGATTCCCAGGTACCCAACTATACAGAAAGTTATTTGGAATTGTACACCCCTTATGTCCCTTTATAAGTCCCAGCCTAATTTAATCCAAAAGTTCATTTTTTGGCTTTAGGCACCAATGTGGAAATTCTTAACCTATGTGGGAATCTATGTGTTGAAATGCGCATACCAATGAAAAATCAGTCATCCTGTTTTAGGCACTTCATTTGAAAGGCTGGTCCAGCATGGACATGATCTTCAAGTTACTGAGCAGCTGCCATAGTTTCAAAAGGAATTAAGGATGCTTTGCATCTCTGAAGAGGTATTCAACTCCTTGCTGGGCTCCAGATGAGCTACAAGATTAAGACAGTAAAAAAAACCTGTTTCCTTTTTTTTCTGTCTCAAAGTAAAAGAAAAGAAATGGATTATTCAGCTTAATATTATTTTTTTTGCTTCTCTTTCACTGGATCACAATTTTACGGTTTTATGCTGTGGGATTTTTCTTGCGTTAATACATAATATTCATGTTCTCTCTTCTAGTGACAGATTTACTCTCCAAACTTTTGCCAATTACCTCTGGATGGCAGTAGATATAGTTGCAAGATGATTCAACCAGTTCTTAAGACTGCTGTGAGAATAGTTAACTATATGAGTATTGTTGTCAGGAAAACTCAATGTGCCAGTAATTTTGTAAAACAGAAGAAAAAGGGCCCTTAAAATACTTGTACTTTCTTCAAATTATTCCTTTTTACTGATATATAATTTTAATTTAGTACTCTTTGAAGTAAAAGCTTGCTTTTAAGCAGTCTTTGTTACAGAAATTACAAAGGTTATTTCCTCACAGAGATTGAGATTGGCAAGATTTTTCCTTTGTTTCTGTGACAAGAATATTTTTGGAGGGGGTAGTTGTAAGCATTACGTTTAACCCCAGTCTTGGAGATCTGGAAGACTGTTTTTCTTCTGTCCTTTACCCCTGCACTTGTCCTGCATGAGGGTCCTACTAGAAGTAAAACTCCCACTGGCATAGCTTGTCAGGTCATAGAGGCAAAGGCTCTTCCAGAGTCTTTTTCAAGATGCCAAAACCTGTTGTGATCTCCAGCCAGGAATTAATAGGTTGGTTTGATGTTCTACTGGAGTCAGAGAGATAAGTGTCTCCTCTCCCTCCCCTGGTTTTTCTGATGTTGCCTTTGACTGCCATGTGACAGACCTCTGACGTGAAAATCAGAATTCATTATGCGGAGATCTGGATTTTGCTGAAGATATCTGTCTCCAGAAAGCATGGATAAATGAAATATAGTGAAAGACTGGTAGCCTAGTTAGACCAGCTATGCAATTAGGTCTTTTAATCATAATCAAGATAATGAAAGTCAATATGACCTTGAATGATTCCATCTGTTCTAGAAGGAACAGCTTTGAGCACTGTTGCTTACCTACCTACTTACTTTCTACAGTTTTGGGGGACTGCAATTATGATATAACAGCTTAAGTGGGTAAGACAAGTGCTGCTTTTTGAAATAAGAAAATCGAATACCATCAGTGTTAGCACTAAGCTGTGAATCTGATATGTCAATGTCCTAGTCACTCTCCTGTACTGTATAGAACAAAGTTATATAAGACAGCAAGTTTATCCAAAGGAAGTTGAATAACTTGCATTGTGAGTATCTGTACTGGATATTCAGAGTAAAGGGGTCAGAAAGAATAAAGAATTTTGAGACTAACAGCTATGCAAACAGTACAGGCAAGGAGGTGGACTTACCTTGGCCATGTTCTGATAGCGCTGGGTAACAGTCTCCCCTGAAAAGCCCTGTATTGGCACAAAGAAAGAGGTGACTAGTTCTAAATTAAATGTAGGAGTTAAATTTTGCTCCGCATAGCAAAAAGATTCTAATTTATTACACTGTACAATGCCTACTGGAAAGGGGTTTGCATATGCTACTGCAACCCAAATAACAATGATCTTAATAGTAGCTTTTTGCTACTGTGCAGTAGCATCTGAAAAAAACCCATGTGGGGACACTACTGTGCAGTAATGTCTGATACTGCTTACTGATACTGCGTATGGTTACTGCTTATGCAAGTACTAAATGACTGTTCAGTAACACCACTGCGCAGTATGCCACTTGACTGCGCAGTACACCACTCATGTAGACATGGCCACTATTGTCTTTAAGTGCAAATCAATTGACAGCCAAAAGTGGCTGGGAGTATGTTACGTCTTCAGATATCAAGGGAGTGTGCATTGACTTTTGTGCTATGCTATAGGCTTGCATCTGCCAATTGATATGCTATTGTAATACCTTTGTTATTTAGGGATGTAGGGAGCTAGGGATGTACATACTGTAAATAATGAGTAAGTATCTTTTCATGATTACAGCAATAAAAGGCCTCAGTCCAGCAATGTGCATACTTAACTTTAGGCATATTAATAGTTCCATTGAAATCAATGAACTTATTCATGCTTAAATTAGATGTGTTTACATCCTTTTCTGGATTAGGGTCTAAATAAGCAAAACTAGGGTTCATGTCTGTACCTCTTAAATAGTATTAGATGACTGATCTAGGGGGGAAAAAAAGCATCCAACTTCTGAAATGCTGGAAATTGTAGATGTAATATAAAATCACAGTGTCAGGTAATTGAAAATGTGATTATACTAGGACAGTAGCAGAGGTGTATGCTTTTCAGTCAGGGGCTGAGTATAGATAGATAACAAGAAAGTGTACAGGATTGGGTGCCCCTGGGTCTTGCTAGAAATGATTGGCAGACTATTATCTGTCAGTCACTGTGATTAGCTAGAGTTCCACATTTTCATTGAGCTTAGTTTGGATGAACAAAACTGGAGCTAAGTGAACTCTGTCTGCCTTATAACTTAGGGCTCTCTATGCAGCACTGCCATGACATGACTAAATTGTGCTGAGACAGGAATGCAGAGGGAATTACAGAGGACATATGTAGTGGAACCCACGTTTAATCTTCAGTGATGACAGATACTCAGCTGAGGTTCCAGCCAACACCAAGCTTCAACGTCTTCTTTGCCACTGATGACTTTCACTGTCTAATTTGACATTTCAAATGCAAAATCCACCTCTCCCTGGAGAAGAAGCTCTTTGTATGCTGGTTTATGAATGGTAAACTTGGCAATTAACTAAGGTGTGGAACGGGCTCTCTAGTTCTCTTATGGTGCAGATCAGGTAATGCCTTTATCTCACTCATCCCACAAAAACATTTGTCAGGAGGTTAGCAAATTTCCTAGGTCCACATCAAATGTACAGGCCCTGGACTTCCAAACTTCACATCTTTACAAGAAGAGTTTGAGTTCTAGCTGTACCTGATATCTAGTAAACTGGAAGAGGGAGTACAGATTACAGACCTGAATCTCGCACTGAGTAATGTGAATAGGTGTTTGTAAGTGAGAATGAGGCACTATATACAAACACAAATCACATTCTTATATAAGGCATAAAGGTGATTTGCAAAGGAAATAAAAATGGACCGCACCACTGGTTTTGCTTATTTATGATATTTAAAGGTGACCTTTCTGTTAGCATGCTTTTAATATGAGAGAGATCAGGAATGGCATTTCCTCTTTCAGCTGGAGATCGTCCTGCAAAATTCGAGAACTACACAAGTTGCACCAGAGCTTGATGTGGTGGCAGTGTTGCAACACACACATTTTCCAGGAGCAGTGCTGTTAATCATCTTTCTGGTGTGAATCTTGAGATCAGTGTTAGATTTCTAAGGGAAGCATTGTGGGGAGCATAATGCAAATACAGAAGACAGTTTATGTATTTCCCTAAATTACAAAGTAATTTAATATATACATAGTGTTCCTCATGGACTGATTCTTCAGGTGCAAGATACGTTTGGCACATCTAAGAGTGGGGAGCAAAGATGGTTCCTTTGTCTTCATGCTGGCTGGGGACCATTCCAGTTCTTGATATAGAAATGTCCCCTATTCTGCGAGCCAGGAGGGGTCTGTGGTGAGTGTGTTCTGGGACTCTTGGGGATTCCTCCTTAACCAAAGGGTATTAATGGCTGAGCAGATGGGCCAGGTGTACAGCTGATTTTTGCTGTAAGGATGTTCAAGGGGGCCAAGAAGTAGCTTCTTCCAAGAGGAGAAGTCCAAGACCAGGATAAATCCCTTACAGTAAGCAGAGGATAGCAAAAGATGTTGATGATTCCAAAAGGAGAATAAGTTATTTTCCACCAGTGTCATTGAGGCAAAAAAAGATGTATGGGGACACCCCTCACCCTCCCAAAAAACCCCCCAGCCCCCCAGAAATCCCAGCCTGTCTTCAGAACTGCAACAAATGCTCACACATGGATTTATTCAGCTTAGTCACCTACAAATGCAGGTGTGTTTACGGGTGCAAAATTGACAGGTGCAAAAGTGATTTTGGTGATTATTTTGCCTATGAAAAGTTGGTAATACTAGGCACTTCTATACATGCAATTAGTGTGAGTGAATAAACTTTGGCACAATTTGAGCTGGAGTAAACTTTTTCAGATGTCACTGTCTATACTTACTTTTAAAATCAGTAACCTACTCCACCATCAGACAGTACTTGTGTCTGATGGGACTATCTGGTGGTGCAGTGAATTAGTTTACACCGACCTAATTGCCATGCACATATAGATGGTGATGCTGTACTGCACAGCAAATTAGTCTACTATGCAGTAAAGTGCATGTGTAGATCTGCTTACTAGGTCCCAAATTTGATCAATGAAATACACTTAGGGCCAGATTCTGCAGTCCAAGTTACACCTTCTGCAGTTTTGTTAATAGAATAGCTGAGGGTATAAATCAAGGCAGAAATTTGGCCCTCACTATGCTCTTCTCGTTATATCATTCGAACTATGCAAACAAAATTGCTACATGCACTTTGCAAGCAGTGTGATCATTCAGTCATGAGGAAAACAGGCACAAACCCTGCTCACAAGCAGCAAAATGTTTGCGTGTGAATAGACCTCCCATATGCTCCTTTGATAATTTACACTGTAGGTGTCCATGTAAAAGATATTAAATGTTGTGCTATAAACGTGATGTTTCAGTTACATCAGTTACAGTCACTTCAGTGGTCTCTCTAATCTGTTTTCACTTGACAGTTGCAATGAGAAAGAAAACCTCTTGGGTTAGATTTTTTTTTACAGACAGTAATACAGCACTTTGTATGTTTAATCCATGTTATTAGGCAGAAGGCAAGCAGGGTTTCCATTCACATACAAATGACAAGTGACTCATGTGAGACAACAGTAATTTACCAATGGTTGTACACTTGAGTACACTGTACATATGTCATTCTCTACATTAAACAAAGAGAATTTACATTAAAGAAGTTATTTAAAACTTTACAGCCACCTCAGAGCTTGCCCTGAGCTGCAGTGGGCAGTTCTCTATCTGATCAGCATGCCACACTCTGCAGTGCTGTGTGATGAGAACCCACCAGCTGCATAATACAACTACCCAAAATATTAGCTATTCTGCATGGTCTATGTTTCACTGTCCTCATTTGCTGCTCTGCTCTGAATGTGCTAACAGCACGATGAGGTGGAGTAAAGCATTAGTCTCTGAAGAAATCTACACTGCTGTTCTAGTCAGTCACTCAGTCCCTGTAGATAGGTAGGTAGCACAAAGGAGCAGGAGTTGTACAAGTAGGGTGCTGTGGGAGACAACAGGGGCAATATATAAAATGTTGATGCCAAGTGTAGTGTGAGGGGGACAGATGTGCAACCAGAGCATGATCATGGGACGTTCAGAGTCGCAACGAAAACACAGAGCTCTGTGTGAAGGGACCATCTCTCAGGATGCAGACAGACATTAGAGACCCGAGTTAGAGCACCCCCCCAGCCCAAAAGACATTCATCTGCTGGGTGGGGGGGGGTGGAGGCAGCCTGCAACGGCCAAGGCCAGGAGGTGGGGGTGCTCCGGCAGCTTCCCAGGGGGCTGCTGAACCGCCTCCCAGCTCTGGGACTTTCAGCAAGGGAGCTCCCAGATGCGGAATGGCCAGCTGGGGGGGGTGGGAAAGAGGGGCAGGGAACAGGGCCCCCTCACCTCACAGCCCCACCCTAGCTACCCTGGCTGGGGTACTGGGGGAGCCAGGTCAGGCCTGTGCTGTGAGGGGGCTCCATTGACCCCCTCCCCATCAGCTCTGGTTATTCAGAAGCCGGTAGTCCTGTGCTGGCTGCTCCTGCTGCTGACTGGCCAGATCTGGGGGGGAGGGAATGGAGCCCCCTCACCTCAGGGGCCTGACACAGCTCCCCACAATACTCCAGTCAGGGTATCTAGGGGGGCTGTGAGATGCAGGGGCCCCATGGCCTCCTGCTCCAGTTCTGGCCACTCAGCAGCCAACAGCTCCCTCTCCTTCCCTCAGCCCCAGCCCCGACATGGAAAACAAACCCCGAAGGGAACATAAGTTTCCTAAGGTGCCCTGCTTTTTAGCTCCTTAATGTAATACCTGATATAACCAGGGTTAATTTCTTGTGTGATTGGCCATTTTTAAAGTGCTCTGCAGCTGTGCACATGTGCTAAATCATGGCTGTAGAGCGCATTTAGGGGCCAGATCACTTGGAAACAGTCGCTTCTGTCTGTGCTCTCAGTGTGGTTTCTGTATGGCATTGGGGACTTGGTCTGAGAGAAGGATTTTTAGTGGTACAGTAATACAAGTAATAATAATGCTAAGCAAACCCTCTGCTACTTAGGACAGTGCTAGCCCCTAACGAGGGGCTGCTGAATCCCGGACTCAGCTGAAGGAGGTAGTGCAGTGTTACAAGGTCTCCAGTCTGCTCACCCAGGATACTATGATTGGTAGTGGTCTATGGTCTTCCCCTCGTCAAAGACCTTCACTTGCAAGTCATGCAGGGAGCTACTCTTTTCAATGTATTTGTAAGTCAACTTGGAGAGGTTATGCGATACCATTGACTGGGCCGCCAACAAATAGTTTTTGTATGCTAACAAATAGTAGTATATTTCCTTATTAGAAAAAAACAGGTGCCATTGTATGGGTATGAGAAAGATCCAGCTCCCCCTTTCTCTGACTAACATGTTTGGACAACAGTGCATTAGGCCTATGACTGGGATGCCCTCTCAAACTCTGTCCTCTCTCACTCTCAGACTTTTGGTCAGTAGTCTATAGTCCATCCTCACTGAGCAAAATACATAGGCGTGTATGCTTAATGTAAAATGTGTACTTCAGTTCTTTTCTGAAGAGAGGTGGATTTAGCATACTCCTAATCATTCTGCTTAGCTGGCACTTCAGAACTCAAGCTTTTAGGCTGTGTGCAAATCTTGCTGCTTCTTCCTCCATACCCGACTGATACTCTTTGTCCACGCAGCTAAACTTCTTATACAGGCTGTACCCTTCTCCTCTAAACCACTCCAACCTTATTGTTTCTGGTCTTCCCAAAAGCCACATTGTTCCTCTCAAGGTTCATGCAAAATGTTGCTTCTAAAATCCTCCTTTTGGCCCATCATTCTGTTCCTGGCATTTCTTCATCTCTTTTAATACCTCCACTTTCCCTCTTTCTCCAACACATTCCATTCAAACTTCTTCTCTTCCTCTCTTAAAAGGCCCTGGCCATCTTTCCTTATTTCTCCTATATCTTCTGCTGCGCCCCCTTCCTGACACTGCCCTTGTTCTTCACTGAAGAGCTCAGTGTTGTCATCAGGTCATATGAGAGGGTCACAAGCTGATTGCATAGTCACAACTGTACTTTCAATGTGGACAACAGTTCAGACTGGAAAGCAATGGCTTTTTATTCACCTGCTAAGCCCTTTTCTGTGTTTCTATGCAACCATCAATGACAATACAAATATATAAAATTGTAGAGAGTACAGGAAAGAGGGAAGCCAAATGGAAAAGTACTTTATAAATGAGTTTAAAAGGATCAGCAGGGAAGGAGATGGAGAACAACATTTCCTTAAATTAATTGTTTGAATGATTGCAGCATTTCCTTCATTTCAATTTACTCAAGCTGTGCAAAACAGCCATAACTAGAGCTCATACTCATTAAGTTTTCACTGATTAGTGGAAGAGAAAAGCTGTAGCTGGTATGGGAACGGATTGTGGATATTCAGAAATCTTGGGATATAGTCCTGGTCATGCTACAGGTGATTATGATGGGAACATTACCTAACACTAACCCCGTGTCTTCTAATTTAATCCTTTAAACTCAAGCAATTGAACAGAAAAAATGGATGGATACTTTCACATCTCTTATTTGATAAACATGCTAGTCACAGATTGGAAATGTACTGATCCACATTTGTAATCTTAATGAATGCAATCATCTTTAGAATGGCATAAGAATGAGTTATAGTACGTATGGACACATACAGGGATGATATGAAATATACACCTGCATCAAAAAGTTAATAACTGTATGTTGAGGTTTCTTGAACACAGTCTACAGTATTGTTTTTATGCATTCACATTTGATTTTTGTGCTCTTCATGTTAAACATATCACTTTAGAGCCTACATCTTAAAGAAACTTCTTTGTAAGGCCATCCCTCTTCATTTAAGGAGGTGGTGGCCGAGCATTTTTAAGGTGTGTTGCTATAGCTGTGAGTTTGAGTTTTATCCCAGATTTGTGCAGAAACTGTAGTGGGGTACTTGTTTGTTGAGGTTGGAGTGTCAAAGGCAGGTCAATGAGATGCCAGTCACATAATTCCTGTGTGTGCTGTTGGCTATGGAAGCTGGCATATGTTAACATAATGGGTTCTTAGGTTAAGGTGAACCTTTGGCCTTCTCCATTCAGCCTGGTAGGTGCTTACATATGTGCCAACTGTTATATGTGTCCCAGAGCCTTTATTAATAAATGACTTCAGCCACACGTGTGGGAAAGATTGCTACCATACTGGCAGGCATGGAATATATTGAGAACATAAAGTAAAATTATACATGAATTGGCATCAGCAGCTTCAACAGAAAATATTTTTTTTTCTAACACTAACCATTAAGCATGTTAAGAGTCCCTTTGATTTCATGTGCAAAATGGACATATGCATAAGTACCTTATAGAATCAGGGCCTCTATCTATTCCTTTTGGAAACACCTTTCAGAATCAGGGCCTCCATGCTTAGCATAGATGTAACTAAACTGAACTTGTCTCAAAAATCTGTATTTGAATTTCTTTATTCTAATTCAATAATTTAAAGGCAATGGAAGTTTGCATTAGGAACCCAATTATGTGAGAAACCAAAACTTGTGTTTAAGTAAAATATAGAGCAGTCTTCCTTAAGGAGTTAAAAAATCATGAGCTGGACTCTCCAGAGTTTTGCGTTCGGCTTAAAAATCATAAGATTTTGAAAAATAATATATTTCTGGGCTGGATATTTGAGTCTTCAAGGATCAGACTTGTCTCTACAGCTCTGATGACTAGAAATTTTATTTTTAATGAATATTGATATGCTCATGTGTTCTGACTCCTGGAGCTGGGACTTAAGAAGAAAACAAATATTGCAAAATTCATGGTAAAACACAAGAGATCTAAGTACTGCAAGGGTTAAGTTTTACTTTTGCACCATCAAACTTCAGAGGGATACAAATCTGAAAATATCACTTCTGTCTTGCAGTATGTTACTGATTATAGATACACATAATACTTGCAATTATTTAGGAATGAAAGAAGTTAGTGAAATTGTAGTGGTTCAGCTCATTTACTGTGTGACTTTGATAGTATACAGTCAATTTTACTGTTGACCTCTCTAGTGTGATATAGTCAAAAACGGGCTAAAGGAAAGCGTTTCATTGGTTATAGGTGGTGCTGGAGATACTGCCTATGAGTAATATTACTCAGCACTTCCTCTTATCAAATGTTTTTTGTTGCTTTTGCCTTGACCAGATAGAAAGCTCAGACTGAAATTTTCATGTTGGGTTTTTGCTTCAGGCCTCTTATATATATGCATTAACATACAGTCATTAATTATGTTATCACACACCATTTTTTCCATAGGACTTCTACTTTAGTCATCACATGGAGTAAACTGGTATTGCATAATCAAAGGGGATATTGACTGTGGGATCCCTGCCTGATTGGTCATACAAGTTGGAAACAGTGTAGTGAAAAGGGCAGGAGGCTGCAGAATGTGAAAGCAGTCTCAAAGGAAATTGATGACCCATTGCCATGGTTAAGATAGTTAATGCTGTTTCCAGTACTCAAGCTAGCTCTAAATGAGCTACCCCAGGTATCTCTTTACTACACTGAAGTCTGCATTGCAAACATACATGAGGCTGAAGGATCAAACACCTGCTGTAAAACAATCTGTCTCCCCCTCTTTCCTTGGTTGGACCCAGGAAAATGGTCTAGAGATCTTTATGGAATTACTCCTGAATGTCATGGATACAAAATGAGGGCACAATCAGGCCTGCAGAAGATACATTATCATGAAAACAATCACTAAAAAGTGGTTGCAATGTTGCATTGAAGCTTAAATTCTCAGTTATAATTTTAGACTTGGTTTGATATATATATCGTCCCATTGGTCTTCATTGACCTTGCAGAATTAAGTAGGCTGGAGGGGGAAATGTCAATAGATATTTTAAGTGCACAGTAGTAAGTAAATATACTTAAGGCCTAATCCTGAACCACTGAAGTCAAGAGGAATTTTCCTACTGGAAGTAGTTGAACCCTTATGTATTAGATCTGAGCAGACAGTTAAAAGGAGTTTATGAGGATGTTTTATCCTGTACTGTCAGTCATAGTCTTGTATTTTATAACCTACAGTTTAAATGCAGAATACAGATGCCTTATGTACAAGCTTTTTTTAATTTGTGGGTCCTTCAAAGCAAGTAACAATCTTTTCTTTTAGTACATTATCTTTTTCTATTCAGTTTTCAACTCCCAACTCAAATAAGGCATACTTGAAATATTATCATGATTTAATGGCATCTTACTACATCATACACAGTGGGGCCAAGTGGTCTAAGATGCTATAGTAAGGCACCTGTTTCTTGGGGGAGGGATTTGAATCCTACTCCTTTCATTCACAGTGAAGTATTTGTCTTGTTACATCTTTTTCCATATCCAGTTACTTGGACTGTCGTAATTCCTACAATTGGTCACAAAGCTATAGGTTTTGTTCAGTCTTTTTCCATAAGGTCAGAATTCCACTTGTGTGTAGTGTCCCATTGGGCTAGCTAGCATGGTTAAGGCAGGTTAGTCTCTTCAGCCAACAGCACACAAAGGAGTTGTGGTGCTCATGCCACCTATGGCTGCCTTTGACTCTCTACTCCAAATAACTGCTACCCATTTACAGCTGGGCTGCAACTTCAAACTTGTGCCTTCTGAAGCCATAGCATCACACCATAACCACACCCTCTGCAACCACACCCTCTTCTCTGTGAGGATGCAGAAAGTATTAAAGAATCCTTAGTTCATTCTGATTCTAGAACATGTTTATCTGAGAACCTTTATAGACTCCAGACCTTTCAGTGGGGACAAATTATATGTACGGGAACAAAAAACAGATCCAGGAATAGAGAGACAGGAAATGGGGAGGGAAGAGAAGAAATATACATTCCTTACTTCTTAAGGGTAGTTGAGGGGAAGACAAAAGAAGACCAAATAAGCCTGTGGATAGGGTCTTTTGTATATCACAGCCCAATTTATCTTGAGTGGTCTTCGCCGGTCCTGGAAATTGAGCCATATCTGCTGTAAGACAAAGGCAGTTATTCTACTGGCCTCATAGTAAACAATACATTTTGAAAAGGTGGGAGAAAGTTGTGGCAGGAAAGAGTTACCCTGGTGGGGTGAGGAGCGGAGCCGGTGGGATGTTATACCTGAACAGAAGCGCGGCAAAAGTGAAACCGTGGTGGGAAAAGACGCCGCGGTAAAAGAAAAAAAGGAAAAAGAATGGTGGAGCCGGGAGGAGCTGGGGCCGGCTTCCACGTCAGTGCAGGCACGCTTTATGGCAGCGTGCTGGGGCCGATTTGCTGGCTGGCCCCCTGAGACTGGGATAAAAGGTCCGGTGAAAGAACAGCTGAGAGACCCAGAAGTGAGTTCCCTGATGGGCCCAGAGTTGCTGGGAACAGAACAGAGCCCCACAGGAGGAACATGGTGACTGCCCCAGGAAGGGGCTTTCCAAGATAGGCAGAGCCAGACAAGGCTCAGGGACTTCCCTGAAGAAGCACCATGGACATCGGACATCTCAAGCCCAGAGTAGATCCAGACGGGACCTGAAGGTACAAGAAGAGATGAATGTCTGAGCCGCAGCAAGTATAAAGCCAAGAGAGAGGGAGAGATGCTGGGAAGCAAGGTAATCCGGGATCTGGAAGATGCTTAGGGAGGACCAAGTACAGCTGGGGAAAACTCAGATGAGATAACATCCCAATCTAATTGTCATAAATTCAGAGGGCTGAAACACTTGGAGTTCATACTGTACCAGCTCTAGTAATCTGGAAACAACATCTTTGGTTGTCGTTATGTGGAGTATAGAGGAGGTGGAGGACAATTGGGAAGACTGAAAGAAGGTACCAGGAAGGGCAGGACAAACCATCTTCCTCCCAATCAAAATAATTTATTCCAGCAAGAGGTGGCAGATGAGACCCCCTGGGGAACCTTTCAAGATCAAACCCAGTAACAAGCATATCTCTTCAGCAACGGTGAAACCAGAAAAAGCCCTATGGACACAACGCATGGGTGAACAGCACAGTAGGCTACATGGGGTAGGGCAGAGTGAAGCCATGGATCATCCAAGAGGCACGGGGAGGCCAGGGTGGCTCCTGCCACTGTGTGCCACTTGTCTGAGGCAGTGCAGCAGCTCTGTCCCGTGCCCCCCTGCCCTGGCTGGGCGAGCAGTGGGAGGGCAGAGCCCCCGTCCCTAGCACCTTCTGACTGGAGCGCAGCCCCGGCCCCTCCTGCCCCACACAGATCCATTTGCACATGCTCCCCCTGTGCCCTCCCAGACAGCAGCACGCAGCAGCAGAGGTTGCCCGAACCCCTCTCCGAGTCCTGCATCTCCCCTGCCCTGGTTGGACAGCTTGCCCCAGCCCCAGCCCCAGCTGCAATCCCTCCCTCTGTGGGGGCATTGATCTGTCCCCCCTCCCCCTTCTCCCCCCTCCCCCCGCCCCAACAGATTTAACAGCTGGT
>NW_017728992.1:128546883-128551966 GCF_001723915.1 Gavialis gangeticus | reverse complement strand
CCCTCCCCCTTCTCCCCCCTCCCCCCGCCACAACAGATTTACCAGCTGGATGCAGTTGTGTCGAGCGTTGTAAAGTCGAAAGCCTCATCAGAACCTTGAAATAGGGTGTCAATTTAAAAACGTTGTTTATAAATGCCGTTCATCATAACTCGAAAAGTCATAAGTCGAGGACTGCCTGTACTGATAAATGATGTAAAACACTTGGTCTACACTAGATACGATTAGAGTCCACATAATCACTTCAGCAGCCAAGACACATTTAAGCATGTTAGGCATAATTCTGATCTCATTTAAATTGGTGTGAATCAGAGAGAATTCATTGCTTGTCATCAGCGGTGTCCTTGAGGGTGCTTGCAGGATCTGCAGCTTCCTTCCTGAACAGTTCCAGGCTTTTGCTTTTTTAAATAACTTTCCTTTTTTCTCTACTACTCACTTGCCTTGGGGCTAACTATCAGTCTGAGGCTTGAGCCTATGTTTTACCATCTGCTTCTTGTTCCTGCTCTTCTTGCTTCTCAGCTCTCTACTCTTCCTCCTTCCCCATTCTGTGGAATTCATTATATATCATTAATGTCACCCTCTCAGGTAAGAGTACTTTAATTTGCATCCTAAAGTAGCAGGGCTTTTAGTTTAATGAAAGGTGACTAACTCTTGTGAATGTACCCAAACCAGCTTTAAACTAGTTAGCTCAGGCACTGACATACGTAGCAAGTGAAGGCTATACATGTCCCCTGATGACAGAACATCAGGCCAGTTACACCTGCAGAGTTTGAAGCTCTTGGCCTGAGTATCTGAATGGCTCTGAAGATCAGTGCACATTTTTATTAATCAAGGGAATTACAGGAACAGGATAAAAGTTGGTGCCTATTGAAGCTGTTGACTGTATTACACTTTTGATGAGCATATACCTGAAATAATTCTGAAAAACCCATCTGCATTCTCTTTGTTAAATAATATCTCACTAATGTGGAATAAAAATGAAAGGTCAGCTGTCAAACATAGCTGTTAGGCAGAAAAAATATCTCTTGCAGTGTTTCTTGGAACCTTTAGACTCATGACGTACTTGAACGGAGAAAATTTGATCAATGAATCATTAGGTGTCCTGTGTCTTAAAATCGAGTCCAGGAATGTCACTGGGGGTTGTTTGAGCTCTTGCTTCTCAGTTTAACATGCTTTTGTTAACATGTAGCAAAGTAGCATAATCGTTAATTGCCTGTTAATGGGATGATAACCTCCCCAGTACTTAGCTTTTGAAATATTTAAAGGCCTTTATTAGGAAATACTTATTTTAAAAATGCAAGCATTTCCTCCAGTTCTCTGCCAGATTTATTTCTAGAATGAGAAGGTGGTTTCAGTTTTATTCAGACATTGTCTACAAGAGGTGTCACATCTTTCAGACTGAACCTGGTCTCCTGGCACTTGTCCTCTGATGTGGGGTTAGGGCTATGAAAAGTTTATCTTTCTATGATATGTTAGAGGTTAATGTATCTGCCTTCTTATACAATGAGGAATAACTACCTGTTGTCACTGGTCCCAGCTGAGCCCACCCCTGTGCAGCCCAACTGAAGTTAGCAGGAGCAGTTCTGAAGTTTCCTCCCAGCCCCTTGGCCCATGGGGAAAGCAGCAGCTGCACAGGAAGGGGTGTGTGCCTCTGAACACAGAGGAGAAGGAAGGGGATTCTTATGTGCTTTGGGGACTTTAAAAAAGTCCCTAGAGGCTCCTGGGCTGAATCCAATCTGAAAGCAGGGTTCAGCCACACCACTGCATCTCCTCCGGATCTTCCCGTGGCTAACATACTCTAGTCTTTTTTTCAGAAGCATGATGGGATACTCAGTCACTGTCTGGGAGCCAAAGTTCAAACAGCACAACAGTTTAGATTCTTGAAAGTTTAGGATGTGATATTCTTAGTAAAACAGCTGTCAGTGCATGAAAACTCAGTAGCTCCTTCACCTCTGCTTGGTTTAGTTTAACATTCCTCCCATGATCCTGTGCAAGCAGCCAGCTTTGCTAAGAATTGGAGTAGCTCTGTCACGTGAAGACATGAGTATTTACTATCAACAGCTGTTCCCTGGATCCCTACTCTCCTGCCTCCTGCTGTCCTGTAAAACTTTGTTCCTTTATACTTACATGAAGACTCGACTGAGACAAAAATATGTTTCTGTCCTCTACCCAGGTATTTCCAAACCCACTCTCATAATCATGCGAATGCAAGCACAAGAGCTTCTGCTGCAGGCTCTGAAATGGAGAGACTCACAATTAATTTGCAAGAGCTGATAGCACGGAGTAAATGATTGGATCCTTTTGCTCTGTGATCTTTGGTAAGTCATGTCCCCTTCTGTGCCTCTCTTTTCCCCTCCCATCCTTATCTGGCTTGCAGAACCATTGGATATGTCCTGCAGACATGAGGCTTTGGTGGCATTTGGCCACAGAGGCCACTTTCCCTTGCCACCGGAGACAAGCAACTAGTCTTCCCATACTAGTGCAGAGACAAGTGGCAGTGGAGGCCAGATCCTAGTGCTCACCTACCTGCCTGCCTGTGACCTGTGGTGGGTCATTCAAACCCACATCTGGAAAAGGTTGCCTACCCCTGCCTTAGACTGTAAGCTCTTTGGGAAGATTGGCTTTTCTTCTGTGTTTGTGCCCACAGTCCCAATGGGGGCATGCAGATGCTACTATGCTACAAATAGTGTCTTTATTCTTTGCAAGTTCTTATCATTTTAAGCATTTTAATAGTGTAACCCAGGTGTGCTTTCAAACTAAAAGAATAAATAATATGAAAATATTTTGCAATTCCTGTCACTGAGGATAAAGGGCCATACCTTACCCACACGCTTAGTTTCACTGATATTATGTGTACAATATAGGGACAGATATTCAGTTCCACTGGTACTATAGTTTCTCTCTGCTGAGGATCTGGCTACAGAGCCTATTTGTATAAATGTGAACACTTGTCTGAGTAACTGTTTGTAGGATCAGGCCTTATGTAGTCTTCCTTGTTCATTCAAATAATTATTGTTCCTAGACCATGCAAAATGCAGTTCATACTGTGCAGAAAAAGGTCATAACAGCACTTACTTTTCAACAAGTGGTAATTACATACTTTTGGTCTTTAATTTGTCACTTCTATGAAGTAATCTACATGGCTACTAGCAGTTATACAAGTAATAAGTTGTGCTAATGTTATCAGAGTAATAGCCATGCAGTGTAGGTCATCAGTAATACATAAGTGATTTGTGAATTTCTTCCTTAAGGTTTGCGGGCAGTATTTCCTTTGTGTAAGATAGACTCCATCTGGATGGTTCATGAGACATGTTGTCAGCTCACACATGGATGAATTACAAGTCCTAAAGTTTCAGGAGGGCATATTCTTTTTCTTTTTTCATCTCCTATCTTGAAAAGGTATGACTTGAATAACAAAATGCCAAAAAGCTTTTTTTCTTTGTTTCTTTTTTGAAAAGTGTAAATCATCCCAAAATTAAGTTCATTGTAAATTTTACTTTTATGCCTGCTCTTGTTGCAGAAGAATTCAAATTTGTTTCTAAATCTGAACTGATGACAGTTATAGTGACAGCTTTTAGAGTAAGAACAGCAAGTCCCCATTGCTGCATATTGGCTCACTGAGGGCCAGTCCAAACCACACTGAGTTCAGGTCAAATGTCTTCCAATATCTTTAATGTGCTTTGGAACAGGCTGTATTTTAGGAGCTATGTTGTAAGGGTTGCTGGCTGCTCTGTTCTTTTCAATGAAGTCCTGCTCTTGCTGTACTTTTGGAGAGCCTTATTTTAGTGTACTGTATACAGACAGGAGTAGTGGAGTTGCTGTCTTCAGTGGACAGTTGTAAAGAGAACTGGAATGGAAGCAAAATTATGTTTATTTTCATTTTAATCCCTTTTTTCTTAGCTGGCCTTTGCCCCAGGTGCCAGAGTGTTAAAACTACTTACGATCTGTAACATGATTTAGGATCAAACAGACAATGTAATGTGATTAATATTATAGTGTATTAGGATAAAACTCTTAATACATTTTATTGGTCCAGACGAGAATTCACTTGGGATATATTTTTGGGGAAAAAAGTGTGAAACTGGCAGGAAATTTGATGCCACGTGACTGTAGATTCCAAGAAAGCTGAGAAATGTACAACAGGAGGAGCCTTTTACGGTAGGGACAATATTTAAAAAACCCCCAACCCTTGTAACATCAGAAATTAACTACTTAGATGCACCTGATCACATATGTGGAGAGGCCCAGATCAATATTCTGCTTGCCTTCCTGTGATTGTTTTTGAAGCCCTTCAGCTATGTCACATTCCTAGTTAGTTTAGTTGTTTTCATTGTTCCTGACAGAACGTTTTGGGGGAAGTGGAAAAAGAAAGAGGGGACAATGTAGCATTTTGACAGCCCTAGTTATGAATATTTAAGGAGCATTTAAATGTATTCTCTTTTATCACCTAATTTTCTATCAATGATATCATTGAAAGCACTTGTCTCATTTTTCAAATCAAAGCTTCCTCAAGCAAAATGCTTCGAGACTGAATAGCTTGTGCATCCCATTAATCACGTGGGGTGGGAAAAGCTCCATCAGGTATTTCAGATAGTTTGAAAGTGCACAATTTTTGTGGTGTCATCTCATTCCATTTCTCACATGTCTGTATTTCCCTCCTGAGAATGCTCTTTGTAATTCCAGCCAGAAATGATTTTGGATTTACCTTTCTTAATCAATGTGCCAATGAAGTCTGAATATTTCCATGCAAGATTAATCTCCAGTTATGTTAGGTATATGTACAAAAATGGAGCAGTTGGGCTTTGTTATGTTAAGGTTTGTGTTTGCTTCACTTCCAGTTGATCAGGACTCAGCCAAGAAGCTCTACAGATGAGCCATGAAAGGGTCAATGCCCAGGCATTCAAAAAGGATTTCTTGTTATGGAACAGAAACATTATTGCCAAATGTTCATGCTGTGAGAACTACTGTTGCATGCTGTGCTTAGAACTCTTTCAGGCTCATGGTTATAAAATGGGCTCAGATTATTTAACCAAAGCAGTATTATTTTGACTTGCAGTGCCATCTACTTCACAGAAGACACTATCCT
>NW_017728992.1:128532427-128541883 GCF_001723915.1 Gavialis gangeticus | reverse complement strand
ATTTTGACTTGCAGTGCCATCTACTTCACAGAAGACACTATCCTGAATCTTCCCAATATATTAGTGATCTACAGGGTAGGAGGTGCACAGTTGTCATGGCTGGAGAGGAGGTTCATGGATATGGAGATCATACCCATTAATGGCTATGCCCTCTCTAGCAGTGACCTTCCAGGATGCTTTGCTGTAAAAGGCTGGCAGAGTGACTTTTAATGAGTCATTCTATGTTCCCTCATGTTATTATGGTATTATAAACCATGAAGTTATATTATTTACACCATTGAAATATATGAAAAGTGACACTAAGGAAAAGCTCAGTTTTTCATTAAGTTGCATCCTTTATCATGGTATTTGTAGTGCTACCAGAGGAGATTGGGGACAGTTTGTAGTCCAGTTCTCAAAGCTTGAAAAAACATGGGATTACAGCAAGGGCAGTGAGTCTTAAGTGAATCTGAAGATCAGGAACCATTTATCCTTAAGCAGTCAATCCAAGAGTGGCAGCATTTACTGGGTGATTTTTCTTTTTTTCTTGTTAAATGAGACAGGGAGAAACTGGAAGATGTGATGCAGAAAGAGATGATGTATCCCTGGGATAGGGGTAAGAAGGAAATGGATGCTGGGAATAAGGGATTTGGAAGTGAAGTGTTGGGAGGGAATGGGAGAAAGGGAAGATAGGGATGGACTGGGTGGACTCAAAGATAACAGAGTAAGAAAGAGAAGAGGAGGAAAAGGTAGAATTGGAATGAGAAGAAGAAAATTGAAGCTAAAGGCCTGAATGGGAGGGTGATATTAAAAAAGGTAACAAGAGAGTTTTGCTGGCTGTTAAAAGTGTATGGAAAATTCCTATAAAGTGAAATCCTATCTCCACTGAAGTCGATGGCAAAATTTCCATTGAGTTCAGTAGGGCCAGGATTACACCACTGAATTCAATAAAGATCCACCCAATAAGATTTGTATAGAAACTACTCTGTAAACCTTATATTTTCAATTGGTGAATGGGTCCATATGATTCACTATAGAATGTCATCCTTTCTAGTGTTTTTAAGTCCCTAGTAGACTTTTATAGCAGAGATATAAAATTCTATGTGATGCATGAGAAAACATAATTAACCCACAGACAATGTACTCCAAGTGCAATCACTAAAATTTTAGGTACCCATTAGTTAAGGAAGCTTTAGCCCCATTCACTTCCTACTTTGTATCTTCATAGATTTTGTCTAATAGATTTCATAGACATTAGGACTGGAAGGGACCTCGAAGATCATCAAGTGCAGTCCCCTGCTCCAGAGGCAGGAAGTCAGCTAGGGTCAAAGAACCCCAGCAAGATAAGCATCCAAAGGTTTTTTGAATAAGTCCAGAGTAGGTGTCTGCACCACCTCTGGAAGGAGTCTATTCCAGGTCTTGGGGGCTCGGACAGTAAAGAATTTTTTTCTTATGTCCAGCCTAAAACAGTCTTGTAGGAGTTTATAACTGTTGGTCCTTGTTTTCCCTTGGGGTGCTCTGGTGAACAGACATTCTCCCAGATCCTGATGAACACCACTTGTGTACTTATAGGTGGTCACCAGGTCCCCTCGGAGCCTGCACTTTTCCAGACTGAAGAGTCCCATGGCTCAGCCTGTCATCATAGGGCCTATTCTCTTGCCCCCTGATCATGCGCATGGCTCTCCTCCGGACTCTCTCAAGCTTCTCCACATCCTTCTTGAATTGTGGAGCCCAGAAAAGGATGCAGTACTCCAGCTGCGGCCTGACCAAGGCCAAGTACAGAGGGAGGATGACATCCTGAGATTTACTTGAGAAGCATCTATAGATACAAGTCAGGGTTTTGCTTGTTTTACCAGCTGCGACATTGCATCGGTGGCTCATATTAATCTAGTGGTCAATCATGACCCCCAAGTCTTTTTCAGCAGTGGTGCTAGCAAACGTATCACTGCTGAGCCTATAAGTATGCCGTGGGTTTTTTTCTCCCCAAGGTGGAGTACCTTGCATTTATCAGTATTGAACATCATCAGGTTTGTGTCTGCCCACTTACTAATCTTATCCACATCAGTTTGGATCACTAGCCTGTCCTTAGGTGTGAATGCTATGCCCCAAAGTTTAGTGTTATCAGCGAACTTAGCCAGTGTGCTTCTGACACCAATGTCCACATCACTGATAAAGATGTTGAAGAGAACCAGTCCAAGGAGAGACCCTTGGGGGATGCCACTGGTTACGGAGCACCACAATGATTCACCGCCATCAATCACTACTCTCTGGGTCTGACCTTAGAGCCAATTTCCCAGCCATAGGACTGTGGTGTAGCTGAGGCCACAGTTGGCCAATTTTTCCATGAGGAGGTCATGGGACATCAGATCAAAGGCTTTTTTAAAGTCCAGGTATATGACATCAATCTCTGCTCTCTTGTCCAGGTGATACGTCACCTGGTCATAGAAGGAGATGAGGTTGGTCAAGCAAGACCTACCTGCAACAAACCGTGCTGGCTATCCCTTAGGATGTTGCCCTCAGCCAGCTTGTCCAGAAGGGTCTCCTTGATAATTTTCTCCAGAATCTTACTAGAGATTTAGGTCAAGCTGATTGGCCTGTAATTCCCAGGATCTACTTTCCGCCCTTTCCTGAAGATGGATACCACACTGGCCTTCTTCTGGTCTTCAGGTACTTCACCTGAGCGCCACAAATTTTCTAATATTTTTGCCAGTGGTTGAGTTATGACACCTGCCAGCTCCTTGAGTACCCTAGGGTGTAATCTGTCAGGATCAGCTGACTTGAAGGTGTCCAACCTCTCATGGTGATCCTTTACAAGATCGACACCAATGCTGGGTATAAATACGCCCTCACCCTGGCTGTCCCATGTCTTGCTAGGCAGGGCAGTCCCACTGGGCTGGTGAAAGACCGATGTAGAGTACCCATTAAGCAGGTTGGCCTTTTCCTGGGTGTCGGTTATCAGCTCTCTCATTTGGTTCAGCAGGGGGTCCAATGTTACCCTTGCTTTTTTTCTGACTCCCACCATATCTGAAAAAGGACTTTTTGTTATCCTTAATATGTGAAACCAGATGGAGCTCGGTTGCAGCCTTGGCTTTCCTGATCCACTCCCTGCAGGAGTGCTGAGTAATCCTGCTTGGAGGTAATTACAATCTTCCATCCTTTATACGTCTCTCTTTTGAGGCGTAAGAGGTCCTTGAATTCCCTGCTGAGCCAAGGGAGTTGCTGCGCCCTTTTGCTACTCTTCCTTCACAATGAGACACAATCTTAACCTTCACTCCCCCTCCAGCAAACTCCTTCCTCATACCTGTTTCCACTTACTCACAAGGCTAGAGTCTTTGCTTATTGAAATCTGTGTTGAAGCTTCTGCTGACTATAATGGGGAGGATCAGATCCACAATCCATAAATCAAAATGCTTGGTCCTGGATCAGAGTCAAACAGCAAACCTTATCTCTGACAAAATAATTTTCCATTAAGAATTTACAGTCTGATGATCATTTACAGTGAATCTCTTATACATTCCTCTGGCACCCACTCTAGGGTTCTTTAACACTGACACAGTGATGCCTAGGAGACTTGGTATAAATGACAGCCAGGCTCCTGCTCTTTGCATATTGTTGGTATACAATCCTCTCCTCTTTGAAATATGTTCAACTTCTTTAGAGTTTTGTACAAACAACTTATCCACTACTCATCTTTTGAGACATTTCCTACAAATAAGTTTCAACTCATTAAATCAGAACTTAGCTTTTTTCCCCCCTGTTAAAACCACTTCTTATTTTTTCTTTCGTGTGCCAGCTGTACTATACAAGAAACATTTGTCAAAGTCAGATGTGTTTGTTTGCTATGCAGGTGCTCCAAGGTCAGAATTAAATTATGTGTGAGATGTTGTGTAAAAAACTGGGTAGGACATTCTTTTGGTATGTACCAGTGAGTTGTAGGATGAAAAATGGCAGAAACTTTGGCTAAAAGGTTCAGATGTGGGTTAATAAACACCTAAATTTATTCTAAGGCTGCTAGATAAATGTGGTCTGATGTCCTGAGGTGCTCAGGGGTGTAGGTTATAGCCCTGTTGACCTAAGGACATAGGCAGACAAGGGTCTTTGGGTAAATCCAATATCTTTTATTAGACCAACTCAAGTTGGAAAAATTCTTCTTAGCAAGCTTTTGAGCACATGCACCCTTTGTCAGGCTGAGGAAGAATCTGCAGATAGTTTGTACTCTTCCTGGATGGAGTGGTAAAGCAACCAGAGGCCAATATGTATGCCAGAGGCCAGTATGTGTTATATGTACTGGCCTCTGGCTGCTTTACCACTCCATCCAGGAAGAGCACAGATGCTTCCTTAGCCTGATGAAGGATGCTTGTGCCCAAAAGGTTGCTAAGAAGAATTTTTCCAACTATTTGAGTTAGTCTTATAAAAGATACCGGATTTACTCAAAGAACCTTGTCTGAGGTGCTCAGGACACACAAGTTAAATGGATGCTGCAAGTGCTCAGCTCCTCTGGAAATAAGCTAGGCAAACACTTCAGCATGGAGCGAACTTCCTAAGGGTATAGATATATGAAGAGATAAGAGGAGGGATAAGAGGAGGCAGGGCTTTATTGTATAGGAGGCACTCTGGGCTTGTTTCTCATGTGTATCCTTGTAGCCATTGGTAAGTGAAAGCCAGGGGTGGATCCAGAGGAGATACAGTTGCACTCCCTTTTGATTCCTGCTCCACCCGAACTTCAAAACCAACTGCCTGGGAAGGGCAGCAGCATTTCTATTCAGCTAGTGCTGAGAGAGTCAATTGATTTCATGGCTCAATATCATTTCCCTGATTCATGTTAATTTCTCTCCACTCCACAGGTGTTAATGACTTTCTATCCTTTTTAATGGTCTTGATGTTTGACTATTCAAACTATCCTTTTTTTCTGTAAGTTTTCTGTCTGTTAGCCATTCCTGATAATGTCGCTCTTCTGGTGTATAGCTTGGCAGACTGTTTTTAGTTCTAGCTAAAAATCTTAACTCATGTATGGTAATATTAACTCAGGTATAGAAATAATTGACAGTGAAATATTGGAGGCATTCACTTTGATTAATGAATCTGAATAAGAGATGTACATTTAACTATAATGACTACAAAATTAATGATAGAATATCATTTGACTATTTTTGCCTAATTTGTTGTGTTTTTAAAAAAATTATGTATGCTCTAGCAAATTAGTTCCAACATTCCAATAGTTGTATTTGTTTTTGCTTTGATCTTAAACTGAATATTAGTGTTAGCCCCCAACCATATTGGTAACGCTTCTAGTTTCTCTTTAACTGGAGAAAAATGAATGTTGTATTATATGTGATCAATGTACCACACCCTATGCACTGCCCATTTCAAAATCCTAGATCTGCCTGTGGTAAAAGCTAAGCTATGCTAACTTGTCCCTCTTTCACTGAGGATCTAAGCGGCTGCAATTTAGCTTCCACTTATTGTGAGCAATTTCCACTTGAGCACTTTCCATGGAGCAGCTTCCCTGTCCTCTTTTACATCACAACACATTGTTTGTATTATATTTCTGTAGGCATCTTCATCTGAACATTTGGGACTTTATTTTCATAAAACATTAGACTATGTCTGATATTTGGTCTGTAGCTTTCTGCATCTAAATGTAGAATTGTTACAGTCTAGCTACTTGTTAGCTAGTTGTAGCTAAGGAAAGGTGAGATTGTAACATTTCTAAATGGAATTATCTGCTTGTAAAGCACCAAATAAACTTCTAACTTTCCCAAAAATTCAGACTTCAGCCCCCTGAATAACTGTAAGTTTGCTTCTAATACTTTTTAATTTTTCATATAAATAAATGATTTACTTCCTCAGTGAAAGTGAAAATCTGAGGACTTTAGCTATCAAATTGCTACTTATGCTTCTATAAATATCTTCAATACATGTCCATCAAAACCTCAAAATGCCCTGAGGGAAAGGTATAATTTTCAATTTTCCACATGGAAAGAGAGGCCAGACAGCTAAGGCAAGGTGGGAAGACATCCTGCCTATTGACATGACCGTCCCAATTATGTCTGTGTTCCTGTGGGGGTGAGGTGAAGCTCTATAGGAGTGAAGGGGTAGAGGAAGCACTTGGGTTTAGCCTCAAGGAAAGGAGTAAACCCTAACGTACTAAATAATTTCAGTTTGAAATAAATGGAGACCCAATACATTTGACTGTTAGGGAGACTGAGTCTGGTTCTATTTTTCAATCAAAATTGTATGTTTTTGTTAATTGAAATGATTATCACCCCAGGGGTATTACTTGTACTGTTCAGCTCAGTGTAAATGAGCTCACCAAATCATGTCCTTTATGGAAAAGGTTAAAGTGGGTCAAAAATAAATTGAGTAAGTGACCTTTTCCAGTAGTTTTCCCCTAGGCATATCATGTGTTGGGCTCCTAAGTAATCTATTTTCGCTTTACAAGATTCTATCTACCGTCATGATTTGCAGCATTCTCCGAACATTGTAATTAATTTGGCTGAGTACTGTTGATCACTACTCATGAGAGAGCCTTGAAGCACTTAATGTGCACCGGTGAAACAGATAACCATAATTCAAGTGTCATAAAGCAGCCAGTGCTTCACCATACCAACTGAATGAAATAATCATTCCACGCCAAAAAATTGTATGACATTAATCACCTTTCCAGACCCTTGAGCCTGAGGCCTGGTGTTTGTAGATAGGGAGGTGGAGAGAAACATTTCATTAGTTTTAAAAAAAAAAGACGTGAAAAAGACATTTAATTATAGCTTTTAATTTATATTAACTGGAATCTGCAGTTAATGCTGGATATAAGACTAGGGACTGGTTAGACCTGTAAATATTGCACTGATTTTCATTTTCATTAAAGTGCTCTGGAAATGTACAGTACTTTACTATGGTATGAATTATGTTGTAATTACTTTAAGACCTCTCTCTATGTTACCAGGCCAGAATAAAGGGGCAAATCAGAACGGACAGCTAAATCCACAAAAGAACTTAAGTGCTGCAGTACTCAGCCCCAACTAAATGGTCATTGGATAACAACAGTCAGTGGCGACGCATAGGGGGTGCATGTGAATCCTCTGAGAGCACTGGTGCACCCTCTGACAGGCCATACTCACTGCTTTGGCGACAGGCAGGGCAGCAGGCAGGAGCACTGGTGCTCTCCCTGTAAGCATTTTGCAATCAGCCATGGGGGGACCCCCCCCCCCGGTCAGTGAGATTGGCCACAGGGGGAGCCCCCCCCCAGTTTGCTGACTGGTTGCTGGGGGGGCATGTGCCCCCCCTGACTAAGGTGGCACCAGTTGTCCGTGACAATAGTTATTAGCACAGGGATCGGAGCCCTATTTTTCCTTTTCCTCCTTGTGTTGCCTAAATGTAGTGAGACTGTTCTGGCTTTCCCTTGTGTGCTTTTGCTCTTTTTCAGGACTGTTTATGCATTCTACATTATGGAGTCATTGCTGGGTTTTTTTTTAAGGGAATAATTTTGAGAGCAGGGACAGGAACCCAGGTCATTCTCCTTCCAATTGAGTGCTCTACTCACTAGGATACAAAGCCAAACTCCTTGTTGTTGGTTCCATTTATGGCTCCTGTTGCAACCTACAGGGAAATGGTTGCCTCCTCCAACTTTCTATAGGCTGATGATGAGTATTAAACTATCCTGTGGAGTGGAAAATGTATGTTTGAATCCCTTCAGGTCTAGATGAGCCAAGAACCCAGCTCCCTCAGTTTCTAAGGGTATGCTCTAACTCAGATGTTTTCAACCTTTCAGAGTCAATGTACCCCCAGTGGCCGGTCGAGAAGGCAGGAGTCCCCCAGTGGCCAGATGAGCCGGGGGGAAGGGTCCCCCAGCGGCTGATCAGCAACTGGGGGAGGTGGAGGGGGTCCCCCAGTGGCTGATTGGTGACCGGGGGGGCAGAGGGGAGGTATGGCCAAACAGCGAGCATATCAGTGGCACAGTGGCAGTAGAAGTGCCGGCAGAAGTGCTGGCAGCAGAAGTACCCCCTGAGGCCGCCGAGTACTTCCTGAGGCCATCCTAAGTGCCCCCAGAGGTATGCGTACCCCTGGTTGAAAACCCCTGCTTTAACTGTTGCACTCTTATGCAAAAGGTAGGCTGGGCGGTTATTCCTCTCGCAGCTGTTTTTCTTGAGTCTCACTCTTCACCCACATTTTTGAATGAACGTGGCCTTGGTTGTTATTGCTTGTATTGACCTAAGTGTTGTTGGTGTGTTAGATATACTCTGAAAATGCAGACCAAATCAGGTGCCTCTGGAGATTTAAGTGGAGTTCAGGTGCTGCTCTGCTTCGTGTCCGCGTTGCAGTGGAGTTTAAATAAAAGTTAGACACCTATGTGCTCAGACAGAAGTGCTTCTGTGCCAGATGAGAATCCAAAGTCTAGGAACATACAAAATACTGCAGTCCAGAATATAGGGACCTGGTTAGTTTTGTAGCTGCTGGAGCAGAGATATTCTTGATTGCTTTTTGTGACCTAAGTGACAAAGATATGCCTCAGCCTAGTTTGCCTATTTATATCTAGCTCTGAGAACTTTTGTGAACTTAGTCCCAGATCCAATGTTGGCTATAAACCCAAGATTCAGGCAGACGGCTCACCCTTAGTCAGATCTGTAAAGACAAAAGGCCTGACTGCACTGCCTCATGCCTTGTAAGGATCTTTATATCTCTAGTGTGATTTTAGTGTAAAACAGATTAAAATGACTGCTTTTATACCCAGACAAGGTTCTTTGGGTAAATCTGATATCGTTTATTAGACCAACTCAAATACCTTGTCTGCCTATGTCCTTAGATCAACACAGCTACGAACTACATCCCTGCTTTTATATCCAGGCACTGATGACTGTACAAGGTCAATTTATTTAATTCTTTGATTTTAATCATCCTTTCAAATTCTGAGACCACCACACAATTCTCCACAGAAAATGGAGTGATTTGATAATAGTCTTTCCTGGCATGGTATGTATTATATCAGTATATGCTAGGGACTCTGAGCCCCATCAGGACTTATACTGAAATAACTGGAATTTCTGAATGAAAAAGAATATAGGATCTGGTCAGTGACTCTGACTGTCCTTCCTTTGCCAATTCTTATTCCATCAAGATTTAGGCAGCAATTAGGAAATGATGGAATTTAATAAACTGCCCATAGGGCAAGCCATCACTTCCATTTCATTTCACTTCTGCAGTTCTTTCCACAAATACTGTAGCTGCTCCAACATTTACCTTTAAAGATTTCTTGAAGCCCACTTTGGGCAAATTCTAGCCCCAAAATGCAGCCATACTCCCTAATTCCATAAAAACTGGGGTATTTTTTTTAGTTAGCAGAACTTGGCCTCTGGGAGTTTAAAATTATTTTAGGCATGTTTAATTTTGAACTGATCTAATATGATATATTATATTATGTGTATATTTTATAAGTGTGTGCATGAGCGCACACACACACACACACACACACACACACAC
>NW_017728992.1:128531482-128531854 GCF_001723915.1 Gavialis gangeticus | reverse complement strand
AGTTAGAGGGGCGAGGAGCAGAGATTGGAGCAAGGCCAAACCATAGTAAAGCAAAACCCAACTTAGGGGTCCAAATAACAATTTTATTAAACAACACACTATACAGCCCTGTGAAGTTATTGGTTCACACACACACAAGCACTCACAATGGCATCAGGAGAAAGAGACTCAGTGGAAAGGTTGGAGTCCAGGTAGGGAAGAAAAGTGGAGTCCAAGTCCTTGGTTGAAGAGGGGGTAAAGGGTGATAGCTACCTATCCAGGCTGGAAAGGGGTCCCTACCCACTAGGTGTTGTCCAGAGAGGGTCACCGGCAGGGCCTCTGGGTGGATAGGTGGTGTGGTGTGGTGCTGGTCCAGATGAAGAGGGCATCCCA
>NW_017728992.1:128525573-128526482 GCF_001723915.1 Gavialis gangeticus | reverse complement strand
ACAGATTAAAATGACTGCTTTTATACCCAGACAAGGTTCTTTGGGTAAATCTGATATCGTTTATTAGACCAACTCAAATACCTTGTCTGCCTATGTCCTTAGATCAACACAGCTACGAACTACATCCCTGCTTTTATATCCAGGCACTGATGACTGTACAAGGTCAATTTATTTAATTCTTTGATTTTAATCATCCTTTCAAATTCTGAGACCACCACACAATTCTCCACAGAAAATGGAGTGATTTGATAATAGTCTTTCCTGGCATGGTATGTATTATATCAGTATATGCTAGGGACTCTGAGCCCCATCAGGACTTATACTGAAATAACTGGAATTTCTGAATGAAAAAGAATATAGGATCTGGTCAGTGACTCTGACTGTCCTTCCTTTGCCAATTCTTATTCCATCAAGATTTAGGCAGCAATTAGGAAATGATGGAATTTAATAAACTGCCCATAGGGCAAGCCATCACTTCCATTTCATTTCACTTCTGCAGTTCTTTCCACAAATACTGTAGCTGCTCCAACATTTACCTTTAAAGATTTCTTGAAGCCCACTTTGGGCAAATTCTAGCCCCAAAATGCAGCCATACTCCCTAATTCCATAAAAACTGGGGTATTTTTTTTAGTTAGCAGAACTTGGCCTCTGGGAGTTTAAAATTATTTTAGGCATGTTTAATTTTGAACTGATCTAATATGATATATTATATTATGTGTATATTTTATAAGTGTGTGCATGAGCGCACACACACACACACACACACACACACACACACACACACAATGTATGGAAGCTGAATTTTGTTTCATGGCTATTTTGTTTTGATATGCAAAACCACTGTCAAAACTTGGCTTAGTTTAAAACTGTTGCCCTGTGGGGTCAGGCCAACTCTCAGGATCTCAATAT
>NW_017728992.1:128484749-128524665 GCF_001723915.1 Gavialis gangeticus | reverse complement strand
ACATACAAAATGGAAACTTGACATGACTTACGCTAACTTACATATATAGGCCTAAAACAATAATCACACAATATAAAAGCAGTACAAACACAATAATTATCACTTATAAAACAGTGGGTATCAATATCAAAATAGCAGGGAACTTATTTGCAAAGAGGGGAGAGAAAAATAAAATGCTACCTAAAATAAAATCTTAAAGCTTATCCTACATCTTAGCTTATTTATACTTATCTATAGGGAATAGAGAGGGAGAGAAAAAGTCAGAAATGGTTGGGGAAGGGGAGGGAATGCATTTTCAAATAAATAAAGAAAAGAAAAACTGGGGGTTTTGCTACAAAACCACCTCTAGACTATACAATTTTTATATGGTGCGTTGCTACATCATTAGTGCTTTTTTCAGCAGATGCTTGTATGAAAATGATCTTAAAATAACTGAATGGGATATTATATCTTATTCATAGCCATATCAGGGGATGTGTAGGAGGTGTCAACAAAGCTGCTAGGTGAATTTTAACATGTCAATTTTTTGTAAGAATGAATCTATTATAATATCTTTTAAAATGCCATATCCAGTTTTATTTCTTTTCTAATGGACCTGTATTATGGACAAGAGAACAAAACTCCAGTGAAGAATATACTGAGAGTCATCCATCAAAAGCAATTAGCATATATCTTCATATAATTTCATCATCCTGGCATATGAACAGCATTTTTCTGCACAAAATACAGTTTCTGCAAGTCATTAAAACTCTTATCCACTAAAGGGAGTGAGAAGGGGTAGGAAAAAGAAGGGATTCTTGAGTATAAATAATGAAATAAGAGTATTCATTAAAATACCTTAAGAGATATGAGGAGAATAGTTTAATAGTTTATGGGGGTCTGAAGCCCTACTTAGCATTTACAATTTTATAGTTTAAAAGGGTTCACTCTTTAAGAGTTTAAAGACTCTCTTCTCTCTCAAGATTCAGATTCCAGAGATAAGCTGTCTGACCTGTAGCTGTATTCCAAAACAGGAAAGTTACCATAACTGCCTGGTTTTCAGGAAGGGTAAGAACATTTGTTTGTTTGTAGATGAGCAGAGAAAAAGTGAAGATGATAACATTTATTGTGCCTAAATTTACTTTTATTTGGCTGATGAATGCATGTTTGAGCAATAAGCTTTGTTAGCTTTGGATTTTTAGGCCTTGTTGTTGTTTTTCTTTTTTAAAATAGGAGTCGCATATTCAATTTTCTGTACATCAGTGACAGACATTTGAAGACATTAAACCCAGATAAGACCATTCCAGGTTCCTCAAAAGGCATCTTCCATGTCTGGACTTTATAATTCTTTTTTGGTGGGAGGCAGCCAAACACCAGCAATTTCTATATTAGGGAAAATCCTAAAATACTAATATATATATTTTAAATTGTTGGCTTAAATAGCACTTTTAAAGTAGGACTTGATGTTTACTAATGATGACCTAATTCAGGTTAGATTAGACCTAGTTCTAAAGCTCAAAGTTCTGTTTTGCATTGGATTTGTTTGAAGACCTAAGAGCCACAACATGGAAATAACTGAAATTCAGAAACCCCAAAATTCAAAGGTAAGGTGGAGAAGCCTTACCTTCACTTGTCAGGTCAGCAGGTCATATGAAGAAAGGCAAGGGAGAGATCAATGAGCATCAGCAAACAAAGTCTCCAGTCTCTATCCGGTCTCTACCACGGAGGCTCACTAATGTTCTCTGCTTACAGAACATCACTATTGGAATCTACCAGTGCTTGCAAGTTCCTAATCATTTTAACTATTTAATTTGTCCTTCCTGTTTTGTTTTTCATTTTCTGAGCTGGAGGGTGTCCCATTCTCTTTCATTTTTTTACTTCAAGGGCAGGTAAATACTAGTGTATAAGTATGTGCATGCATGAGCATCAGAGGCTCATCACAGGAAAGAAAAGCTCCCCAGCTTTTCTTTACAGCCTATAGATTTAAATAGATTTACCAGCAAATATTGTCTTATAAACAAATACCTTCTCTAAAGTGTTTTGTACATAAAGGTCCTGGTAGTTATGCAACTGTAATCTGTAATTTCTAGGAAAATTAGTACATCATCTCCTTGTTACTATTGATATTTCCTGTTTGATAGTTTGGTTAAAAATAGAGTCTTCATGTCACACTTTTCAGCCATTTTGTAGCAGACACTTTTAGTCATATTCTCTAGGTACAATTCAGACTGAATTCTTCTTAATTAGTTTGCTGTAAGGTTTTATACTTGTTTGCTTCTCTTGTTATCTACTTTGAAGTCTGTTGTTTATAAAGCAAAGGGAACCAGGTTCATGTCATGTCAATTCAGTAAAACAGAGATCTATCTCTAGTTCTATTATACATGTAAACTTTAGTTTATTTGGGATGCATGGATGTGGAGGTATAACATTTCTTATGGATCAGATCCCCCAACAAACCTTTCAAGCCTTTTATATTCCTCTGTTTCTAGTTACCCTTCTTCCATTGAAGGTGCAATCTCTTACAGAGTGAATTAAGAGTTCTGGCTGCTCAGCACCAAGTAGTCATCATAACACTTGTACTCCCCCTCTGATTCCTCCTATTTTTGACTGTGTGCTAATCCCTAGCCCTGCAAAAATCTCTCTAGGCTTGTGCACCAAGTGACTTGCCCTCCTCTGCACTGTCTTCACAGAATTTACTATTTTCTGCTGGATTTCCACTGATAATCTCCACAACAGAGCTGCTTATTCCTACTCTGGGAGTTAGAGTGAAACAAACAAGGAATACAGGCAAACAAATGAAGTGATAACAAGGTTTAAGTGTGTGTGAGAGTGATGCTTCTATGAGCAAAGGAAACGAAGGGAAGATGAAGCTAAATAGAATTAGTAGAGTGAGAGGTCCATTCATTTTGTGCCCACAGGTGGGAAGAAAAATCATGTAGGCAAGAGTAGAGTTGGGAACAGTTTTGAACAAGAAGTTTGACTGGATAGCATAGAAATAGTATAGACCATTAAAGTCAGTGCCCTGGGATACATGCCTTCTTATCTAACGTATTTAATGATAACATCTGATGAGCTGCCAGAATTTGCCATGTTTCAAATGGCCTGAAGTGAGTTTCTCACAGCCCACATTGGTAGCTGCAGTGAGCGAAAACGAGAATTAGAAAGCAGAGGGAGTGGAGCATACAGAGAAATACCGAACAGCCTTCACATGAAGGGGAAAGACTATGGAATCAGTGAGGCTGCTTTTAATAATGTTTGTCCCAATGCTCATGTTGAGTCCATGATCTAAAAATAGGAATCCTATTAACATTGATAAATAAGCAACATATGTTTAAAGAAATCAAATTAAAGATATAATTTTTGGACGAGGATTGTTGAAACAATGTTAATTCATAACGCTGCAGGTTGCCTCTCTGTGGGGGTATTATATCATAGTGTCACTCATTAGTAATTTTTTCCTGTCACTTGTGAATTGAATAATTACTGAAGCTTGCAACCATTGCTTTTTGCTTATTAATAAATTTACTTTATACATCAATTCATTAGATGCAATTTTACCGTCCCAAATTTCCCTTGCTGGATTATTGTCTGCAGTTGTCATGATAAGTTTTTTCATGTCCAGAGCTCCATGAAAATCTTGAGATGAAAATTTCAGTTTTGGAAACTATTTTGAAACTTTTTCCATCTAAAGAACAAAAAATAGTGAAATCAAAATGCTCCTTTGTCCAAAAAAATCCTGTACGTACTCAGTTAAATGGAAGACCAACCTGGGAGCATTTAATGGAATACTTTAACACCAGAGATAATACAAAATAATTATGCAGCTAGAAATAATCCAAATAATCTATCCAAATAATCTATAATTGATATATTTCAATTAGAACTAAAAAACCCCTAAACTTACTTTCAGTTGTAGGCTGCTTGACTGAATTGCAACAGATAGGCATGAGTGATAGACCATCCTCAAATGGCTGCTAAAGTCATATGGCCCAGTTGTTTTGTCAGTAGGGAACTGAGTAAATGCACCCACTTGTTAATGGGCAACTCTGGAAGCCATCTCCCTGGTGTGGAATTAAGTAGGGTGGAAAGCGAGAGAAACAGCCACATTGAAACTCCTAAGGTCACATGTGAATGAAATGAAATGCTGAGAGATCATCCCTGTCCCCCCTTTATCAATAGAGATGACACATTTGAGGAAACTGCTGCCTTTCACACCAATGCACTGGAAAAGCTATGAATTATTTATATGTTCAATTAATCAGCAAGGCCAAGGAATGGTGAGGGCTGTAAAATAATTACTTATTGATTTGTCTTTTCTTCCTCAAATGGCTTTGCAGTTTTGGTGTGAGACAGCAAAAAAGGGAAAGGGGGTGTCCATTTGCTTTCAGTTTTGGTTACAGTTGAGATGCTGTTACAGATAATGAGGCTTCAGCTCTGGACGTGTGCAAATATTGGTGTTGGCACAACAGATGGAATGACTTTATTTGCTACAGCCTAGATGCTGTAATCCTATTATTTTCTACAGGCATGTTAAGCAACAATCAATAACTCTTCCTCTGCTTATGCCATTTGAGAGT
Organism: Gavialis gangeticus; assembly: GCF_001723915.1. NCBI lineage: Eukaryota > Metazoa > Chordata > Crocodylia > Gavialidae > Gavialis > Gavialis gangeticus. The sequence goes on along the minus strand of NW_017728992.1, from coordinate 128,520,109 downwards.
CTCTGGGGACTCCTTATGACACTCATTTGTTTTTCACACTTGCCATTAAATCATACTCAGAATGCCCTCAAACTTTCAAATGGTGGCTGCATAATTGTCCTGCATATTAATAATAATACAAAATCCACCCAGCTGCAGTAAGTGACAAGCTGTCTTACTTCTTTCAAAGAGGAAGGCACTGTTAATGGCTGATTTTTAGGTCATTTAATAGCTCCATAATTGCTGCAAATTTCTAGTCATTTAATAATAATTACCAATTTATTTTCCAGTAAATATCATCAGGCATTGATTCTTATGATGTGTACTAATGCCTGTGTCATGATGAGGCATTGAAATAAGCAGGAGCTATTTTGGAGAAGGCTTTATGCAGGTGTATGATTATTTAGATACTGTTAACATTTATCTTTCTGCTATAGACTTATCATTACAAACCACTAGTCTTTTCAGTACTTGAAAAGCTATCCCATGAAACTTCTTTCTTTAACATTTTACTTAGCTGTTTGGAGACTTAAAAGAGACTGCAGATTTGACCACAAACAAAATGAGTAATCATTTTAAAAAAGATCAGAAACACAGACAACATTATTAGTTAAGAACCTACACATTACAGTCCACTTCTGGAAACAGAAATAATTGGCTGCCCGAGATGCTAAGAAATTGTACCACTATTCAGGACCTTGTAGGGTGGAGGTTTTTTTGTGTCTATCATCATCAAATAGCAAGTTAGACTACAACATATATGCTGTCTTCAGTCATTACAGTCTATGGTCAGGAAAATGTCAAGTCCATTCAAAATGACAAATTCCTAAGCACATAAGAATATGAAGAAACTTCTATCATAAGACTAGCTTGAGGCAGACAAAAGTGCATGTGACAAGCACTGACATTTAAACCTTGAATCAACATTACAGATTTTTAACAGAGGAGCAAAGCTTTCCTCTCGCTGGTGGCTCTACTGTATATCCTCAGGTCAGGTTACTAAAAATCCTAGATTTACTGTAACAGGGAGCTATGGACCATTTCCTTCCTTGTACTTTTCAGACAATGATCTGATCATGTGTAGCACCAAGCAACCTCTTTGAGTAACTTCGAGCATACCTTGAGATTTACTTTTTCCCTGGTGTGGCTGATGGAAATGGGTGAAAGATTACAAGATAGATTCTCTGTGCTAATTTTACCATGGTACAGCTCCAATGATTTATTTTGTTTCTTTTATTTATTCTGATGTAAATCAAGTAAAACTCAGCTGAAGTCAACAGAGATATGCTATAAAACCATGGTAAGTATGAGAAGAATTTGATCCCACAGTTTGTTTCACTGAAGCTCCAGGCATGAAGGAGAACCATAGCTGAGCAAGTTACTTAACGTGACTTTTTCTCAGCTGTCCCCTAACTGTGCATTTTTTTTTTCCTAAGTGCCCACACAGATACCTGGGCACTTCAGGTCACCTGCAGTGCTTGTGACCATGCATGAAGTGCAAGTCACTTGAAGTAGTGCTTTCCTTTGACTCTAAAATGTTCTATAAAAATGCCAAGTAGTCTGAGCAATCAAGAGCTAAGAACTCTTAACAGAGTTAAGGAGTAGTACGCTCCAGGATACTATTCATCTGCTTTAATCATAAGATCATCCTTTCTGTTACTGTAAGTCCATAACTCTTTCACTATGCTCTTTCTAATTTGATTGCAATGTATGAGGCCTTTCTGTGTGCAACTAAAATGAAGTGCCCCAGACCTCCATCCACTTTTTCTAAGTTTACCCTATTGTAGCCACACAGGCCACATCCATACATGCAGGCACGCGTACTTGCAGCAGTTCAAATAGCAGTGGTGGAAATATGTGCCAGAGATTTGTGCCTCAGTACATGTGCCTGAACAGGCACTTTGGTGTGCGGAAAATTGTGCCACTTGAGGCAAACTGATCCTGCTAGCTCCTCTCAGATCTGCAGCCAGCTGGCCCCAGCAGTATAAAAAGCTGCCCTGGTGAGCAGTCAAATGGGCTGCCAATTGGCTGGAGGGCTGCACCCAGAGAGTGGTGGTGGATGGGTCATTTTTGACCTGGAGGGATGTTGGCAGTGGGGTCCCCCAGGGCTCAGTCCTCGGGCCCGCACTGTTCAACATCTTCATCAGTGATTTGGACGAGGGGGTGAAAAGCACCTTGTTCAAATTTGCAGATGTCACTAAGATGCAGGGGGAAGTGGGCACACTAGACGGGAGGGATAGGCTGCAATTGGATCTGGACAGGTTACAGGGGTGGGCGGATGAGAATAAAATGGGATTCAATACTGACAAGTTCAGGGTACTGCACCTAGGGAGAAAGAACCAGCAGCATACTACAGGCTGGGGAGCTCCCTTCTTGTCAGCACAGAGGCAGAAGAGGATCTTAGAGTCATTATAGACCATTATAGGCTTCCAATGTGGGGACGCAGTCAGGAGGGCAAACCGCACCTTGTCATGCATCCACAGATGCATCATGAGCAGGTCCAAGGAGGTGATCCTCCCCCTCTATATGACATTGGTCAGGCCGCAGTTGGAGTACTGTGTCCAGTTCTGGGTGCCACACTTCAGGAGGGATGTGGACAACATGGAGAGGGTCCAGAGGAGGGCCACTTGCATGATCGGGGGCAGCAGGGCACGCCCTACGAGGAGAGGCGACGAGACCTGAACCTGTTCAGCCTCCAGAAGAGAAGGCTGAGAGGGGATCTGGTGGCCGTCTATAAACTGGACAAGGGAGACCAGCAGGCTATTGGAGAGTCCCTACTCCCCTGAGCACTACTGGGAGTAACAAGGAATAATGGCCATAAGTTGACGGAGAGTAGATTCAGGCTAGATATCAGGAGGCACTACTTCACAGTCAGGGCGACTAGGATCTGGAACCAGCTTCCAAGGGAAGTGGTCCTTGCTCCTACCCTGGGGGTCTTTAAAAGGAGGCTAGATAGATGCCTTGCCAGGGTCATTTGACTCCAGCATCCTTCCCTGCCCATGTCAGGGGGTTGGACTTGATGATCTGCTCAGGTCCCTTCTGACCCTACCAACTATGAGACTGTGCCCTCAGGAGCTTTTGAGGCTTGGCCAATTGGTATATCAGGACACTAGTTCCCTGTGCCAGCTGGACTGCTGTAGTAGTTCTGACCTAGATAGGCCCCTGCACCCTCTACCCACTGCAGCAGTCTGGCAGTGGGGGTTGCTACCTGCCTGTGACGTTTTGTTACCTGAGACAGCATCCATTCCCTTGGACCTGCAGCCTGCAAGACTGCCAGACCTGGATAGGGACTACACAGCTGCCTGGGCTCTGGTACAGGCACTGCAGCAGAGCCACCAACACCTCTGGGCCACCTGCCAGTGAACCATGGCTGCACAGTTGGCCTTGTGTAGCGTAGCTGCCATCTGGGCAGCTGTTGGCTGGAAAATGTGATCACTGTGGTAGCTTGCCTTGGACTGTTGAAGTGTCTCCTCCTGGACTCGCAATGGCCAGGAGTTCAGCCACCTTATCTGTCCTCCAGCTAGGTTCCCGGTGCCAGCCCTGTGCAGGCTCCTCTGCCTGGCTCCTGCCACTTGCCTCACTGGCAGGAATCTTCATGTTCCCTGTTTAAAAATTGCAAATTCTCTGATAACCCCCCCAAATTCACTCATTAAAATATCCCCAAAATCTATGCTTTTCCATGATTAAAATGAAACGCCACTATAGAGAGAGAGGGAGAGGGAGAGAGAAAGAGAGAGAGATCAGTCAGGCAATGTTTTATTGATATATTTACAATTTTAAAGCAATTTGGAAGCCTACCAGTGCCTCTATTATCATAATAAAATACATTTTAAATATCTATACACTTTGGTGTTTGCTTTTTGTTTTTCTTTAATAGAAAAATAAGAGCTTCCCCTGCCCCCTTCACTAACCAGGATGTGGGGACAGCTGCTCCTGCAGCCACAGCTTCCACCAGCAGGTCCCATCCTGTCTAGTGACTAGGCATGCAGGGTGTGAAATGTGTGTGTGTGGGGGGGATGTGGGGTTTGCGGGAGGGGGGTGGGAAGGAGTGGGTGTGGGATAGGTGTGTGGGGAGTGTGCATATGGGGTTTGTGGGTCAGTGTATAGGGGTGTGTGGGGGATGTGAGGGTCTGTGGGTGTTGGGGGTGTGGGGTTTGTGGGCATGTGTGTGGGTGTGGGGTTTGTTGGGGGTGTTGAGAGGGGCTGCCATATGCCTGCCCCCTATCCCCCTCAGCACACAGCCCAAGGCCCTGGCAGCAGCAGGGGCTTCACATGGCAAATGGGGCCTGCCTGACCCACTGGCATGCACCTTCAGACACGACTGGGATAGCTCCTGCCACCATCTGGGGCTCCTGGCATTGTGTGCAGGAGCTGTGTGCCATTGGGCCAGGCATGTGTAAGCCCCATTTGGCCCGATGGTGTGTGACTCCTGTGTGTAGTGCCAGGCACCCCAGTTGGTGGCAGGAGCCATCCTGGTCCTGTCTGAAGGTGTGTGCCAGCAGGCTGGGCCAGCTCTGTTTGCCATGTACAGCCCCCAGGTCTTATGTGGTACCACACTGATGCGCAGCTGTGCCTGCAACAGGCCATGGGTGCCTCAGCCTGGCTGGCTGCTGCTGCTGGCACCAGGGGCTGTGCACCGTGGAGAGGTGGGGGACGGAGGGGGGTGGTGGCCCCCCCTCAAACCTCCCACACCCTCCCACAAACCCCACCCCTAGACCTCCCCAGGAACCCTACAGTCCCCCCCAACCGCACAGTCCCCCCAACCCACAGTCCAGCCTTGGCCCACTTGTACTTCCAGCATGCTGGATTAGCAAGAGCATGTGGCAGGCATAGAGACACTTGGAGGATCCAGCTTCCAGTTGCTTCTGGGCGTGCACCAGGAGCACGCCCTGTGTTACTTTTTTCCAGAGTGATTTCTTTTGATAGTGGGATTACCCAGTATCAAATTTAGAGTCCGTCCTGCAAATATGCAGTGCAGGGAACATTTTTTCATTCATGGTGTGCTTCCCACAGTATCTCAAACTGCTTTGAGATGCCACAACAGGCATGTGCTTGATTGTCTGGACACAGCCTCAGACAGCTGATTTGCACCAACCTCGGGGGCATATCCAAGTCCCAGTGAAGTCAATGAATTGGGTCATGAAGATTCAGCCAGTCCAACCCATAGGGCTCCATCTTACTACCATTGTATCAATAGGGATTTTGCTATGGACTTCAATGAGAGAGTGAAAAGGTGTTTTAAAGCCATCTTTGAAGCCACCTTTGTTCTCCACCAGTAGGGTACAGTGGAACTCTGGTATAGCTGAGGAGTTGGCCCATAGATTTAACCTGTCATTGTATCATAATATTCAACTTTTCTTTATGGGAAAATTCATAGTTATAATATTAATGGAGAATCACATCATTTAATAAAGGCAGAACTGGTAACACTGCTTATGATAAATGTTGTCCCACATGCATCATTATCGCACCATGTTTTCTATCTATTCTTCTCTTCTGGGGCAAGTTTAGCAATATTAAAGGGCAATATGCAAGTTTGTTATCTGTGCAATGATTATATTCCAAAGAATGGATGAAAGTTGTTTTTCTGCAGAAAGATCTTAGAGGGTAACGGTTCACTAGATGTTCTATGGTTTGGCTGTCTTCTCCACAGGTGCCTTTTGAGCTGTCTTTCATTTATATTTGTGTAGAGGGTAATTTCAGTGCTAATGCTCTGATGCAGTGTCTTGTGATTTGTATCATGGTGAAGTCTTGTGGGTGGTCTGTAGGGTTCATGAGCAAGTTTTGGTTCTTGACCTTCCTATTTATCCATGAACAGTTGTCAACCTTCATGCAGACCTCCCTATTAAGTGCTTCAACACAAACAATGCTATCAATGTGACAACAGAGCAGAATACCAACTGACAGCTTCAAGACCAAGAAGGCAATCAAACCAGGTTTTCAGCTGCCCATGACTTCATTAGATTTTAATATTTTGGGCTGAAAATGTAAGTCAGCAAAAGACAGATTGGCTGAGGGACTGAGAAAGAAAGAGCATGGCCAGGAGACTGGGCTTGGAATGCCATGTGGGTTGAGACGAGTGATTGAGCAGACTAAAGAGAGTTGAGGGAAACCTAGACTGGCTCAGTATGGACAATGGTTTGGGATAAGGAGCTAGTGGCAGGAAACGAGGATCAAGATCTGGAAAAGGGAAGAGAGAATTGTCAGAGCACAGGTTGGAAGGGACAGGACAGAAGGATCAGGGGTGGGTAGGATCAGGGACAAAAAGTCATAGAGGAGGATTCCGCTTTGTGCAAGAGAGGAAGGAAAGGGACAAGCTGAAGGGCATGGGACAGAAGGTTATTGGGGAGAAAAAAGATGTTCATTAGAAGATCTAGAATGGAACTCACAATTACTGAATCTTGCTATTCCTTTTCTATCAGAAAGTATCTGCAAAACCTACTTGCAAAGTAGGAGCTTCTTTTCTTCTTTGTGTTGGTTCTTATAGATGATGAATTTGCTCTGTTAGCTCACATTTCACTGTTTTGAGCTGGAATCTAAAGTTTCTAAGGCTTCTAATGTCCCATACAGATGACAACATGAAACACCATGAGATAATTTTTCACTTGCTTTTAAAAACTTAGTACATGGTATACAGTTTTTTAAAAAGGATATTAAGTTATGGAATGCTGTGCTTAAGCTTGCCTATATAAATGGAATTTGGCCAATTTGTGTGTATGCATTGTGGTACAGTCTAATTACATGTACATATTTTTTCCAAAGGCAATTTAAAATCTGATATTTCTTAACTTTTGAGTGTTTGTCTTTGCAACCACAGTGTTTTTACCATAGCTATGTGTTTGTGTGATAAAATATTTTTATGCATACATACATACATGTACATGTACATGTACATACATGCACGTGTGGACAAACAAATATTCATTCTCCTATTCAAATAAAACATATGTTCAGGCATCAGACTTGAGGGACATTGCTGGAGAGGGTCAGAACTGTAGTTGTCAAGAACATTTTAAGAGACAGTCATGTAATGAGTAGTTTATTCGGTGAGTCCTATAAACATTTGAGATGCAAGCATCTTCTGAAAATAATTGTCAGCAGTGAGTTAGGGAAAAGTTTCTAACAGTTAAGGGTTCTTATGTTTAAGTGTTATTTAGAAAATATTTTCGGTTAAGTGCTACCAGATTTTAAAAGTGTCATTTAACAGCTATGATGGCATTTCCTGTGGGAGGTGAGCATATACCAACAAAGGTGTTACTCCTTCAGCATGACACATATGTTCATTTTATGCACTGGAATGATATTGTTATAAGGGTTCTTTGTCAGTGCCTAGGGTGGCATGATTCATAAAATAATCTGCTATTCCCATAGGTGGTATTGTTATGTGGATTGTAAATTTAATTATTGCCAGAGTGCTCAGAGGCATTTTTGTGCATTATATCATAATAAAGAAATAAATATTGTAAACTTCTTTTCCATAAAGAAAGACACTTTTAGCCAAAATAATTCCAAATTTTCTTATTGGGTTTCTGTAAAACAGCCTGGTTCTTGTCTGTCCAGTTAGGTATTTAGTGTCTGAATGCCTTTCGGATAGCTGTCAAAAATGGGCATAAATTTGCAACAAATACATTTATGCTGGAAATTAGAAGGCAGCTTCCAATTAGCAAATGGTTAGGTTCTAGAACAGCCTTCTAACAGAAGTAGTGGGGGGAACATAGCTTCAATTTTAAGAGTTGGTAAACATGAAGAATGGGAGTATACAACATGTCTGCTTGCAATAGCAAGGGCTGGACCTGATGACCCAGGTGGTCCCTTCAGTCCTATCTCTTCTGTTGTTATATTCAGTCCTTGAAACTAGACAGAAAAAGTATGTTAGGATGTCTTCTCCTGGTAAAATTACTGACTTCAGTGAGGATAGGATGTTCCTCAGGAAGGACAGATTTTACCCAGCATATGAGTAACAATACAATCAGAAAGGACAAGCTGCCCTCTTTCCACAGAAGATGGAGACATCCCCTCCCATGGCTCCTCACTGCCCCTTAGTCAAGTTCTTGTGCAGATTGACTAGTCTGACTCTGGACTTGATGTGTGAACTTTCTAATGTGCCATTGTCATCATAACCATGTACTTATACGTCTAAGCAACAATTGCACATTGCTTTTTCCTGTGTATAGGAACAGCTGTAATATATTTAGTGTATGCAATTAGGGTCAATCTGAGTGTGGAGACATGAGCACTTTGCTGCACCTTTAAAAGGGGAATGCCTTTACTAAGTCTGAGGTGCTCCTTAGTAGCACTCACAAAAGCTTTTACCCAACATTAACTGGAATCTAGCATTTGTCAGCTTAGCCCTTGGGGAAAAAGGGCAGAGTTACCGTGGTGTAGCTTTTACTTGCTGCAAATTTTCATAGAATATATGCTGCACAGTAAAGTCCTGCCCCCTTTTACAGCATAGACAGTTTTTTTCTATGTCCATAACCTACATGCATGTTTGTACAGCATTTTAAACATGAGTTCTAGCCCATAATATAAAACAATGCCAACGTTCCATTGGGAAAAGCACACATTTTTCATCATCTTGTTCTGAGATAGGTCTTTATTGTTTTTCATGGGATTAGTTTCATTTGGCAAATCAGAGTTATGAATAACCACAAGAGGAAGGGTCTAGCATGGATATACTTATTCACCACTAACTACAGCTGCCACTAATGCTCCTGCTGGTATTATAATTCCCTATTATTATTAGTAATTTCATCATCATAGCACAGTGGCAATCACTCCATAGTTAAAGCTTCCTCTGAGTTTTATTAAGCCTTATCATTTACAGAATCCACAAAAAGGCCTCTTGGTTTTGTAATTAATAGATTTGGAGCAAAGGAACATTTCTTCCTGCAAAATTTCAAGTGGACGGAACAATGGGTTCTTGAATAGGGACACTCCAAAAATAGAGGGTTTTTTGCCAGTGTTTAAAATTAAAGCAGTGTGAATACTGATGTTTTGGCTTGGCTGCTGAACTGAAGAACTGAGGAAAAATTCTGTGCAGATCAAACTAATAATATTTTAAAGGTCTCTCCCTCCCCCACCAAATAAATAAAAAAAACAAACCGTAAATGCTGCTGGTATCATTCTCCACTTTTTAACTAATAGTGCAAGGGTTAGCAGTCACCCAGGATGTAAGGGCTCCTGGTTCAGCTTCATCTTCAGCCAAAGAGGCCATAAAAGGTATTTTGTATACCTTTTAGAAGAGTGCCTTAACCACAAGAGTACAGGCCAGTTTGGGGTTACGGAGATTATTTCAATAGTTCTTGTTCTATTTTATATTAAAAAATGTATAATTTATTTTGTATAAAAATTCTTGTTCTATTTTGTGTAAAAAAGTAAACAGCTCCTGATTAGGGAATGGAACCTGGGTGTCCCCAACTGAAAACCCTGTGGGCCTTGCCCCTGCTGTGATCAGTCACCCAGGAGTCTGCCCACAGATAAGAATCATTGAATAAATATTTCCATAAAAATGCTGTCAATGTGGCTACTCGGTTGACGGTGTATGTACATGGGGGGGGGGGGGCAACCCAAGGGATTTCTTAAGGCTCATGGCTTTGATATAAAGCCCACTAAAGTTAATGAAATCTTTCCATTGGCTTCAGTGCACTTTGGATCAAGCTCCATCATGAAAACTGACAATTTTCCTAAGGTTTGCTGGGCTTTCTTTGCTTATTTTTCTTTCTAGAAATATTTTGGGTGATGTTTTCCAGCTTCATGTGCTATGGAACTAAATGCTACACAGGGTATATGAGAGTAAATCAGAAACAATCTTATGGAAGTCAATGGGATTGATTCTCCAGCCTGTTGCACTAATTTCAGACCAGTGAAAATCTACTGGATTTGTTGGTGCTCCACAGGTTTAAAACAGATCTAACAGAATGGAGAATTGGGCTCATTCACTTATACTGGTTTAACTGAGAACAATATTTGGCCTGTTCTCCACCTGCATTTGCACAGACGTTCCACTTGTCTTTAGTTAATAATTCACTTTGCATTCAGACATTCATCAGCCTAATCCCCACAGGACAGTTTTGCATAAATCCCTCATCATTTCTACATCTTAGATGCATAAACATTTCATGATGCACAAGAACTAGCTTTAAATACACTTGCCACTAATAACAATATATTTTGCTGTTATAAAAATGTGTTTTTAAGGACTAAGAGACATGATGCTTTTTTAAAAATTACATTGCTGTCTGCTATTTTTATTACTTCTCTTCAGAGTTATCTGTTCTCTGTATTGTATTCAGGGTCTGTAGAACACATATAGCATAAATCAACTTAATTTTGTTGATTATAAGGGGTAAGTAAATAGAACTATGAATATTTATCTTTTATATTGCATGAATAGCCAAACTGCAGTAGATTCTTTCTGAACATGGAGGAAGATGCTGTATTTGCCCTGAAAAACTATACAGTCAAAAGAAACAGTGTGGAGGGAAGTGATTCAATACATTAGCAAAGTGATTGTGGTGACAATTGGCACACATCATGCCTAAAAGCTGTTTTATTTTTACTATTTCTGGGATAAATACATCAGATTCTACTTTCCTTGTCTTCTCCACAGAAATGCTCAGCTTCAGTCCTAGTGTATCTCTTTCACAACATTCAGTTCCTTTTCTTCATACATATGGGCAGGTTGCTTACAAAATATTAAATAGATGAGTTACATTGATTTTTATAGCAGTGCTGAAGTGATAAATCTTTAGAAGGAATTTAAGCAATAGTGATGTGTTTGTGAAGCAACTCAGAATGCTTATGCCTGGGCATAGTAAGTGCATGGGAGAAGATATGGAGATGGTTGGAAGAGAATTAGACAAGCACCTGGATATCAAAGGGAGCATCACTGATGAAGCAGAGCTTAGGGCTGATGTGATTAAAGGGCACTAAGGAGGTGAAAGTAGAATTAGGTAGGAAATTGAATGCAATCACAAAAAGCTTACACTTGATATGATGGAAAAGAGTTAATTGAATGATTTGGGGTGATATGGGGAGAAGAAAGGGGAAGAAGTACAATCAAAGGAACTGTGTTTTGGTTTAACAAATTCAAATAGGCTGGTAACCTTTCCTTTGCAGCACCCAAGTCACTATTATTTGCTTTAGAGAGCTAGGAAAATTCTCACAGTTTGAGTAGCTTAGACCTCAGACTTCAATATTTTTTGGCAAATAGGTAAGTGCTACTCATGAGCAAAGGATATAGAATCAGCCTCTCATAAGTCAAAGGCCTTTTTGGAGCTCTACTTTCATCCGTACATACTTTGGAAGACTGGATGGAGCGTTATCTTTTTATTGTACACCTGCACATTGAATGATTCAGGGTACAAACAGCTGTAACACCTACCAAAATTAATTCTGCAATGTGCAGTTCTCTGTTCTTCTGAATATTGAGAGAGATTATTGAAATACTTATATTGAAAAGTCAGTGTGCATGAAGTATGATTAATGATGGTTAATTTGAACAGATTCATTAAACTTCCAGATGACAAAAGAAGATTGCAGAAGTGAGTCTCTCAATAATGTGCTGACTCAGGGGGGGCTGAGCTGTATGGGAATCATGGCTTTGAGTACAGTGTACTCTCACCCAGTGGAGTTATTTCAAATAACCACCGGTATAAGCAAGAGAAGAATCTGGTAAAGCTTCTGGTCTTTGATTTCTGACAATGGACTTACGAAGCTTGCTTTGGAATGAATAAAGAAAATATTAGGTCTCTGAAGAAAACAAAAATCCTTTGAAAGGGTGAGATCCAATGTTTTCTCATCTGCAACCCTAGATAGAAAGGAGAGAATCATTAGATGATAGGAAGATGTTACAGGCCTGCTTAAACTAAAGGTCACTGATTTGACTTATTTTTGTTTAGTAACAAATGCTTTCTCATCCAGAAACATGTATTACAAAAGTCAACCTGTGCCTTTCAGGGATAGATACAGTGCATCATTCTGAGAAAGGTCAAAACATGCAGCATCTTCTCTCCTTGGAGCAAAGCTTGGAACAAAAGCTCTGAAGGGTTTTTTTTTTGTTGTTAAAATTTGTTGTACCAAGTTCTCCCTACAATTTGTGTAAAGCTAGTATAGAATGAAAAAGGAACTTTTTTCCTTTCAGATAAGTTACAATTCTCTCAGGTGCACCCAGTTCTGCTAATTTGTATTGTCAGACAAAAGCAGTCAGTTGATAAACTAACACTATAAACCAATTTAAATATGCAAACAATTGGATTACTTGTAAGAGTTGCATGCTTTGTCCCCAGTATAATCAATGTGAAAACCACATGGATTTTTGATTCACATGGAGCTATACATACGGAGAATTAAAATGCAGTATCTATTTTTTAGCTGTTCTGTTTTTAAGGGATATTTTACTTTCTGCTTCTGCCCCTGGAAGTATTTACTGTAACCATTCAGTACTTTGGCCTTAACATTTAATTCAGGCTTTTTAATAAAGATTACAATAAATATATAGAACCAAAGTTGTACTTAAATGGCGACCTGGAAAAGCCATCCCTGGTCTCCAGCATGCAGACACACTCTTAATGGAAGAAGTCCATCTTTTATTCTGTAATGATTGTTTTTCATGCACAGATTAAGCCGTGTTGTATAGAATACATGAGAGTGACTGATGCACACTTCTCAGTGTTAAACAACTCAGATATGTAGGCTAAATACACTTGATAGCTAGATCCACAATAACAAAAATACTCATAGGCATAGGTTAAATCCTTTTCATTAAATGCTGAATTTGCTACCATGCCCTAATAAATAGTGATCTCATCAGAGCTCATTAGATGACCCAGTAGTTCTGAACCTTTTTAGATTCAAGGTTACTTGAATACTCCATTACTTTTGTGAATTGAGCAGCACCCCATTTCAGAAACTAATTTATTACAGTGTTTACCTTCTTGCAGATGGGCCAGGCAATGTGGGAAGGGGAATGGCTAGGCAGGGACTGAGCCTACACTTATCTGCTTAACTTCTCATGGCATCAGAGGATTTTGTGGCACCCACTGGGATGGTTAAGAATCATTGGGAAAGGCAATTGAGAGATCTGCTTCAAATTCAAGGAAAATTTAAGGGGACATTGAGAGTCCACTTCAGCACTCCTTTTCACCAGGGGTAGTCATTGACACCACTGTAATATGGGTGTAAAAGTGCTAAAAATTGAGTTTCTCAGTTTATATAAATCAGGAAAACTCCATTGACTGCAGTCATCTGGGTTTTAGTTGATCACTATTGAATTGTAGGCACTGCAGTCTTTCCACATAGTGTAAACTACAGAACAAGGGATTAAGATGGTGAACTGTTCCACTTTGTGAGTTTGCTTAAGGTAGATAAGATACTTATTAAGATACTTATTTGTATATTCAGGTTGCTTTAGTCAAAACACCACTTTTCAGGCAGTATGGATGGAAGAGACCCTTTTAGTTTCTTGCTTTTGAAACGATTACTATCCACACTGTCTTACTAGAGTTTACTGCCTTATTTAGCAATGTCTAGCAAACTCCCAGTTGTATCATTCTCTCCCTTTCAGGCTGATATTCACACTCCCCCCCTCAAAAACCCCCCCAAACAAACAACCCCCCCAAAAAAACCCAACAAAAAACCCAGATGTGCTGTCACAGCTCCTCCTAAAGCAGTTATTTTGGTGTTCTGTTTAACTCTTGCATGGGCTCACCTGCACTAGAAAGTTGTACCAACAACTCATCCATATCAATAGCATTACAATGGCAAAGATGCTCAAACATGGATACAGGTATGCTGATGTAGAAGTGTTAATAGAGTTCACGGAGCTTATATTGGTTTAGGAACTTAGAAAGCTGTATTAGTACAAGGCTTCTTTATCCCAGTATAATGGTGTGGACAAAAAGATACATTTCCTAGCCAACATACTTATTCTGATAAAACCTTTCATTGCAGACCATCCCTAAGACAATCATCAATGGTTCAATGACAGGTTTGAAAACAATGCATTCCGTTAAGTTGAGGAACTAGTCACAGGATGTGGCTTGAAGCCCAGCTAGCTACTTTATTTAAAAGATATTACAACTGAGTCCTCAGCAAGTGTAAACTGTTGTAGCTTCAATCATCTTAATAGAACTATGGGATTTAAACTGGTTATGGATGTGGCTCATAGCAGGCAGTGAACTTCTTCAGTCTGCTCCTAGCCTGGATAATGCCACGGGTGAACACTGTATTGCCAACCTGCCACTGTCTACAACCTCCAATAGTCATTTAAATGTGAGAAGAGTGGGTGGAGAATACTATGACAATTTACCTCTCCCTTGCAGTCAGTTTGCATAGTGGCTGGGATTTTCCAGGAACCTTTTAGGCACCTAAACACTACTGGATTTCAACTGATGTTGGACACTTAACTCCCTCAGGCTTCCCTGAAAAGTGCCATACAAGGGACAAGGCAGTGGTGTATCAGGCCCCGAATTGGCTAATAAGTGCCGTAGTTACTTAAATGACTTCAGGTGAGTAAATACTTAAATATATTTCCAGTCTGACACAGAATCTGCTGCCAGCTAGACACCTATCACCCTCATGAGCCAGCTCCCATGATCTGAGATCCTTTCATCATGGATGACTCTAATCACTCAGCACAGCGATATGCCTGTCTGTCACATTTATAGTTAGAAACCATGGAGGCTGCTGACATCTGAAAGTAATGAGGCAAACCTGACATGCACCCCCACCTAAGGCTGCTTCCCCCCATCTCTTTTACTTTCTTTTCTCTCAGTGGTTGGTGCGACAGCCTGTCAAAACCATGCCTAGCTACCACTGGTGAGAAATGTACTCTAATGGAAGGACTTTAAGATTTCATGTCTGTGAGATTCTCTCTTGTTGATAACTGAATGCCTGGCATTTTATAATTACTAAGTAAATTCCCAAAAGAGTAGAAACTGCTGTCTGTATTAACCTCTCCTCTACCTCTGGGACATCTCTTCTAAATCTGTGGTTCTTATTTAAAATAATGGCGCTGGCTGATAATTTTTCCTCATTTTGATTATTATTGCTGGTATTTATTTAAAATCTGAAGTGCTCAAGGTGCTTTATAGACCAAGATGCACATGAGATATCTGAACAGGACTGGCCCCTGGAAACCCAGCCCCAGCTGGAGAGAAGCAAGAACCAACTGGGACTCTGTCATAAGGTGCTTACCTGCTTTCTTTTCATCCCTTCTACAGAACAAGTAATACCAACCTTCTTCACAACAAAGCTCACCTTTTCTTTCATAGAGGTTTAAATCTGGTAGCCAAGACACTGGGCAGAGTGGTGAGGGGGGCATTGTCAGAGGTGACAGAGCTTCTTCACCACACTCATCATCTGTTTACACCAACGGTTCTCAACCTTTTTCGACTCCTGGCATCCCTCATTAGACTGATGGCACCCCTCAGAAAATGCCAGCTCTCAGCTTTTATTTCTTTTTGGACTACAGAAAAGTAACAGAGCCATTTTTCTGTTGCAAAGATCTCAGAAAGACCACAACAGGTTGGAATGTCTTTTACACTCCGGATTCCTATTTGAAATCTCTAGGTTTATCTTGTGAATCATGTGTAGGTGTTTGCACACCTAACAATGCTATTATTCTACAGCATCTGGCAGCACCCCAGGGTGTTGTGGCACCCTGATTAAGAATCACTGGCTTACACACTCCCCTTTGAAGAAGTGAAGCACTTGGGCAGCAGCTGTTATCCTCCCATGCTGCTATGTGCAATGAGGATAACTCTCTATCCCTTGAATGGAAATATAGTATAGATTATGATCTGACCCATGAACAGGGAAATGGTAAAGGAAGTATAGCTGCTGAGGTTCAGTAGTACAGAATAAAAAAGTACTGTAGTTATCATGAGTATGTAAGTTCAGGATACTCATTTGTTCTCACTTATCTGTTTCATCAGAACTTCTCAAACAGCAGGTTAACAGTTTTTAAAAAAAATGTAATTCAGTGTATAAATGTGATGCTCTAGAGCAGGGGTGCTTGACCCCATGCTCATTTGCCCCATGCAGGTTGTAGAGCCATGTCATTTGGCCTGTGGAGCTCTGCCTAGGTCAAAAAATTTGGCAGTGGTGGCAGCTACTTGCCACTGCCCTTTTGCCTAATTTCTGGACCCATGGGGAGAAGTGTGGGCCAGAGGACATGGCCCTGCACGCTAGATTGGGCACACAGGATTGACTTAGCCAATAAGGGCAGTGTGAGGCAATGAGAGGCTGATCTTGATGGCACAGGGCATGACCCTGGTCTCTGGGGCCTTATCTGGCCCACAGACTGGCCCTACGTCACCCAACCAGTCCACGGGATCAAAAACTGAGTACCAGTGTACTATGTGGCGGAGACTTGTTGACAGGATTTGCCCTTGAACTTTGCTATACATTCATCTATCTTCTCTATTTCTCTTGGTTTTTACATGGCATGCATTTTAGTTCACCATCTTTTCACAGCTAAAACACACAAGGATACATTCCCCTCCTCCCCCCTCCATTAGCACTGGTTTGAATCCAGCCTCATTCCAATAAAATCAGTTGTATAGATGAGAGCAGAATTTGACCACACTAATGTAAAAGTGGTTTTTAAACTACAGAGAACTGTAAAGAAGTCAGTTGTTTCCAACTGTAGTAAAAGAGCTTTCTGTATCAGAATGCTGCTTATAGTCTACCTTGAGTTGATTGATGCTAGCTTAATAATGTTGATCGATTAGATCATCAGTGTCATCTTTAGAAAGAATGTGCTTTAGTTAATGACATCTGTTGACAAATAGATTCCTGTTTAAATGTCAAGGGGCCGGAATAAGAAGCTCCAGTAAGTACTTATATTTATTCCCATTGGAAAGATTGCATCAAAAGCTGCTTTATGAATAAAAGAATTTCATCCCAGTCTTATAGCTCTTCTATGAGCTATAGTGAATGAAATTCTGCCTTCAGTTACACTAGAATAAATCTGCTAACTGTTCGTTTTCAGAATTGGTTCAGCATTTCCAGAAATAATCAGCTATAATCCTTGAATTTCTAATTTAATGCTTCTTTCTCTTGTTATAATTATGGAGGGCAGACATATGCTCAGTAGCCCTGTGACTAGGAGAAGAGAATGACTCCAAGAGGCAGGTGATCCTTTTTAGTCGCTGGGACAGAATGGAAATTGTGACTGAATTTTCTTTTCCAATGTGATTTTAATTCTGAACAGCTCAGACTCATCTCCATTAATGAGAGAACTTCAGCACATCTTATCCCTTTTGTTAATTTAAAGGGAATACAATCCTATTTATTTCCCTGCAAGTGTCAAAGGCTGAATGAAATTCTAAAATAATATTATGTACAAATGAATAATTCCAATAGGCTATATAATATTATCCTATTTTCAATCATTTTCAACTGATTTCAAAATACCCTTCAAAGAAATGTTTGCTTAACAATGATTTATAGCAGATAACTCTACAAAAAATGAATGGAAATTACACTATTATTGATCATCCTTATGATCCCTTATGGAGTGGTACATTTTTAGGACGAGGTATGACTAACTATTCATATTAATATAAGTGGGGGCATGAGGGGCATATTTTGGTATATACAGGCATACAATTAGATGGTAGAAGTAAATTTTGTACTTTAGATTCTAAGCCAACGGTTCAGATACCCACAGTAATGCTGAGTTTTTCTAATGCAGGTAATGTAGGTAAAAATGACTTTGGAATGTACTTCATTTTTTACTTTGTCTTAACTATATTTTTTTACTTCAGATTTACTGCTGCTTTGTTTTCTTGCGCAGAATATTGCCAGCTTTGTGTTTGCCGCCATCCATTCTGCAGAGCTGACATGACCAGCATTACAGACAGACATTTAGATGTATATTTTCAAATAGACATATGCATTAAAGTCTAGCTTTCCAGATTGAACCAAAGTGCAGCATTTCCACAGCTGCAGGTTAGGTGTGCCTAAGCAGATGAGATTTTGTTTATGCCTTCGTGTGGGCACTTAAAGCTAAACAAGCCTTCCTTAGATTTGGAGCAGCCTGGTTGTAGATAATAAGGGCTAAATCCTATTTTACCTTTATACACTTAAGTGGCACTGATATAGCTGCATAACTACAGTTTTTTGTCCTTATGGCACAATTTGAATTCTGTTTTCACTATTGGCAGAATAGGCTTCCCCAGGTACACACATATCTGCCAGAAGTAAGGTTAGGGCTATTTTAGGCCAATAGTCTATTGGTTGGGGCATTTGCTCAGGGAGTAGGAGATCCATGTTCTATGTTCCCCCTCACCCATACAAAGTTTGAAACTTTATCTCCTGCTCTCTACCAGGCTATGGAGCAGACATTGCTCAGAGCACTTTTAGCTCTCCTCTTGAAGCTAGGTGGAGCAGTCAGGTAGAGAAGATGCATGGGCCAGCAGAAGGACAGTCAGCCAATGTGCAAAAACTATCCCATTGCTCTTTATCTATCTCCCCTCCAGTAAATATTAAATACAAGGTGCATAAAACTATAGTGTAACTGAATGGGGAGCAACTGGGGCAGCAGCCCTGGGCAACACCTCTATGAGAGAGTGCAATAAAGCCACTACTACAGTGTTGGCTGAGTGATGGCACTGCCATGACCACAACAGCTGGCACTGCCCCAGACGTGGTGGCTGCCGTAGACATGGAGCTGTGCTGGTATGCCTTTGCATAAAAGCTGTTAGGGATCAGGGACCAGAATCCAGGGGCCCTTTCTTCCAAAGCACTTGAAGCCACTATCTCTTTAGCATGCATTCCTCCTCTGCCATCTGTCAAATGCCAACTAGTCATGTTTTTCAGGAGTCTGAAGTTCTGTGACTTACACAGTGTTTCACGTATGTCTGCATGATCCTGTTCCATCCTGGAGCCTATGGGGCTAAAACCAGCCTTCTAAGCATTCTCAGACAGGGAGTGCAGGTCAAGCATAGCTGTGCAATTGCATATAGAATCCAAACTGTGCATCAGTGCCAAAAATTGCACTTTCATGGCTGTGTAAGTGCCACCTGGGCACATAGAGGAAGAATAGGATTTAGCTCCCTAAGGATGTGTTAGGTAAGCACTCAGAGTAATGATATTTGCTCAGGGAAAATGACAAATTTCACTTCCATTGGTGTGCAGTTCAGTTCCACATGGCTACTGGGATCTGTCTCTAGGCTAGGCTGACCTGAGACGGATCTCTTGCTGGCATCAGTTAGGAAAGAAGGGGCTAGCAAACTGATCCACAGGGGTAAATGCTCATTATATTTATATGGAGATAAATGGGAGAGCGAGGGGGAGACTGATGAAAGTCTGTATCTGAATTTTTATGGGTTAAATCGCTAGTGGAGAGCTAGCATGTACAAGAGCTTTGGGGGCGAGAGAGAAAGCTTTCTCTGATTTATCAATGTCTGAGCTGACTGAGGTGGAAGTGTGCTAGAGAAATCGCATTGACAAACATTCCATCATCCCTGAAAGTACTTCAAATGAGGCCTGGAGAATCAGATAGATTCTTATAATACACTGGTGGATCACAAGGCCAGACCTGCCTTTGAATTTCTTATCAAGAAGAGCACCCTTCCAGAGAATAATTAATCCTGCTACAGAGGTTAGGTAAGCATATTTTCCACTGAGGTGCATGGGTAAACTTTCTGCCAAGTAAGTTGTGGTTGTTTTTGCCATACCCCCTTCCCAATCCCCTTGCCAGCTTGGATGCATATCCAGAGGATGAGTATGTAGAGTGAGGGAAAACCATGTGTGCATGATGAAAATCAGTCTGTGCATACTACAATGTGTTTCCTGTATTTAACCATTCTGAGGAGTGTATATCCTTGATACTTCTTTGCATTCAGAAACCATTTTTCCACTTTAGAGTTTCGATGTTTTAAATCTACCAGCAGTGGTAAAGCAGCATCCCCCCTCCTTCCCCCCATGTAAGAAAAGTTATATCAAAGTACTTTTACCAATCTAGCTTCTTCTAGTTTGGCCAGACAAAAGAAGCTATCCTGGCATCAAACCCGATATTTTGGCATAACCGCATTTATACTTTGAACACCATGGGAATGTCAGTAAGAAAACCACAGCTCTAACTGACATTGCTATGCTGAGAAAGTTTAGAGTACATCAAGTATGAGAAACCCAATGCAAGGTAACCCTACATTGTCTCTGTTGGACTGATCTCTCCATAGAAACTGGCAGAATTTACTAGACCTTAAAATCTGTCCAGCTTTTCCATTTTCAGATTTTTGGCCTCCAAACCTGTCTCACTGCTCAATGGGCATAAAGGTTCTAAAAGGCAGCAGAGCTAACGCAGCAATGTGGCAGAGAAAATAGCAAAGGATGGGCATCCTCTGTTGGGCTTTCCACAAGCCCTGTTTGCCCTAGAATTCATGCAACCATTTACTTCCATTGGCCAAATTCCCTGCCACTGCACATTGCAAGGTCTTAATGACTGTGAAGACAAATGCAGCCCAGGGACTGAAGGAGCAGATGCCTTGTCTGTATGAAGGAACGGATTCCGTGGTTAGGTCCACACTGCAGATGACAGGGTAGTGTAGACCTTTAAATAAGCTATGTTGTGTATTGAAGGCAGTGGCAACATGGAAGTTAGTGGAGGAATCAGCTAAGAAACGGGGTGTGTCTACACGTTCATTAATGAGCCTTAGTTACTATGTATTTTAGTTTAGTACTTGCTTAATGAAGTACTAACTAAATGTGCAATAACTAGAGTTCCTGTGCAGTAGTGCTGGCACGTGGTTATATAGTGACGCTTATTGAGCATTAGCTTAATAACACTGCGTAGTAGGCGATTAGCACGGTTTTTAACTGCCACACACTGTGCAGTGTTATTAAATGCCTCATGTAGTCATGCCCAAATTAACATGTCCTAAGATGGAGGCTGCTACCTATATTTTGTTTAAAACTAGTTCAGGTTATCTCAGCAGTGCACTGCAGTGTGCAGTATAGATGTAGAGAGCTCTTGTACAAAGTCTGTTCACCTGGATTTTGCCCAGAGAGGGAAGATTTGACTATTTACTTGATAACTGTTAGCAGAGGATCTGTCTACACATGCAATCAATGTACATTACGGTTACTACACAATACCTTAAGGTACATTAACATGTGGCTGAGAACATGTCTACATGTGCTCCCTTTGGAAGCAAATTTGCTCTCATGGGGCATGCTTAGATGAGTGTGCACATGTGATTTGCAGTGCCTCAAAGCTGAGGAATAAAGCAGAAATGTTGAACAATCAGGATGATTAATGATTGCCATAAACTACCAAGGGAAATGGTAAATTCTCCATATTGTGATATCTTCAGATCAGGAATGACTGCCTTTTAGAAGATATATTTTGGCTAAACACAAGTTGTTCAGTGAAATACAAGGGCAGGTAGGTGACATTTTAGCACTGTGGCCTACAGGAAATCAGATTAAGTGATGTAGCGGTCCCTTTTGGCCTGAAGCTCTGCAAAACAATGAGAAACAGCACAGCATGTTTTTGTGCTGTAAGATTGTCATCCAAAGCTTATTGATTTCCGTGGGCATTGGATTGGGATCAAGAAAGCAGTTGCCACTGAAGGCAGCAGCTCCTAGAAATGTAAAAGTGCAGTACACAGAGGAGACAGAAAAATTACCCTACTACTGGCTGTGTACACATATAAATGCTGCTGGATGAGTAAACCTACCCTGGGGAGGCATCTACATGTGTGCCCATTTGGGATCAGACTTGTTGCTCCTGGCAGCAGCCTGCTTCCACCCCCTCCAGCCCTGCACCAACCCCCTGCAGCAGTTGGGGAAAGCTATAGATTTCTTCTGGATGCTATCCCAGGGCCTGGCAGGGAACATGGGGTCGGGAGATAGCTGCCAGGGTGGGCTCCAGTAGCAGAGCCTGGGCAGGGTCAATGTCCCCCTGCCCTGGCAGCAGGGAGCTCCCAGCTTTGCCTCCCTGTTTGGGGGCAGGGGGCTTGGAAAGAGCTGCAGAAGATGGGGAGGTCCAGCCCCAGTGGGGATTCCCCACCCAGCTGGGGGCTTGGTATTAGCTGCCCCACTGGCTCTTTCCAAGCCCCAAGCCTCAATTGCCCAACTGGGGCATGGGGCTGGGACCAGCCCCTAACTGGGGCAGTTTCTGGCCAGCCCTGGGCTGTGTGGGGAAGTCTGCATGGGCAGCCCAGAGCTGGCTGCCCCTGCCTGAAATGGGACAGTGCCCAGCCAGCTCCAGGCTGCATGTGTAGACTTCCCCACACAGCCTGGGGCTGGCCAGGAGCTGTCTTGGTCAGGGTCAGGTGCTGGCCAGCTCCAGGATGGGTGGGGAACTCTCTCCATGCAGGGAGCTCCCTGGCTCAGCTCCATGATCGTGATTGTGGATTGGGGGCTGGGAGC
Source organism: Gavialis gangeticus (assembly GCF_001723915.1). Lineage (NCBI taxonomy): Eukaryota > Metazoa > Chordata > Crocodylia > Gavialidae > Gavialis > Gavialis gangeticus. The sequence continues at coordinate 128,497,744 of NW_017728992.1, read as the reverse complement.
TCCCTGCTTCTGGGGCAGGGGGACATTTTCCCTATCTGGGCTCCAGTGGTGGAGTCTGCCCTGGACTCCTGGGGACAGGTAGCAATCTCCCGCCCCCTATTGACCTATTGACCAAGAGCAAATTTACTTCTGGTCAGCCATCTACATGCACCATACTTGCATTTTCAGGTAGCAAATTAACCGCCGAGTAGAGCAAATTACTGAGCAGTAAGGGTCCACATGTGTAGACAGTGCCGCTTATTATGCAGTAATTTGCTCTACTGCACAGTAAAGCATATTGTATAAACATGGCCAGTTTTGAGATGAGTATCCATGGGGTACAACAAAATTCAGAGATGAAAAATAAAATCCTAATGTGAGAGAAAAGCTGTGTATTAAATGGTACTATTTGGAAATTCTTCAGGGTATTACCAGGAGAAAGAAAACAATAGAGCTTGTGAGAATTTCTTTGTGATTTTGGGCCAAAGAGCAGCATTCATTGCTTCAGTCCACTTTATATTGTTTGTTATTTCATCTTCCTCTTACCAAGAGAATAGATTGTATTTAGAATGAGGTCCATATCCCCATAAACAGCATGAAAAGATATATCCTGCTAATACATATCTACTAATTTAAATCCTGGAGGAACTGTGATATATTACTGCCGATATTATGTAGGAATATGGGATAAAAAAAGAAGAAAGGAAGTTGGAGAAAGTGTTTCTTTTTTTTAATTAAATATATTTTAGCTTCCAAGGATGAAAAACAATTTATTTAATAGTGGGTTTTGCAAGAAGGTGCTGTCTTAATAAATTTCCTGGTCAATATAAAATGATGTGATTCAGAAATCTAAGTTACGTAGGTCACATCAAGATGTTTTGTATAAAGCACATGATGACATAAATGCAGCCCAATGTGATGTGTCATACTGCGTAAGATGCCTTGCCTGTCTGAAATATGACAGAATGATTTTTAGATTGAACCTAAAAAGGTGCAGTAGAATAGTATACAAATCTGTTTTTTGGTATTACCCTGTACATTTACAATAATAATTTGTTTAAGCCTATGTAAACCCTTTCATTCTAAGGGATCTCAAAGTACTCTATATATAACTCTTACCAGCTACTGCAGGCAACCACCTCTGAATGCAGGAACAATACTGTTCCAGCGGGCATGTCCAGATGAGCACGCACGTACGGTTTGCAGTGCTGCAGACCCGTCTGTGGTACCACAAACTGCTCACACCACACATGCAGGCATTTACTGTGCTGCTGATTTGCAGCATGGTGGGTTTTTTTTGACACCAGTAAATCCTGGTGTCAAGAATACCCATGCCAAAAAAAAGCGGGGCAGTACATGTGGTCGTAGTATGCACCACCCAAAACTGGAGCCTGGCTGGCCGGAGCTACACTGCACCTGCTGGCCAGGCTCCGTGCACCTAGTTCTCTGTTGCTGGAGGCTGGGAGGCTGCAGGGAAGCCTGTTGGGGCCAGCCCAGGTGCTGGCCCCAGCTTCTCCTATCCCACCTTGGGCAACTTTCCACATGTAAGAGTGAGTGTGCATGGGCATTCTCTGGGGACAAGTTACAGCAGCACAACTACATGGCACTGCTGTTTTTCCCTGTGGAAAAGCACATGCATGCATGCACCCAGTGGGTGCGTCTACACATGTATTTGATCCAGGATCAGTTTACTTATGAGTAAATACTTGTGAGTAAATGTTCCTGGGCCGGCATCTACACATGCAGGGAAGCGAGAGCAGATTTGCTGCTAATGGTGGCAAACTGCTCCTGCTTCCTGGGGCCCTGCAATGGCCCCTGCCCTTTCCCTGGGTGCTAGCCTAGGGGCTGGGAGGGAGCACTGAGCCAGGAGACAGCTGTCTCCTGGCCAGGGCTGGGACATTACACCCTGCCCCGCGGTGTAATGTCCCAGGGGCTGCCTGCTGCCGGGGTAGAGACAATATGCCCCTGCCCTGGCAGCAAGGATGGCAGCAGGGATCTCTTGGCTCTGGATCCCCTATCAGCGCAGGAGACTTGGAAAGAGCTGCAGGGGAAGGACAGGCCCCAGACCCTTGCCCTGATCCTCTGGTGGGGCAGCTAACAGCTAGCTCACTGCTAGCTGCCCCACCAGCAGATCGGAGTGGGGGCTTGGACCTACTCCACCCCTGCAGCTCTTTCCAAGACCTGCGCCTTGATCAGCCCTCACTTCACAATTGCAGGGTGGAGTCTGGGGAGCCTTTTCTCCACTCAGCTCCATGAGCATGGAGCTGGAAGGGGAACAGGTCAGGGAACTTATTCCCCTCTCAGCTCCATGAGTGCAGAGGTAGGCTGGGAACAGGATCCTCAGCCACTGCCAGCAGGGAGCTCTCAGCGCCAGCTCCACAACAGCAGGCCCAGTGCTGGGAGATAAGAGTTTCCCAATGCTAGCCTCATGACTGTGGAGCTGGTGCTGGGAGATAAGGAGGCTTGGATTTGCCTTCTGCTGAGGCATGGGGATATACGCTCGGGTTTGTCTTTATGCAAATTCGTTTTGTGCGAATTTGCTTATATGAGATTACCTTATTTATACCAGAAATCTGCTTTGTGCGAGAAAGATCCGATCTTACGTGAAGTCGGCTGGCAATGAGCTCCCTGTAGGCTGGCAGAGTTCCTGCAGGGAGCTGGGAGGAAGCGGAAGGAAGGCAGTGAGAGAGGTGGTGCCATGTGCATGTACAGTACATGCACGTGGCCCCAGGTAACCTTGAGGGCAGCTCTGGCAGGTAAGTGGGGGAGGGGAGGGGGATTTAGGTCCCATGTAGGGAGGGAGCTGGGCAGAGCTGGGGCTGCTGTCCAGCTTGGGGGTGCTCAGGGCCTGGGGCTGTAGTGTGCAGCTGCAGGGCCCCAGCGGGGAGCAGAACAGAGCCTCAGGTGGCTTGTCGGGGGAGGACCTCCAAGAAGGACTTCCAAGGGGCAGTGGGGACCCGTGCACCCCAGATCTGTATGTGGGGCAGATGCAGGATGCAAGCTCTGGTGCTGCTTTGAGGGGTGCAACCCTGCTCTGCTGCCCTCACTGCAGCTTGGCGTGAAGGAGGTGTGTCTCCAGGGCAGTGCGAATCTTGCAGTGATGTGGAGATCCCCACATTGCCCTGCTGCTCCCTGCTGCACCAGATCATGCCCACTGGGCTGCGAAGGCTCGGGGACAGGGAAGCAGACAACAATGGGGCTGTGTGGAGAAGGTACTTGCCCCACACTGCCTTGGTGATGCGTCTGTTACGTGAGCCACGGGCTTGCAGCACAGAGCTTGTAGCCTCTCTGTGCAGCCTCACTGTTCCCAGCAATGCTGGGTTGCACCCGCTGGGCTGGAGAGGCACCCAGAGAAGGGAAGCAGGGCGGACCCAGGAGCAGAAAGCAGCCAGCGTTTCCTGCTGCTCTGCTTCTCTCCGGTGGGTGCCTCTCCAGCCTGTCCTGTGCTGCCCTGGCAATGCCCCCCCTGTGCGTGCTGCTGCTTGCAGCGCAGAGCTTACAGCCTCTCTGTGCAGCAGTTATTGTGTGATTACTGTTTGAATTTGTCATGGTTTGGAGGGGCAGTAGAGTGAGGTTGGGACACATCCCAATTAATTACCCGTAATTATGGATTCACTATATGCAAGGTTTTTTTGGAATGCAACCCTCACATAAAGAGAGAGCCAAGTGTAGTCCCTGCCTGGGATCTGGTGGCAGAGCCCACCCTGGTACCAGGCAGCTCCCGGGGTCAGGAAGCAATCTCCCACCCCCGGGTGGCTGGCTAACTGGGAGCAGATTTTCTCCTGGTCAGGCATCTACATGAATGCTACTGAGCCACTACTAATCAAAAGTAAAGTTGCTTCTTGCATTTGCAAGAAGCAAATTTACTCAAGTTCAGTGAAATTTACTGAGCAGTAAGCATGTGTATGTGTAGAGGCACATGCTTACTGTGCAGTAAACTATACTACTGTGCAGTAAAGCATCTCATGTAGACATGCCCAGTGATACTTAATGACATGGTATGTGTGCATATATTTTTTTTTACTTTCAATTTTTAATCAGAAAAGAATTTTAAATAAGTAATCACTTTAAGTGACCCTGCACAATATCTAGATTCTAATTACCTAAACTAGAATTTGACCACACCAAATTCTTGTGAGATACTGTATAATCCCCATGGGTACTCATGGTCTTGGCTTCATTGTGCATGTAATTAAGAGGCCTCCAGTAGAACACTGGCATTCACTCCTTTTGGAGCATTGATCTTCTATTATCTCAATGGCGAAAGAAACACCTACCAAATCACCAACGTCCTGCAGATGTGCAGACTTTAAACCTGTGAGAAAACTGGAGCAGAATGTACTTTATTTATTCTAGATGTAGATACTTTCCAAGGTGCCACATTGGACACTTACTCACATGCAGACTTGATTAATTGAGTCTGCTGGAGTGTGGAAATTAACCTGCTCCAGCAGCCTCCAGTGTCACGTGTATCAGTGTCCTCATGCTGAAAATGGTGGCGGGGTGCTTTGAACTAAAGCTCATTGAATGAGTTTTAGTTTAAAGCACCCTGCCACCATTTTTTCAGTGTGTGGACAGTGATACATGTGATGCTTGGGCTCTTTTAATTAGTGTGGCGTGCTAATTAAAGTGCCTCCCACCTCCTGGGGCATGTCTATAAATGCCTTTTGTAAAAGTCTGTTAGTCTTCATTCTGAAAAGAGCATCCTTTAACAGCATCATTGTAATACTGCATTAAAGAAGTAGCTTTTCCTTTGTAGGCTGCATCACACCAACACGTTAGTAGATTTTCTTTATTTCCTAGTATGGCCTTGTCTCACTGCATGCACGCTGTGTACTCCAGCTCAGATATTGTGTTGTCCTCAACTTTTTTAAAAATCATCAACCTTCCTGTGGAACTGCTGGTTTGACTATACTTCTTCATAAACTCTGTTCATGTGCCAACTTGGTAAACTGAGGTGTAGGAATGTACTCATGTGGGACAAACATCTCCACACTATAGAAAATATGTTTCCTTCTGGACTATACAATGGATCCAATCTGTTACCTCTCCTTGGTCTTACTCAATATAAGGTAATTAATATACACATTGGACTGAGCCCATTGTATCTCATTTTTCTCTCCCTTATTTTAGAATGGCATTTGTGTAATTCTGTTGACTTTAATGGCAGTCACTCCTTATTTATGCCTATGAGTGTAAATGATTATCTACATTACAGAGATTCTGCCACTCTAGCTACTGGAGATTGCTGTATGTGGTGACATAAAAAAAAAAAATATGTGTATATATATATATATATATATATATATATATATTTTTTTTTTACCAGCTCTCCAAATGCTATAAGTCAACCAACAGGAGCCCTCTTCTGTTGACATAGCTGCATCCTGACCACTTGAAGTTGTGATCTTCTCATCCCAATGTTAGCTATATCAGCAAAACTATGTAGTATAAACCAAGCTAAGAGAAAGGAGAATTATGCCCTTTGTCCAACACCCATGTCTAAAATAGGGCAATAGCCTACACTTGGTCATTTATATTTAAACACTTCATTCAGGATATCCAGATATTCATTAGCATAGGACTGTGTAGATAGTTAACTGTATAGTTGTCAACTGAAGAGCTTAGCAGTCTTGTTTAAAGCGTACATAAAAAGGATTGAGAAAAATCAGATAAAAGAAGCTGTATCAAGCTGTTCAGTGCTTATTAACATTTGGAAACCTGTTTGGGTAATTAATCTGTCCTTTGATAATGAAAATTTTAATTGTTTTGTAGCATGCAAGGTTGTTAAAGCGCAAAAGCCAGGCCAAGGTTCCTTTGATTTCATTACCTGAATTAAATCTTTTGATTTAATGACTCTTGGGTGAGAACAAGTGTAGTTAAATAGGACTGACAGCTCCTGTAGTGGTGCCATTGGACTGATGTTTCAAGAAGCCTTCAGGACGTTGTTTCTTGTCTTTCTGAATTGATGTAAAACATCCCTCATAGGCTGGTGTATACTGCAGAATGCTTCTAAATCCAGGCTTTTGGACATGCACACTCAGATCTGCTAGCCTCCACTCAGAGCATCTTCACTGTAGAACACTACCAACACCAGTGTAGCCACATCCACAACTGTGCTACAGTTATTGGTGCTAAGATTTCTGAGGGTGAATCTCAAATGTCTTAATGTCTTACCAAACTCTTCTGTAGGGTCAGTCTTGTGGGTCAACTTTGCTGGACTTCTGTGTGGAAGTGTCTCAACCTGCCAACAAATTTAGTTGAGTTCTGGTTCTGAGTGCTCTTCATTCTGGTCTGTTTCTGTCTGTCCAGGGATACTCCACTATAAGGGCAAGAGTTGAGTGTGTGTGTGTGTGTGTGTGATAATTACCAAACTACCAAGCCATGGATCCAGCATAGGTAAATGAGCTACTTCAGCTTGTGGCTGTATTGTTGTTTCAGTAGGATGAGGATAGCACATACTGGAGAACGGTGACAGCAGTGGTTTCTGACCCTTGGATGGTAGTGACAGGTCTTGAAAGGGAGAGTATTCACAGAAGAGTAGAGACCCTTGTTGCATGCTGCAATTACTGCAAATTTTCCAGCTGTTGAGTGACAAGAATTTATTTGGGGTGATAGCCTTTATTAGATCAACTGCATGGCTGGAACAATGTTAGAAAAGCTTTCAAATGTAGAGTGGTTTTTCTAATCCAGGATGACCAGCACAGTTTGTTGTGATGCAGACCTGGGATCACCAGCAGTGTTAACCAGAATTTTTGCATGAGGAAACAGGCCTTCGTTGAGTTGGGGTGAACTTGTCCAGCTCTCCTGCCAGCAGCACCCTTGGAGGGCATCTTCTAGCCCTGGCTGGCTATGGTGAGCTAAATAGTGAAATGGAGCAGACCATCTGGAATGAATGCTTAAATATCACCTGGGTGTATATGAACCAGCAGGTAACTTCTACTGCATAGGAGGCAAGTGGAAAATAAAAGGGCAGAAGGACCAGAAAATACAGGTCTGAGGACCTGTGGGATGGCATTGGAGGACTATACAAACCTAAACTCTGTTACCTGGGCTTTAGCTATAACTTCACTACAAAGTGGGTGAGTCAGAGCATACCAAAAAGAAAAGAACACATTCTAATATATTTCCCTGATAGATGAGTATGTAACCATAGATTCAAAACAGTTAGAAGCACAGGTACAATGTTATGCCTGATGATATTTGAGGTGTTTGGACTAAAAGCCACTGAAATGCACAGGGTAAGTTTGTGATGTAGAGATATCTATGCTGTCAGTATCTGTGTCAACACCCCTAGATGTAGTAGCTGCAGTCTTTGGAAGACTGGACTCTTCAAAATGTCATTTCGCTCCACATCTTCTGTATTAATTGCTTTTCTTGTTAGTAATAACTATGCTGCAGTTATATTGCAAGGGCTGTCTATATATAAAAGTTTTACTGTCTTAACCATATCAGGTAGCTGAAGTGGCACAACTCTCTAGTGTGGACACAGGTCTACCTTTATAAACCTTATTCTTGAATATCTTATTTGGATATGGGGAAAGCTGTATTGGTCTAAGGTTCTTTCCCCTTGGTCTCTGACTCATTTCAATGGTAAGCTCAGCTACTTAGGTGGGGGGAGCAGAAAATGTCTTCCAGTGTCCCCTGGAAAACATGTTGAATGAATATCAATGGGAAAAAATATTGTAGAATTTCAGTTAGGAAGGAGGACAGACCTTGGGGCTTAGAGAGAGGGCCTTGTGGGGGTGCCAGGTGAAGAAGTTTGGAGCTATGAATGGAGAAACTCTACTGTTCTTTTGTGCCCAAGTAAACAGAATTGTATCACAGATTCCTGACTCCACTATCAATTTCTCCTTTTAACTTCAACAATTTGCAAGACATTGAATTCTTGGCCAGCTTCTCGGGTCAAAAGGGATAACATTTTAATCCTTGGCATTTTAATCTTTGTTTTCCCAATGGAAAACTTCTATTGATTGTTTTGCAAGTGCTATAGAAAAGAACAAAAGTCCTTTGCTGAGGCGAGTCATTCCTGAATGTCTTGTATTGGATCCCAAATGTTTCACAAGTGCAGAGGAGAGCAGGGCAGTGATATCAAAATGTTATATTCAGAAAGAGCAATCTCCCTCCACAGTATCAGTCAAAGGAAACAAATTTAGTTTCACATAAGGGTCTTATGAATCCCATGGCAATGTTTCTAAATGATAAAGCATCGGGGGAAATTCTACAAATTCTGCAGTAGCTTCAAACATCTTTTAGAAACTGAGGTATTAAATTGAATTAAATGAACAACGTAATCTCTAGAGTAGTCTTGGAGCTACTTATTTTGACATAAAATTCAATTATTTTGTACTCTTCCCAGTTTTTAACATGCACAGATCACGATCTATAGGATTCAAAGATGACATCTCATTAGATGCAATGGGGCACTTCATACCGCTCTGGGTTATTGTTTCAGGTTGCCTGCAAGCTTAGAATTGGATACATTCAAATTCATGCTTCCAAGGTTGTCCTTGCCATAGCAAGCCTTAAAAACATCAGGCCAACTCTTTAGTTGGTGTAAATTTGGGCAGCACCAGTGGCTTGACTTACTTTGAAAAATGAAACTTTAGGCTATAGACCACAATTTTGTGAGAAGGACTGAAATTCGGTGGCAGCCAAATGGTTGAATAGAAGGATCTTTCCTATATTTGTTTATGTAAGTAAGTATTAGAGAGAGGTGGTTAGGGCCATGTCACATATTACACTTAGGACATGTTTTATTTAGATTGTAGTAAGCATTGCTATGAGCTAGAAAGGTTTCTGAGCAGTTGCATGGTAAGGCTTATTAAGATCTAAATAAAATATGCCCTAAGCACTGGAGCCATTGAAGACTCTGGCATGCTGTGGTGTGCTGTGACTGACAAACAGCTGTTTGTTGGTTCTGTCCCCCTACCACATCAGAGTCTTGAACTGGCTCTGGTGCAGTGGGAAGGCTGGGACTGATAATCAGCTGATTGTTTGTCAGTCCCAGCCCCACCACCACTGTTGTTCATCCCAGCCTCAGCACTGCACTGGAGTCTCCTCATCATGCTATCTCTGTGCAATAGTCGGATGTTAGCTTAACATGTATTATGAAATACGATCTGGAGATGCTCCTCCCAAGAAAAGTCCTAACTTTGCTACATTATGATGGCACTTAGCACGTGTTTTACTGCTTGATGTGAGATTTTTAAGTGCAGTTAACATGCGTTTGGTGTAATGTATCACAAGATCCTTAGCCATGTTAGTCTGAAGTTAGGCAGAAGGCAGGCAGTAAATGAGTTAGTCAATAGGGTGCCCCACTCCCTGCATTCTACATAAATAAATACTGTTAGATATATATGTACTATGGCTTCTGCCTTGAACAACAGCAGGAAATAAGCCAGAGAACTCCAGATCTGAATACATGGAATACATGACTACTTGCTCTAAGAAACAAGCTCTCTAGATGAGAACTGTAACAGACAGCTATCTACTGTGATTCAGGCACAAGGGGGAACATGTAGCCAATGCTGAAATAAAATATATAGATTACATGAGTAGAAGATGTACTTAACTTCAGGCCTAAACAGGCTGCATGTAAACTGCTGAGACAGGAAATCAACAACTCTCAGAGTGACAGAGCTCTTACTGATCAGATGGTTAGTCTGTGTCTAATCTAAAAGTTTTCTCCTGACTCCAACCACAGTGATATTGTGAGATGAAAGTATCACTTTAAGGCACCTGTTGCACATAACATTAAGCACATGATTAATCAGGTCTTAACTTGTTACGTGGCCACGTGTTAATGCAGTCAATGGCATGATAAAACAAGGAACCAACCATAGTTATTACACAAAAAATATGTAATAACTTTTTGTCTGGTTCCTTATTTTGCCACACCATTAATTGAATGTGGCTGGGCTGGGGCTCAACTGATGGAGCTCCCAGTTGTGAGAGCACAGGGTGCAGCTCCAAGGCTGGGACCTGTCAGCTGATGGGGCTCCTAGGTGTAGGAGCTTGCTACTTGCTGGTGCAGGGGAAGCCCAGGATCATGATTTCAGGCTTCCCCTGCAACAGTAGGGCATGATGGGATCTGATGCTTGATCCTACAGTCAAGCCTCCTGCCATGCATGTGTGCATCAGATCTCCTTGTGCCTTCACTTGAACATCTGCTGGGAGCATAATAAACAGCAGTTGGATCATAATCTCACCTTGTTGTTATGATACACTCCAGTAATGCTACTAGCTCTTAAGCTATGACATTACACCTCAGTTGTGACTGTGGCTTGCATGAACAAGCCTGAGATATGTTTAAACTATCTAGTTTGAATAATAGTGTAGCTGTTGCAAACTGGAGCTCAGCAAAGGCTACTCCTGGCAAGCAAGATAAGTAAATACTTTGGTGCTTGGCTGGTGGTGAGCTCTATACTGTGACACCTATAGCACTATGGTGCCCAAGATACATGGGTTAAATCGAGTTCAGGTATGTCTACATGAGTTTCAGTCTCTCCTTTGGCTTCATAGTAGGCCCCACTTGTAGAGAACACAGCCAAAAGTCTATTCAGGTGTTTAGATGCAGGGTAAAGACACCAGAGCAGATGCCTGAGAAATGCATATCTTTAATGACATAGTTGGCATAAAAAAATGCATTTGGGACCTGGACTGCTAGAAGAGGAAGGAATCAGAAGATTTTGGACCTGCTAGTTTCCAACTTAGTAGAGGGTTGAGAGAAAGATGAAAAGGAGGTCTGGTCTCCTTTTTCCTATTAGACCAAAATGCACTTCTACCCTATGCATTAATGAGCATCACAGATCAACCACAGCTTGTGGAATTAAAATTTAGTAAGCACTAGACAGCAGCAGGGGTTTATAACATGGAGTTAGCACTAAGGCAGCTTGGCCTGGCCAGTATTTAGAACATGCAGAATGAATGCATTGCCTACCTGTTTCATTCTGAGGGAGGAGAAGATGCCTTTCCTGCAATAGAAGCTAGCACCAAAGGGTGGGGAGTAAAAAACTCAACATGTAAATAGGATATGGCTGTGAGAGATATATCTACATATACAGTACACAAAAAATTCTCTTCTTGATACACATCAAGCCCAGAAGAGGTGTCTGTCTGACCAGTTCACCCTTTCTAGGTGCTTAAAGACATTATACTGTAATAAAGCTCAGAATTAAGAAAAGTTAATGACAAACAGAATACTTGCTCAGTTCAACAAGTACAAAAAAAGCACTAGAATGCTGCTTGAACAATTTAAACTTGCAATTTAGCTTTCTTCAATTTAGCAATTTAAACTTTCAGTTTAGTATATCAGGATTCACAAAAATCCTCTTTAGTATACTCTTTTTTTTTCCTTTTGGGGAAGAAAATAAAGTATTTATTTTTAACAGTTCAGTTCTGAGGAGAAATTAAAGCTTAGTGAATGACAAGTAAATTAACAATTCTCTTTATTACCCAGGACAGCAGGTTTCCTATTAACAAGGGCAGTCTGTGGTCCCAAAATTTGAGGCCAATCAAACAGTTCATTTTTCTTTAATTTCAGGAATTAAGCAAGTGTAAATGGATTAAAAGCTGGATGATGGACTCAATTTATTTACCTGTTCAGAAATGATTTAGTTGCATTAATACTGTGTTCTCACTTCAATTCATTTCTTTGAAACTAGAGTTGCTGAGTACATCAAATCTATCTCATACTACAGGCAGTCATCAAGGGTTTCATCTTGCAAATCTGATGTAAGCAAAATTTCCTTTGCTCAGTAAAAGAAGTGCCTAAAAAGACTTACATTGCAAACCAAGCATAAGGGCCACAGAGGTAATATTAACTATACACAGAGAGCATCTACATGTGCACATTTACTGTGCAGTAACCAAAATTACTGCGCAGTAAATACGGTGACTTATGCCAACTTGAGCAAAAATTTGATACCTGATTAGTTGCTGCGCAGTAACACAAATGTAGACACCTGTGTGTGTGTACTGACTTGGGACTAACTTTATCTTTGAAGACTAAAAGACTTGCATGACTTATATTTATACTACACAGTGTCTTGAAGGTATACTGTGCACGTGCTTGAGAGTGAGGTGAGTCATTTAAAAATTCAGTACGTCAGTATGTTTATTCCTTAAGCACAAACCAAATGTGGATTAAATACCTTACTGAGTCATGAAAAAGTTGCCAGTAGGCATATACTTCCTTTTATCTTTCTGTTAGAAAATATGAATTGCGAGGCAAAAGCTGGTTTAAGAAAAAGTTATGGCATGAGTTTATAGCAGCTCCCTATAAAAATAGTACCACCATTCCTGTCAGTTCTTTTCCCTGGTCCTGGGTCTTGACCATCAAGGTTCAGAAAGTTGCAGTGGTTTAAAGTTGAAGTAGAGTTGTAGAGTTTAAGGCTAGAAGATCATTTTGTCTGACATCCTGTATATTATAGGCCATTATGTTTTGGCCTCTTGTCTCTGTATTAAGTCTAACCACCTGTATCTGGCTAAAGCATATTTTCCAGAAAGGTGAACTGAAGAATCCAAAAGCTAATGACTCCATTAAAATGAACAGTCTGTCCAACAGGATTCAGTCTATTAGTAGGTTTACAGCACCTTTGTCTTGCCAGAGCATGGACAGAATTGTATTTGGCTTTATACTCTTAAGAATCTTTATTACTTTTGACTACCATCAAACTAAAATAATATAGTAGTGACTTAGGCCTTTACTGTTCAGTACATTGGTCTAAGTACTTCTGTCTCTGTCATACCTGCATAAATCTGAAATAACACCATTCACTTCAAAGTTGCTTCTCCAAATTTGCATCCATGTAATGATGAACATAATCTGACCACAAAACTATACAATATAATTGTGTTAGAGAGTCTGATTCTTTTTTATAATAGGCTCCTTTCCACTTTGCTAGCACTGTAAGGGCACCTTGTATGGATGTTAGTTGCCTTAAATGATGCCTACAGCTGTTCCAGAAGATGGAGGATACAACTAGGGGTGCTAATACAGCATGCTAGCAAAG
>NW_017728992.1:128470554-128479749 GCF_001723915.1 Gavialis gangeticus | reverse complement strand
CAAAACTATACAATATAATTGTGTTAGAGAGTCTGATTCTTTTTTATAATAGGCTCCTTTCCACTTTGCTAGCACTGTAAGGGCACCTTGTATGGATGTTAGTTGCCTTAAATGATGCCTACAGCTGTTCCAGAAGATGGAGGATACAACTAGGGGTGCTAATACAGCATGCTATGGCGACGAGTGATCACGTGATTGGCAGCTATGTTGTCATAGTGGCGTGCTCCCCTGTTTTAGTGTGCTGCTACTGCAATGTAGCAGTGAAATCTAACTGTGCATGTGCTACACACATGGCGTAGTATGATGGTTACTGCTCCATGCTTTAGTACTTCCCACAGGACGTATTCAAGCATGGTGCTTTAGCAACGTCGCCGTATGGTGACATGTAGATGCACCCAATGAGAATGAGATTCAAATGTCAACTACCTCAATCCCATTGAATTAGTATATCAAGACTGTGTCCAATTACATGCCTAAACTTTTGGCATGTAATTTTCAGTAGCCTATATTTTTTGTGTAAATATGTTGGCATATTGGAAACACTTCAATTACCTCAATTGCTTTGGGACACTCTATAACTAAACCATAAAGGGAATGATAGAAAACATACCTATCTGGGCCTGATTCAGCAGAAAAGGAAAGAAATTCAGCTGTAAATGAGTGTAGGTGCTTTCACCTGCCTCCAGGTCACTCACCAGATCCCTTGGGTGGTAAATGTCAGTAAATGGGTTGAGGCATTTCAGACCAGGTTCAGAAACAGACTTGTTAATCTCAGGAAAACTTGGCACAACTCAACTAAATATCTTCTACTAGCTGATTGACTTCTAGTCAACTAGCAAAGAATAGTTCTTGCTTTCAGTTATGATGCCATTAAAATTTTGATTCCAAGATGACACAAGGAAAGTCTAATTAGATATCTCATAGCCTCTAAAACAATTCTCCTCCACATCCAAAATTACAGTTGCCCTAAAAGCCCTTCAATTTCCCTTTCCTGGAGGGGAAGTAAATAGTTTTCACAGTCTGTGAAACAGAGGTAAAGTTAGGAATTGTCTACATATTGTGTCACCAGCAGGTCTCAGAGAGAATAGACTGAGCAGACCATACCCACTTCTGACCCAGCTGAAGCCACTGATGTGCTGCTTCAGACTTTAACTCAGCACTTGGGATGTGTTCAGAGCAGTCCTGTGGCAAAATTATGTCACTGGAGCATGCCTATGGATTTGGGAGTGCTCAGTCTTGTTTTTGAGACCTGCTGCTGACAGTAAAATAAACCCTTAGTTGCTACACAATATGTTACACAATCTATAGGCAAATGACTTGGAGGCACTGTTGCTCAGGGGCCTTAGGGCCTGCAATGCACAGGCTCTGAAAACTAACTGATTGCCAGTAATTAGTGTGCACACTCCAGCCTTCTGTACAAAATGGAAAGCATGCTGGCCAAGTTTGTGGATGATACTAAGTTATGGGGAAAAGTGGTCATGCTAGGGGACAAGATGAGGATCCAAGCATGTCCTGGACAAAATGGAAAGGTGGGCAAAGCGGAACCAGATGCAGTTCAATAAGGATAAGTTCAGAGTGCTTCATCAGAGGAGAAGTAACCAGCAACTTGAATATAGGTTAGGAGGACATGTCCTGGCCAGCACGATGGCTGAAAGGGACCTTGGGGTTATGGTTGATTACAGGATGAACATGAGCTGCCAATGCAACACTGTAGTCAACAGAGCTAATAGCATATTGGGATGCATTAGCTGATGCATTGTGAGCAGGGCTAAGGCAGTGATACATCCTCTCTATTTGGCACAGGTCTGGGCACTGCACTTCAAAAAAGATGCAGAGAATCTTGAAAGGGTCCAGAGAAGGGCCACAAGAATGATTAAGGGCCTGGAGGATAAATCTTATGAGGAAAGACTAAGGGATCTGAGACTGTTCAGCCTGGGGAAGAGAAGACAGAGGGAGAACTGGGTGGCCCTCTATAAGTGTGTAATATGTGAATATTGGGAGCTAGGACAAAAACTGTTCATTAGGGCACCCCAGGGGAGCTCAAGGAGCAATGGCCATAAACTGTTAGGGGATAGTTTCAGGTTGGATGTGAGGAAGAATTTCTTTATGGTAAGGGTGACCAGAATCTGGAATAGACTTCCCAAGGAGGTGGTGCAGTCCCCAACCTTGGAGGTCTTCAAGAGGAGACTGAGATCATTTGATCTCAGCAGTATTCCTGCCCAGAACTGGGGGAGAGGTTGGACTCAATGAACTTTTGAGGTCCCTTCCAGCCCTTAATTTCTATGATTCTATGAAAATAGAGGAGTGGTAAGAACTATCAGAGAAGTTTGATTTTAGGAGAAAGGCGGCCAGTGACCTGTAAAGTAAAATGAGCTAATGGGAGAGGGCTGGAGAATTATGAATATTGTGTACATGCTTTATTTTTCTGAAAATCAGTCAGAGACCTTGAGGTGTTCTACTAGGAATCCACAAAACTTTATTTTCCACTCTCCAGCCATCAGGATGTTTTACCTCTTGGTAAGGATTCTGGGTAATGTTTTCCAATAAGTCTTGCATGGCTTTCATGTGAAACTGAATGGCAATGAAGCATAAATATAATTGGGTGCCTTGGAAGCCATGCTGAATCACTTCTGAGCAGGGGTAGATCCAGGAGAGGTGCAGTGGTACAGTTGCAGCCCCCTTTGATTCCTGTTCCACCTAAACTTGATTGCTGCCTCGGGGGGGTGGCAACATTTTTCTTCAGGAAGTGCTGAGGGAGTCAATAGACTTTATGGCTCATTATAATGTGCCTGATTCCTTTTAATCTCAGGTGTTAATGGCCCTTTGCCCTTTTTAATGATCTTGATGTTCCATTAATGGAGTTATCCTTCTGAAGTTTTGGTGTTTGTTAGCTGTTCCTGGTAATATCTCTCTTCTGTTTCACAGTCCTGCAGTCTGTTTTTAGTTCTAGCTAAAAACTTTAACTTAGGTGTGGTAACATTAACTGAGGTGATCATTAACTCAGGCATGGAAATGATTGATGGTGAAGTGTTGGGTGCACTGTCAAGATGTTGAAGAAGGCTAAATTTTGTTTTATGAATCTGTACAACAGATATATATTTAACTATAATGACTACAGAACTAATAAAGCAACATATTTTGACTTTTTGCCTAACTTGTTGTGTTTCTTAAACTTAATACATCATCTACCAGATCAGTTCACATTCCAATAAAAACTGAATAATATAGCCCTAGTCCTCTAGCATATTATTAAAGCTTCAAGTTTCTTTTTTACTGGAGAAAGATGTGTGTTGTATTATAGGTGATGCTGTACCACATTATTTGCACCCACACTTTTCAAAATCCTAGATCTGCCCATGCTTCTGAGCATGTGCAATAGGATAAACATAGCTGTGTAGGCCTAAAATGTAGAAGTGGGAGAAATGCAGATGTTTCAGCAGGGTTCAGGCCATTATGTGGGGCAAATTGGTTGTTACTTGGTAACGTGGATGCCTAAGAACTGTAGAAGGGTCACTTGGGAGTTTTGGTTGTAGTCATTTTGGTCTAAGGACATAGGCAGACCAGATTATTTGGGTAAATGTGATATCTTTTATTAGACCAAATAAGTAGCTAGAAAAATTGCTCTTTACAAGCTTTCAGGCACAGGCACCCTTCTTCAAGCATAGGGAGAGTCTGTTGGTGTTCATCTTCTCTTACTTATGCTTAGTGTCAAAGCAGATTTATCCCTACATGCCTGCAATACATGTCACACTTATACCCCCATTGTTTAGTGGTGATTTGGACTTTGCTACTGCTTTAATTATATGGGCAGCAGTGGGTTTCATATGATGTGGGGCAACAATAATCTGGGGTCCATTTTCTGTCTGTATTTCCCCATAATATCCTGAATTGTATTTCCATACTAAATCTTAGACTTTTCCTTGGCTTATCTAACAGTTCATCAGTGACTACTCCCTACTTGTACTGCTGATTATCTGCATGGTAACACCTTCCTGTCCTAATTCCTTATGGCTTCATACAAATAGGAGGTTTTAAATTAATGCTTTGGATGAATTAGAAGCAAACAAGTTCCATACTTCACCCAGGCCTAAAGTTGTCAGCCTAGTGTGAAATTGGTGAGAGGTCAGATTCAGGTCTAATAAACCTAATTCTCTTCTCTCACTAATTTTGGTCACATTCCTGTCACTTATACTTACTCTTGACTTTGAGTTACTCCTGCTTTACACCAGTGTAAAGGAAAGCAGAGTCTGGCCCTATGAATTATAAAGGTCTATGCATCCTTCAGAAACTATATAGAGAGTTCTCTGCCCTTCCAGCATTGATTATTGTTTCAATACATGCATGAACAGGAAAGCTTTATACATGTGCATTTCCCAGTGGCTAGTTTGAGGACTAAAGGGAGAAGTAACATTTGCATTCCTTAAAGAACTGATTGAGATTCTAAAAACAGATTGGAAACTTAATGGTAAGAAATACACAGCTTGAAAGTCTTTACTTTTTGGCATGAAAGTGTGGACCAGATTGACACGATCTGTGACGTAGTTTCTAATGAAGTATTTGTAATGAGACATTTAAAGGAGCTCAAGAGGCCTCTCTAGCCCATTGGGAAAGGAACGCAAGGAGCACATGTTTGAAATTCATTCAACAATGAATACATAAACTGATCTTGACATGAATTTAGAGTAGGATTCAATTGTAAGAAAGTGCTTTGGGAAGAAGATGCTTGTAGCAAAAAAATAAACTAAGAGCTAAAATAGTTGTAAGAAACTTGGAGAAGCTAGTAAGAATAGCAGGAGATATTTGATCATTGAATAGTGTGATAAATCTATTTAAGCCAGAAAATTTAGCACTGAAATTTATATTGAGATAAATAGAGAGTTCTGAATATAGGGTTGGGAGCCAGGAACTCTTAAATTCTGGCCCTAGAAATCCAAGGAAAGACATATACTTGTACAACTGGATAGCTAACGTGATTTAAAATGAATTCATTTGAAATCTCTACTGTAGATGGAACAAGATGCAATTAAACTTACACATGTTAAAGCTTCAGTTTACCTTATTCCCTCTAAAATTGTACCAGATGAAAAGCAAACCTTTTTCCCTAGGGAAGACAAGACTATGAGTAGACAGGTAAATCACATAATTTTACTACAATTGCTCCATTGTGCAACCTGTAAACTAACTTCTGTTCTCAGGGTTTTACAGATTAACTACTTTTGCATAATGCCTTTAACATGCCTTTGCAAGTCCTAAGTATTACTATTCCTTTTGATTGCATCATTAGGTGACAACGGTAAGATTTACTCTAGGTGCACTGAGGGCTGTTTCCCAAACTGTGGGATAAGCCTCCCAGCACCAGCATAAAACATGAGCTTTGGTTTTTAGGGGGGAGGGGAAGGGGAAAGAGATAAGGGCTGGGGTGTGGGAAGCCATGTGCAAATCACAGTGGAAATCAGCATTGCCTCCACTTCAGGTGGTTTTGCTCACCTGCCTTAGATGCTACCACTACTTTTCTCACCATTCTTTTCTGTCCCCTACTTGTGGCTGCTAGTGCTGCCACAATTAACAACAGCTGAAGGAGGGGGTGTGTGA
This sequence comes from Gavialis gangeticus, assembly GCF_001723915.1. Classification (NCBI taxonomy): domain Eukaryota; kingdom Metazoa; phylum Chordata; order Crocodylia; family Gavialidae; genus Gavialis; species Gavialis gangeticus. Next base: position 128,474,157 of record NW_017728992.1, on the reverse strand, counting down.
GAACAGGCGGCAGCAGCTGAAGTACCGGAGGTTCTAGTGCCCAAATTTCCTACAGTGGGATGTAAAACTGACAAAACTGTCTTAATCAAATACCAAGGGCCTGTTTCTACCATTGCTGACATTGAGGATCTGTCTATGTTGCATTTACCATTGCAACTGTAGCATCCTATTACCATCCCTGAACTGGCTTTGCACAGGTTAGGACAGGTACTGCTAGCAGAAGGGCTGCAGGAGCTCAGCTTCTTTGGAGGGTCTTGCAGGCTGAGACTGTGCTGAGGTCTGTGCTGCTGCAGATACCCTACTTGAAGCTCATGAGCCAGCATGTTTAAAGTCAGCTCAGGTATGTTTGTGAGAGCTGCAGTCACTACTTTGTATGCACACTGTAAATGAATGAAGAGTAACTGTGTTGAAATGAATGGGGATAAACCAGTGTGAAGGTACTAGAAGGTCCCACAAGAACCAAGTGATTCTCTGAAGTGCATGAATGGCCCTAGCAGTAAATTTGCCATTTTGCTCAACAGTCCTGGGTCAAATACAGAAAGGGAAATCCTTTGCATTGTCTTTGTTTTCTTGGAGATTGGGAAACTATCTGAACCCCTGTTTCTCCAATTAGCACTGGGTTCTACAAGCACTTGGTGTACTTTGATACAGCTTCATACACTTCAGTGAAGCTATACTGATTTATATGAGCTGAGAATCTGGCTTTATGCTTTCAAGTGTAATAAAGGAAAATGTTAGAGTGAATTTGCTGACAAATGAAGGTAATTGGCTTCTTTAGCAGGGAATGTGATGATAGCTTTTACTGTACTTCAAATATCAGTCCCAATTACTGTAAATACAATCATGATGCAAAACATTAATTAGAAGACTGAACCATTTGAGACAGAGTCCCATATGAATGATTAACTACATGCAAACAATCATGGGTGATTAGAAGCGCTCTGCTGTGATATCCATCTGTGAACACTGAGACACCAAATGCATGTGGTACTAGAAAAGAAGAGTTCATAATATAAGAAGACAGAAGTGGGTAAGATGGGAAAGGGAGGATGTGGGGCTGTGTTTATTTGTTGTTCTAGATACACATATGGCTTGTGTAATGAAAACATGTGAGAATCATGGAGTCTTCACTAGTTTTTTGATAAGGGAAAGTGAAGGGAAGTGCTGTTAACCCTATTTGGCAGATGAGGACCTGAGGCACAGAGAGCCTAGGGACCAGATCCAAATAGTTTTCATAGGTGTCTCCACTTAGGTGTTGCATTGCTTAAAAATTAAGAGCTAGAGAGTGACAGGGTTACACAGCTAGGTTTCTTGTGTACTGAAGGGGAAGACCTGAGCATTTTCTATGGTGATCTAAGTCATGCCTGGTCACTCAGCAGGAGGCACGTACAGGCAGCCAGAAGGAACAATAGATACAGGGGTGCATCAGCCTTAATCACCAGGCTGTTAGTCTTGCATTCTTGCTTGCCCAGTGGAGCAGCTTCAACTGGAGTGGTGGAGAGTATCCCACTTAACCTACAGCCTGGTAATTTTGGCACTTTTATGGGACATGGGAGATGTGAGGTTGAGCCCATTAAGCTGAGAAGGACCTAGAACCCAAATCTGCCACTTTCTCAATAACAGCTTTAACAGCTAGGCCACTGGGCAGGCAGTGGGCATGTGCCCTACCTCCTTTGGCTATGTTTTGTAATGAACCTGGTGCCTAATGTTGGTGACTGTGGCTAAGGAATGGCTGCCTAAGGAATTCAGGAATGGTGTGAAGTTTAGATGGTTCCCATCACTGATCTAGATTGGAACAGAATTTAGGTAGGAAGTGGCCAAACTGGATTCCTTCTGAGCATGTTCAGTAGTCAGCTAAGATGTCTAAGGATGTTTCCAAGCTAAAATGGACAGGCATAATAAATCTACATGCCTAAGCAGTTTTGCATATTCTGGAATATGGTCGATGTGGATTATTTATTTTTGCTCCTAAAATCCACCTACATCCCATTTATGTGCCTACAAAAATTATTTGCATCTTAATGACTTACTCAAGGTCACACAGAAAGCCTGTGGCAGAGCAGGAAATTGACAAGATGCAGAAATCAGCTCTTATACCAGTAAACCACATGCTTTTAGAAAGGAGATAGCTTGCAATTTGTTTTGTTTTTTTGTATACTTTATGGTGGAGGGACGGGCTATGAGAGATCAAAACACAATCCTGCCTCTTCAGTGGCTTACAAAATGTTCTGGTAGTCTTATCTTGGTCTTCACTGGACAATAATTGTGCTAAAGAGTTGAATTGCTCTTATTATTTAACTTCTGTGTATGCTGCCAAATAGACTATTTCAGGTAAAATATTTTACTACAGAGTGGTCAGCTAATGATTTGAGGTCTAGTGTTTTGTTAGCCTTAGAAATGTGATCCATCCTCTTTGATGTGATCCTGTTTATTTATAAAGAATGAACAAAGTCCCGTTTCTCTGAGTAAAGTAGAACTCAACCAGAAACTGGGTCTTTTTCACAGTTCTAAGCCTTTTTCTGAGTCATCCTTTCACCCCCAAATCTTTGTCTGTTATTTTGTTGTCAGGATTATGTTCCTGGTGCTTGTTCTGAATGTATCCTTGACTTTTCTGACTTTTTTCTTAGCTCCTTTAGTCTTTTCTGCCTCTTTTTTGCCTTCTATATGTGGCCTTTGTATTGCATGGTGATAGAGGCCTGTATTTTGGGTGATGCATAGCACTGTTTTAGCTCCCTAAGCTTGTTTTTTAAATTTATCCCCACATGAAAAGTTCATCTCAGAGTACAGACCCAAAGATATTACAGAACTTATAGGCTAGGGACAGACATTACACACAAACCAGTTAAGTGATCAGAAACTGGTTTAAACATGTAACAGAACGGATGTTCAGTGCACATAAACCAGTTTCAAAATGGCTGAAACCGGTTTGAGATAAAACTGGTTAAATGTAGTATCAGACTTAACTGATTTGGGTCGAACCACTTTATGATCCTGAGCCACACACCTCGAGGTATGTAGAAAAAAACATTTAGAGCTGAGTCTATGTCCGAATTGCTGATTCTCTGAATCAGCATTAAATCTTCATATTCGGATTCAACTGAATTGAATCAGGATAGTGATCTGAATCAACTAATAGAATCACTGTCCCGGATTCGAGCTGAATCTAAATCCGAATCAAATATGGCCCGTTTTGCTCACCCCTACCAGACACCCCCAGCATGCCAGCATGCTTTCTGGGCTTGGCGGGGCTCTCTGCTCCCATATTCAAAAAAGGTAGGAAGGAGGACCTGGGAAACTGTAGGCCAGTTAGTCTTACCTTGATCCTGGGTAAGCTTTTTGAGAGAATTATCCTGGCACATGTCCACGAGGGGCCAGCGGGGGAGGTTATGCTTAGGGGCAACCTACACAGGTTCATCAGAGGCAGGTCCTGTCAGACCAACCTGGTGGCCTTCTATGACCAGGTCACTAAATCCTTAGATGCAGGATAGCAGTGGACATAGTCTTTCTGGAATTTAGGAAGGTCTTCAACACTGTCTCTCACCCCATTCTCATTAAAAAACTGGAGGACTGTGGTGTTGACACCTACACAATCAAATGGGTCAC
>NW_017728992.1:128457728-128465554 GCF_001723915.1 Gavialis gangeticus | reverse complement strand
GGCTGAGGGGGGATCTAGTGGCAGAGGGTAGATTCAGGCTAGATATCAGGAGGTGCTACTTCAATGTCAGGGCGGCTAGGATCTGGAACCAACTTCCAAGCAAAGTGGTGCTGGCTCCTACCGTGGGGTTCTTTAAGACAAGGCTTGACAATCACCTTGCTGGGGTCATTTGGCCCCAGTACTCTTTCCTGCCATGGCAGGGGGTCGGACTTGATGATCTGCTCAGGTCCCTTCCGACCATACAAACTATGAAACTATGAAATTAAGCAGAGCTGGCCCCTCCCCTCTGTTCCTGGCCTGGGGCTCCAGCAGAGACTTGCAGGCAGAGCAGGGTCTCTTGGCTTCCCCATGCCCTCCTTCCCCCGCCCTCCCACCTTGCTGCTTAAGGAGAGATCCCTTCCTCCTCTCTTCCACAGCACAGACTGTAGCCAGCATGTGGTATGCTAGCTATGCTGTGTAAGGCACATAGGACAGTGTCTACTTAGGGCTTTTTGGAGGTAATCAACAGCTCAGATAGTAATATTCCTGCATTCCTTCCTTTAGAAAAGGCAGACAATGTTCTTTGGGTAAATCAGATATTTTATTAGACCAAATAATAGTTGGAAATTTTTTTTTTAGCAACCTTTTTTGTTTAAAAACGCTTTGTCAGGTCAAGGTTGGTGTGTGCTCTTCCTCGAGGAATGAATAGTAAAGGTCCTGGTATGCATTCTCCTTTGGAAAAAGCTGTTTAAGAAGAGCGTGTAATGAGCAAGACTTTGTTTTCTGATAGGCTGTCAAATGCTGATAACATTGCTGATAAATGCTCTGTTATCAAGGGGCAGGAGGAGAGCCCCTCCCTAATCACAGTGTCCTACCCGGGCCACTCTCAGCTCAACCCTGTACAAGTGAAGGGAGGGCTACTATAGTGCCCCCCAGCTTCTAGGCTGAGCCACTGCAGGCATGTGCCTGGATTTCTGGGATGTCTGTCTAGTTACAAAACTGGTTTAGCCTAGCCAGGTTAGACTTACCTGCAAAGATTGAATCAATTCAGGCTCAGGCTTTTTGAATGTCTGTCCCTAGCCATGTATTTCATCCTCACACACAACAACTTCATTTTCAATAACCGACACTTCCTCCAGATCATGAGCACAGCTATGGGCACCAAAATGGCCTAATAGTATGCCAACCTGTTCATGAGCCACCTAGAAGAAAAATTCCTCATGGACTGCACCATCCCTTGCTATACTTAATATATATTGATGACATCTTCATCATTTGGACTGAAAACTTGCAATCTCTGATTTGTATCAGAAATACAACAATCACCATCCCTCCTTCAGATGATCTCTGGAATACTCTAACACCAACACTCACTTTTTAGACACAATGGTCGCTATCCAGAATGGTAAAATACAAACCACCATATGCAAGAAACCCATGGACCAACATACATATCTGCATAGAGTCAGCAATCAGCCTAAACACACCAAGAAAGCTGTAATATACAGCCAAGCCCTCTGATACCACTAAATTTGCACTGAGGAGAACACCCGTGATTGTCACTTCACAAATCTCAAACAGGCCTTCACTCAACAAGGACACTCCTCCAAAGAGATAGATAGTACTTTTGGACGAACCACCTGGATACCACATGAAGAACTGCTGCAGTACAGAAGGAAAACCCTCATGAATTGCACGTCACTGGTTATGACGTATCATCCCTCCCTGGAACCTATACAGAAAATAATCAAACAATTGCAACCCATGCTAGAAGGAGACCCAATTCCTACAGAGATCTTCTCAGAACCACCCATTCTAGCCTTTAAACAAGCACTGAACCTCGCCAACCTCACCACCAGAAGCAATCTTCCTATGGCCCAAAACACACTGAATGAACCCAAACCATGCAATGACAAGAAATGTAAAACCTGCCAACATATCTCCACCACCCCCACAATTACTACACCTCACAACAGAGCCATCAGCATTCCTGGATCTTACACCTGCACCTCCAGAAATGTTACACATCTCATTCAATGCACCAAATGCCCTGATGGAAAACATGTTGGAGAAACCATACAACAACTGCGTACCAGAATGAACGCATACCAAAAATCTATCAAAGACAAGAATACCCAATTCCCTGTGGGGGCACATTTCTCAAAAAAATAATCACTCTCTCCAATCTTTCATTTCTAATCCTCAAAGGGAACTTAGAAAACACCTTTCACAGACGAGCCTATGAACTTCACTTCATCAGTCTATTGGATATAAAAAATCATGGACTAAATTTAGCCATTGGATTTATGACATTATAACCTGCCTAGCATCTTACTCCCCAGGACTCTCACTGCTTTACTACTCCATCCAGGAAGAGCACAGACCAACTGCAGATGCTTACTGAGCCTGAAGAAGGGTATTTGTACCCAAAAGCTTGAAAAGAAGAATTTTTCTAACTATTTGAGTTGGTCTAATAAAAGATTTTAGGTTTACGCAAAGAACCTTATCTGCCTATGTCCTTAGATCAATATGGCTACATGAAAGGCAGCCATTGTACCCATTGGTTTCACATATTTAAATTAAGCAATACCCTAATATTTTGTCTGTCTCTCTCAATGGAGCAGAAGACTTCATGCAGTGAGCAAAAAGCAGGTTTATTCATGAACTGCCTAATTCACTTCATATGAAATTTTTATATCAGCTAATTGTTCAGGAGCTCCTCAGAAATATTGCATGACCATTAATTTTGGTGCCGTACCCATTATCGACCTCTTGCTGATTTTTGAGTAAAAGTATTTAGTTGTCTATTTTCATAGAATAAATTCAGCTGCTGATGCAAAATTCACATTCTAAGCTTTATTGGGAATGAATGTAGTTATCAGGTGATCCGTCAGGGAACAAAATAAGTGATCCATCTTTCCAGCCTCCTCCTCAAGTTATCAGCTGTTAGGTAGAGAGAGGTAGTTAGTAGCATAAGGTAGCGCAGACATATAGTGACAAATACTGTTAGCTGATATGTATTAACTGTCTTTGTTAAGCGCAGTTTTTGGTCTCTATCCATTTAGATTTGTATGGGGCCATATCACAGAATCACCACAAATAATCACCTTTGTTTTCTCAGCATTTAGGTACCTCTACTTCTCACACTTCGGCAATTCCACTTATAGTGCAAGATTGTCATCATGGAGATAGCTGGAAGCAGCTCTAAGTTGCTAGACTTCTGAAGTGCATTGGAGGCAAAGCAAATTCAGCATATTACAACCAGCTGCCTAATGCTTATCCGGTTTCTGCCTCTTCACCTAAGGTCTCCAGCTAATCGTAAACAACAAGTGGACAAAGCACTTTTACCTACAGTCTGATCAAAAGCACCTCAGTTTACTGATATGCAGCATCTTGTATATGTATACCAATATAGCTGAGATAACATCTAATAAAGTAGCCTCACAGCAGAAAATCTGGTAGTGACGGAGGGCCTGGTGTCACTTCAATGCCTGATGTGATTCAGACATATTTTGCAGTTATTGCTCTGGTGTTCAATTTAAGGACAATGAAGCAAGATTAACTCATGAATATGTGTGTGTCTGATGTAGTTGCTTTGATTATATTTGGTAGAGGCAAGTGGTTCTGCTTGCAGTGAATTTTTGAATTGTTATTGAATTGTTTCAATAACACTAGAAGGTGAGCTCCACTAAGAAGGTTACAGCTGCATTAAGTTTAAATAATTTACTTTTCAAATCCCTAGGGCTCTATAACCAAAAAGCAGATTACACTCTTCTATACAACACAAGGATTAGGTAAAAATAGCTGGATTGCTTTGTTTAAATAGAGGAGCATCACAACCTGTAGTAATTGTAATGCAGTCCTTACGTAATTAGGGGGCCATGTTATGTATCTTCCTCCTCCAGCTGAGACAATATTGTCAATGGACAGGCTATATGAATTCTTAGCACCAGCTCTGGGCACTTATTTGCAAACATGGGATGACTCTAGCTAAAATAAAATAATGGACAATCAATTTGCTAGCTGACTTTTGCTGAGCCAGATTTGGCTTGTAGGCAACCCCTGGGCTAGGCCACCTACGCTAAACCCAATCTTACAAATCAAAGAGGAGAGTCTTGCATTTTCTTTTTCCTAATAGAGTCAAAGGAATCTATTCGGTTTGGTATGTATAACCTGAGGAAATGAATTCCATGGGATTATTGTCATTTTACATGGGAGAAAGTAAGGAGAATAAGGCCAAGATCTTAAATGTTTAAATGTCCAATGGAGGAAAAAATCAAGGGCTTGCTTATTCATGAAAGCTTCCTTGTGTGAGCAAGTTTACCAGGATAATTGCCCCACTTTCCTAAAGAGAGAAGGTAGGTTATTTTACTAGTTTTTGGCCACAAAAACCATTATAAAACATTATTACTTTATCAGAGTAAGCTGTCACCTGTAAAAGCTCAAGTCTTTCTGAACCAGTTAGTCTCTATCCTATCTTCTGCCTGACTTCAGACAAACACAACTAACTGCCTCTCGCCCAAGAGGGTGAAACCTTTCCAAGTTTCAAATGGAAGAAAGTGTTTCTTGCTCATTGCTTTCATGTAACCACCGATGTTTTCACTGGAAACAAGTTTCTAGGTTTCTACAAATGAGTCACATACTGTGGAGGGTTTGCTAAGCAAATTTCTTGGAAACAACAACCACTGAGAGGGTAGTCAAAGCAAGCTGGTTGAGCCAATGGCTTTTTTAATTTGCCCTGACCACATGACACTTATGAAGAAGTAATGGAGAGATTCAACCTCCGGGAGCTTAATTGCCAGTACTATGCTCCATTTTCTCAGAGCAAAATATAAAGGTGATAGCACTTGCATTTAATACCTTCAGTTTGGCAGCCCTAAATGCTGTCTGCTTCCTACCACTATTTTTTTTGCATAGACCTGTGATTTTTCATCCTTCCTTAACAAGGTATGTGAAAACCTTAAAGCGACAGTCCTCACCTTTGTAAGCACAGAAGTACACCTGTCTTGAAGAAATAATACCCATTTGAGTCAAATTCAAAATCAGAATCCTTTGAAAGGTGGCAAATTTTATTAGGCTTATATTTCATAGCACAGCCTCCTTATAACAAACCCTATTGAAAACAAGCCATCACTTTTAACACTCCCAAACTGCAGGAGCCGCATAGTAAATTGGCTAATCCTACTCTAGTGAAATCCCTCTCTTAATAAACTTTCATTCTGGACCCCTGCAGGTTCACCATAATGAGGCTGTCCTGGGCTTTTTGTTTTGTTTTTTTTAAACAAAACAAAACAAAACAAAACTTTCTTTTCCCTTTTGGGTATGAAAGGCCTGATACTGTGAGTGGAGGCTGAGAGATTGTTCTTCATATTATATCTGATACCCGTACTCAGAGATGCCCCAGGATATAATTAAAAATAGAGTCCTGCAAAAAGTCTTGAGAATTCTTAAGAGAGAACCTTAATGTTGTGGTTTTTTCTTTTATTTTCATAAAAAAGGAAATATTTTTAATGACATCTGTGACTTACTTTGGCAGCTCACTTAAACAAATATCTGTCAATCCTCTGTGGCAGAAACACTAAAGAGAAGAAATCATCAACCACTCCTTTGCTCCCCAGGTCAATGTTAGTTATGTTATTATCATATTTCATTTCCATTTCTGGCCATGGACCAGGATTCAGTTGTACTAGATACTGGTCAAGCATAGAACTACAAAAAGTCCCTGCCCTAAGAGCTTTCCTTTGGTATGAGTAGCATCCTTTTAAAAATAACAATTTTTTCCCAAATATGCTTTGTTGTATGTTCATTGGTCTTTGTGATTAGCCTCATGAAACTCCATTTTGAGGAACATGCACCTGTTGATAAGTGCATCCTAAACAGAGCAGAGACTTGATCCTTCCCTTCCTTAATGAACAACAAATGGTGCATAAGAGATGTTTGCTCCTTTAAATATGCAGGCGGCATTAGTCATAACTTAAGTAGGACAGAGGAGATGCTATATATAGTGTATTGCCTAGCCATTCAAGGAAGATAGCCTGTTTGTATTTCATCCTATATTTTGTCACTTAAAAGAAGTGAGAGGACAGTTCTGAGATCTCATAAGTTCAAAATTCATGAGTCAGGCCGCTGAAAATCATGAGATAGTTAAAAGAAAATACATTTGGTTTGGTTTTATTTTTGAGTCTTCAGGATGTACTTGGGGCATGTTTTCAAGCTTTCCTTGGTAACCATGAGGGCTAAGAAGTTACAGTTTCTTTAAATGAGAGCTGAGCTTCTCACATAATCACAAGGTACAGTGATCTGGGGGTTTTAAGAAAAACACCAAATGTCACAAGGCTCTTGATAAGCTCACAAGCATTGGCAACACTGGTGTTCTGATCACTGTCCACGTCTTTACTTCTCAGCTTCTCTTCTTGTTTCTCTACACTCTGTATTCGTTATTTTACATGTTTGTATCATGGGTGAGACCTCAGCCCACTAAAATCAGTGGGAGTTTTGTCATTGATTTCAGAAGTGTATTCATATGAATCTGAGTAGTTTTAAAATAGAATTTGATCTGTTTATAAAAAAGATTATATGATGTCATGCTTGTGATATCATGTCCAGTCCTCTGCTGACCCTCGAGGTCCCTTTCAAACTTGCATATGCATAAATGTAGTATAGTTCACACACCTTCCAACAGCTTCTGGAAAAGTCACAGCTATGAGAGGCATGTTCATAAACTTAATGGGCATTACTGTAGTTGCTCCCAGACAGACCTTTTATCAGCTCACTAGCATCCCTCCAACCACCACATATTTGCAATACAACTGTTTTACAGATAAATGCCTTATTACCACTATTAACAAAGAGAGCCTAATTAGGATGCTTGGTGGTATAAACATATGTAATAATATGTGGTCCCTGACAGGACCAGGAAGAGAAGCACTAGGGAGGTAGTATATTATTTAAAGAAAACTGGGGGTGGAAGGAAGCATAAGTTATGGGTCTTCAAATCTATTTTGAGAAGATCTGTACATTAATCTGACCGAGGCGGAGATGTTTTCCTACTATTTATATCTGTGGTTTCATATTACTTGGGTTTGGTGTGGGATTGTCCAAGATAATCAAAAGTTTCTGATGGCAGAAATCCAGTGTGATGCATTAGGAAGCGATTTTCAGGCTATCCCAATCCTAAACCTAAATCCCAGAGCAGGGGAGACTGGGATATACCGTGAGGATTGTTGGGGTGGAGGGAGGCATTGGACCTTAAAGACATAGGTCTCTTTAGGATTTATTTTGAAATCTGATTGGAAGCTCAAGCTACAAATATGAGTGTGGGACCTGAGGCAGGCACCCAAATCCTGCAAAATTTGGGATTGTTTCTGGGTTTTTCTAGACTGCTAGTGTCATTCCTGAGCACCCAGCTGTGGATCATGTCCTACCCACCTGGTCCTATTCTAAGTGCACCAAATCAGAAATGATGAAGTGAAGCTGCCCTGAGGGCACCATCTCTGTCTCCTCTCTCAAGGTCTTCATCTATGGTATACTTGAGAGCATTGCAGGGGGAGGAGATGGGTGGGAGGAGGAAGGGGAGAACATCTTGCAGCAGCTTCACTAACTCATTTCTGGGATTGCCAGATGGAGCACGTAGGTGAGGGTGTGCCCCTAGCCAGTGCTCTCAGAAGTGCTGTGGAAGGTGGTATAAATCAGTGGTTCTCAACCTTTTTTGTACCATTTATAAACATCAATGGCCAGTCCTGACCCAGTGCCCCTCGGTTCTGACCCACAAACCACTCCCTCCATTGTTGCCTACATTGACTGGAGGAGAGGACAGTGTGTTCCAGAGCCACACACCCACACCCCAC
>NW_017728992.1:128453508-128457576 GCF_001723915.1 Gavialis gangeticus | reverse complement strand
TTTCTCCTTTAAAGGAGAATCATTTTTTAAATTTGTTGATCCATTTCTAAAGTTTGTTCACCACCCTTTCATATATTCTTGTGACCCAATTGTGTCATGACCCATGGGTTGAGAAACGCCAGTATAGACAACACCCAAGTGTTCCAACCCCCCATTTAACAGCTCTGTTAAATCACCCGGCTTTGAAATAGTGTAATCTGTGGCCAAAAGATGTTGGGATAAATTCTTCCCCATTTGAAGTCACAGATGGAATTTATGGCACAAACTGGCCCAGATGTCTTAAGTGGTAGAAAACACCTAATTTATCTGCTGCTTTACAGTGTTTAGTTGTTTCTCTTCTCTAACGAATAATTCTGCTAAAAATAATGAACTAGCATTTTTTTTCTTTTGCACTCTGAGAACTCTGGGCTCCCCTCTGATTTCCCTCAGGCAAAGGGAAGTGGGGAGGGATTATAATGGGATTTTCTTCTCACTCTCAGTCCTAAATCTGTGGGGGATAAGATTTGATAATTACAAGTTTTTCTTCTAAGCTTTTCATTTTTGATCCATCCTCTCCCACATTACTCCACTGTCCTCCCCCTGAGTTGCTGCATGTGCTCTGAAATAATGCTGCCTGCCCCTTTTGCAGCTAAAGCCTTTTCATGTTAAAACTTTGATCTGGGGGTAATGTTTAGTTTCTCAGCAACAGTGCAAAGTTCACATGCTTTCTCACCTCCCAGAGACTGAGAACATCATTTTTGATGGGGAGGTCTTCTGTAGGGCAGAAGTGAGAGTGCTCTGTCCTTTTTACACCTGTTCAACACTTTATCATCTTAGTTGCATTGGCTTGCATCTTGCTGTCCTTATAGGCAGTTGGGCTTTGATCCTGTTGCATCAGCATACACTGGAAAAGCTCCATTGATTTCAGCGTGTTTGTTACAGATTTATGCTTTGCATAAATGGAGATTAAAATCCAGCCCCCAGCCCTTGCTCTGCCTGCAACGGGAGCATTGCCCAAGTACAGACTGATGGATTGGGCCCTGAGCTAGTGAGCATGCAACAACATTTGCCTTGTTGTAAAATATGTCCGGACACAAAGAAAACCAAGAATACAAATGACTCGAATGCTTTCACAAGATGCTGATTTGATGGATTCCTTCACTGTTATCAATAAATGTAAGATGATTAGTTCCTGCAGAATTACCATTAATGTCTGTGAAAGATCCAAATGTACCTTCCAAGTTTCCCCATCCATTATCTTAACACAGGAATAGCAAGTGACAAGCCTTGTGAGGTAAATATAAAGGTCAACTGTTGTTTTCCCCAGCTAGGGGATGTTAGGAGGGTAAAGACATCCATTTTTAGGGCTAAGTCTTTTTCCAACCTAATTTTACATGTTCCTTCACCAGTCAGAATTAGGTATATCATAGATTCATAGATTCATAGATTAAGGGTCGGAAGACCTAGTAGATCTTCTAGCCCGACCCCCCGCCAGGGCGGGAGAACAACAAAACCCCAAAACAAGAAACGGGACTCAAATGAGTCCAGCCAGCTAGGCATCCAGCCTCTTCTTAAAGACCCCCAGGGTAGGGGCCAGCACCACTTCCCTTGGAAGTTGGTTCCAGCTCCTAGCCGCCCTAACTGTGAAGTAGTTTTTGCGGATGTCCAATCTATACCTCCTCTCCATCAACTTGTGCCCATTACTCCTTGTTATGCCAGCGGGCGCTAGGGGAAACAGCGTCTCCCCCAAACCCTTCTGGTCCCCCCTAGTGAGTCTATAGACGGTCACCAGGTCCCCCCTCAGCCTTCTCTTGTGGAGGCTGAATAGGTTCAGGTCCCGCAGTCTCTCACTGTAGGGTCTGCCCTGTTGTCCCCGGATCATGCGGGTGGCCCTCCTCTGGACCCTCTCCATGTTGTCCACATCCCTCTTGAAATGGGGCGCACAGAACTGGACACAATACTCCAGCTGTGGCCTGACCAGCGTCGCGTAGAGGGGGAGGATCACCTCCTTGGCTCTACTCGAGATGCACCTGTGGATGCACGACAAGGTCCGGTTAGCCCTGCCAACCATGACCTCGCATTGTCGGCCCATGTTCATCTTGGAGTCAATAATGACTCCAAGATCTCTTTCTGCCTCCGTGCTCTCGAGTAGGGAGTTCCCCATTGTGTAAGTGTGCTGCTGGTTCCTACTGCCCAAGTGCAGCACCCTGCACTTGTCCGTATTAAAACGCATCCTGTTCCTGTTAGCCCACCCCTGTAACCTATCCAGATCCCTCTGCAATCTCTCCCTCCCTGCTAGCGTGCTCACCTCCCCCCAAATTTTGGTGTCATCAGCGAATTTAAACAGGTTACTTTCCACCCCATCATCCAGATCGCTGATGAAGAAATTGAACAGCGCAGGCCCCAGGACCGAGCCCTGGGGGACTCCGCTACCCACCTCCCCCCAGGTCGAATATGACCCATCCACCACCACCCTCTGAGTGCGACCCCTCAGCCAATCTGCAATCCATCTGACTGTGTAGGCATCGATGCCACAGTCGCCTAGTTTTTTAACTAGGATGGGGTGAGAGACGGTGTCAAAGGCCTTGCTGAAGTCCAGAAAGACTACATCCACCGCGACACCTGCATCCATGGCCTTTGTGACCTGATCGTAGAAGGCAATCAGGTTGGTCTGACATGATCTCCCCCTAATAAATCCATGCTGATTGCCCCTGAGCATCATTTCTGATGCCGGCCCATCACAAATGTGCTCCTTGATGATCTTCTCAAAGAGTTTCCCCAGGATTGAGGTAAGACTGACGGGCCTATAGTTGCCCGGGTCCTCCCTCTTCCCCTTCTTGAAGATGGGGACCACATTTGCTACCTTCCAATCATCTGGCACCTGGCCCAAGCACCACGATCGCTCATAGAGCCGTGCCAGGGGCCCTGCAATAACCCCAGCTAGCTCCCTCAACACCCTGGGGTGGAGATCATCCAGACCCGCTGACTTGAACGCGTCCAGCCCCTCCAGAAGCTCTCTAACCCGGTCCTCCCCAACCTGAGGTCTGAAGGCGATCCCCTCGAGTCCGGCTTCTATCACAGCAGGGAAGTCCCGGTCCCTGCACAAGAAAACGGAGGTGAAGAATTGGTTAAAGAGGTCCGCTTTCTCCTCTGATGCAACCACCAGATTGCCCAGCGTATCCTGCAGGGGTCCCACATTACCCGGCGCCTTCTTCATCCTCCCAATATATTTGAAAAAGGACTTTTTGTTATCCTTAATCTTGGACGCTAATCCGAGCTCCATGTCCGCCTTGGCCTTCCTAACAGCTCGCCTACAGGCCCAAGCAGAGGAGGTATACTCCTCTTTGGAGATTTCACCCCCCTTCCACCGGGCGTACGCTGCCTTTTTGGCAAGTAGGCAGTCCCGGACGCCCTTGGTGAGCCAGGGGGGCTTTCGGACACTCCTGCCCCCCTTGCTTCTTGTCGGGATGGACACCCCTTGGTGCATGAGCAGCTTCTGTTCACGGATACGGGGTGGAGAATTCCCTGGTAGGGATTTGAATGATGGTTAGCCAGACGGCTTAGTTTTTATGTTATAGCCCAGGGGCTTGAGTTTCTGTTTGTAGTTTTTGTCCCGGGACGCGAGGGATGCAAGAGTACTCACCGGCAACTCGGGAAGCAGCACGTGAGGGGCGGAAGACAGAACCCGCGCGGCTCGTCAGCCGCCTGTCTATACAGCTGCGGCCGGCCGGTGACGTCAGTGCTGAACGCCGGCTGGCACAGTTAAAAATGGTGGCGCATGCTGTGGAGCCGGCAGGGAGGGAGAGAGTACAGCCACGGATGCCCCCGCAACAAGGACAAGCTGGAACACAGGACCAGAAGAGCAGGAACGGCCGGGACAGAAGCAAGGAGGAAGAAGAGGAGCACCTTGGCGATGCTACAGATAAGGCGGCAGAGGAATGCCAGGATCGCCTCGAAAGGACGACAGGAGGTATACCTGGAGAGATCCGCCCCGAGAGAGAGGGACTGCAAGGAATCCAGGGAGAGTTGCCGCTGGAGGGAACATTGCCGCTGGACCAGGAGGTGCCTTAGAGTAGGCAGGGAACGGGG
>NW_017728992.1:128450878-128453483 GCF_001723915.1 Gavialis gangeticus | reverse complement strand
GGGGTGCCTAAAGGGATGTGGCAGCTAGTGTCCTGGTGAAGTGCGGGGGGAGGGGGTAGTTAAAGTTCAGTTTTGTGTTAGAGCTTCCTTTTTTCCTTTCCTTTTGATTTTGTTCTACCCCGAGCTCCAAGGGGTATAGGAGGGTAGCGGACCCGCACTGTAGGCTAGATAGTGTTGGGGGGACCTGAGCAGGACCCGGTTGAGGGTCCCAGGAGCGAGACGCTGACTAGCTTGTTACCGCTACTCAGGAGGCGTGAGGTCGGGGTGTAGGGGTGGCGGAGCCCCATGAGTAACTGCCAGGAGGAACCTTGGGTCAACAAGCATGCCCAATGAATGGACACTGAGGTCATGAAGTCGTGGCAGGAGAGCACAGGGTCAAGGATTCGGGTGGGAGTCACCAGGTCAGACAGAGGCGTGAGCCCAAGAGGTGTGTAACATCAATCACCCGAGTGAGAGCGACTGGTTGAGGCCCAGCAGTTACAGTTTTATAACACCGGAGGACTGGGTGAGGCTGTTAGGGGTTGGAGGAGGCCTCATAGGGGCTCCACGGTAGTGTGGAGACCCCGGCGCCAGAGAGGGCACGGCATTTTGGGGTGCACTGGCCCTAGCCCCAGGGGCCGGTGAGGGGGCAGCAAGAAGCCCCAGGGTGAGGGGGCAGCAAGAAGCCCCAGGGTGAGGGGGCAGTGAGAAGCCCCAGGGTGAGGGGGCAGTGAGAAGCCCCAGAGAGAGAGGGCCACGAGGAGCGAGAAGCCCCAGAGCGAGGGGGCAGTGAGAAGCCCCAGAGCGTGGAGGCAGTGAGAAGCTCCAGAGAGAGAGGGCTGTGGGAAGCCCCAGAGTGAGGGGGCTGCGAGAAGCCCCAGGGCAAGGGGGCGGCCAGAAGCCCCAGGGTGAGGGGGCATCGAGAAGCCCTGGGGCAAGGAGGTGGCGAGAAGCCCTGGGGTGAGGGGGCGGCAGAGCGCCAGGAAGGCACGGGACAAGACAGGATGGTGGAAGCCCAGGGAAGTCAAGGAGAGGGCTGAATTACAGCAAGGTCCAGGTCAAAACCACATCAGTACCATCTGCGAGGCTTGGGCTGTGGTGCAGGGGTGGAAAAGGAGCCACAGATAGCGCCCTCTGGCACTGGGGCAAATAAAATGGGCAGCCTCCTGCTAATTACATCTATTAATTAATCAATTAAGATCAAGGCATGGCAGGTGATTAAGCAGGCAGTTGGCCCATGACAGGAGGGTGGAGTCACCGATAGAAAGACACTAGTAGAGATACTCTTGTCACAATGGTGCATTGTCCAGGAAAGTTTTATACGGCAGTATGCATCATGAGACTCTGGTTTGCCTGTATGAAGGAGAGAACCTTTGGGTCCATGCGGAGAGAGGAATGAGAACAGACACAAATCCCAGGCCTGGAGTCAGGGGAACAAGTTTTGGATCAGCGACATCAAATGGTACAAGGCCTACTGGATCAAGCCACAAGACAACAGACCCTGTTAGCCAATGTGATTGGAAGCATCCACCCCCGGCCAACGATGCAGGTAGAAATTTGTGGCTACGGAGCCTGAGTTGACCCTGAGGCAGGAGATGAGCCACCTGCACCTTTGGTAGAAGTAACAATAGAGGGAAGAAGAGTAGTGGCTATACTGGACTCGGGCTCATTGCAGATGATGGTGCGGAGCGATGTATTACTGGCAAGGGAGAGGGGAAGAGTGGATCGCTCAAGGGTGCAGTGTTGCTGCAGGGACTCCCTCGATTTTGACAAAGTAAGGGTCACTCTGCAAGTAGGCAGTAAGACCCACCGGGTGCTAGTTGGGGTCACGGAACATTTACCCTACCCAGTGGTACTGGGCTGTGACTGGCCCAAGTTGCTAAAAGAGATAGCTGGTGTGAGGCACTAGGAGACCGCCGAGGGTTTCGCGGGTGAAACCGAACCATGTCCTTCCGAAGAAGCTGAACAAGGGGTGGATGTCGCCCATTTGTGGGAAGATGAACATTTTCAGCTGGAGCAGAGTCAGCAGACAGATTTTCGGTGGGCGCTGCAGGAACACCTTGCCCAAAGAAACGACGAGGTATTGAAACCAGAGCTGATGAGGACAACCCCGAGGTTCGAGATAAGAAATGACCTCCTATACCGGATCGAACAAGTGAAGCCACAAGGATGGGAGGTCCTTGTACAGTTGTTGGTCCCTCGGCAATATTGATGAGCCTTATTGAAGGTGTCTCATGAGCTCCCTATCGGTGGGCATCTGGGCTGGGACAAAACAGAAGCACGCATTCGGGCAAGGTTTTTTTGGCCAGGACTGGTGTGGGAAGTAGCGAGATACAGTGCTTCGTGTCCTGTCTGCCAAAAAGTGAACCCAAGGCAGCCCCCAAGCCTCCTTTAATTCTGTTGCCTCTGGTAGAGGTTCCCTTTGAGAGGGTGGCGGTGGACATCATAGGGCCACTTCCCTGAAGTAGCAATGGAAACCAGTACATACTAGTTATTATTGGATTATGCGACTCGGTACCCGGAAGCAGTGCTGATGTGGACAGTGTCCACGCCAAAGGTGGCGAATGAACTTTTGAAGATATTCTCCTGAGCAGTTAACATTAGGGGCTATAGGCTGTACAGGCGT
>NW_017728992.1:128437639-128450867 GCF_001723915.1 Gavialis gangeticus | reverse complement strand
CCGACCCTTAATCTATGAATCTATGAATCTATGACTCCCTAAGGAACTACTGACCGATCAGGGAATGAACTTTACATCATGCATGTTCAAGGGAGTGAGTAAAGCTTTGGGGATTAAATACCTGAAGACAGCCGTGTATCATTCCCAAACAGACGGGCTCGTGGAACGTTTTAATCAGATATTGAAACAAATGCTAAAAAAGTTTGTGGTTCAGAGCCCTCAGATTTGGGACAAAATGACACCACCTTTGTTGTTTGCTGTAAGAGAGGCACCCCAGGCCTCGACTGGGTTTTCACGCTTTGGATTATTGTACGGCTGGTAACCAAGGGGGATCCTGGACCTGATTAAAGAGAGTTGGGAAGAACAGCAGAGTAAAGACCAGAACATCATCCAATATGTGATCCAACTGTGGGAACGCCTTGAAGCAGCCCTTAACATGGCGTTAGGCAATCTCAGAGAAGTCCAGCAACAACGAGTGAGACATTACAACTGAGGTGCCCAGGAAAGGAGGTTTGATGTGGGGGACCGTGTGTTGGTTCTATTACCGGACAGTGAGAGTAAGTTACTTACCTGGTGGCAGGGACCCTATGAAGTCATGCGCCAAGCGGAGCCCGTGGACTATGAGGTGTACCAGATAGATAAGCAGAAAAAGAAGCAAGTATACCATGTCAATATGTTGAAGAAGTGGGAAGACTGAGGGTGTATGTACTTAGCCTCTCATCCTGAGGAGTTTAGAATTGGGACCCACGTTAACAGAGGGAAGTGGGCTGGGTGATGTAAAACTGGCCCCGCAACTGTCCAAAGAACAGAGAAGACAGGCTGCTGAGCTAGTCAAGGAGTATGGAGATGTGTTCCAGGGAACCTCTGGGGAAGCCCGGGGCGTGGTACACTGGATAAAAACTCCTCCAGGCCAGGTAATACGTGAGAATTGGAGATGGATTCCCCAGCAACTCCAAAGCCAGATAAAAACAGAGATTGCAATGATGCTAGAGAAAGGTATCATATGCGAATCCCACAGAGACTGGCGGAGCCCCATCATAGTGGTACCTAAGCCCTACAGAAAAATCTGCCTCTGTATCGATTACCAGAAGGTGAATGCAGTGGGTAAGTTTGATGCCTATCCAATGCCCAGAGTGGACGAACTGGTGGAAAACATTGGGCAAGCTCACTACATTTCCACTTTAGACCTGATAAAAGGTTACTGGCAGGTCCCAGTGGCACCCAAAGATCAGGAAAAGACAGCATTCGCCACTCTGTGGGGTCTCTTCCCATTCTGGCACATGCTGTTCGGGTTGCATGGAGCTGTGGCTATGTTTCCGCAGTTAATGGACAGAGTTTTGGCTCCCTGTGGGGGTTACACCGCGGCATACATTGATGATATTATTATATACACTGAGAACTGGGCTGAACACCTCACCGTGCTGAGAGCAGTACTGCGACACTTGAGAAGGGCTGGGCTGCCAGCCAATCCAAAGAAATGTACTGTAGGGAAAAAGGAAACACAATACCTGGGGTTCCTAGTAGGAAGTGGGAAGGTGAGACCTTTGTTGAGCAAAGTGGAGGCGTTGTCAAGGTATCAAGCATCCCATACTAAAAAGCAAGTGAGGGCTTTCTTGGGGCTGGCCAGTTATTATAGAAAGTTTGTGCCTCAGTTCATGGATGTAGTTGTACCTTTGATGGAGACAATAAAAGCAGGGACTTCAACTAAAGTGAGATGGACGCCAGAGGCAGAAAAGGCATTCTGAGTAATGAAGGATGCGCTATGCCTACAACCACTCTTATATATTCCGGATTTTAATAAAACTTTCCTTGTGCAGACCAATGTGTCAAATGTGGCTATTGGAGCAGTATTGGTTCAGAGAGAAGGAGGAGAAGAACACCCTATAGCCTACGTAAGTAGGAAATTACACCCACCAGAACAGAGTTACGTCACGGTAGAGAAGGAGTGTTTGGCAATTAAGTGGGCTATTGAAACACTACGGTATTACTTGTTAGGGTGGTGGTTCACCTTGATCACTGATCACGTGCCCCTGCGCTGGCTAAAGAGCATGAAGATGGACAACGCAAGACTGATGAGATGGGCCCTTAGTCTACAACCATATTATTTTGAGGTAAAGCATCGCCCTGGAACCCAAAACATAAACGCCGATTTCTTCTCAAGACAATACAAGGAAGAAGGGGGGCCAGGAGAAACAGGGGGATTCCAGACAAGGGAGAAGAGAGGGGGGCATGTAACTAGGAACACTAACCTCAGTGCTAGGAAGCTGGGTGACCGCTCCACATCTGGAACCTCCCAGGCAGGACCAACCAGTCGGGTGACAGGAGAAGGAAATTCAAGATCTTGCAAATGGCGATTGGAGAAGGATAGAGGGGCAGCAGGGAGATGGACTCCCAGCAACTACAGTAATGCACCTGCTGCCTCCGTCAGCGGGATATGCCATGCCTAGAGCCATCCTCATGAACATTTAAAACATAAAGAGAAGACAGGCCTAAGTGGCACCCTACCAAGGCTGACTAATGGGGGGGGAGTTACCTGTGGCAGGGTAACTCCCACAAATCCCACATGGTGCGACCTTGGGGAAAAGGCAAGTAGGAGGCACCTGAAAACCTCTGCCTCCTAAGTTACTGGGTGACCAAGGAAAGGCTGAGAGAAGCCCAGGACCAAGGCAGTGGCCACAAAATGTAAGGACCCACCTGGGGAATGAAGGTCTTAAAGGGGGAAGGTGTGTAGCAGGACACTAAGGTGCCTGCTACTCTCGGAGCAGAGGCACAGGTGTGGGTTGCTAGGGCAACCACTGGGGATTCAGCTGACAGGAAGGGGCAGGGCACATATAAACCCCAGGAGTGAGGCCAGAAGGACACTTCTCCACTAGCAGCCAAGGGAGAAGGAGCTCTGCTGGAGCAAGCAGAGTAGAGAAGCCTGACGGCATGAGCAGCTTCTGTTTGCGGATACGGGGTGGAGAATTCCCTGGTGGGGATTTGAATGATGGTTAGCCAGACAGCTTAGATTTTATGTTATAGCCCAGGGGCTTGAGTTTCTGTTTGTAGTTTTATAACACCGGAGGACTGGGTGAGGCTATTAGGGGTTGGAGTAGGCCGCATAGGGGTTCCATGGTAGCCGGAGAGGGCGCGGCATTTTGGGGTGCACTGGCCCCAGCCCCAGGGCGAGGGGGCAGCGAGAAGCCCCAGGGCGAGGGGGCCACGAGGAGCGAGAAGCCCCAGAGCGAGGGGGCGGCAGAGTGCCAGGAAGGCACAGGATGAGGCAGGGCAGTGGGAGCCCAGGGAAGTCAAGGAGAGGGCCAAATTACAGCAAGGTCCAGGTCAAAACCACATCAGTACCATCTGCAAGGCTTGGGCTGCTGTGTAGGGGAGGAAAAGGAGCCACAGATAGCGCCCCCTGGCACTGGGGCAAATAAAATGGGCAGCCTCCCACTAATTACATCTATTAATTAATCAATTAAGATCAAGGCATGGCAGGTGAGTAAGCAGGCAGTTGGCCCATGACAGGAGGGTGGAGTCACCGATAGAAAGACACTAGTAGAGGTACTCCTGTCACACCCTTATAAAATGAAATAATCTTACATTTACTTTAAAATGAATCAAAGCTAATTCAAGATGAAGTACATGTCCGAACTATTTGGTCTCAGAAGACAAGACAATGGACTAAAACCTTGACCTCCTTATTTAGTTATTTCTAAGTCCCTGTCATGAAAAATGGTGCTTTTAATCAAAGTGCTGTAAGATGACTTTGGAAAACTCTCCCATATAAGTCAAACTGCAGAGAACTGACAAAATCTCTACCTCTTCCAATGACTTACCACCCACTTTACATAATAAAATATTTTTTCTCTAGCCTGCCCTAAAATCCACTAATTATTAGAATTGTGCACAACAATATCATTGGAAAAGTTAGTTTACCCATACATCATTGTATTAATGCAGAGCCAACAGAGCTGGAGAGATGCATAATGTTCATCTGAAGGTTGTATATCTTACTGGGTGTAATACCTTAGCATTGTCTCTTTATCACTCAGATGTGGGAGTGGTGGACCTAGAATAACAATGAAATATATGTTTTGTCATATTGCAAAATGGGATGGCACAGGGAAGTTTGCTGAGAACAATAATACCAGATGACTAGCCTTACAGCCAAATTCTGTACCTAAATTGGTACTGAAAACATTATACTGCAACAGTAGGTTTAGTAAGGAAAAGGATGATTAGTCTTCAAGCACATATTCTAGAATAGCTGAGTTCTTCCAAAATATATGTGATCAGTTCAATCCTTGGAATAATAACAATGGCTTCTGTAAGGTTACACCCAGGATATATTTGGTCCATAGATCTTCAAATTCATGTTACCTGTATGTAGTGACAACAAACTGAGTCTGGCTAGGAGGTGGATGGAATAACTTACTAGGGATTTTCATTTCTGAATAGCACTGTTCTGTGAATCAGAACTCTGAAAAAAAAATCATGTCTGACACTGAAATGAGAAGAATTAGTAAAATGCTAAAGCTCTTCCTATGCTAATATTAAAACAAATCACTCACTGGAGAATCATAAGCAAGACTTACCTCATAGCTAATGTGTTTCTATAGTTGAAAAATTTAAATAATAACCAAGATTTCCCATAGATTAGTATTCATAAGGATTAGCTGTTGAGCCCCTGTTGTTTCACTCAGAAATTGATGAATCTTTGGATAACTGTATTTTTACTTAGGAAGCCAATTCTGTATTTGAAAGACTGAAGAAAATGATGTATAATTTTTCTTAGGTATTTCATGATTCTTCCCCCCACTCTACCCCCCATTGCAATTATCATAGCATCTGACTGCCAAAGTCTTTTGCATATTTAAATGTCTGCAAGATCAATAACTCATAATTAAAGCTCCACATTAGTGGAAGATAAGGACTAAATGTGATTATATTTGACTGGAAGCAAGCATTTGAGAAAATAGAAATCCCACTCAAAGCAAGTGATCATTTGAAAAGTAAGGAGAGCTTGCCAAATGACACTGCTCTTGCTGATCTAATTCTTGAAGGAGGCAAACTAGTTCCAGCATCTAAGTTAACAGAAATCAAGCATAAACATATACTAAGTTTGGTTTTTAGCTAATGGAAATTTCTGCAGACCCACTGAAACTGCATGGATTTATGCCCAGCTGAGATCACACCCATTGACCTTGGCACATCATTCATACTAAAACTCTTTCTTCTTTAGCTCTGTGATATGTTATAATAGATTTGTTGTCTATTGTTGCCTGTTGTTGCCTTTTAAAATACATGATGACCTAACATCATATCCTAATGTGGATACGATGATAAAAAACACCCCGGATTGATCTGGAGGGTCCTATTTGAAAGAGTACATTTTACGTTTAGCATCATTTGATCAAACCTGGCTCCTGTTTCTGTGAGCCTCTTGTCACTGTCAGTGAAAACCCATGCTATCATTCTTTAAAAGCATCCAAGTGGCTTCTCTTGTGACTATCTACAAAATGCATTTCTTTCTGTTTTTATCATAAAGTGTTTCAGTTCATGACTGCCTGTGCTAACATTCACTAATGTATAAGCAACACTTCCTGCATAATGTTATTATTTCTTATTTTTTTACTTGTTTTTTCACATGCAAGTTATGAACAATGTTCAGGGTCTCTCTTAGCAGCAGAGTCAAAGGATGTGGGTAGGTACAATTGACATTAAAAGTTGTACAGCACCTCTCAGGAAAAGCTCAAGACTTTACTAGTTCCAACCTCCTGTAATTTGTTTGTGTGTTCCTTACCATGTTATAGCTCATTAGAAAAGTTATTCCCATTGTTACAAGACTGTGATTAAGTTAATGTGATCTATGATTATTGCTGTTATTATACTAACACCTAGATGGCCCAACCAAGATCAAGGTCCTGTTGTGCTATGTAGCATACAAACGCATATTTACAGGCAGTCTTATTTTGGAGCTTACTAAAAGGGTGATAAGTTGCCATGCCCAGGATGAAGTTACAGTGCTGTGTCTTCTTTAAAAATGGACCTAAGTTGAACTGTTCTGTCCAGCATCCTGATCTGGATTGACCAGTGCAAAGTTTCTTAGATCTGAGGTCATTTTTTGGTCCTGCCCACGATAAAGGTGAGGTCCATTTAGGAAAGCTGGATTCAGGTTTGCAGGTTTTTGAGCTACAAACTCAAAGTTAAGGCATGTTCATCTTGAGATGACTGGGTCTGAGGATGCTGCCTTTGGCATTCTAACTTGAGAGGGCAAAAAATCAACTGGCATAATTCAGAGTTCAGTGTAGGTTCACTGATTTACCACAGATGAGCATCTGGTCCAGAATTCCCTTCTTTTTGGATGTTTATGTGTGATACTCAAAGAAAATCCTTTTATATACAGAATATTATGCATGGGGTGTTTCTCTCTTTCTCCTTCTCTTTCTCTTTCTTTAATGGTAGGCATAAGAATAAGAAGACAAGAATGGCAACTGAAGCAGCAGCAAAGAATACACAGCCCAGTCAGCAAAGATGACAGGATGCAGAAGCTACAGGATGTATATTTAAAAGGGTACCTGGCAGAAGCCTTATAAATATTGCCTGGTGAAACTTATGGAAGAGATCTGAAGATTAGAGATGCAGCTGGAGGTGATGGTGGCATTCAACTGGGAATTTGAAGACATGATAGAGGAGTAGAGAAAAGGCAGCATGGACAAATCAAGATTTTCTATAACATACTGAAGGGATGCATCTACATGTGGCCTTGACTGCACAGTTGGTACTATGCATTCCTGGCAGCACACAGGTCATTTCCAACCCTTCTGCACAGTATCAATGAGCCACTGTGCAGTAGCATTGGTGTCATGGTGCCTACTGATGCTATGTCACCATAACGATGAGCTGTGTTGTTGTAGCTCATTGCTACAGTGACAAAGCATCTCGTGTCAATGTGCCCATGCAAGACTCATGGAGGTTAGAACCGTAGATGCAGAGGGTGACACATGCAATAATGTGATCCTGAGGATAGGGCAAGGGAATGAAGTACTGGAGGGCAAATAGGATTGAGGAATAGGCTTGCTTAACTGAACA
Organism: Gavialis gangeticus; assembly: GCF_001723915.1. Classification (NCBI taxonomy): domain Eukaryota; kingdom Metazoa; phylum Chordata; order Crocodylia; family Gavialidae; genus Gavialis; species Gavialis gangeticus. The sequence continues at coordinate 128,443,793 of NW_017728992.1, read as the reverse complement.
ATGAAGAGAAGAAGCAGGGACAGAAAAAAATGCTATGGCAAGGAAGAAAGGAGCATCCTCACAAGGAAAGAGTAAGAGCCAACAGAGATGACCAGGTTACAACCATGGGAAGAATAAGGATGAGATACAGAAGACTGTGAGAGCAGAAGGCAGGATAATTAGCAGACAGGTTAAAATGGTAGCTAGAAAAGTGGAGGTTTACAATAATGCATGCAAGAGGCAGGTTTATATGACCGGTGTATAACTAAAAAGCACAAACAAACCTGTCAACTGAGTGGATCCAGAGAATGCAAGGTTGAACGGCCAGGGATGAGGATACAAGAAGGATTCTAATGAGAGTGAAATAAAATTCCTTGGCTGTTGTTGATGTCAGGAAGGATGGCACTGCCACAGATCAGGGAGGGTAGTGCCAGTCTAGGAAAGATGCTCAAAGTTCTGAAGGCTGAGATAATTATTTTTCAGTAGAGTTTTTCTGATCCTTGGAGCAGGGGCTGAAGCTAAAATAAGATAAAGAAAGTAAACAGATAGGTCAAGGTTTGGTGTGCTGGGGAAGATCTTGGGATTTTTGCCCACTGACAGGCATTACAGAAGGTCACTTCTAGATGGATGGACTCCACTTGAGTTTCTTGGAGTGCTGTCTTTGGGGATCAAGCCTGGCAAAAGTGCTAAGAAAAGCTATAAGCTAAAAAATAAGAAGTTAAGATTGGAAAATATGAAGTTAAGGTTGGAAAAGTTTCACATAATGTGGTTTTAGTAAGCAGAAGGAGAAAAATGAGGTTAACAAGCATATGTCAATGGATGAAAGGAATTTCAGAGGGTGGGGGAGTGAACAGCAAGGAGAAATAAGTATGCAGCAGTAGTGATGAGAACAGTCAGTGAAATGGCTGTGCTTAATCTGATTAGGCAATGGGGTGTGATTACCAAGGAACTTCTAAAATGTTTGTACACCAACACCAGGAGCCTGGGCAATGAAGAACTAGGACTAATGGGCACGTCTACATGTGCATTAATGTGGTGTTGTTACAGTGTACTAAGTTTAGTACCTCTAAAATGAGGTACTAACTAAATGTGCAAAAACCAGCAGTACTACGCAGTAGTGCTGGCACGTGGTCCCTTCAATAGCTCAACTGGTAGAGTGGAGGACTGTAGTGGAGGACTTTAACTTACTGCACAGTAGTACTGGCATATCCCTTCGCTAGCTGAGTTGGTGGAGTGGAAGACTGTTATAGTGCTGTTTGCTGACATCCTTAGGTTGCAGGTTCAGTTCTGGCTTGAAGAAGACTCCTTTAGGTGGGGGAATTAGCTCAGGTGGTAGTGCTCTTGTTTAGCATGCGAACAGTAGTTAGATTGATGCCCGCATTCTCCAGTGGTGCCTGTTGGTTTTTTCGGTCCTTGGGCCGGTGCTGTTCAATATTTTCATCAGTGACCTGGATGAGGGCATGGAAATCACTCTGTCCAAATTCGCAGATGACACCAAACTGTGCGGTGAAGCAAACGCACTGATGGGAAGAAACCGAATCCAGGCACACCTGGACAGGTTAGAGAAGTGGGCAGAAAACCATAGGATGCAGTTCAATAAGGATAAGTGCAAGGTGCTGCACCTATGTGTGCTGGTGATTCCCTCTCCCTATAGGCTGGGAGATGATTGTCTCAGCAGCATAGCAGCAGAAAAAGATCTCGGAGTTGGGAGATAACTAATGGCAATTGGGATACAGAAAAGGAAACTACTTAGCTGAGGTGAAAGCAAAACTCAAAGGGGTTAAAGCATTCAATCTGGTGTGGGGATGAAGCAGATAAATTCTATCTCAGAATTCAGAGAGATCTGTGCATGAAATCAAGTGTACATTGTTTTGAAAGCCTGGCAAAATTGGGAGTGGTACCATGAGACTGGAAAATAGCAAATGTAGTATCTGTGTTTAAAAAGAGGAGAAGGAAGTTTTCTAGACAACTACAAGTTCATTAGTTGGACCTCAATGGTATGAAAAGCTTTAAAACAAATATTGATGGGAAGAATAACTGAAGACCTGAATGATAAAATGCAACATGGATTTACCAAAGGTAGCACCAAAGGAGCTAGACTTAGCCAATATCTATCTTTTATTTTAAAAAATACTTTTGAGACAAAAGAACTACCTTTGATCGAATCTATCTGAATTTCAACAGAACATTTCGTATAGTGCCACATGAGAAATTATTATTTAAAACTGAGGGGATTACCAGAAGAATTGTAAAGTAGATAGGGAACTGGCTAAAGGGAAGATGATAATGGGTTATCCTGAAAAACAAACTATTGGGCTATACCTAAGTTACTAGTATGGTTCCCCATGGAGTGGTTTTGGGATTGATCTTTTGGGACAAAAGTGGGAGGCTTTGTCAATACAAACATGGATTGGGATATTGCATAGGATGAACTGAATGATCTTGGAAACTGGTCACACGTCTGAGCACTAATACAAAGATTTTTTTACATACACTTGGAGATCATTGATTGGAAGTAACTACAAAGAATAAAGATGTGGCACACTAGATCACAAACTGACTATGAACCACCAATGTAAGGCAACTGTGAAAAAGACAAATTCAGTCCAAAGATGTATCAGTTGAGACATTTCCAATAGAGGCAGGGAAGTCTGAGTGCCATTGTACACGCTAAGACCTCATCTACAATTCTGGTCACCCTTCTTCAAGAAAGATGAGCACAAATGGAAGGTCTAGGAAGGGAAATGGAGAGCCCTTACAGAAGGTCACTAAGAGCACTTGGCTTGTTTTAACCAAGGCTAGCAAAGGCACAACTGAGATATGGTTGCTCCTTCTAAATATATCTAGATAGAAAATACCAGGGAAGAAGACCTGTTTAAGGGGCAATACTGTCACAAAAAGAAATAGGTATAAACTAGTGATGGATGAGTTTAGGCTGGAATGAAGAAGCCTTATAGCCATCAGAGGAGTTAGGGGCTGGCACAAGAGCTTGACCAGTTTATGGAAAAGTTTCTGTGACATGGTTGCCAGCAGTCAACCTGGGTTGAATGATCCAGGAGTTCCATTTCAGTCTTGTGTTCCTGGATGTATATCTAAGTGGAAAATTAAACCATTTCCAAATCGGATATGTTTAATGATTTCATCACTCTTCTTGTTAATGATTCCCTCCCTGCCTTGTTGAATAAGATCCCAAATTCAGAAAAGCACCTGCTTACCTGCCTCAACTTGAGGCAAGTTTCCCCTCAGGTATGCGCTGAGATCAGTTGAATTCTTCACATAATTTGGCCACTTGTATTTAAGTCTCCTGTAGCCCTACTCTCCCTCAAATGGAGGCTGCAGGAAAGCCATTGCTGGAGATGCCATTCATGTAAATGACATCAGAATTGGACCCGAGATGATTTTATAAAGGAATTTCAGATCCCTCCCCAAGAAAAACCTGTAGCTGTAGGATCATGCAAGGAACTGGGGAAATATTGGTCAATAGCTTTTTTTTGTAGCCAATGATCAGTTTTGGGGTTTGTTTGTTTGTTTGTTTTTTGAAGCTCTGCAACAGGCAGTTGCATATCTTTAATATGCTTTTATTGCCCCTTGACATCGACTGTAATCTCACGAGCCGAAGATGCATTCAGGTTAGAGGCTTTCCCGGTAGAGAATCGTGTCTCCTTTTCTACCCGGGCTTGAAGGAACGGAGGTCTGAACCTGATGGCGCGCGCTTGGGAGGAGCCCAGCGCTGTCCAGTGCTGAAGTGTTCAACACGGCCCTTCAAGTGACTTGTCGAGGGAGCGTCTTGATTACATCTGACCCCCCGTTACGGAGAGCTGCCTAGAGCACGCCATAGATTTGCTGACCTCTTTTTGTCTATGACTCTAACTCAATAAATTGCTTAACCCCATAAAAAAAGGCTGTTCCCATTGGCAGTCCATTGCTACAAACCAAAAGGACGGATCCGCGAGTAAGAACAGCGCGTCTCCTTTTCTCAGTCAATCACCTGCAGCAAGTTCGGCGAGGTTTCTCCCTCTGACCCCCCTCCCCCCCTCCCCTTTTTTTGGTTATCTGGCCATGAATCTATGCATCCCTCTTTTGTCTTGTGGGGAGGCGGCAGCCCCTCTCGCCGGCGCCCGGGGCTGGAGCACGACCCTTCCCCGAGAGCCCGCCTGAGTCTGCTCGCCCGGGTAGGGAAGGCTTGAAGAGCTCCTCTGATTACCGCACTGTAAAACAAGCGGATCATCAAACACAATAGGATCATTTCCATCTAGACAACTGCCAAAAGAGGCAATTGAATGCCTTTTATCAGCCATTCATTCCCGGGGCTTTACATTCTAGGCGGCAAAACCAAGCGCTTGTGGAGCCGTCAACATTTATTGAACAGGAAAATGCCAGCACGGGGCAGAGACTCGGGATGTGTTCCGTTTCAACGAGGCAGAAGACAGACAAGGGCAGGGGAGTGCGGAAGTGTGCTATAAATCCCGCTGTCAGTGCGTGCGGGCTGCGCGGGCTCACTGCTAATGCCGGGATCCGCACTGCGCGGGGCGGGGAGGCTCGACAGGCAGGGGCGGCATTTGCCACTTTTCTGAATGAGCCGCCTGCCTCCGCCTCCCGCCGCCCGCAGCCCGCCGGGCTGCCCGTCCCGGGTCGCTTTCATATGTCAGGGCAGCTTCCCCGCCGGTGTCCCTGACAGTGAGAGTCCCGGAGCGGCAGCATCACAGCTGCCACTTGCCAGCGAGAGCACCAGGACAACTCAGCCCAGCCCCGTGGCCCTGGCGCGTCCCAGAGCTGGAAGGGAGCGGATGTGTTATCTCCCCAAAGCACAGCACTGCCTCCCCAGGGGCATCTCACTTCTCCTCCCAGCGCGTCGGCCCCGCTCATCTAAGCGGACCCTGTGTTGTACCTAAGGGGGGCTGGAGCAGCGAGCTCTGCCGGCTGCTCCACGGAGCTTCGCAGCTCCCACCTCCTGTTCAGACACCGGTGGGACAAATTTCAGGGGCTGGGCTATTTCTTGTGGCTTGCCAGGACGTGGGGCTCTTCGGCGTTTTCACGCCATCGGAGGAGCGCTGTCTTGGTGGGATGGGGCGTCTTGGGACAAACTCAGCCCATCCCAAGGCTTGGTGCTAGAGAAAGCTTCGCACCTCCTGCCTACAAGTCGGCTCAGGCTGGGAGCGCCCAGCTCAGGCTGGGTCCCCGATCTTAGATGCCCCGAAATCGACCAGGGCTCTTAGATGCCCTTGCCTGGCCCTGGGACCGGGCGGCAGCCTCCGGAGTCGTCCACAGGCGGGACTCGAGCGGAAAGTTTTCCCTCGCTTTGACCTTTCATAGTAAGAGGTCGGGCGCTGCTGCCGCTTTTCGCTCCCCTTGGGAAATCTCATTCAAGTATTTTTGTCAATGGGAGAGAGCCCCGCTCCGCTGCCTCTGTCCCCGGGCTGGCTGACGTCACCGACGAGGCGATAAATATCTGTTGATATAATTGGATGTGAGATTCCGGGCTGCGATAGCAAAACTCTGCCCATCGCGGCTCCGCGCGGGCCCCCATGATTTATTCAGCAGTGGATCGGGGCACGCAATCGAGCTGTCAAGGAAGCGTCAGCTTATTAGGCAAGTGCTGCGTGATTCCAGAAGAGGGTCTAAGCTATAAAAATCCCGCGTCCAGGCTCTGATTGGGAGAAAAGCTGATCCCAAGTTGGCGAAGAGACGGCTCCGAGCGCGAGGGAAAGGAAAGGACCCCTGAAAGCCCCCAAGTGTGGACTGCACCTGCCCTCCTAACCCGCCAGGCCAGCTCCCAGGTAGGCGGAGGCCGGCCCCACCCTGCCCTGGCGCGTGCTGGGCAAGAGCCTGGGCGTGTGTGTTTGCTTATGTGTGTGTGTGTTTGCATGTGTGAGTTCGTATGTGTGTGTTTGTATATGTGCATATATGTGTATGTGCCTGCATGCATATATGTATGTGTACGTGTATATATGTGCGTAGGTGTATCCGTGTGTGTTTGCATATGTATATGTGCATGTGTAGTGCATGCATGTGTATGTGTATAAGTATGTGTATGTGTGTGTGTTTGCATGTGTGTGTATGGATGTCTATGTGTGCGTGTGTGTGAAAGAGAGGGAGAGCGCGATCTAGGCCACGCCGAGGAGGCGCTGGATCGGGGGTTTCCTTTGCCTGCAGACCCTAGGGGCCAGGCCGCCCC
>NW_017728992.1:128388426-128436630 GCF_001723915.1 Gavialis gangeticus | reverse complement strand
AGCGCAGCCGCCGCGGTCGGGGCCGGGGCCGGGGCCGGCTCTGCCCCCGTCGCCCTGCAGTCCCCCGGGCTTACTTTACAGACACTCGCCTACTGCCGCAACCCACCCCCCGGGCACGGCCCAAGAAGCTTCCCGGCACTGCCCCTGCCTCCAGCTGAGCCCCGACGCAGCCGGGGTCCGGCCCCGCTGTTCCGCCCCAAACGGGCCCCCAGCCCACCCCACCCCGCGCGTGCCCAGGCGGCAGCGCCCCGGCGGCCCCGAGGGACGTGGATCTCCCCTTCGGGGCACGGGGCAGCGGGCTGCAAGGAGCCAGGCCCGGCTCTGCCCCCCACGGTACTGAGTGGGGGCACACGAGGGACCCAGTGCCCGGCAGAGCAGATGCCACACCTGGGTGAGTCCAGTGAGGACTCGTGCTAGAGCTTATCCTGCACTAGGGGTAGGTACCAGCCCCACGGGCGCAGCACAATGTGGCTCTGAAGAGAAGGTGCAAGGTCTGGAGTCTCTTGGGCCCCTAGGCTGCCAGCCTTGTAAACGAGAGGTCCCACCTGAAGTGAAACGCTGGGCAATGGAAAAGGGGCGAGATGGGGCGGAGCAGTGACTAGCAGTGACAGCCGGGTTTGGGGCATGCATCTGTGCTTGTGGGACAGTCCCTGGGCTTTGATCCAAGAGGTACCTGAGAGGCTCCCTGTGGAATGGATTTAACTTCCTGCGGGCTGGGGATCCACCAAGGTGCTGGGTTGGGCAGACTGGCCAGGGTCTCTCTGAAGAGTCATCAGCCATGTCTAAGGAGTGCAGGAGTTCAACCAAAAAAGGCTCCCAGAGAAGGAGTTGGTGCCACCAGCAAGGACAAAGATGCTGAATCAGGGCTGGAAATATCCCATAGGCGCGCCTTATCCAGACCCACAGGTGGGTTGGCTGGGGAGGGAGAAGGGGCAAAAGAGGCAGCTGAGCTGAATTTTGCTTCTAGCCACTGTAGAGAGTGAATCATCCTTGCTGTGTTTCCTTGTTTGAAGGCTCCCTACTAACATCAACTTACTGCCCCTCCAAGCCCCTCCCCAAAGTCACAGAAACTGGAAAGGGGGCATAAAACTGAGCCCATTGCATAGGCAGCGGGTAGCAAGCCTGGGTTTGTATTCCAGAGTGATTGGGTCCCCTCCCGGGGTCCAGCCCACTGCACTGACTGTTTTGTAACCATCAGTAGCTTCCCATCTCCTGAGAGGTGCACCTGTGCCCAGCAGAACAATTCACATCATGTGCGGTGCTCTCAAGGTGAGTCCAGGGCATTATGAAATGTTATAAGTTTAGGGCCTGATCCAAAGCCTGGTGTAAAGGCTGAGCATTTTCATCCATCTTAAGGACCGCTGGACTCATTCAGACCTGACGAGGCTCAGCCCCTATTGGGAAGTATTCAAGTCTGCAGTCAATGCTCTCTGAGTGCCTATAGCGTTAGGGGGAAATCCTGTCTCTACTGACATCAGTGGCAAAGCTCCCAGGATGTCACCTTCCACTGTAACACCACTCTGCTGGCCATGATGATAAAACAAGCTACATGATGAAGTAAGTTTCATTAAACAGTTATGTAGTTACAATCTCCACCTACAATTCATTCAGGATTATATTAGCTTTTTTCATGGTCCTGTAATGCTTTAAAGGCAATCTTCAACACATATTTGCAATAATCTCATCGCTGTTTAGTTCAGCCAGCTTTACTGGCTTCATGAAAGGAGTTGCCCCTTTTTTGGTAAATTCATGGAGTTAAAAAGAGTGAAGGCTGACTTCACGTATTAATGGAAAATGCAGGGTATTCAGCTTTGGGTATAGACAGGTTTTTCTATATGTAATTCTTCAAGCTTAAGAAGATTCAGATTCTGCATTTCACAGAAAATGACCAACTCCTGAAAGATTAGAAAATTCTGCATTGTGTGACCTATCAATAAACCTTTGAAAATGCAAGAAGCGCAGGGCCAGTTGGGTTGAACTGTTGCTGGTCAGAAAGCAATACTTTGTACCACACTCACTGACCACAGTGGAGCAAGAGGAGTGCAGTTTTAGTCCTAATCTTGAATTGTGTGGCTTTTGTTAATGATTTGCAACAAGAGGTAAGTTGAAAAGCTGATTTGGACAGGAGGAAATGAGAGTAGGAAGGGTTACTCTTTATTTTCTCAGTAAAGGAAATAATGCTATTTTAACTAACAGTAATGGCAAAGCACTTAATACTGCCTAAAGATGCACAGGAAAGTTAATAAATAAATGATAAACTTTAACAGTGCTCCTTTACATCTGCAACAGTAACATGGTTCTGCTCAACACTTCTCCTTTTAAATGGACTTGCACACATATCCAATTTATTACAGGATTAATTAACCACTGAGTCCAATTTTTCCCATCCCTTTATTCAGCTTAATTCTCAACAATACCCCTTAACCCCCAAATGTCAAACAGTTTGGTGGAATAAGTCCCTCTGAATGAAACCCGATCAGTTGTTCCTTTTCCAGACAATATCTTGTCAATTCCAGCCAGGTTGCCTGTTGCCTCAGTTCCTCTCAGAAAAGTACACTGGAATGAGAGTCATCATTCCTTCAATGAGTTTAACCAGGGGAAAGAGAAGACATGATGAGCCGGCTCATCAACTCTTTCACTGGTTGCTGGAGCTCTGTTCACTTGTCCTTGCGGGGATGGTTCAGACCCAGTCTGCAAGAGAGGAGAATGTTTCCATGGAGAAAAATGAAAAGCTCATTTTGGAAAGCTGAAATCATATCTGATTTTTTACTTGATCTCTTTCTTTCCAGAAAGTTTGAAGACTGAGGGGAAACATAAGGGAGGAAAGATAAGGAGTATTAAAGTCTTTTGGTAGGGATCACACATGAAATCCTGGCTGTACTGAAGTCAATGAAAGGTTTGCTATTGATTTCAGTTGGCCCAGAGTTTCACTGCATTCACCTACAAGGCTCAAATCGGCTCATTCCTGACTGAGACCTATGGGGACCCCCTACAAAGAAATTCATAACCATCACAGTCTGTTCTCAAAGTGTCCTTGAAGCTACCTGACTTTTACAGGCGGCTCAGAAGACTGACATAGGCATAAGCCAACAGGCATGGGACAATATTCCTCTGTATTCCACTCGTATTCAGTGTCTACCAAGCTGACATGGAGCATACCTGGGATATTTTTTCTATACATATTTTTTTTAAATTTACCCAAGAACAGACAATAAAAAAAATGAAGACCTGAATCCCTTGAGGTATATGTTTTCTCTTACCCCCCCACATTGAAAACAATTATCTTTGTGGGGGAGTAGGGTCATGGCCCATGTCTCACTTATACAACTATCCTGTTGACCTTAAAGGGGGAACTTGCATAAAGTAATGTTTGCATTTTCTCTCACACACAGCATACCTGCCTATATAATACACACCCCATTTTCAGAAAGCAGCTGGAAAAAAATCTGAGTAGCAGATTGAGTAGCAGTGGCTAGGGAGCTAATTCTGCTCCTGAGTCTGCTGCCAGCTCCTCACACCCAGTGGGCCTGTGGACTGACCCTGTGTGCTGTGTCCAGGGCCATGCACCAGGTCTGGGTTTGGATGCTGGGTCCCGCCTGGCATGCCAGCCCTGTGGCCACCCACCAGGTCTAACCCTGCACAGTACATCCAACCTTGTGTGCTGGATCTCAGGCCATAAGTTGTGCCTGATCCCATGCTGGGTCTGGGGGTGTGCACTGTGTCCAGGACAGTGAAATGGGTCTAACCCTGTGCACCAGGTCCAGCTGCAAAGCAACCCTGTGCACTAGCCTGATCCAGTATCCAGGGACATGTAATCAGTTGAGGGGTTACCCATGGGCACATCCACACAAGCATGCAAATGGCTTTGAGGTGCCACAAATGACATGCGGTGCACATGCACCCACGGGCTGTGCTGCTAATTAGCAGTGCAGTGACTTTTTTGACACCAGAAGATCCTGGTATCAAAAAAACCCTATCACTAAAAAAAGCGGTACAGCCCATGTGGCAGCAGCATGCACTGCCAGAAACTGGAGCCTTGTCAGACAGAGCTATGCTCTGGCTGCTGGTCAGGCTCAGAGTGGCTGGCTTGGTGTTGCTGCTGCCCTGGGAGGCTCCTAGGACCCTAGGGAAGGCTGCTGGGGTCCCAGCCTCCCCTACCTTACCTGGGTCCCTTCACTGTACACCAGAGTGCACATGCAGGAGCACGCCCAGGGGACAGATAGCAGTGGAACAAATACCTACTGCTATTTGTCCTATGGGAGATGTGCACCCCTGCATGTGCATGCTCGGTGGGACACAACCAATGGGTCCAGAAGTTTGGTGTTGGGGAAGTGGTGGCTACATTTATTGCTGTGGCTCCCAGAGCCATGACAATTAATGCTGCCACTGCTTCCCTACCAAGTTTCTGGACCCCTGGGGATCTATTTTTTCCTGTATATAATGCACCAACCCATTTTCACCAGCTGGTTTGGGGAAGAAGGTGCAAGTTATACAATAAAATACTGCAATTTTGACTTGTTAACTCATATTGTAATTTCTACTTCAGAATAGAAGTGAAAACCTGCTACAATAGTCACATATGCAGCATATATCTAGAATACACAACAATAATTTTTACTGGCTACACAGTGCTGATATTCTTTTTTTATAGACAGTAAAACCAATTCATGTTGTTAGCAGGAATCATATTTAAAAATACATAAAATAAGGATAAATAATCATTTTTTGTATTCATATTGTTGAAAGGATTCCTGGTGTCTTCAAAAATAGGACTACAATTTCACTTGAATATAGGTGACTTTGTTTGTTATGCTATTCTTAAAATCAATATAGCTGTAAGAGATTTCAGACCAGTAAAGCTACCCTTAGTCAAGTTGAGCAGTATCTTACCATGGGAAATACACTAGATCTCAGTGGAACTGCTTGAAAGTAAGCAGTTACTATCTCACGTTACTAAGAATGATAGAAGTGTGTCCTTTAAAACTAAACAGGTCCCCAACCATTTAAAGTGCTATTACACAATTGAAAGTTATCAAAAACAGGAATGCAAACACACACAACCAGGAAGAAGCAATGTATCACAAATACTTATGAACAGCTCTGGCAGTGGTTGGATGATTATTTGGCATTTCCAAGCAATTTGTGTAAGTATGAAATGTTAAAATCCATACTGGAATTAGTGACAAATGATGGGCTGTTATGCATAAATTGGCTTGTGGGCTTAGTTCCAGTTACTATTTGGATAGGCATTTTTGAATGGCATGCCACACTAGCTTGTGGTTGTGAAAAGAATAATCTTTTTGCTTTTTCCTTTGTCTCTCTGCAGTTTTGAGTTTCTTTTTAAAGGAACCAACCCTTAGCTGACACAAAATGATATAGCCCCCATCAGTTTTGACAGAGATACTTCAAGTTATAGCAGCTGAGAATCTGATCCTACATCTTGAAAGTCAGATGATTAACGTGCTTTGAGGAACTGGAAACTAGAGGGGAAAAGGCAGAGGTGAGTAGGGTTCTCAACTGAAGAGCTGTACAGCCAATTTATACCAGTTGAGTAATTAACCTACAGGCTTAAAAATGATGTGTGCAGAACCTTTTGGTCTAAACTTTCCTACTTGAGCTCCTAAAGTTAGATACCAACAGTAAATAAGTGGCTTGAGTTTCGAAGGTGCTAAGCACCCAGTGTTCATACTGGCTTGATCTAAATAGTAGCAGTGGATTTTCAGCCCTTTGAAAATCAGAAATTTCATTAGGCAACCATGTTTGAGCAGTGTATTTTTAACGTTTCAAAATGCAACCAGAGTGCCTACAATGGCTAATTTGATTTTGGAAGTTTGTGGTGAGCTTCTAGAGGGCATGTGAAAGGAAGGTGTGGGAAAGCAGAAGAAGGGAAAGGAGAAATAGAAATGGAGGAAAAGAAAGAAAAAGTAAAAGAGATCAATGTTAGGTTGTTGGAGGCACTGAAGTGTGGTTATAATGACAAAAACTGTTACTTTCACCATTATCTGGAACATTAAACCAGAATGGCAGGCAGTATTATCAAACTTAAAAAGGGACATGTGACCCAGTAGCATAACTAGGAGTGGGTGACTGGGGCACCAGCCTTGGGCACCTACTCAAAGGGGGTGCAAAAACAACAGTTTCTGTTACTGCTGGCCACAGTTGCTGCCCAGGGTGAAGAACCTGGTTGTTACACCTCTGATGTGACCCCAGAAGTCTGAGAACCATTGTCCTAAATGATGAGATTCCTGGATTAGGCATTTTCATACAGCACCCATCATCATGAAGCCCCAATTTTTTATTGTGGTCTCTAATAATAGTATTGGGTAGTTAAAGTATTTGCTTCAGATCGCCTTTGTTATATTAAGGCAACTCTGGAAGGGTGCTGAATACACAGGCAATTCCCAGGCATTCCCCAATGACATCAAGAAACTTTGGATTGTGCCCTAAGTAAGGCTCAGCAACTCCAGATCACAAGAGAAGATGAAAGCCTGAAACTACAGAGATTTATTAATTGTTTGTGTATGAAGAAATTCTGTGGGTCAAGTCCTGAGTCAGGCCAAAATTAAGACTTCTGGGTTTAATCTGATCTAATTTGGATGAGACTGCCAGGTACTCGGCACCTCTCAGGGTTTGGTTCATGAAGCACTGTAGCAGTGGCACTAGTTGAATCTTTACAAAGCTCATATTAACACAAGAAAATTGACTTCACCAGACCTGTCTTTGTTTATTAATGTCCTGCAGTTTCAATTTATGTTGGAAAAAAGTCATGAGATAGTCAGGGGATATTAACCATCTGGAATATTTCACTATTTTATATACTGTTTTCTGTTTACAGCCACCAGCCTGCCTGCCCTCCAAACACAAAACTTCAGAATATCCGAAATATGTTTGTTTGGAATTAAGAACTTTGTCCTAACTACCGTCTTCTACCAAGAAGGCAGATAGCTGAGCTTGAGGGACTTTTGTTTTTGCTGGGTTTTTTGAGGTCTTTTGGCTTTTAGTAGCCATGCATATTTTAATGTGTTCTAATTATGGAAAAATCCTGCATGTTTCTATAGAGCTTAGATGTCTTGTTACAATGGCATTGTACAGCATAAAGTTACACTGTGCCGTCTTGCAAAGTGACCTGATATAATGAGACGTGGTGGGTGAAATAGCTTCATTTCCCTATGGCTATTAGAACCATATCATGGGCCAAAGATAATTAGCAACTGCAGATTTCCTACCTATATGTCTCTGATGTTTTATATAATACTTGGTGATCAGTATAAAGCGTTCCTTAGAAAACTATCAATGGCATTAGACTTTGTGTGCAAGTGCCATTTTAATAACCTGTACTTTCCCGAGCAGGCTGCTACTCTCTATGGATTTCTTTTCTCTCTAAAGAGTATCTGGATGTCCCAAAACCACAAAATGGTTTCTAATGATTTTTGCTTATTCACATAGTTTTTTGGATGCTGACTGAAGTCCCTGCTGTGTGGCAGGACAAGGTCTGTGTGCTTCTGAAATGTGTTTAATATCTCAAAATAGTCCTAGCTGTGTCCAACATTGAGGTAGATAAGTGTGCTGACACCTTGAGTTGCCCCCCCCACCCAAGAAGGCTGACTGTCATTCATAGTGACTACATGGTTACACAGGAAAAGGCCCAAGTTCACTGACATTTTAAAATATGATCAGAATTCTGATATTCCATCACTGTTTTAATTGTCTGGCTGAGACAATTAGAGGGAGTTTGCTTGGGGAAGGAGCAAGTCAAAACCTTGAAATTTCTCCATACATTTTTACGTTAGTACTTTTACTGCTATTAAGACAAAAGTATGCAGAATAATGTTTTGGCAAATACATGGAATAATCTTGTAGCTTTTACCGTTTCTCAGGACCCTTGCTGTCCTCATAATCATTCTTTTCTAATGTAATCCTAAACCAAATTCCCTAGTCAGCTGCAGCTGGCTCAATAAGCGTGGTCTAGATCTAGAGTGATATGACAGATAGGCATGTGGAGGAAAAGTTCTAAATGTGACCTTAGGAAGAGGTGTATTTGTTAATTTTTCAATTGCACCAATGACTTGCATTCTATCATCAGTTGCCTACTGTCTCTCTTCAGCCAGCTGTTTTCATTTGGTGGGATACCAAGGATAAAAATAGGGAACAAAATGAAACTTAGAGAACTTCATAGTGAATGACACATGCCTCCTGCCTCTAAGGGTGTGGCTAGACAAGAAAAATGTGTGGTAAGTAAATTAAGGTTAATCAGTAAATTTTAACTCATCTGGTTTTAAACACCTCCAGTGACTAAAATGGTCATAATTAAAAAGTGTCTATTGGGCACACAGCTTCAAATGTGAACAATGGCATTTCTATTACTCAACATTTTCAGGGAGTGGAACCAAAAGGCTCACAATAGCTTATTTGTGAATAATATAAACTTTAGTTAAATAATCTGGTTAGATTTTTATGCACTACAGCTCCTTTAGCAAAACACCTCACTGTTGTCACCTTTATCAGTACAACACTGTCAAGCTGAGAGGTTGGCTTATTTTAAGTAGATCTGTTTTAATTCCAGGGGAACCAACACAATATTTCTTGAAATAATTTTTCATATACATCTGGTAGCAGACAGTAATATGCCTAGACAAACTCCATCAATCATCATATTAACTATGTCATTCTCTGAATAGTGGCCAGTAGTGAATTTTAAAGGTCCATTGAGAGTCTTACTTGAATGGATTTTCATTACATTACAACGGATGGTGGCATGTCCCTTATTTCATGACCTTGAAAATACTGAATATAGCTGTGGGCAAAAAAGATCACATTCGTTTATTTTTGTGCATGGTGTATACATTCCTTACAGAATACTGAGTATGGAGTACTCCTTGAGCATGTATTACTCATGGGGTTTCACCGAAAGTAACTCTCAGTAATTTAAATCAAGACTTCCTTGTTGCTGATGCTATATAAAAGTTCCTTTGGGACAAGCCAAACACAATTAATTTCACCATGCTACCAATATATCTTAGTAGCTCAGTCAAAAAATGGAACAATAAGACAGCATCCTTTCAATTTTCCATCCATCTTCCTTTTTGTTTGTCAAACAACTCTATGCTCTCAATAAAGCATCAGTCTTCATCAAGCTCTCCAATCTAGAATAAAACCTAACTCTGCTGCTGGTGGAATGAACACAAAAGGAAAAATTGTTAGAGTAAATGAATCATATGGTAAGTATGGAAAGTGAAGGGAATTTCTATTAATTGATATTCCAGTAAAGAAACTCCGCAAAGCCTTATGGTTAATCAACAACCCTTGATAATCTGGTCACGCTCCTTTTCTAGTTTCACCAGAGAATGGTCCACTAATAATTCTTTTGAAATACAAGAATTTCTGGTTGCCAGTGTAAGAAAACTACTGGTAATCACAAAGCTGACTGCCACCAATGGTTCCTTCTTCCTCCCTTATGTAGGAAGAAAAGATCCAAATCTAAATATTACTTTCCAGGATGTGCTCTTCTAATTTCAGTCAAAAGAAACTACTACCTAGTCACAGAGACTGGGAGAGGCAAGATTGTCTCTGCTGTGTAGATATTCCATGGGGAAATGAATAGTGCAGTAAATTAAAGATTGTTTTTTCAAATGACTTTTGTTGTAAACTTGATGAATGAGACACACCACCGGTTTAGAGTGTGAGTCACCCAAGTGTTTGATTCAATGTATCAGATAACAAAGCCAGCATAATTTGTGGGGTTCGTAAACACATACCATACTTTGAAGGTATGAGCTGTACTTACGTTTAGTCATGAATGAATGACTTAGTTGTGTTATTGTAAATATGTTGAGGGTGGTATATAATAGCTGTGGACACACTGCATGTTCTTTGAAGGCCAGAAAAATACTGACAGAGCTCCAGGAGAAAAAACAACTTGTTGAAATGTTAGCTGAAGCAGCAGGTTCTCATTCCTTAAAGCTAAGTGTAAAGGAAAGAGAAAGCCCATGGCACAGGTAAACATTTTGCTCTGTCCCCTGATTCTCTTATTTCTGCATTTTTTCCTCTGTGTGCTAATTTGTTTGGATCTGTGGGTGTGTGGGTTTTTCCTTGCTATGACTGTGATTCTTAATGCTGGTAGCCAAAAAAAGAAAAAAAAATCCTACTCCAAAAATAACATGTTGCTCTGCTATATCTTGGACAGGTGATTATAGAATTATGTCTCACAGTCTGATCTGAACCCATACACAAGCAATGCTGGCATTCCTGTATAGCACTCTCTCATCTTTTAAGCAATATGTTAAACCCAGGTCCTTTCTGACAATCCCAAGGGGCTTTCCAGATAAATATTAATACATCAGGTTGCACATGAACTACTACACTGTGAATAATAGCTGCCTGCATTGTGTACAAAGGTGGTATACCACTAGTATTTTAAGGGAGACTGTTTTGGTTTATGAATGTGCATGTGCACTTGTACATATAGCATCTCTCTTCATTCTAATAGACAGGGTTATTCTTGTGACCAGCATTGAAAATACAGTACCTTATTCATTATTTTAAATGTCAATATCTTACTTGTTTTTAAGTCAGGGAGGTTGAGCAGTGAGATTATACAATATGCAAGCAAAGTCATAACTAGCCCATTGTCAATGGGCATTTCAACATCTGTAGCCAGAAAGGCCAATGATTAAGTGCTGGTCCATCTGCAGTGGATACAAAAAGAATAAGCCCTGCTTAGTATAAAATTGTTCACAGGTAAACAGAAAACCTGAAATGTTCCAAAGGACTAGTGAGATCTAACCAATAATTTTCCACATAGATGTTCTGTGCAGCTGGGACATGAAAATACCATGACATGATGTAAAACAGTAACAATTCAGCTGTGATTGAGAGAAGAGTGGAATGAGTATTTTGCAGGTGATTTTTTCTTTTTAGGATCTTGTATTAAACAACAAAGAGAAAAATGACTTAAGAATGTGGGTTAAAGAAGACCAGAATTTGAATCTGTTCAATTTTTTAATAAAGTAGTTACACTAATACATATCTATGCGAAGCTGGCTGTGCATAAATCTGAACAGCAGAAAACATTTTGTCCATGGTCTCACTGTTATAAAATGGACAAAACTGTTAGAAATATGAGTGATAAAATGGACCAAAAATGAAGGATAAAATGGACCAATATTAAATACACACCACCTAGAATGTATCTGTCACTCACCAAACAGTCCACAGACCAGACTATTACATGCAAAATTTCAGGTGAAGTATCCGCCCACTCAAATTAATAAGAACAGTGTTGTCTGAGAACTGGTCTTACTGTATTGTCATTGCGACTCATTGCCAACACTGCTGAATCACACAGATAACTCTGAGTACCAAAGGAAACAGCAGTGCTGAATGAGAGCAGATAGAATTTTTCTAGAATTGTTTGAATGTATTCAACTAAAAAAAAGCCCTCCAAGGACTCATGTAAGCAAAAAGGCAACTGAACAATGGAAAATTAACAGAACCTATTGGCTAGGAACAGAAATTACACATAAACCGGTTTAAGTGATCAGAAACTGGTTTAAACCTGTAACAGAACAGATGTTCAGTGCACATAAACCAGTTTGAAAATTGCTGAAACCAGTCTGAGATAAACCTGGTTGAATGCAGTATCAGAACTAACTGATTTGGATCAAACCAGTTTATGCAATGTCTGTTCAAGACCCCTTGCTGGTTTAAGATAAACCAGACTTTCCCAGCATCCCAGCATGCTCTCTGGGCTGGGTGGGGCTCTCTGGTCTACAGCAGAGCTGGCCCCTCCCCTCTGCTCATGGCTGGAGCTCTGGCAGAGACTGCAGGTACAGCAGGGTCAGTGTAGCTTCCCCTTGCCCTACCCACCCCTTGCTGCTCAAGCAGGAATCCCCCACTCCCTCCCTTCCATCTTTGACAGCATAGACCCCAGCCCCACGGACCCTAGGCCTGTATTATGCTAGCTAATGCAAAAATTGTCTGTTGTGTGTGTGTGTCTCCAATTTCACTGGGACAGGCAGACAGAACAGTGACTGCTTAGGGCTTTTTGGAGCTAATCAACAGGTCAGCTGGTAAGCTGTTTAAGAAGAGTCTGAACTAATGGAGAGAGGCTATTGTTTTGCTGATGGGGTGATAAACACTGTTATCATCCCCTTGCTAGCTTGATTGCCTGTCAGCTTGCTGCAGACACTATAAAGAAGCAGGAGGGAGATTGAAAATCTCGTAACATCAACAGATGCATGCACTGTAAACCCCACCCCCGCTTGCCTCAGAGTGCTAGCAGGGGTCTGGCAACACTTCTGCCCCTTGAGTCGCCAGCAGGGAAAACCCTGGGATGGTGCAGGAAGATCTCCTTAATCAGAGGTCCTTCTGGGGTCTGGTCATGCCCCGCCTCAGCTCAGTACTGTGGAAGGGAAGGGAGGGCTGCTATAGCACCCCCAGCTTCTAGCCGAAGTTGTAACCAAACAGACATTCTCTCTGGACTGAGGAAATACAGACATATGCCTGCAGTGGTTCAAACTGGTTCAGCCTAGTCAGGTTAGACTAACCTGCAAAGGTTGAATTAATTTATGTCTGGGCTTTTTAAATGTCTGCCCCTAACCATTATGAGCAGAAATCTATCCAAGCTTTATTTGCCACCAGCCTCCGATCTGGACTTTCTAGCATACATGCATCTCTGTAAAAAATAGAGAAGAAGCATCATTTTCAGAGTGCTGTTTGTTTATGAGTCTTTTACCTCCTATATACCCCTCTTCAGTTGTAGACTGAAAGTATTACTGTGGGAAAAAATCACTGCTATTGAAAGGAAGATCAAAACAGCATTTATCTTGTACTCAAGTACAGTAGTGGGGTGGGGGGCAGAGGCAAGGAGTGCCTTTGCTACGCTACTTGATGGGCCATTAGGCTTGGACAGACCTTAGACCCTTTCTTTTGATAGGCATTCACAAAATACATGCCTAACCCATCAGATGCTCAAATTCTTTGGACACCCACATTTCCAATGGTAAAGTTTTGTAAGTTTTGTAAGTTCTTATATATCTATTGCTAGGCATACATACATCTGCCCAAGTACTGACATCACTGAGCTTCTCAGTGCCTATCTCATATCTAAGAACCCATCAGATTCACAAAATAGGCATTCCTCCATATACTTCATGTGTGGGGTTTGATCAGATAGGCATGCTCAGGCTATACATAACCCCATCATGGGAAGTTCAAGTTCATAGCACTTTTCTGTTCCAGAGGATTTAAACCCACATTCCCCAACATGAGTAACTGTTGGGGGAGAGGTTATTATGGAATGGACATTTCTCAATCTTTCTTTTTGAAGCTGTTCCAAAACATATAATATGCAGAATGCTGAATAGGTCTATTATATCCTTGCTCACGCTCTACATCTTCCTTCATAAATACACTGTATAATTCCCATACAGATTTCAGTAGAATTAAAGCAATATACTGATTTTGTCTTCTTTCTCTGTGACTTAATCTATCCTTTCTGATTTTCTTCCATACCATTTTCACTAAGGTATTATCTTATTCCATTGATATTTAATCATCTCACAGGGCATATCCTGACAATTGTGCATATGCATGGGTGCATGTTTCTAATGGCTGCTCCTTTTCAGTGGTGGGTTTTTTTTGACACTGGGATCTCCCTGTGTCAAAAAAACTAGTCACAATGCTAATTAGCAGTGCAGCAAATGGGTGCACGTGTGCTGCGTGCTGTTTGTGGTGTCTCAAAACTACTTTTGTGCTTGTAATTCTAATGTGCTTGTAATTCTAATGACTCAGACCCTTGCATTCCCTGACTGCTACTTAACAAAAGCCTCCCACCTTCTGGAGGGAATTTCTCGATGCATAAGTAATGACTTGCAACTACTGGAATGAAGGGGTCACTTACTGAGAAAGTAATCTTTTTCTATTAATATGTAGTATCAATTTCAGTGCATGTGAAAAACAGAAAAATCTATCTTTGATCAGAGATACCCCATTTCAACACTCTGAAAATACTAACCCATCTTCCCATCTGATAAAAATATGTCTGCATTATTTTTGTTAGAATAACGTCTATATTTCACTTAAAAAGATTACTGGGCTAATAGGGTCCCAAAAGCATTAACCTGGTCTCCTTTATGAAAAAAATAAAAAATGCACAAATTCCATAAATCTCCAACTCATTATACAGAGAAGAAATATTTTTTATGCAAATAGCCCTGCAGACCAAATGTCCCTATTCCTTATCCCTTCTTATTTAATGATTTATTAATCAAGCTGCCATTGGAGATAGACTGCAATTAAGTTCTCACATGCTGGAAGTGTTGAAAGCTTTTTGCAGTTGGTTATATTTAATTTCCAAAGGTATTTTGAAGAAAATAAGAGTGAGGAGAAACAAGGATCATAATTTTATTTTCCTGCTTGATTTCCCTTGAGCCCAGATGTTCTTGACGTGTTCTTGTAGCAGTATATTTAATTTTTAAAAACAAGCAAACTATAAATGAAAATTAAACTATGTTCAGTAAATCTACTTGAGAAATTCGTAGTGTCGGGTTCTTTTCTAGTTCAAATTGCTATCAGACAGTATCTTTTTGCATGAGTTAGGCACATAAAATACAAATAATAGCCTATTTTACATATTGATAGCAATACATTAGTCAAAGTGCTAGAATTTCAACATGTAAAATCCAATTCATAATTCTGCATTGCTTATGTGTGTGTGTGTGTGTGTGTGTGTATACACACACACACACACATATCATATAATGTTTTCCATTCCTTAATAATGGAACAAAAACAATGAGTTAACAACTCTTTGTAGTTTTAAACAATATACTAAAGTACATTTTTTTTTTGTCAGTGGAGTATTTTGTCAAAGAAGAACATTTCCATGCTGCCCTGCTGTGTTTGATATTTGGTTCTCCTTAAATAAGGTTTACTCATCTGATTATAAAACAGCATTGTCTATAATGTCACAATTCTGGAATTAGTCTGAGAAAAAATCAAGTTTCATCTACACAGGGAAGTTACTCCACAATAAAGCATAGTGGGAATTTAAAGCAATTTACCTGTTCTGGATTAAGAGTGTCCACCCACAGACTAGTCTAGAATAGATTAGTTCCACAGCTCTTCCACAATAACTATCCAGGCCAACTTCCCCATGCAGCTCTTAGTTCTTGATCCAGCAAAACATTTAAGGAGTCCCATTAACTACTATGACTTCACTTGCTTAAAGTTAAGCATGTACTAAGTGTTATGCTGGATTGGGGTCTGAGTAACACCCGTAGGACTTGACATTAGAGTGGCACAAAGAAATAGCATGGAGATTGGGAGTATAGAAAATCTATACCAAGTTTCAATTGTTGCAAATGACCCCTGCATTTACAATATGCCAACCAACCCCTGTATGTGAACATTTTGTAATGTTAGGAGGCTCAATATCTGAATGGTAGATTTATAATCCTGGTTAATAAAGACAATGGCCAAACAATTTTAAACATGGGTGCCTAAGATCTGATACTCCTGACCAGATTCAGGTGGGAGATTTAGGTGTCTTACAACTTAGTGCAACTTACTACGAGAAATTAGGTAGATAGGGGTGTGTCTACAGATGCAATTAATGTGCATGAAAAACACTGTTTGAACGTGTGTCCTGGAGCAAAAAACTCTGGAGCAATTATCTCGAGTTTATTTGTGCGCAGTACATGGAGTCCGGTGGTAGCAGCCTGGGCTGGCAGGGGACCCATGGGGGTCCTTCTCAGCCTTTGTTTTGCTAAGCTAAATAAGACAAGCTCTTATAGTAGTCCCCTTTCATGATCATCCCAGTAATCCTTCTCTATTAATTCTCTGTTACCTTGTTTCCATTTCAGTGCATTTTTCTTGAATATGGGAGACCAGAGTCACACACAAGGCTCCAAAAAAGAACTCCCCTCCCCGGCGATTTGTATGATGACTTCACAAATTACCTATCTCTACTTACTCCTAAAGAAACTATTTCTCATCCAAACTGATACTTTTAACTCTAACAGAGCTCATTATTCACTTTGCATGACTATGTAGTATAAATAATTGTAGATTCTTTTTATTCTTGATTCATAGTTTCAAGTAGCTACTAAAATTTCAGACAACAACTGAAATATAAGCCCATAAACGTGAGGCTTTTAAAAATCATGTAGATGAAATTTTGAACCATGCAGGATTAAACTTGAGGGTGGCATTTTGGGAGTAGGAGAGTTTTAAGCAGCAGGTATGATAGAGCATGGTGCCATTTAGATGGGAGAAGGGAAAATTCCTTTTTAAACTACTTAGAAACATTACTAGAGAAACTCTTTGTGCTGTTAGTTAATAGTAAAACAAAACGTTTCCTACCCATTAAAGCAAAAATCATGTAGTGAATCTGACGCCAGAGGTGATGTAGCATGATAAGAAAAACCAAAACTGTTATGCAGAATGCTAACCCCTGTGAGAAAAATAAGAAGAATGCTTCATAAATATTGTCATAGTGAACTGTTTTGAACTGAGTTTGGTGAAGATGTTCTGTTCTTAAAACACTTTTCCCATGTGTTGTTCTTTTGCATGTTATTGTTAAAGTTAGGAGAGTAGGTAAAAACAGTGGTGTAATGAATTACCCAGTTATATAAATGAATCCAGGAACTGTAAAAATCACATGCAGAGGAAGAAATGCTGAAGTCTGCATACTTAAAGTGATCGCTGCTATGTACCAGAGACAATTTTATATATGACCAAGACACTGTCCTAGTCACAGCACTGTTCCATTCCTTCAGCTGTGGCATCTATCGCTGCCTGTCTTACCCTGATCTGTCCAGTCCTGCCAATATGTCCTGCAATTTCTTCCTCCCACTATAATACCACTTCACTAACTTTCTACTTCCCAGCACGTTGACAGCCCACCCTTTTTTATACATCTTATCCATAATTTCTCTAAGTCCCAGAACTATGCAGAACTTTTTTTCTGGCTTGCTACTCTCCCCATCCCTAGAAATGTAAACATCAGACTTATCTTCAATAACTGTTGAAACATGGTATTCAATACCAAGGATTCATAAAAATACAGGAATTGCTACACCCTTAGAATACACTTTCCCACCTGTTCTCTCTTCTATTTCTACTTTCCTTAACTGATTAACTTTGCAAGGGAAAGGTGAGTTGCGGATTGCTTTGCTAGTTTGCTTGAATGCCACTCCTGTAGTTTTCCAGAAAGAAAAAAATCACATCAAACATTTATTTGGTTATTTTACCTACTACTGATAATAAGCATCCAAGGCAGCAGTCCACTCTCAGGCAAAGCTCCAAGTAAATTAACTCTATAGACATTTTACCCAAGTAAGCAAATTAGGGAACACATGGGCAGAATCCCTTGGGGGGGATGCCAGACTGAGAGGGAGAGGAGTCTAGGAAAGCTGGCTGTACTTGAAAGAAGCTTTATTGAAAGTACAGGAACAAACCATCTCAATGTGCAGGAAGACTAGCAAGTATGGCAGAAAACCAGCTTGGTTTAGCAAGGAACTCTTTAGTAAGCTAAATCACAAAAAGGAAGCTCACAAGAAGTGGAAACTTGGACAAATAATGAGGGAAGAATATAAGAACATTGCTTGGGCATGCAGGGATGAAGTCAGGAAGGCCAAAGTGCAATTGGAGTTGCAGCTAGCAAGGCATATGAAGGGTAACAAGAAGAGTTTCTACGAGTATGTCAGTAGCAAGAAGGGGACAAGGGACAACTTAGAAAAGCTGGACATATACAAGTCCATGGAGACAGATGGGATGTATTTGAAGGTGCTGAGGGAGTAGGCTGATGTGATTGCAGAGCCATTGGACATCATCTTTGAAAACTCATTACAATCAGGAGAGGTCCCAGATGATTGGAAAAGGGCAAACATAGTCCCCATATTTAAGAAAGGGAAAAAGGAGGATTCAGGGAACTATAGACCAGTCAGCCTCACCTCAGTCCCTGCAAAAATCATGGAGCAGAATTTCAAGGAATCCATTTCTGAGCACTTGGAGAAGAAGGTGATTAGCAACAGTCAACATGGATTCACTGGGGGCAAGTCATGCCTGACCAACCTGATTACCTTCTATGACGACTGGCTCAAGGGAAGGTCAAAGGAAGTGATTATTCCCCTCTATTCAACACTGGTGAGGCCACATCTGGAGTACTGCCTGTGTTCAGTTTTGGGCCCCCCCCCACTACAGAAAGGACGTGGACAAATTGGAAAGAGTCCAGCAGAGCACAACAAAAATGGTGCGAGGGGTGGGGGGCATGACTTATGAGGAAAGACTGAGGGAACTGGGCTTATTTAGTCCAGAGAAAAGAAGACTGAGAAGGGACCTAATAGCAGCCTTTAACTACCTGAAGTGGGGTTTGGAAGAAGATGGAGCTAGACTGTTCTCAGTTGTGGCAGATGACAGAACAAGGAACAATGGTCTCAAGTTGCACCAAGGGAATTTTAGGTTAGATATTAGGAAGAATTTTCTCACTAGGAGGGTAGTAAAACACTGGAACAGGCTACCCAGAGAGCTGGTGGAAGCTCCATCCTTGGAGGTTTTTCAAAACCCAGCTAGACAAAGCTTTGGCTGGGATGATTTAGTTGGTGATGGTCATGCTTGGAGCAGGAGGTGGACTAGATGACCTCCTGAGGTCCCTTCAAACCCTAACTTTCTATGATTCTAAGTATAGTAAGGACTGAATTCCTATCCTTTGTAACATTTCTATTAAAAACCCCCACAGCAACAAATTTAATTTTCAGTGTTACCAGCTTTTATAATTTTTCCTGGAACATTCTTAAGAAGACATTGTCATGATAGTTTGCATACTTTTTAAATATATTGCCCCATCCTTGTTCTCAAATGAAGCCCTAGCCTAATGCTGAAAATTGTGGGCCAATTTAGACTTCATTAAGCCTCAAGCCAATGGGAAATTTTCCATTGAATTCAATGGTCATTGGATTGGATCCTTAGTCAGTAGAGCTGAGTTATCTTATACCACATCTGAATGCAGTGCCATTTGTTTATCTTTTTTCCCTATCACCAGTGTTTATTTACTGAAGCGTTTTTCACATGTGCTAAATTGCCGGTGATAATTTTTTAAAAGCAAACATGCCACTGAAATACTCACTGCCGAGGTGTGCATAGGCACATGTGCACATGCACACACACATACACACAAAACACGCACATTACACCGAGACATGCCCACAGGTAAGCTTCAAGGAAAATAGGTGTCCACATCTTCTAAAACCTACACAGTTCAAATTTGACACCCAGAAATAAAGACATTTTAAATTAATAGACAATTTTCAAAATTAGGTCTTAGTCCATTTGGATCTCCCAGTGAAGGTGCCTGTATATTATACATGTATTTTACAAATGTCCCTCAGCTCTACTTAAAAATCTGAAGCATTATGAATTACATAGACTTTCCAAACAAAGAGAAAAAAGTTACATTTTTGAGGCAGCCAGTTCTGACAGTGTCCTTTTAAGAAGGAAGATAAAAAAAGTCCACATCAGACTACATTATATCATCATACTGCTGTCATAATAGTGATATTCTAATACAGAGCTAGAATCTTTTATGCTTATGCTCTTTTTTGATCATGTCACAAACACACATGGAAGAAAAAACCTTGGAATAATTGTTACAAGGGAACATTAACCAAAATCACACCATGCTTTTTGAATTGTTATCAGACAAAGAGAAGAATCCTGATATTTACATAGCTCACTCAGCACATAGAAAAGAGTAACCCTAAACAGCCATACATTTCTAATTTGTGACTGACACATTTGTGAAACTACAGTGGGTGAATCAAAAAAACCAGCTGCTTATGCAGTAGGTGTACAATTGCAGGGGACATGAGGGTCCAGATTTTTAGCAGCTGATGAGTACAATTGCATCCATGGATGTAAATGTCTGATGTGCAAAGACATGGCCAATTAGACACTTGTCTGACCTCTAACTGATCATACACATGAGAAATAATGTTTTGGGTATTGGCTCACTCATAGTTTGTGCATCGGCACATAGTTAGGCACAGGCAAATGTATGCACAGTATTGTGGATTCTTACATTTGAGAGTCTGGCCCATAATATATTTTTAATCAAGTATTTTAATTTTTGAAGGGTTTTAATAAAATATTTTAATTTTTGAAGTTAAGATTAGTTTTATTTCCATATCTCTGAAACAACAGATAGTGCTTGTGTCTGTAAACATTTTTTTGTTAAATATTGCAGTTGGACCCCGGTTCCTAACATATACACTCTGAGAAGGTTTCATCAACACTAACCTCAGAAGTTGCTGTAGTTTCCTTACCACTCCCAGGTGCATTTTCATTGGTTGTTGCTGCTTCTGTAGCTTCTGCCTTCTTTATGTTCATTTCCAGAGAACCAGAAGGCCCTACTTTACTCAATCCCTCATGTGTTTGGGTTGAACTTGGGGTGCTTGCTTGCCGTGATTGGGCCTTATACCAACTAGGGTAAAGCAAAGGGTCGGCAGTTTCTGCTGTTGATGGCACTTGAATATCAGACTCTGCAGTCTGCTGAGAACCACCTGGCACAACCTGATCCTTAATCAGGATAGATAAAGTAGAAAAGAACAAAAACAGCAGAGTGCGCCGTGTTACTTTTCCATGTTAGACCACATTTTACTGCATGCCACATTCGTGTTTATAATTTACTATAAAGAATGCAGTGCTGTCTGTAGTTCTCAGAACAATTAGAACTGAAACAGAGCAAAAGCATCTAGTATTTGCATATATAGATAATCATATCAAACAATGGGTTGAATCCCTTCAGTCTTCACTCAGCAAAAATCCCCATCAAGTTTAAAGAGAGTTTTGACTGAGAAACTATTAAAGAAATTGTCGCTTTATTAATTTAATGATATACCTTGGGCTTGATTTTCTTTCCAGTCATAAGTGAAGGGTAATTTCAATGAAGTCAGTGGAATCACAGTGGGATAAAAACTTGTGGGAGGGGAGAATGAGGCTCTTTGCTTTAGAGAGATTTTGTCTAATGACTGTTTGGTACAGAAAAATAACTGTACCTCAAATTCAGAGGCTTTTATTCAGCTTTATCTCAGTGTACACTCAGAGGAATTCTTGTTTCTGAGGTATGGTACTGAGATAAAGTAGTGGTACACACTCAGGAACTGGCCCCATACATTTAAGAGAATGCTGAATGAAGGGACAAATCTAATGCTCATGGAAGTCAACTAGATTCACTTAGGTTTGGAGTGAATAATAATTAATCTAAAAATAAATTTACTGAATCATATCACTCAAACTTTATCCTACTGATGTGAGAAGCTAAAATAAGTCAATTATAATGACAATCAATATATAGATTTGCCGACCAATGGAAGTGTCTCTCTAATATAACTAGTGCAACTGCACCTTATCAGTGACAGGAGCAGCTGGCAACACTACACCCTTTCTGTGACAGTAAGATCTTTGCAGACTGTTCAGCTGGACATCTGGTAGCATCAGTATGGGTGACCACAAGTTTTTTACATTGCTTTCACTAAGCCAAAGGAAAAAAAAACTGAACTGTAAGCATCCTGCCCTGTACATTCTGCACATGCCTGTGTGATGAACTCATAACAGATTTTTAAAAGAGCTAATGGGCTACAACAGCACAGCTTTATCTTTTTCATTTTAGCTAAGGAGGTGTAGGGCTTCACAAGTGTTATGGCTTGTCTACAGATAAAGTTCCAGGGCATCTACATGCGTGCTCTGGAGTGGGGGGGAGGGGGGGAGGGAGCCACTATAATTAAAGCACCCACGGTGTCATGTGTATTCAGCATCCCGCACTTCAAAATGGTGACAGGGGAGCTTTAACTAAAGCTTGTTTAATGAGCTTTAGTTAAAGTGCCCCCACAGCCATTTTGAAATGCAGGGACACTAAATACACATAATGCGGAGGTTGCTAGAGTGCGCTAATTAGCACTCTCCAGCAGACTCGCAGCAGACTCAATCAAGTCTGCTCTGACACATGTTAATTAGCATAGGTCTGCCATGTGTATAGATGCCCCCATTGATTAAATTAAACCAGTGCACCTCCATAAGCAACACTCTTAGATGAAATGAAAACAGGTTAAATGGCCAACCTGCAGCATGTATGCCACAAATGGTCTTTTGTGTGTGGTGTGCAGCAGATCAGAGTACGGACAGGCAGCACAGCAGCAGATGGGGCAGAACACAGGAAGCAAAGCAGCAGATCAGTCAGGGAGCACAGGGCAGAAAGCAGAGCAGCAGATCAGACAGGGGAACTGCCACAGGCGACTGGTAGGGGCGGTATGGGGGGGCACGTGCCCCGCCTGAGATTGGCCCCCAACTCAGCACCACTCAGGTTGGGGCAGTTTTTTTGCTGTATGGGCCAGCAGCATGTTGAGGGGGGGAGCGCACGAAGCTGCGGCACAGAAGCATAGGCGTGGATATGGGGCTTTTGGTCCACCCCTGAGCCTGCCCACAAATTGTGCCCCCGCAGACTCAGGAGGCACCAGTCACCCCTGGGAAGTGCATCGGAGAAGCACTCGGGGAGAGTGCAGAGCTAATTGGTGGTACACCTGCCAAAAAGGTTGGCTCTCACTGGTTTAGGATATGAATTTCTGAATAACTCACCACAGCATAAAAACTGGGGCGGCTACAGAACCAGTCTACAGTAATTGTCTTCGTGCATGATCTTACCTCCTGTGCACTATTAAATTGTGGTAGTTAGCTCTCAGTGAAACAGAGGTCAATTAATGTGATTTAGCTTCCACTTACCACAGGATAATAGTGTGCACACAGGAAGTTACCATAGTGCACCTGACATTTGGTAAAGCTTTATGTCTGTTGTAAATTATTTCTATGTCTATGTTGTTGTTTAAATTTAGAGTAAGCTGGCTAAAAATCAACCTATGATAAATCAATATAAGACATTTCTAAACCAATTTAAGAGCCTACCCAAGTCTACAGGCACAAACCTGTAAAATCTCTAATAGATCAAAGAAAAGCCAAATCTAGTGAATTTATTTTTTGCTTGCTATGAAGGAGGAAGCCTGCCATTAACATGGATCCTCTTTTTGTTTCCTTGCTTGTGCATCAGCAGCTTCAAAGTCATTAGAGTAGCTCTGGAACAACTGGCCACATTCATTGAAGGTTTTGAGTGGAGTTGCATAAGAGATTAATTTAGCTTAATGTCTTTTAAGTGAATTCCTTATACTGGGATCTGCAAGTGACTATCACCTATTATTCTTGTGCAGATCTTGAAAAATATACGGTTATTGGTATTATATTTTAATATCGTTCCATGGAAGTGTTGACTAAAAATATAAAGAGATGTCAAATCCAGAATGTTTGTCACTACGCTGTAAGAAATGTAAGGTAAATTAGCCTTGCTTTTCCATAACTAACATTATGAGACATGAATTCTAAATGATATCCCCAGGATAAAAAGACCAGAGGAAGGTATGGTAAATGTCATTTACAGAAACAAAGGTTAGAGAAGTGAGGTGGAAATGGCTTATAAATATCCTCAAGACTGGCTAAATCTGATAGAACTATAAAGTTTTCCTTGTTTTTAATTCTCAACTCAGTTATAGGAATTGGTGTAGTTTCTACTAAACAAAGGAATAAACAACAAAACTGAGCACCAAGGTTTTTGGTCTTATGAATTTAAGTACAAAATTAAAACTTAGCTACCAAATATCTTTTAAGTAACATAACAAAACTGTTTTTCATCAAGGAACTCAGTTTTATACACACAGCTTGAATCTAGGTATACGTGCAATAGCACTAACATTTTTTTGCTGTCTTCCTTGTTCTGATGATCATCTTTGACATGTTTCTGAAATAAATCTTGCGCTATATATTAGATCAGACTAGATCATTCACAGTACTGTAGACTACAGGAGACACTAAGCATCACTGACAGGTCAGAGAATTGTTAGATGCATTTACCTCATTAACAGAAGCAGCTGGCGTAAAGGATGGGTCTGGTGGAGCCTGAGGTCCGCCTAGTGTGCTCTTGGGTTCTGCATCCAGCTGAGGGTGCTGGGATACATTCTCAGCTACCCCTTCTTCCTCCCCAGATGACTCTGTGTGGACTTCATCAAACTCTTCACCTTCCCCGAGCTCCACATCTTCCTCATCCCCGTCCTCCTCTGATACAACATGCATGTAAGTACAGCTTTCATTTAACACAACAGCATGTGAAATATACGTTTTATTTGATAAAACAGTATTTAGGAATATGAAGTCACTTAGACAGCCAAACAGCAGATATACTGGTGATCTGAGTTCCTGTTCCTGAGGCCTTACCTCATGGGAAAAAACAGCTTGGGCTTTAAGTCCTGCTTGTGAAAAACAAGACTGTCATCCGCCCTGGATAAGTGCACAAAGATGATGATGCAAGGGTGAAAGGGGGAGCCTCATCCTACTTCTTCTTACAGTCATTAGTGCCACTAGTAATGCTAGGGTCCCCAAAGGGGTGGGGACAGGAGCAGAGACTGTAATCTGCCAGAGTTTAGTATAGCAGCTACATCCCTGCATTGCAGGAGACAATGGACCTGCCTGAGGTAAAATGTCTTCAGAAGCCTCCCCGGGGCATTGACTCCTCTCAGCCTCTACTGCAGGGACTGTTTTACTTACATGCAACACATTCTGTTGTTAATATTCATGAAAAAACACATTTTGAAAGGAATACAGGTTGTAGCCGTGTTGGTCTAAGGACACAGGCAGACAAGGTTTTGTGGGTAAATCCGGTATCTTTTATTAGACCAACTCAAATAGTTGGGAAAAGTCTTCTTTGCAAGCTTTCAGGTACAAATAACCTTCATCAGGCTGAGGAAGTGTCTGCATTTAGTGTGTGCAGGCTGAGGAAGCATCTGTAGTTTTATCTGTAATAAAAGATATCTGATTTACCCGAAGAACCTTGTGTCTCTATGTCCTTAGACCTACACGGCTACAGCCTATACACCTGAAACATGGAAGATATTGAATTTTGCCATTTGAAATGGAAATTACACAATATGAAAAAGAAAGAAGCCAAACTCAACAGTGACATATATTTTCAAAAATTATGCAAGAAACACAACATTGTACCCAGAGGACTAAACATCCGCAATCCTCTGACTACTACACACAACTCCAAAATGTTTCACAACTTTGCAGGAGAACTTCAGAGAAACTTAGAAATCATTTTCTTTACCTAACCTACTCCAAAAGAGATCAGCTCAGGAAGGAAATCACTACATGCTACAACAACTTAAAAGAGAAAAATCCAGACATCTTATCAAACATTATACAACATATACAAAGAGACTACCTAAGTTGGTCTGCAACATTCATCCAACATAAAAAGAAGAAATGGAACCAGTCACTTCATGAACAACTTTCCCAACCATGAAGCAGCTATCAGGGAACAACACCAATGCCTTACAACATTCCAACCTCAAACTTGATGAAACTGAAAAAAGCAACCAACCCTCAAATATCATCAGTCTCGCCATGCACACAATTACCAAAGCTAAAAATCTGCCCTCTCTAAAAGCCTGAATTTCTGTCCAGAAAAATACTCTAATAAAATACTTCAATGTGGAGAACTAGAAGAATTTTTCTGACACCTCCACCTCTGCCTCCACCTCCACCTCAAGGAATATTTCCACAACCAAAATGAATCCACTTCCAGCAACACTTTATCCTTTGACTACATTGAGGAAAAAATCAACCCCAACCCCCACCAAAACTCAGGCCAGACACCTCACAGTGGGTGAAATTCTAACCTTGACCACTATATTGACTGCTTCATGGAAAGAATGAACAATAAAATAATCAACAACACACACCACCTGTAGCAGGGCACTAGGGTGCCTGCTACTGGTAACAGTAAAATGGGCTCAGCTGCCACTCACCAGGGCAGCACAGGTGGGGGTTGCTGAGACAACCAGTTGGGTCAGCTGACCAGGAGGGGGCAGGGCCTGGCCTATATAAACAGACAGGCTGAGGCTGGAAGGTCAGTTCTCCTCTGGCAGCTGAGAGAGTAGGAGCTCTGGGGAAGCAGGCAGTTCCCCACTAACATCGAAGGGTGAAGGAGCTCTGCGGGAGTGTTGCAGCCTGTAGGAACTAGATGGCCTGAACAGCTTCGGTTAAGGACTGGGTGGAGAAAACCCTGGAAGGTTTTTGAATGATGGCAAGCCCGGGGGCTTAGAAATTGTGTTTTAGCCAGATGGCTTAGAGTTTATGTTGCAGCCTAGGGGCTTGATTTTTTGGTGGTTTGTTATTACACCGGAGGACCAGGTGAGGCTGTAGGGGTGTGAGGAGGCCTCACGGGAGCTCCCCAGGAGTCTGGGGGGGTTCCTGAGTGCCCTGTTCGGGCACCGCAAGCAGTGCCAGAGAAGGCACAGCAGTTTGGCGCCAGAGGGGGCGCAGCAGTGTTAGGAGGCGCATTGGCCCCAGTCCAGGAGCCCCGGAGCGAGAGGGGGCAGCAGTGAGAAGCCCTGGAACTAGAAGGGGTCTGGGGCCAGTGAGGCCGAGGCCGCGTGAGCCCCGATTTTGCGGGGACGCGTGAGTAAAGGCCCAGCGCGGGGAGCGTGAGCATAGGCCCAAGTGTGGGCAGAGAGTGAGGCACAGGCCCCGGTTGGGGCGAGAGTGCGGGGAGTGCGAGCTAGGCCGCAGAGTGGGCGACGCAAGCACGGGAGACAGGCCACTGGGCGGGCGACGGGAGGACTTATTGGTAGCCCCTAAGGCTAGAGTGCACCAAGGCAACGGGACAGATCATTAGCTAAGTTACATCAAGGCACTGTGTCAGAGCAGATAGGAAAGGCAGCCTCCCCTAAACATTTTTTTTTTTTAAACATCAAAGACGTGGCGGGCGAGATTGGTGAGGGTGCATTTTGACACCAGCTAGACACGGTAGCCAGGGGGCGCTAGGGGAGTTCATGGCACCCCTAGGGCATTCCTGTCACACCACCACAACAACCTCTCCCTCTCAGAGAGAAGTGCTACAGAATCTCTAAGATTTAACCACCAAATAGTAATAAAACCAGCAGATAGAGGAGGAGCTATAGTTATCTTTAAGCGTGAAGCCTACATAAAAGCAGCCAACAGACAACTCTCTGACACCACCAACTACAAAAAACTAGAGGAAGATCCTACTTCCCTTTTCACCTTGAAACTCAAAACTACCATCAAATCATTTCGATCAGAACTACAAGAAAAATTACAGACCTTGACCCCTTCACTACCTAGCCCAGGGACTTTTTACATACTCCCTAAAATCCACAAACAAGGGAAACCCTGGCAGATCTATCGTATCCAAATATGGAACCCTAACTGAGGAAATATCATGTTTCATTGAATCAATCCTAAAACCTCTTGTCACCTAAAAAGTGAGCTTTGTCCCAGACACAACAGACTTTCTATGAAAACTTAAAAAAATAGACCACCTTTCCAGCAACACACTCCTAGCCACCATGGACATTACCATCTTATATATCAACATCCCACACCAGGATGGCATCCAAGCCTGCCTTATATATCTACAAGAGCAAGATTACAACTCAGAATACAGATATTACTGACCTTATACACTTCATCCTCACACACCACAATTTCACTTTCAATAACCAACACTTCTTCCAGACAATGGGCACAGATATGGGCACCACAATGGCCCCACAGTATGCCAGACTTTTTATGAGCCACCTGGAAGAAGAATTCCTCAAGGACTGCACCATCAAACCCTTGCTATACTTAAGATGTATCAATGACATCTTCATCATTTGGACTGAAAACCTTCAATCTACAATTGTTTTCCATCAGAAATTCAACAATCATCACCCCTCCATCTGACTTGAATACTCCAGCACCAACATTTTATTTTTATACACAAGGATCACTATCCAGAATGGTAAAATACAGACCACCATATACCAGAAACCCATGGACCAACATACATATCTGCGTAGAACCAGCAATCACCCTAAACACACCAAGAAAGCTGTAATATACAGCCAAGCCCTCCGATACCACCAAATTTACACTAAGAACACCTGTGATTGTCACTTCACAAATCTCAAAAGGGCTTTCACTCAACAAGGACACTCCTCCAGAGAGAGAGATCACACTTTTGAAAGAGCTACCCGGGCATCACGTGAGGAATTGCTGCAGTACAGAAGGAACCCCCCCATGAATTGCACACCACTGGTTATGTCATAACATCCCTTCCTGGAACCTATATGGAAAATCCTCAAACAATTGCAACCCATACTAGAAGATGACCTAATTCTTAAAGAGATCTTCCCAGAACTACCCATCCTAGCCTTTAAACAAGCACCGAACCTTGCCAACCTCATCACCAAAAGCAACCTTCCTACAGCCCAAAATGCATCGAATGGATTCAGACCATGCCATGACAAGAAATGTAAAACCTGCCAACTTATCTCCACCACCCCCACAATTACGACACCCCACAACAGAGCCATCAGCATTCCTGGATCTTACAGCTGCACCTCCAGAAATATTTCATCCAATGCACCAAATGCCCTGATGGAAAATATGTCAGAGACACCAAACAACAACTTCTCACCAGAATGAATGCACACCAGAAATCTATCAAAGACAAGAATACCCAATTCCCTGTGGGAGTATATTTCTC
Organism: Gavialis gangeticus; assembly: GCF_001723915.1. NCBI lineage: Eukaryota > Metazoa > Chordata > Crocodylia > Gavialidae > Gavialis > Gavialis gangeticus. The sequence goes on along the minus strand of NW_017728992.1, from coordinate 128,407,985 downwards.
ACAAGAAAATCTCTCTCCCTCCAATCTCTCATTTCTAATCCTCAAAGGGAATTTACAAAACACCTTTTGTAGATATGCCTATGAACTTCACTTCATCAGCCTACTGTATACAAAAACTTCTGGACACATTATAACCTGCCTAACTTCTGACTCTCCAGAAAGAGCACAGACCAATTGTAGGCACTTCCTTAGCCTGTCAAAGGGTATTTGTATCCAAAAGCTTGCAAAAAAGAATTTTTCCAGTCATCTGAGTTGGTTTAATAAAAGACATCAGATTTACCCAAAGACCCTTGTCTGCATTTTGAAAGGAAGACACCTAACTAGGCATTTTGTTCTGCATAATCATATTATGCATCCCTGTTCCCCTCAAAAAAAATCAGACCTTACTCAGAACTATCACTGGACTTCAGACAAATAACCATGAATGAATGCATTAAATGTAGCTTCAAACTGACAATATAAAGGTCATGAGAGTTTTGTCAGTGAAAAGGGCGTGTTGTGTCTTATAACAAGTGAAAACAGAATTGAAAACCAGGTGTTACCTCACAATATGTAAATGTTCTTAAGCTAAATAATACTGATATAAGAGATTATCTTAACCTGATTTTGCAAACTGTCTCCATTGATTTCAGAGAAAGTTTAAGTACACCCAAAATGAAGGCTTGACCTACTTATGTTGAAACTGTATGTTGGTATATATCAAAGCAATGGTATGATGACAGTATGAATATAAATGCCTTAGTAGAGCTTGATTATTTAGCAGATTAATTATAAATGGCCAGCACTGTGGCCCTCTATATTTTAAAATGTTCAAAGCTTTAGGTGAGAAATCTGTTTATTTCAACTGTTTTTGCCCACAACATTCCTATTATTTTGTAAGATAAAGCAAAACAGGTATCTAGGTTACACACTACTTTACTAAACATAGAATAGCAACTTTATGTTATTTTGTACATGCTGTATTTTGGGAATATAAATAACACCAAACCAAGAGCCTAAAACAAGAAAGAATGATAAACCTTTGCTTGTTCCTATAAATATATAGAATACAGAATGTAGAATATATTTTACATTTTCTGACATTTTTCTGATATATTTAAAAAGGAAAACATATTATTTATATTTTCATACTTTTATTATTAGTATCATTGTACTGTAATAATTTCCTCTGTAGCTTTTATACTTTTAGAGTTTAGCTAAATATAGAACTTGGGTAATTGCTTACTATAACTGAATGCAAACTGATCTTGTACTCTCTGTTTTAGTGGATCTGCAGTATTGTTTACTGCAACACTTTTACATATAGAATCAATAAGGGCTGAAGGATCCATTTTTAAAGAAAATACTAAGACCATAGTAAAGGAAAACAACATGTAATATCTTTTTGAACTGTGATAGGTTTTGCTTTTGATTACAATTTGTGTAAAATTGTCTAGTTGTATTTGTAGATAGCTACGCGTATCTTATTTGACTTTTCCTCACACCATATCTTCATGTAAATTACACACAGCTGCAATTTAAGAAAGCAACTTAGGTAAAATAAATAACATACCTCTGTAAAAGTCAATTTCTCTTATTATCTTTTCTTCTCTAGTTAGGTTTACAGTGAAATGGTTCATATTTTCGTAGTCAGGCACTATTTTTTCCATTTGAAATGCTTTTGATGCTTCAGTAATTCTAAAATAGAGATGTGTGTCATTCAACTTGTTTTGCAAATAAATTTGTAATTTATAATAAAAGATAAATAACATAAACTCTCTGTCCAAAAGAAAGTACTTACTTTTGAAGCAACGTTTTGGCATTCTGTGAAAACAAAAGTGAAATGACTGACTTTTTAAATGGTTCCTTTATGTCAAAGAAATGTTATACAACAGAGCCTAATTCTTATACAACTGCTTCTAAACAAACTAACCTGAGCATTCATTATTAATGACAACCATGAGCCCTATGAATGAGACAAGACCTACTTTGGAATTTTTTAAAAATATTTGAATAGTTTCTTTTTGGGTCTGAAAAGGGGGAAAGGGAAAAAAATAAATTTGAAATCTCAAACCGACTTTGTTTTTTTGAAAACTGAATAATAATCTGGGTTTAATTCTTGATTCAGCCATTGACTTCCTATGTGGTATTTGCTGAGACACTTTCAGATAAATCCTATTTCATTTTATGCTAAAGTGGCCCTTATGTAGGTGTGTAATTTTTGGCACTTACACACAACCTGGATTCTACCTCTATCTGTATCAGAATATGATTGCTTTATATGTTGTACCTCTTAAACAGAGGAAGTGAGTGGATAGACAGCAGTGGGACAGCTTCTGCCCCAGAGGGGCAGGGAACAAGGCACAAAGCCAGGACCCCTCCTTGCCAGGGCAGAATCCATTGCACTGAGCACCCTTCCTCTGGCTTGTTCTCCTCCTCCTACCTTCACATGACTTCCCTTACTACCTGCCCAGTGGACCTGCTTCAAGATGAGACCTGAAGAACACTTTGGTAGGAAGTTGTCAAAATGCATATACACAATGGAGATTAAAATGTTGCAATTCCTCACAGATAGAAATGGCTAAATCCACATGCATGATCAGAGGGTACTCAGGTATTACAAAGTCAGGGCTGTCTGCAGTCTACCCCTTGCCTGCGATCCATGGGCATGTTACCCATGGGCTGCCAGTTGTACATTCCTGATATGAGTATATGTATGAAAATATTGTTTCTGCTTCCTGCTTCTGAAAATTTATAATCCACAGCATTTTTGGTGTGAACAGGAAAAACACAGTCTTGTGCCTATATTTTTGTTTGGTTGTTACCCACATGAATTATGGTCATTCAAATGTGTCTGATAGGAAAAGTACTTCATAACTTTCAAACATATCTGTGATAGTTATCCCCATTTCTGTCCTATTTCACTATCAAATTCTCTACAATATACCTGCAAAAACACAGCCATTTCTGGTTCTTCCATGAACTGGATTCCTGATTCAACAAGCTTTGACACAGCCTCCAAATGGTCTGCATACTTTTTCATTAGGGACCGGACATGTTCCAGCTTCTCCTCTTGGCTTCTAGTGATTATTTGTGTCATTTCATTTTTTCTTTCTTCCAGTACTGAATACAGATAATCAAATTTTTCACACAGTTGCTCCTTCTGTCTTCTGCAGCAATCCTGTGAATCATTTGGTTTATGTTAAAAGTGTTATGTTGCTTAAAATTGTTTCTATTTTTACAATTACTTAGAAGTGTTTTTGTCAAAGAAATCCTTTCCTGAATAATACAAAGGGTGTTTTTTAAAGACCCAAGAGACTTTTGCAATTTTCTAAGTTAAATCTGTTATAACAAAAAAAATGATGGATTGCTCTGAACAATTTTTTAAAAGATAGACTACTGCTGTATCAGCACACTAATAAGACTAGAGGTGACAAACATTTATGTTGTGTCTGCCATATTACTTAAAAGCCACAAACTAATTAAGAAGACACTGGCATTTTAGCAGCTGAACTTAACTACATAAACAGAAGAATGGTTATGATCATTGAACAGTACAGACCATCTCAAATCGGTTCTGAAAAATTCAGAAAAAAGTCCAGATCTACCAGTGATCCTGAAACAATTCTGTCTGGGTCTGATTCTCATTTACATGGAAATCTTCTTTCTACTACTCTGACAAAGAAAAGACTCTTTCAAGTACAAAACAATCAAAACCTAATACGTTTACTGAATGTGGCAGGAGTACTGTGAAAAATATAGTATATGATGTTACTTTGAAATAGTGATGTATTAATACAAGGGGTGGGGGAGAGTTAAGGGTCTAACCAAAATGCTGGCATTCACTCTCCTTTAAATGCTTGATTTTGCCACCTAAATAATATTCCTCTAGTACAGATCTTGTATGCAATTTGTAGGTGCAGCAAAATCGTACCTATATCCATCCATGCTGCCATATTAACATATCGCATGGAAAAAGGAAGATTGGGTTTGCTGAATAATTCCATGATTAGTCTTCGGAAAGAACACAGGGCCTGGCAAGAACTGATGTTGGTGACTTTGTAGGTGATGTTTTTCCTTGGAAGTATGAACTGAATCAATTCCCATTCAAGGGTTTGGAGCTACCATTTTTCATATGAGATATAAAATGGAAATCCTGATTGCTTATAATAATAATTAAAGATGAACACTACTTTCTTGACACAGGTAGGGATATTAATTCCAGTTTTCTGTCTAAGTTTCAATGTAGTCAACTAGAGTCCTAACTGTATTTCTCACTGTGGTGTCTTTTGAATCCTATTTTTTTTTTCTAATTTTCTGGCTTAAACTCTCTCAGGGTGTGCCTACATGTACACTTTAATGCGCAGTAGCCTATTTTACTTTGAATTAAAGCCTCATGTAAAAAACTGTGCAAATATGCTAATGCACAGTAAAATAGGCTACTGAACATTAAGCATCTAAAGAAGCATGGGCTTTCACTACTGTACATTGGGGTAATCTAATGTGTATTTATTTAGTACCTCATATTGAAGGTACTAAATTTAATGCGCATTAATGCATTTGTAGACGTGCCCTCAGAGAGTTGCTATGCCCTGTTAAAACTTTATTTAGTTTAACTCCAGAAGTGTCTGCATGGCCTCATGTGCATCTACACGAGACATTTATTGTGTAGTTGACTAACTAGCTGCACAGTAAATGTCTCAGCATCTACACATGTGTCCCTATTAGGCTGGAGTAAATTAATTTACTCTGCAGCAGTTAATGCAAGTCCTATCCTGCTGCAAAGTAAAAAATTCTATAGCAGTGCATGTGTAGATGCTGCCCTGTCTGGGTAAGGCATGAGGGTGCTTCAGTATGGGGGCTGCCTGCTGGCTAGCCCCACGCTGAATCACTCTTGTGCCCAAGCCAGCCCCTCCACAGCACAATGAGCTGTGCAGGGCTTGCCTAGGATGGCAGGCTGACCCCCTGGGCACCCTGCCAGCCAGGGCTACTCCAGCTCAGCTCATTGTGCTGCAGTCCTAGGTACAAGTTCATATGGTACACTTGGAAGCAATAAACTCCAAAGCAATAAGCTCTGGAGTTTATTTCTTCTGGTTAATTGCATGTGTAGATGTGCCACAGAGAGATAAGGGGGGACATGTCTATTTATGAAATTAACTGGAAGCAATCAACTCCAGAGCATAAGAAATGTCTAGATACTTGTCTAAATATTTGCTCCAGAGTTTATTGCTCCCAAGTGTTCTGTTTTCATTGTGCCTGGGACTGTAGCATGTTGAACTAAGTTGGGGCAGCACCAGCTCACAAGGGGCATTGTGGGGGAGGGGGGAGTCAGCCTGCCAGCCTGTGGCTGCTCCCCCACAGCTCAACATGCTGTGGAGGGGTTTGGCTGGGGCACAAGGGAGCTTCAGTGCAGGGCTAGCCAGCAGGCAGTGTCTACACATGCCCTGCTAAGGAATAAAAGGTGCCAAAGCAAAGGCTCCAGAGCAGGATAATACTTGTATTTACAGGTACTATCCTGATGTGGAGTTAATTTGTTTACTCTGGCCTAATAGGAGTGCACATGTAGGCATGTGACATTTACGGAGCAGCTAATTAGCCAACTTTGCAGTAAACGTCTCACGTAGATGTTCTCCCCCCGGTGACTCCTATCCTAGGGCCAAGGTAAAACATTTAACAATTTTTGGCTAAAGTAAGTACAACATCAAAAGGGATTTAGTGTCAGAATTCTGGAAATTCCCACTTTGTTTGATTGGACAGTCCTAAATATTATTTTTTTAACTATGGTTTCCATGATTTGGATTTTTACATTCCTTTATTGCTTCCAGTGTAGTATGTGAATTTGTGCTACTTTTTGGTTAGCTGGCTGCAATTTTAAGAGTATTTGGATTATTTCCATTAAACATTACATAGGAACTTTAATTAAATATAGAACTTGGGCATTTGCTTACTGGACCTAAATAGAAACTGGTTTGGCATATCTATATTGTTTAGCACTGCAAAATGGTTCAAGAAGTGGGATGCATTAAGCAGGGGATAGAAAAAGCCCAAGGTTAATAAGCAAGCCCATTTCTGGGGGTGTGTGATATATGTCTCTCCATTCCAGCCATTCATTTTAGCACTCAGGGTCAAACAGGTGTCAAATTCAGATGATAGTCTTGTGATTGCACAGAGAGTGATTTGCCTGTAATGTGAAGTGAAAGCACCATGTGAAGTTGTAACATCTTTTTTTCCCCTGCAACCTCTTAGTTTTTCAGACGCAAAAGGGCTCTGAACTCCTTATTCCATCAATTTCAATTTTAGATTTAGAGTTCAAAAGATGAGTACTACATATGAGTCAATGACTCTAAGGAAGTTACTTTCAGAGACTGTTGTATTTATTTAAGTATTTTTAGCAGTGTGTTCTCAAGTTTCAGCTTAGATGACAGAAGTCTTGGTTTTGTATTCACTAGTCATACTGGAGTGGAAAGCAGCCTAAGCTTTCATATTATTTTAATTTCTGCAGCTAACTTACTTGAAAGGCTCATTTCTGTCTGCAAATTCCTGATAGCAGCCAATTTCATACTTACTATGCAAAAGCTTCTGGACTACAAAGTTTTGACTTTTGCTAACATCTTCACCCATTTATTTGGGTTAACAGTTTTATATTCCTTGAATCAAACTTAGACACATCTGTTTGTCCTTGCTATGGCTGCATAGAGAAACAGGAGGCTTTGGTAACTGTACATTTAGACCATAAAATCTATATTTTTCACCTGTTACAATCTAAAAACTTTGCTTTTAAATGCTTGTTATTTCAGTTTCTATTTCCTGCTCCTGTTTTGTGGGATCAGTAGGCTTCTAATTCTGTTCTTCAGTTGGAAGCGGGGTGGGGAGGGAGGGACATGCACTTCGTTTGCTACAGGTTTCCTCAGGTTCTGACCTTGAAGTCAATGCACATGGTCTCTCTTACTACCATTTACTGTGTTACTCGCATACACAGCAGAATAGTTATTTTAATTTGCTTTACTGACATAACCATCTTTGAATAACTGTATGAAAAACACTTTTACTATTAGAAGAAGCAAAAAAATCATTCTTACAGCAAAACATTTACAAAAGCCTCATAAATAAAAGAATTCAGCCTTCTTAGAGCAGTGGTTCTCAACCTTTTAAAACTCAGTGCACCCATCATTAGACCCATGGCACCTCTCAGAAAATTCCAACTTTTTGTTTTCACTTGTTTTTTTCCTACAGAAAATACTAGAGCAATTCTTCTTTTGCAAAGAACTCAGACGACAAGAGACCAGAATATTTTAATACTACAAATTCCTATGTGAAATCTCTGTATTTATCTTGTGAAATCTGCTTGTAACCCTAACTGTGCTAAAATTGTGTGACACCCCATGTCACCCTTGAAAAGATCTCAGGGCACCCCAGGGAGCCTCATCACCCTGATTGAGAATCATTGCCGTAAAGGATGATAAAATGCCATAAAAGTAAATTATTTTATGTAAATATACAATTTTCTGATACTTCTAAGGATATCGGGACTCCACCCTCTTATCACCTCGGGATTAGGCAACAGATGAATATAAGGATTTGTCTGCATGACTGTGGTTATGGTGGTGGGTCCAGTAAAGAAAGGCCTGAGCATGCCCTAACCAGCTGAGCCTGCTGACATGCTCCAAGGTTGGAAATTTGCAAGCGAGGCTGCTTCTGGATTATCTCTAGCAGGTGCTTTCAGGACACTGGAGACCAAGGGTTTGAATGCAGCACAGAGAGATGAGTCTGTAGCAGCCTCACTGGCATATTTCTGGGTTTGAAGCATGTCTGCAGACACAGATGAGTGGGATGATGGCAGGGCATACTGGACTCTGCCCTTGCTTAGAACCAGTGCTATTGCAGTTTGGACAGTCCCACAGTTCTTGCAGCCAGATGCTGGGAGGTTCTGAGTATGTGTTGCAAGTTGATAGCACTAGGGATCTTCCAGGACTAGGCCTCCAATTTCCCAGTCACGTCCTATGCTACTGGGTTAAAGCAGTAGGTTAACTGACTAGGCCAGCCACAGCAAACAGAGGCCATCTCAAATCTGGCGCATGATACACACCATTAATGATCAGTGCACATGTTTTTCTTCCCTCTTGAAAACCACATTGAAATCTATAGTATAGCAGCGCAATGGCTTTTCTGTGAGGCCAATCCTTTGCGGTAGCCTCACAGTCTGTTTAGCCACTGTTCTGTGCTCTTTCCCACCAACATCTTGGCTTCTGGTTTTCTTTTCTGTCAAACACAAAAAAGCAACTGTCCATGACATCCGTATGACCAGTTACATAACTGTCATTGTAAAAAGGCACCATTTTAATACAATGATAGATTACATCCTTCTGATACTTGACATTGCTGCTATAGGGCACTGGAACCAAGGGAAAAATTTGTATAAGTCTTAAGAAACCAGGGAACCTCTGAGAATTCTAGACATCGGTGGGTTGGAGAAACCTATTTGAACTTTTGCAAATCCCCAGGAAGGAGCCTCTTAACCAAGGGGAAGGAGTTGTGATTCGAGGGACTAGATACCTGTGGGAAAGACTCTCGAGGGAAGACGGGGGCTGCAGTGAGACTGCCAGAAGCTCACTGGCTCAGAGCAAACTGGAAAGGAACCAGGAATTTAAAAACCTTGGAACTGCAGCTGTTTGGTGCTCAAGTAAAGCCTTACTTCCAACCAAGATTCCTTCCCCTCCCCTTGAGCTCTCCTTGCCCTTTTACACAAATGCTCCCCCCATCCTCAGCAGCTGGTTGTACTCCAGTGAGAATGCCTAGTCTAACCTCATGTCCCCTACCCCTCCAACCCAGCCTCCCCTAGCCGAACACCTTTCTCTTCTTCTGTCTCTTGTTGGCAGATCTCTACTGAACTTATCTGACTATAAATGTAAATACTTAAATGCACTGAGGCATAAAATATATATTCACCAAACACAAAATGTTTCACGTTTCAAGATTCAATTTTTTGAGAAGCTGGCATGGGAACCAATAAAGTTTGGGAACCTCCACCTTAAGAGAACAATGGGAATATCCTTTAATGTGGAATTTGTACTTGCCCGCTTCCTACCAAGGCCTGGTCTCCACTACACAGGTTTGCTGGGAAAACGTGGGTCCCATATTCATCCATGTTTATGGCTGTCCTGTAATGGCAGAGCCCATTGTTCTGTTGGCAGAGCAAGGCCTGCTCTTCAAACAACAGAAGGTTTCTGCTTTGCTAGGAAAGTCACCAAAAGAAAATACATATGTAGATTTTCTCTGTATTGCCTGTTGTCAGCTGTGACCCCTTAAAAGACAATGCCTTCCAGAGTGCACTTCTGACATCAGTACTGTAGTGGAGCCACAGGACTCCAGCAGGTGCTATATGGAGCTGCTCACAGCTGCATAGGTGAGAGCTGTGTGCATGTCAAAAGTGTATGTCAAAAGTGTTAAAAAGTGTCTTTCCCATTTAAAAAGGCATTTCTTTCACTATTTAACCTGGCCAGGAAAGGGAATGGCTTCAAACAGGTGGGTGAAAATGGAGCAAACTGTTCTTAATCTTCCCCAATCCCTGCCACATTTTTCCAGTCTCTCTAATTCCCACCACTCATCCTTATATATCAACTTCACTGAAGCTTAAAATCTTTTCATTCTGTATTCTCCACCATGCATTCTCCAACTCCCATACAACCTGCATTGCTCCAACAGTTCTCAGCATACCCCCTTGCTATTCTGATTCCCCATATTCCTCAGATTTTAATAAAAAACTAGGAATCTGGAAGTGTTATGAACAGTTTGTGTTAGGGAGCTGTGTATCAGCCATTCTTTGGCCAAATTACCCTGCTACTTCCTTTCCTTTGTTTGCACACAGTTCTATTAGGGTGATTACATGATTCCAACTGCTTACCGGGGTCTTTAATTTTCTCTTTAATTAATTAAATGTTTCTATGACTCCACTTCTAAAATAAATTCAGAGTTTGCTTGTGGGTTTTAGGTTACTTTAAAATATTGCCTAAATCAACCAATTTTGCTCTTGGGGCAAAACTGCCAAAAGGACCCCTGTAGAACACACATCTTTTGAAAACTACCAAAGTTAGGGTTCAAACTCATAGGGGAGCTCAGGTCACTGAGCAGAGCATGTCTTCTCAGGCCATCCAGTCACTGTGACAACAGATTACCTGGAAACCCTTTGGCTGTTAAGGGGATGTCTAGCAATGATGCACATACATGTAATTCTAACTCAATCCTTAGTAATATCTTTCAGTATAACTCCCAAAGGGCACAGAGAGCTTTTAGTAGCTGTGATAAATGTCAATCAAGTGAAACAATTTGGGGAAAGATTAGAGTCTAGTCTCAGTGTTCAAGAACACCAAGTGTTCACAAAAAAGCTAAAGCAGCCAGGTCCTTTTGTACATTCATGATTGTTAGGAGGGCTGCATTTGTACCTGGCTCCAGTGACCCCAAATTTGAACCATTAACCCTCACCTCATATTCTCATGAGACAGAGAAAATTTTAAGACACTTTGTATTAGGATGTGAATTTTAAACCTCTTATTAGAACAGTTATATTTTATACAATATGTAACCTTCAACCTTCATTATAGCAGAGGTACTGTAACGAGCCAATTCTTTTGGGGAGCGGGCTCTATACTGCTAATAAATATAACATTTGTGTTTGTAGAGCATAGATTTGAGGGTCGGAAGGGATCTCAGTGGGCCATCTAGTCTGACCCCCTGCCCCTGGCAGGCAAGAAAAGGGTCACCAAACCTGGGATCATGTGATCAGGTGCCTGTCCAGTCTCCTCTTGAAGACCCCAAAGGATGGGGCGAGCACTATTGCAGATCCTGGCAACCCTGTCTGTGAGGAACTTTTTTCTAATGTTCAGTCTAAACCTACTCTCCAGTAGCTTATGGCCATTGTTCCTTGTTGTTCTGGCGGGTGCCCTGGTAAACAGATCATCGTCTACTTTGTGTTGCTCTTCCCTTATGAATTTGTACGCCACCACAAGGTCAGGGGCTGGGCTGGGCTGTGCTCAGGGCAGGAGGCAGTGGCGCTGAGAGGGGGAGTTGGCAGGGGGGAGGGCTACAGCAAATTTTCAGGTGGCTGCAGCCCCCTCCCAGCACTGCCTCAGCCTACCCCGAGCGCAGCCCAGTCCAGCCCAGCCCAGCCCAGCCCAGCCCCACCCTCCGGGAAGAGCCTGGTGCAGCCCTGGCGCCAGCCCGCAGCAGTAGCCCACGACCCCCTGCACAGATCCAGGGGCACACCCCACCCATGCCTCCCAGGGTGTGTAGCAGCAAAAGCTGCACCCCCGGACGAGCCACTTGTGGCTCCATCCCGTGCCCCACCCTGGCTGTGCAGCACCTGCCCCAGCCCCTCTCCCTCCTTCAACACTGTTTGTTTGCTGCTCCCCATCCTTGCTGCAGCTGCTGGAAGCCCGTGACTGGGCTGCCTTGCAGCTCTACTGCTGCCCTGCATTTGGGGGGGCTAAGCCTCATTCATCCCGCTTCCATCTCTTATGCCTCTACCACTCTGGATTCTGCTTTTGGCAGAGCCTTTGGATGGAAAAAACCATGAATTTTCCTTTTTAACTGAGAAAAATGTGGATTTCTCACTTTAATGGAGAAACACGTGGATTTTCCACTTTTGCACAGAGCTCTCTGCAGGCTGGCAGAGTTCCAGCTTGCTAGAGGCTGGGGGGGAAGTAGGAGGAGGGTGGTTGGGCAGGGGGCACCATGTGAATGTTCATGTACATGGCTGCCAGGCAGCCTGGAGAGCAGCTCGCACAGCTAAGTCTAGCAGGAGGGAGGGGATGGAATTGAGGGCCCCATAAGAAGAGAGGGAGATAGATGGGGCTGGAGCTGCTGCCCAGCTGGGAAGTGCATGGGCCTCAGGGCCATTCTCAGATGCAGGGCCTGGGTGGGGAGTGGGATGGGGTTGTGGGTGGCATGTCTGGAGAGTGGGAGGGTTAGGACTGGCTCCGCACTGCTGTGTGTACTCCCGGAGGGGGCGGGGCACAAAGGAGACATGTGCCCTATAGATTAGTGTGCAGGGTGGGGGCAGGCTGTCTGCTGCAGGCTCAGGCTCCTCACCCTGCTGCTCTCCCCTGGGGCCTCCACAGCCCAGCAGGTGGGACCTGGTGTGGCAGGGCAGGGCAGAGAGGGGTTGGGTGGGGAGGTTTGTGCTGCTGCTGGGAGCTCTGCGTAACTCTGAGAAGGTGCCCCCTGGCTTCCCAGCAGTAGCAGGAGTAGCAGCACAGAGTTGTGCACCTCACTGCTGCCCAGTGGGCAGGGGTACTTCACCAGGGTGGTGCACAGCTTCCAGTAGCGTCATAAGCTTCCCTGCCAGGTCCTGCCTGCTGGGTTGCAGAGGCCCCAGGAAGGGCAGCAGGGTAGGGATCCTGAGCCTGCAGTGGGCAGCCCACCTCCACACCCTGCTACGGGCTCCACTCCGGCCATGCCACCCACAGGGGAGGGGGAGCTGGTCTCTGCACTCCACTCCCCACGCCGGGGAGGTTTTGGGTGGGGAATAAGGGGTACTAGCAGGGCTGTGGGGGCTGTGGGTGGGGTGTGAGGGGCACCAACAGGGCCGGGGGGCTGCAGTTGGGGAGTGAGGGGCGCCAGCTGGGTCAGGGGGCTGTGGGAGGGGAGTGAGACACTAGCAGGGCTGGGGGCTGCAGCTTGGGAGTGAGGGGCCTTGACCTGCATCCTGGTGAGCAACAGGGGCTGGGGGAGCTCTGATTTTCCATTATAGAAAACCCAAAATTAAGTGCCAACATTTATAGGTATTTCGAATGTATTTCATTACAGAGATTGAAGCATTGGTAGGCTTCCAAATGCTTTGGAACGGTAAATACATCAGTAAAACATTGCATTCAACTGATACCTATATACATAGTAGTATTTCATTGTAATTGCAGATTTTGGTGTTTATCAGAGAATTTGCTGTTTTTATCAGAGAATTTGTGATTTTTTTCAGAGAAAAATCGGGATCCCCGGTTATCACTATATTGAGGCCCAAAATGTGTTTGATTAAGCCATATATTCCAGGCAGATTTGCAGTCTTGACTTGAAGATAATAATAAAGAATTCACTGATTTCCTTAGTAATTTGTTCCAGTGTATAATCACTGTTAAACATTTGTGCTTTATTTCCTGTCTGAATTAATCTGGTTTCAGCTTCTAGCCATCAGTTCTTGCTATGGTTTTCTCTGCTAGACTAAAGATTTCTACAGGAGCTGGTATTTTCTCCTGTGGAAGGTATTTAACATTGTAATTAAGTTACTTAATCCTCTTGATAAAGTAAACAAATTGAGCTTTCAGTGTAAGGCATTTTTTCTAATCCTCAAATCATTTTTGTGGCTGTTCTCTGGAAGTTCCATGGTCTTTAAGCACCTTTTAAAATGTGGACCACAGAAATGGAGAAAGTAGCTCAGTAAAAGTAGAGTAGAGGTAAAATCACCTTCTTAATTTTTCTCACTACTCCCCTGTATTTAATTTACACTTCACTATAATTCAAGAGTTGCATTAGCTCTTTTGCCATAGCATTGCACCTGGAGCTACTGTTATCTATACTGTTTTTCTCCACCTCTGCTTCCTTACTCCTTTAATTTTCTGCCTGCATCTTACTTTGTGACTCCTTTTCAGTTTCTCTCCTGCTGTCTACTCGTGTCCTTGCTATTACTTATCTGGACTATCCAACCTATACATACAGCTCTACTGTTTCCTTGGTGCCTTCTTGTGTAGCCTGAAAAGGACAGCAGGACAGTCTAATCTTAGTTCCATTGAAAGCATGGTAGACATTAGAAAATAGATTGTCCTTTACACTTACAAATTGTTTAAGAAAATAATGACTATCTTTTCTGAAGAAATTCTAGGTTCAGTCTTATTGAGATTAACAGAAGACAGCAGAAAGAATTGTAGTGCATCAAGAAATCATGAGAACCTTTAAAAAAATTCCTCCATGTGTGAAACTCAATACGCAATCATGAGCTAGCAACCTCTGGTGTAATGTATACGGTGTTTAGATTTGGGAGCCTCTTTGGATAAAATGAATTATATCAGGAGTCAGCAACCTATGGCACACAGGCTGGATCTGGTCCACTGAGCCACAAACGTGGGGCTTCGGCGGCATTCAGTGGGAGGGGACTTTGGCAGCAGTTACTTTCCTGTGCCACTACAGGGATAAGAAAAGGCAGTAGGCACTTCCCTATACCACTGAGGGGAAAAGAAGCAGCAGCGGCTGGTTCCTAGTGCCCGATTTCCTGCCTCTGACTTGAAATGGGTCACTCCAGCCCATGACCTAAAAAAGGTGGCTGACCACTGAATGATACTCATACCCAATAATTATCATTGCTTAAAAAGAGATGTATTATATAGACATCGTGTTGAAGTAGAAGTTAAAATTGCATTACTTACCTCAAGTGTCCTACAGGCCTCTTCCAGCTGACTAACTATTCCTTGTACTCTGTCATTGCTTCCTACTAACACTGCAATACCATCACTGAGTTCAGTCTAAAGAGAAGGAGGGGAATTATCATTACCAGAGTTAAACATGCAATGGCTCAATGGTAATTTTACTTTGAATGCTTTCTTCTCAGGCAGGTTTCACAAGAGAGCACACATAATATGAAATTCAAAGACAATGAATGAACCAGCTGCACAAAGGTACACAAGTGCTTAGAAGTAGAGGTGGCTGAAAATGCAGTTTCCATCTCATGGCAAGTTCTAATATTAGGACATTTGTTTTTGTTTAAATAAGGATGAAAATTGAAGATTGTGGAACTTTTCATAGAATAAAAAACTGATTTGGAAATGCTGAACTCGGTAATACTTATTCAGGGATTAGTAACATTTTTGTTATTTTTTTAAACTGAAAATGAAATCTTTTGTTTTAGGTTGAGACTGCATCCCCATCTCTGGATCCACCTGAGTAAAAGTGGTTCCTCATAAGAACTGTCATTTTGGTTCCTTCAAGCCTCTGTTTTCCTCCATGGCATGGGATCTCCATTCAGATTACATATCCTATGATGCATTGTAGTCTAGGTCTCAGGCTGACAGGCCATGGTGTATCATGGGAGACTGATAGGCCAATTAAGAGCCTGAGTTTCTCAGGTACTAAACATCCACTATTCCAAAGTGAAGCTAATCAAAAGCAATGGTACTCAGCTCCTGATTTGTCCACGGCAATGCTGTAAATCAGTGACAGTCATGAGTAGAATTCCTCAACTCATAACACCAAACCAAACTTTATGTCCTCACTTTCTAGGAAAATAAGGCATGTAATTATCAATTAGCATGGCTGTATTCCACAGCTTTATGGCAGAATAATAAAAGGGCTTTTAAAAATGTGTTGGAAAAATTCACAGGCACATGCAAAATTATAAGCATACAAAATGAGTAATTACATACAAAAATATGATCCTACAGCAGTTAGTTGGGTTATTCACACAAATAGAATTAATTATTTGCTTTAAAACCTTTTTATTTTCATGAAATATCTGAGGATTGGTTTCAGTTTGCATTCATTTAATTGACCAGTTGGTCAGGCTTGTGAGGCCTTCTTCTTGATAGCATCTCTCTTTGGAAATCAAATGATAATTTATGAATGCCACATCTGGCCAATTACAAAATTTCAGTGAATGCTTCAGAAACATCTATAAACAGAAGCCTATTGATTGACTTCAGAAATTCAGAAATACCAAAAAGGAGAAATGAGGGAACCCAGGGAGGCCTTTGTGCCCCATTAGTGGAACTACCAACTGCAGTTATTGGTTGATGGCAGTCATTAATATATTTCTGCATAATAGAGCCCCATAGCTCCAGTCAACCTCTCAGTAAAACTTAGAAATGATGATGCCTGGAAAGAGTGCAGGGGAAATAATGGTAGTGTTAAAGCGATGTTGTAGCCATGATGTTCCAGGAACTGCATGAGAAAGGCACTGGACCAAAAGAAACCTCATGAAGACAAGTGCACAGTCCTGCACTTAGGACAGAACAACCCCATGCACCAGTACCGGCTGGGGACTGAGTGGCTGGGCAGCAGCTCTGCAGAAAAGGACCTGGGGTTACAGTGGACAATAAGCTGAATATCAGCCAACTGTGTGCCCTTGTTGCCAAGAAGGCCAATGGCATACTGGGCTGCTTCAGTAGGAGTATTGCCAGCAAGTCAAGGGAAGTGATTATTCCCCTCTATTCAGCACTTGTGAGGCCACATGTGGAGTACTGTCTGTGTTCAGTTTTGGGCCCCCCCACAGAAAGGATGTGGACAAACTGGAGAGAATCCAGCGGAGGGCAACAAAAATGGTGAGGGGGCTGGGGGACGTAATTTGTAAGGAAAGACTGAGGGAACTGGGCTTACTTAGTCTAGAGAAGAGAAGACTGAGAGGGGATTTAATAGCAGCCTTCAACTACCTGAAGGGGGATTCAAAAGAGGATGGAGCTAGACTGTTTTTAGTGGTGGCAGATGACAGAACAAGGAGTAACAGCCTCAAGTTGTCGCAAGAGAAGGTTAGGCTAGATATTAGGAAACATTTTCTCACTAGGAGAGTAGTAAAACACTGGAACAGGTTACTCAGAGAGGTGGTGGAAGCTCCATCTTTGGCAGTTTTTAAGACCCGGCTAGAAAGGGCTTTGGCTGCGATGTTCTAGTTGGGGATGACCTCCTGAGGTCCCTTCCAACCCTCATTTTCTATGATTTTTGTGGGTGACATTTTTATTCAAACAACTGCCCTTTATTGGAGCAACAGCCCTCCACACTGTTTTTAATCATTGTTGTGCCTACTTCTTTTTTCAGACCTGACAAAGAATGCCTCACATTCAAAAGTTTGTCTAAGTCTACCCCAACCATGCAGTTGGCCCAGTAAAAGACATCACTCACAAAATCCTTGCCACAGGGGGATACTAACAAAAGACAGGAGAACAAGACTGTTGGAAGTGGAAGGGGGAGTTTGGAAGGCACGTGAGAATGGGTTTGTGCACAGAACTCCAGTCAGAGTTGGGAAATGGAGAGGCTGACATGAAGGCGGGAGAATGGGGAACGCTGGTATAGGGGAACACATATATATAGACCGCCTGGTTTGGGAGGAAGATTGAGGGACCCTGGCATGGGAGAGAGAGAGGAAAAGGGAGAAGGGCTATATATACAGAGCCCCTAGCATGAGCAGAAAGAGGGAAGCATGGCAGGGTTAGCAGCTTCAGCGACAGAGGTCATGCAGAATCCCTGGCAGATGGGAGAAGGGGGAACCCTAGGACAGACACAAGGAGAAAATCGGGGGAAGAGGGAAACTGGAACATAAATGTAAATGGAGAGCAGACATACACACCCCCTGCCTGGCTGGCAGGAGGAAATGGTCTGAAACCTGGTCTGAGAGAGGAGGTGGGAGAGGCTGCAAATAGGGCTGTGCGAAGCTTCAGTCCCTGATTTGATTCGGTGGAGATTTGGCCCAATTCGGTGGCTGAATCTCTGAATCTGAATCAAATCAATTCAGCTGATTTCCGAACCCTCTTAATCAATTCAGAGAGATTTGGAAAGATTCGGCGATTTGGACATAGACACAGCTTTAAATGCTTTTTCTACATACTTCTAGGTAGCAGGCGGCTTGTGAATGCTGTGATGCTGCGGTAGATGGAGTGTCCCACAGGAGTGCGGGGGGCTCCCCAGCATGCTCGGCACCACACCCGGAAGTGGACCAGAAGCAGTTCTGGTCCACTTCCAGGTCTGCCGGAGAGCGCATCGGGGCCCCCCCCCAACCCGCACCCCCATCTCAGCAACTGGTGCCTCCTCGATCTGGGGGGGGCACCAGGGGTCCCCCTTGCAGCCAATAGCCGAGCTGGGGTGGGGCGTGGGCATGCTCCCCAGCGAACCTGGAAGTCGACCAGAAGTGGACCGGATGTGGACCCCACCACCAAGCATGTGGAGGGCCCCCCCACACTCCTGTGGGATGCTCCATGCACCCCAACATCACAGCATTCACAAGCTGCACCTGCTACCTTGAGGTATGTAGAAAAAACATTTAAAGCTGTGTCTGTGTCCAAATCAATGATTCTCCAAATCAGCATTGAATCTTCAGATTTGGATTTGGCCAAATCGAATCAGGGATAGTGATCCAAATCTACTAATTGAATCACTGTCCCTGATTCAGGCTGAATCCAAAATGAATTGGGCCCGCTTTGCACACCCCTAGTTGCAAGTGTAGCATATGAGAATGAAAAGACTGCATACAGGGAACTTGTGGTGAGGGCTGGAGGAGTGCAAGGACACCCTTGTGCCTGGAATATGTTTAGCACATGGAAGCAACAGCCCTCTAACAACCCTGTAGTTAAACATGAAACAACTTTGCTAATGAGTTTGACTATTTTATACAGCTATATGTCAGCTAATGGATAACTCACATGACTCCCAGAGGACTGGAAAAAGGCCAATGTGGTCCCTATTTTCAAGAAGGGGAGGAAGGAAGATCCAGGTAATTATAGGCCAGGTAGTCTCACCTTTAGCCTTGGGAAAACCTTTGAAAACATTATCAAGGATCACATTTGCGAAAGGCAATCAGGCAAAATAATGCTGAAGGGCAACCAGCATGGGTTCATAGTAGGTAGATCCTGCCTGACTAACCTTGTTTCTTTTTATGACCAGGTCACAAAATGCTTAGATGCAGGAGTTGAGGTAGATGTCATCTACCTGGATTTTAAGAAGTCCTTCAATACGGTATCTTATTTTATTCTCCTAAGCAAACTGAGGAGCTGTGACATAGATGATTACATGATCAGGTGGTTGGCAAACTGGTTAAGGGTTGCACCCAGACAGTGGTGGTGGATGGGTTGGTATTGACCCAGAAAGATGTGGGCAATGGGGTCCCCCAAGGCTCAGTCCTTGGACCTGTGCTATTCAGTGTCTTCATCAGTGACTTGCATGAGGGCGTGGACATCACTCTGTCCAGATTCGCAGATGACATGAAATTATGGGGTAAAGTAAACATACTAGTGGGAAGGGATTGAATACAGGTAGACCTGGACAGTTTGGAAAAGTGGGCAGAAAAGAATAGGATGCAGTTCAACAAAGACGAGTGCAAAGTGCTGCATCTAGGGAGAAGGAATCACCAACATACCTATAGGCTAGGGAATGACCTGCTCAGCAGCACAGCAGCAGAAAAGGGATCTCAGAGTTATAGTTGACTTCAGGATGAATATGAGCCATCAATGTGACAAAGTAATCAGTAAAGCTAACTGCACTCTATCATGCATTACCAGGTGCATCATGAACAGGTCCAGGGAGGTGATACTTCCCCTCTATATGGCATTGGTGAGGCTGCAGTTGGAGTACTGCGTGCAGTTCTGGGCATCACACTTCAAGAGGGATGTGGATAACTTTGAGAGGGTCCAGAGGAGGGCCACTCGTATGGCTGGGGGCCTGCAGGTAAGGCTCTATGAGGAGAGACTGAGGGACCTGGATCTCTTCAGCCTCCACAAGAGAAGGCTGAGAGGAGATTTTGTGGCCGTTTACAAATTAATCGCGGTGGCGGGGAGGGGAAGGGCAGCAAGAAGTAGGAGATGCTCTGTTTACCAGGGCACTCCTTGGAATAACCAGGAACA
>NW_017728992.1:128387610-128388415 GCF_001723915.1 Gavialis gangeticus | reverse complement strand
GTAGTAATCTTAGTATTGCTCTAAGTATTCATATAATCATTTTGTTAGGATATCTTCACACCATTAATGCACAACAGTTCACTACTATTCAAATTACTAAGGAGCATTTTACACCCTGCCTGGTTTTCTTTCAGAAAAATGGGAAGGGTTACTTGAAGTGTGTGCCTTGTTTCTGTGAGATTTGCTGGTTGAAACATTCTTTTGCTTTTGCCCAAATGACGTCTCATTAAAAACAGATGGTATGCGGAATTTGTTTATCTACATTCATTAGAGCAGGATACAATTACTTATCTGACTGACTGTGCTGGTGTTATAAATGGAAGGGGTTGGTAAACACAGTTCCAAGTAGCCAGCTGTTTGCTCTTGTGTGAGTGTGTTACCAAAATGGTCTAAAATGTTAATGATAGCAGGCAAAAAAAATGGGTAGGATTTTGGTTTTATTTTGGTTTACACAGATATTTGGCTATACTGAATAGGACAAAGGATCAACTTTAAACAAAATGTGAGCACTTCAGGGCAGGTGATGTAAAATATTTCATGGTTTACTTTATTGTTTTTATTGGGAAAGAATCTATTTACCTATCAGCAGGCTGCAGACACAGTTGCAGGATATGTTACAGGAATCTTCCTCTTTTATTACTTTTTTTTCTACATTTTTCCCCTACTACCCACCTTCCCTCTTACATTCTTAGCACTTCCCTGATCCTCATTCTGTTTCCTGCCTGCTAAACAGTTACTGTATGTTGTTATTTTGTGAGCTGTGCCATAGGAAGTCTTCAGACCAACCACTGCTACAGCTCTGAGG
>NW_017728992.1:128353707-128387581 GCF_001723915.1 Gavialis gangeticus | reverse complement strand
TGAGGTCCCTTCCAACCCTAACAACTATGAAACTATGATTCATATGACTTCATGATGTGGCTCACATGACTATTCAGACCCCTTTTCCTTTCCTCAAACATTCCTGTATGAAACAAACTGCGTGCCAGACTGCTCTTAGTAAGAGTAATGGGAGTGGGTAATAAGAGATTTCTCCTTTTATTAAATTTTCAGTTCAAAAACATGTTTGCAAATACTCATCCAAAGTAATTTCTCATCTGTACTTTGCACACACTGGTATAACTATGTGACAGAATTGGAGGCTGGGATTGTAAACTTGGCCTTGTCTGATTGCTTGCCCTACTCGGCCTTCCAGAAAATGAGCTGTTTATCTCATGAGGATAACCCAATGAGTCAGCTTTTAAATTAATACCATATTAAAAAATAAATAGCAGTCTTTCACTAGTGACACCTAGGACAGAGGATGCTAGGAACATAATGTCTGCCAGCTATTACATAGCTATATTCTTCAGCAGAAGGTTTGTCACTTAAAGCTTCTGTTTAACAAAGATTTATATATATATAAAAATAGAAAAGGGTATGGTTTTTGTGGGCTGATCTCTCTTTCGCTTCTGCTGGAAATTCTACTTGTGCTCACAGTCTGAAAGACCTGTACAACAGAGTCTAAGAAACTGAGATCAACTTTAAAAAAAGTCATACTTTTGTCTGAAATATTTACTGATTATTGTCACAATCAATAGTGAAGTTGTTTTAACTGAAAGTGGACAGAGGAGAAATACTGTTTTTTCTGAATGTCTTTTAAAAATGTTATGGTGTTGTTCTTTTGTACAGTCACTTTCCCCTGATATGTGTGTGGATCATTCACACACAAGGGAGAAAAGAAACACATTGTGGAGGAAAAAAATAGAGAAATGATTGTATGGATAGGAAACGCATGGGAAGAAGTATTTTTAACTTATTTCACTAAAATTGGCTAGATTTCATTTTGATGGTGTGCCTTTAAGACCTGATTAGAAACGAAGACGTATTTACCTTTTGTCGTTGGTAAACGTTTGTGAGAGGAGCTACTTGACAGTCTTTATGAGCACCAAAAACTTTGCACAGAGAGCATGTAGGCATTTCACAGTTTAAACAATAGATATTAATTTTCTCATCTTCATGCTCTTCACACATTGGCTGTTCAGATTTTCTTTCAGGTCTATGAGAGAAACATTTGAAAACATGTAAAGAGTTTACTTGCTTATCTGATCTAGATAATAACATGTGGTCTTCAGTATAAAAAAAGACAGAAACCAATGCCTAAGGTTGAAGTGCATAACCACAGAATAGTTTTAATTCTGCCATGGGGGGATGAATAAACAAACATATGTATTCGCAGACTTTCCTGGTACAGCATTACATAATGGAAAGCATGACTTCATACTGTGGCCCTTACTCAGGAAGATGCTTAAGCATATGCTATTTTTAAACACATTAGTTTTCCTCACTGAACTCTGGGGGACTACTTATACACATTGTTATGTTGTTTACCATCTTTCTGAATTGAGGCCCAGACTCTTGAGTGCTTCAAGGTTTAATCATGTAAAATATTGGCCACTCTGGCTTTGATTGTACAGAGCATTTATGCTGGGTCTTATTTTTAAGCGTGAGTAGTTCCACAGGAACTGATGAAAATTCATAGGCTCAATGTTAAGTCTCTTCAGTGCTTTCATGAATCAAACTCAGGATACTCAGGAGAATCATGGCCAAACCAGTTTTAAGGGCAGTTTCAGATGAGCAAGTTTCTAACATGGGCAGGGTCAAATTTTAATCCCACTTTCCTAACCACTGAAAATACAAATGACATAAAAAGTACTCCTTGTGCTATGCTGAGCCAGAAGCTTTTCTTGCACTAAAACACAAGTGTTGACAACATGATTTGGCCGCATTACACCAATCAATCCATCCATATTAGGAACCAGTCTAGTTGGAACCCACCATGTTTAAAATAGTGGCTTGAGTCCTGCCCAATGTAAATGGAGTGTCTCTCTGTTATAGTCCACAGTCCAAGTCCTATGTGCTTCCCTCACAAAAACATCCTGTAGAGTTTAACAGATGTGGAAATAATTGCTCCAGAGATATTTAATACAATGTTTTAGACATTTCTCTAAAATTGAGAATTAATTCGTTTCCATACTTTTAAAACCATCCTCCAGAATTTTGTGGCAAGGAAACAAGTGACCATTACATTCTATTAAAAATTCAACAACTCACAGAAAGATTATTCATGGTTTAAAAGGACTAAACCAAAAAGGGAGATAATCAACTTAACATCAGATATCTGCCTGAGATACTTAATGATCACTTAATGAGTTGATCACTTTCTCTATCCATCACAAAGCTGGCAAATCAGTCAGCAATGTAGAAATCCTCGACTTTAGGAAAGCTGACTTTCACAAGCTCAGGTGGTTTGTCAGATATCACAATCTGACAGGTAGGCAAGTCCATGATGAGTGGCTGCTCCTTAAGTATGCAATCCTAAAAGCACAAGGGAAGTCCATTCCACTTCACAGGAAAGGTAGTAAAAGTTCCCTTGGCTCAATAGGGAACTCATGGACCTCCTTAACCTTAAAACAGAAGCTTATAAGGGTTGAAAGACAGAAAATACTTCTAAGGAGGATTATATATCACTGGCCTGCACCTGTTGCAAGTGGACCAGAAAAGCCAAGGCTGAAAGTGAGTTCAAGCTGGCTACAGGAACCTAGGACAATAAAAAGTCCTTCTTCAGATATGTGGGAAGTCAAAAGAAACATAAAGGCAACATTGGACTCCTGCTGAGCCAAATGGGACAGCTGAAAACCAACACCCTGGAAAAAGCTAATTTCCTCAATGATTACTTTGCATCGGTTTTCCAACATCCCAATGGGATCACCCTGCCTGACAGGACACAGGATTACCAGAGTAAGGGTGACCATACACCTACAACTGGTGAAGACCTTATGAGGGAGCACCTTGAGAGGCTGGACATCCACAAGTCAGTGGGTCCAGACAGAATGCACCCAGGAGTGCTAAAAGGGTGGGCTGACATCACAGCATAGCCAATGGCAAAGATATTTAAGAACTTGTGGTGTTTGGGAGAGGTTCCAGAAGATTAGAAGAGGGTCAACATGGTGCCTATCTTCAAGAAGGGAAGGAAGGAAGACCCAGGGAACTACAGGCCAATCAGTTTGACCTCAATTCCTGGAAAGATCTTGGAAAAAAATATTAAAGAATCCATCAACAACAGACTAACAGAAAACATCATTCTGAGAGATAGCCAACACGACTTTGTTAAGGGTAGGTCATGCCTGACCAACCTTATTTCCTTCTATGACCAGTTGATGTGTCACCTGGACAGAGGAGGAAAGGCTGATATAATTTACTTGGATTTCAAAAAAGTCTTTGTCTTGGTCTCCCATGATGTCCTTATGGTAATATTGGGGAGTTGCGGCCTCAATAACCTTACAGCGTGATGGCTGGGGAACCGGCTCCGTGGTTAGACCTAGAGAGTGCTGGTTGATGGAACTGAGTCAACATGGTGCATGGGGACCAGTGGCGTCTTCCAGGGTTCAGTTCTCAGATCAGTACTCTTTAATATATTCATAAATGAACTGGATTCGGGTGTCAGAAACAGACTGACCAAGCTTGCAGGTGACACTAAATTTTGGGGAAGCATAGTCACTCAAGAGGATAGGCTGGGGATTCAGGCTGACCTGGACAGGTTTGCAAGGTAGGCGGATCAAAACCTGATGACATTCAACATAGAGAAATGCAAGGTGATCCACCTCAGGAGAAAGAACCCACATCATACCTGTAGGCTCAGCAGTACTACACTCACTAGCACCATGACTGAAAGAGACATGGGGGTCATGACTGACTACAAGATGAATATGAGCCACCAATGCTGCAGCCTGCAAAGCAAATACAATCCTAGCTTACATCTACTGATGTATCTCAAGCAAGATCCAAGATGTCATCCTCCTACTTTACTTGGCCTTAGTGAGGCTGTAGCTGGAGTACTGCAACCAATTCTGGGCTCCACAGTTTAAAAAGGATGTGGAGAAGTTTCAGAGAGTCCAGAGGAGAGCCATGCACATGATCAGAGGTCAAGAGAGCAGGCCTTATGAGGAGAGGCTGAGAGGCTGAGAGGCATGGGACTCTTCAGCTTGGAGAAGTGTAGGTTCGGGGGATTTGATGGCAGCCTATAAGTACATAAGGGGTATGTATCAGGAACTGGGAGAACATCTGTTCACCAGGGCACCCCAACGGAAGACAAAGTCAAATGGTCACAAACTGCTGGATGACCATTTTAGACTGGACATAAGAAAAAACTTCAACATCTGAGTCTCCAGAGACTGGAATAGACTCCACACAAAAGTGGTGCAAGCACCTACTCTGGACACATTCAAGAAACATTTGGATGATTATCTTGCTGGGGACATCTGACCTCAGGTGACTTCCTGCCGTTTGGGCAGGGGGCTGGACCCGATGATCTCGTGAGGTCTCTTCCAGCCCTAATGTCTATGAAATCTATGAACTCTATTAAATGAATAGTTTTACAACTAATACTCAGTTGAAAGGTATTTGTTTCTATATTTTGCAAACCATGCTTTGAAAGTTTGCAGAACAGAAAGAAATGATCTTTACATTCAATCAAAAGGGTCTAACACGTAGAAAGAAAGTATTATTTTATATTAAATTACAGAAGGCTTTTTCCTACAGGCTAGGAAAATGGGGCTAATTAATCTGTGTGACTGATGGAATGTATGTTTTCTCTTGTAAGCATCTTAAAAGTGAAATTATTCTTGAAATAAATAAATGAAATGAATGACGTTTAGAAAACGACAGAGCAGGAGGGAAAGTATCTTCTCCTTCCAGGTGTTTTAATTTCATGAGGTTTGAAACTAAGTTACAGAGTCATGTTGCTAAAATTAGCAAGTCTATACTCTGCAATATAACTAGATACACAGCAAATCATAAAATGGAGTAACAGAAAAATTCTAGGAAATATTCAGTTATATAGATTGGGTTGTTAACATATATTTGCTCAACACATACTTAGAAAACAAACACCCCAAAGTGTATATTTAAGGTTAATTGGAAGAGGTGAATTTCTAATGGAAAGGATGATTTAAATTGAAGGATCATGATTCCAGACACCTGAGTCGACCTCCATATGGTTAGCTGGGAACAGAAGGCTCAGCACACCTGGGCAGAGCACTGTTCAAAATGACAAGATAAGCAGAGACCAGAATGACTCCACTTCCAGAGTGTTTACAAGAACAGAAAACACCAGTGTTTCATGTGCCATTGGACTTGTGCCTACTAATATGAAAGACAGTCATGAAGGGTCAAAAAGGCAAAGGTATCAAATAGACTCAGTGCTGAGCTGAGGGGCCCTCTGTCAGAAGTAGATGATCTTTAGAAGCATCCCAAGGGGTGAGATGAAATCAGGACAGAAATCTGTGAACTCATATAGCCCTCAAGAGCCTGGCAAAGAAAACTGGAAATGAACAGATACTCTGTTGACTTCCAATCTCTTTCCTAGGCCTAGGAAAAGAAGAACTCTTCGCTAGATCCCAGAAAGTGGCCTCTTTTATGTCAGTGGAAATGCTGACTCATTGGACCAACCATAACGCTGTTATGAAAAGACACGGTTGATAAGCAACCAGAGGATGTAACTTACCTCTCCCTTACTCCTGTGTGATACAAGTGCAAATCTATTTTATGCAGGGTTAAATTTACAGTAATTTAGCAGGCAGGGGTAACAGTTAGGGTGTGGACTCACATAACACTTCTACTATTTTCAATGTGGTTTGAGCTGCAAGCATCTGTCAGTTCAGAATGGTATGAACCTCCTGGAAGTATAGCTGGATAGTTACCTATTATTTTGAACCAGGTCTTTGCAAACTGCTTCAGTGTCATGTGTGGACACCAAGCTTTCTATAACTAGTATCTGGTCTCCCCTGCAGGAGTATCACACTGCAGCACTCCTCCCCCCTCCAATGCCCACCCCTGCCCCTGCTCCCCCCAGCATAGAAACTGGCTGCTCTGGGATGCAGCCAGATCTATGCAGCCCCAGTACCTGTTGCCTGCATTTGACCACGATCCATGGCAACCCAGGTTGATTTTGTGGGGTGAGAGGGTGGAAGTTGAAGGTGGAGGGGGGCCAGGTGGGTGGAGAGGGTGTCCCTGCCTCCAGATTCTCTGGGTGCTCCAGAGACCTGCCTATGGTCTCTACTTTATGCTGTAGCTCTAAAGGACTTTTCCTACAAAGCTGCTCAATTGCTTCCATTGCCTTTAATCAACTCTGGTCCCTGGCACCCCAGGCTTATTTGGCAGAGCAGTTGGGAGAGAGGGGTGCCTGAAAACTACTCAATTACAACTGCATGGGGATGGGTGTGCAGGGTGGAATGTGCAGGGCAGGGCAGGCACCTGGGAGGGGTGGGAGGTGCAGCAGAGATGGCAAATCAGTCAATGGGCCAATTCACATCGAATTAAGGACCGTTCTGTGGTCATTGCACAGTGGATCATGTTTGTCTTCCCCTAGTAATTGACAGGTGCACCCACTCACTTGCCACCTCACAGTAGATGTGTGTGGGGTGGGGGTTAATTGAAATTAATTCAGCAGCTTTCTAGGAAAAGGCTTTTTAAAGCTGCAGCCTTAGGCAGAGACCTTGGAATGCACAACATTGGGAAAGCAGAAGCAGGGGTCCAGGTAGCCCTCACCCTCCCTCCTCCCAATCAGGGTCTTCCATCCCTGTTAGGGGAAATCCTGGGGAAAATCCAAGCACTAGTAAGGCATGCTAGGCCAGATACTCACTCCCATGCCCTGGTGGCAGTTTGACAGCATTGCAATGTCTAAAAAGGGTATCTTTTACTTTGAACCCTTGGCGGTATTTGTATGGACACCTCTGAACCAGGGCAATTGTGAACCAGTTCTCAATCAGTGACGCTGTTGGAAAAATTCAATGATTATGTCTGTCCACACCTTTTGAGAGTAACATCTGGTGGGCTGTGGAGCAGCAGCTCTACCTCCCCTTTTGATGTGGTTAAAAGTTCATGGTCAGAGATGTCATTTTCAAATTCTTTGTTAACATATGGGGAATTCAGGAGAGATTTTTTTCAAGCTCTTACAGGTAGCACTAAATTCCCTGATAAAAAAGGAGCAAGAACTGGTAACAGTACTTTGAGAGAATTAAACTTGTTTTTTCTGCAGTGCAGAAACAGCTTGTGACAATGTGAAGTGTGACTGGAGTGTGATTGTTTGGCATCCTACTGTACACATTATACTGGTGTACAAAAAATAGCAGATAGAAAACATACCTCCCCCCCACTGCTATATCGGGTGACTTCAATTTGGTGGAGAGTTATCCTTGAAAGTATCAGAAGCAAAACTCTACTAGTCTACTTAGGTTTCATCTGTCTCTATCCATTTGGAGAGTTTTTCTTTAAATGTACATCCTCAGTCATTCACTGAAATATCCTTGTTCAGATGGCTTAGAAGATCAGGCCTTAAAACTGCAACTCTGAACAAACTCATAAATAATACTGGGGTCCTTGATCTCAGTATTATACTTTGATTACCGCTCTCTTAAGCCAGACAAATAGATCTATTTACTCCTGTACTGCATCCACAGGGTGTTTCTATACATTCGTTAATGTGCTTTTGCTACTGTGCATTAAGTTTATTATCTCTAATATAAGGCATTGGCGACATGTAGGGGGTGCATGTGGGTGCCTGCAGGAGCTCACTGCTTGCCGCTGCCATGCTCCCACCACCAACAGAGCCGCCACTGCCTGCAGGAGCTTGCCATGCCCCACAGCCTCCGGGGGCACACGGCATTCATGATATGAAGTACTACATAAAGGCGCAATGCTTAATGTACAGTAGACTAATTCTAGTGCACATTAGCGTATTAGCACTTTTTGACATGACGCTTTAATGTGCAATAGAATAGGCTACTGTGCATTAAAGCACATGTATAGACATGCCCACACAGAATCTGGCCTTTAAAGTGTGGACTGCTTTGAACTGTTCATAGAAAAAAATGCAAAATCAGTGTAGAAAACATGCATGCTGTTATTAACAGCTTAATATTTAATTAGTTAACATAATTAGCTCCATTTCTGGCCCTATGCTGAGTTACATTAGCTGAGGATATACCTTGGTATATCATTTAAAGGACAATTTGACTGACTATAAAAAAGAGCTGCTGTTCTAATAAACATAATTTTATAGTAGGTTTAATATCCCTAGCCCAAATTCTGCTCTACATTAGAGCACTGCAAATTGAGAACAACTCCATGGAAGTCAACAGCACTATTCATTTGAGTAGTTAACCAATTTTGGTAATTCGTTTTGTTTAATTGTGAGGGACTATTTCAAGATTTATACAAAGCCAAAAATCTTTTCTGTCCAGTCTCCTACATCACGTGGAATTTGTTCTGTAACAATACTGGTTATTTCATTTACACTGAAAAATCAAAATACATGCCAGTAAAGTACACATGGGGCCTGAAAGACATTAGCCCATCTTGTCGGACACCCTGAGAACACCAGAAAGCAGTGACAGGGAGTGCCTAGAAGGATGTTTCATAGATTTCATAGACGTGAAGGCTCGAAGGGACGTCCTAAGATCATCCAGTCCAGCTGAATAAAAAATTGAATCTGAATTGAGTCCAGCCCCAAATTGAATCTGACGTTGAATCAGAATGCTGTAAATGATTGATTTAAATTATGTTAGCCAGCAGCCTGGCCCCAGTCCAGCCCTGTGGGGGAAGGGGGTGTGGTCTGGCACCCATTCAGCTGCATGGGGGGGTGGGGGGTGGGAAGGGGGCATGGCCCAGCCCCAACTCGGCTGCGTGGGCAGAAGGGGGTATAATTTTGCTCCAACCTGACTGGTGGGGTGGGGTAGGGACATAGGAATTTGGCAGCAGGGGAGGCTGGCGGTATTAATGGCCACTGCTCCCCTGCCACTACATTTCCCAACCCCTGAGAACCCCCACAGGCCAAATGCAATGGCTCCATTGGCCACATTTGGCACGTGGGCAAGAGGTTAAGTACCCCTGCTTTAAAGGGAGAGCACCAAACCAGGTATATCTATATCTGTCTATTCATCACTCTCCCTGATATCCACCGTCATTAGTTTAGAGATGGTAGAGGAACCATATCTTCCTGATCTGTTTAACAGCCAATCTCTTACTACCTCAGTTTCCAAGTGTTTTCACAACTTTAAAAGGAAGTGTCATTGTGCTGAACTTGTTGAATAAACAGAAATGAAGAAAATATCCTCTTTGTACCTGCAGCAGAGGCTGTCGCTGTCAAAAGCTGGGTTTGCATCTCATCCAACTCTGGCTCCAGCTGGGTAACTGTGACTTCTACTAGTTGGGGGTCTGACCTCCTTTAAACCTTCAGCAGCAAAATTTGTGCTGGTAAATATATTTTGCTTGATATAAATTACTTTAATAGATTATAAGCTTAGTCCTTCATAAAGATACTCATTGGCTGGAGCCTGGTCTGTTCATGGAAGTGGTTATACCATGTGACAACAGGTGGCCAGATGTAATGATCTGAGTGGTCCCTCCCAATGCTATGTCATGATCTCAAATTTAATGTTAAGTAGGTCTACTGTTAAAGAAAGGTGGCTTTGAATTAAATAAAAGATCAATTTATGTAAAAAAAATCTGATTTTTTACTACCTCAGTTCCCAGTTGGTTTCACAGCTTTGAGAAATCAATTTTTTTCAGCAAATCTGTTTGTGTTTTTTTAGCACTCAACTTAAAAATCTTTTTTTTTTTAATCCATCAAGGCAGCACAGCCCTTTAGGATGTTCTGCTGACTGAGCCCAACCTGCTGTTAATGTGTTAATGCGGAGTACAATTGGGAGCTAGGGATGTATCTTTTTCTTGAGACCGCCACTGAGGTAATCGTGTCCCAAGCAGGTGATGACTCCAATGCTCAAGAAATTGCAGGGAGAGAAGGATCATATTCTCACAGCAGTTTAGAAAAGTTAAGGGGAAAAGAGATAAGCAGCTGAAGTACACAAAGTGCTAAATACCTTAGATAATGCTGTTATGTGGTATCACTGCCAGCACTGATAATTAGCATAACTGTAAGGACACAAGTGAAGGTTAAAAATGCCTTCATATATAAAATAATAGCCCTTTTGGACAAATTGCAGAGGTCAGGACCATTTTTCATATATACTTCTGATCTTTGGTGCAGTGTGTCACATTGGTTTTTTTTCCCAGAGTCCCATGGCTTTATTCTGCAGTCATCCCACAAGAACCTGTAAAAGATCTTAAGTGATTTGCCAGGGTTTTTTTAACTTTAGTAAAATTCAGTCACTTCTCCATGCTATTGGAGCTAACCACAACTGTACAGAAAAATACAGGAAGTGAAGAATCAGCTTGTTTGGTTGACTGCTATATCTAGCGTGGCAGATTTGTTGAATGATTTCCTCAGTGATTTTCCCTGTAGCAATAACAGGTGCATCTTACTGATGCATACAGGGGCAGATTCATAAAAGCAGATGGCTTCTGCTTGGTGAAGCCTTTCTAAGGGAAGGGGGAAAGACAGATTTAAACCATCTTTGTGCTGCCTAGCTTCTTGGTTTGGCCTTGTGCTTAGCCTCAAGGCTTTGCTCACCTACAGCAGCCTCCACCCCGAAGGAACACCTACCCTCAAAAACAGCTAGATCACAATAGTGTTTGGGTATGTGTTTGAATGTCTGAGCATGAATCATGCCTTGTGGGCCCAGTTCTGTGCGGCAGCACTAGTGTTGAGACACAGCACTGCAGTGGGTGCTCTGGGAGACATTCAGCCTCTGTTAGAAGGCTCAGCCACTACTGCACTTTCAAACATAGAAATGTCATGCTGAAGAGAGTCCTTTTGTACTGAAGACAGAGGACTCACTGCAACTGTGGGTTCCTTCATTCTTTTGTTTTCTGGCCAAGGGGCAGGGTCCATTTTGCATGTCGCATATATATCTGACAAAGATTCGACTAACCTGCTGGGTGTGTTGTGAGATCCTTTAAAGGGTGCATAAGGGTGCCACACAATATGCAAGCATCTACACATGATTCACAAGATAAACCCAGAGATTTCAAATAGGAACCTATAGTATCAAAAACATTCTGCCCTTTTGTGGCCTTTCTGAATTGTTTGCAACAAAAGAATTGCCTTATTATTTTTCTGTAGTAAAAAAAAACAAACAGTGAAAACAGGGCTGGCTTTTTTTGAGGGGTCCCTTGAGTTGAACGAGATTGAGAACCACTGCTATAAACAAGCCCTCACTTGTAGTGAAGTCAGTGGAACTGCTTCTGTAGGGAAGGATTATGTGCTTGGCATAAGTTACAGGATCAGGTCCACTATTTCAATTTTCTTTCCTAAGCTCTGAGTTGAAGTGTGATCCATTAAGTATCAGCACCCTCCCAACCTATCCTTTGATAACAAAAATAACAATGATATTATCCTATAGATGACTCATGTATATATATGCTGCAAGTGACTGTAATGTAGGATTAATCTCACTTGTTAGGGTTAACCCATTCTTCTCCTCTAGAATTTTGGCTTTCCTATACACAGCTACACAGCATTGTCACGAACTGTTATTTTTGGCGTTTTCAGTCTCTTCTATACAGAAAGTGAGTCCTAAATAAGACTTGATTTCATTAGTTCACATCCTATGCTGACAGGCATGCTTTTTTTAAATATTGATGATTCAATTTATTATGATGCGGGCTGGCTTCTGAATATAATTCAAATGTATTTGTTTTTGCTTCAATTGTCCCTCAGGGCTTTTCAGCAAGTGCCAACATTTTATTAACCTAGGAGTACATGCCTGAAGACAAGCTGTGGAACATATGGGTTTGAAAAGTTTATAGTATAAAGTGGTCCTAATTCATATGATTAACCAGATTGACTTCCAGAACTCTGTGTCCATGACTAAGTATTACTTATGTGAATAAGCACTAGAAGCAAAAGCTCAACACCTGCTTGAACACTGCTTTTGGTCAAGTGATATAAAATAAATAAGAGTTGACTTTATTCTACTGTAAACACAGGAGCATGTATGATATGTCATTCTCCCAACGGGATAACGCTACCATCTCCAAAAGATAAAATAACTAAATATACCCAACAACTTATAAAACAAAGGCAAGAAAGGAAGGGAGAACCTTCCACAACCATAAGCTTCGTCGGCTTGTACTGTCAACATTCTGTTAAGGATACAAACGAGTACGTTACCTGGTAGACTCCTGCTTATAAATGTCAATGATATTTTCCACCAGAAGGTTCCTTTGAAGTCCATACACACCATGTCTGTCCAGAACTACTTCATGTCTACATGAGGGACATCGAAATCGACCACCTGAAGCCACAGTGGTGCCTCCCCTGGTTGTGAGGTATGGATTGGAGGCCTGTTCTTGCCAAGCAATAAAATTATAGGTGAATAAGGCCATGCATACCTTCTTAAAACACTTTGCAATTGTTCTGGTAATAGCCTTAATGTTCAGAACACAAGACATACATCCAGCCACCCAGAGATGTAGTAGCACACCTGTGGCAGCCGCAAAGCACAGGGCAGCGCCACCATCCCAGTGGTGGTGGGGTGTTCAGTTGATGTTGTGGCATGACTATTTTTGCACTGCTGTCCCTCCAAGGTAGTGTTCGGAGCAGCTACCTCAGTCACCCCCCCACCTCACTTATGCTACTGAAGCTCTCTATTTAACATCTACTCCAAAACCAATGAGGTCAATGAAAAGACTCCCATGAGTCCAACAAATTTTGGATTAGGCCCAATAATTCTTTACTAACCTAACTGGAGATTTTTGGCTAAAAACCCCAAAAGAAATATGTAAGGTAATGTTATTTCACTTGGTGCCTACTGGCTAATAATACTGTAGCAATCTGCCTGGAGATACACAGATAGCAAAAAGATAATAATTAAACAAACCAATTCGTAATTAAATCTCTGTAAATGCTGAAAATGAATTTAGTATAAGTAAATAAATGTCAGGAACCCATCAAAATGCAAAAGACAATGGGCCAGATCAGAACAGTTGCCATGGCTCTGTGATCACTGTATGTAAGAACATCATATAACAATTTATATAGTCCAAACCACAAAGGTCTCTATGCAAAGGAAGCCACGCATCAAAGAAATTTTCTATGTTCTGCTTTTACTTATGCCTTTTTAAATGCTTGCCAATCATTAACAGTAAATAAGCCAATCTTGTAAAATGTTGCTCTTCTCTTTGCCTTGAGCAAGTGCTATTTGAACTCAGGCTGGCAGATCTTTAGGCTGAAATGAACCTACCTGGAAAATATCGCTGGCGCATTTTCTACACAGGTTATGCTGACAAGGAAGGATGACCACAGGCTTAGAAAACATCTCTAAACAGATGGGGCAAATAAGCTGTTTCTCCAGGTTATCCATGGTTTGCTGCTCTTTGGAAAAGGACTTGTAATTCAAAGAGGTGCTCATCCCTAGCTATTCCAAGGTGCATATGTTCAGAATAAGGGTGCTACTGGTCAGTTTCCGGGTTAGTTCCCTTGAAATAATTCCAAGGCTCGTGTGATCAAATGTTCTTTGAGTTTCTCTTGCTGGAGGATATTGTTTAAACGATAGGCTGAAGGGAGCTGAGGCTGTTTTTAGCAGCAGAGCGTCAGAAGTTGCCATTCTAACTTGTCCATATAAGCAAGTGACATGAGGACAGATTCAGACAGGTGACAGATAACAGGGATGAGAGATCAACATTCCTGTCTCAGAAAGAGAAGGAGGTGGAGGGAGGTGAGAGAGGAGCTGAGGTTTGTCACTGACACATGGCAGCCCTCCCCCACCCCTTAGCAACGGACAAGTTTTAAACGGTATGGTAAAATGTCATCTAGTTTGTTCTTATCTCTTCATGGCAGTGAAATTGTATGGCCCAAATGACACAATACTGCTTCCTATTAAAAGAAAGAATGCCATTAGGAGTAGGAATATACCATAAAAATCATTGCTCAGTTACTAGAGAGTAATGAACAGTATAAACTGAACACACTGCAAATTTACCATAACTGTAGATTCTTTACAATAGCTTTACTTGTACATGTTAATAAACTAGAAAAGTCTGACTTTTAGAACAACAGAAATCAGTGAGATGCAGATGTACTTCCCTTCAGAAAAAAAACAGAACCTAAAGATAAAAATTTAAAGAACTAATTAAAAATCACTTGACTATAATTGTGCTTTAACTTGCAACTGAATTTTAGGAAACTGGAGCATGAGTATTTGGTCCATTTTTTCCAAAGCAGTTAAAGAATGCACAAAAATGTAGCATGGATTCTACTTCCTGATTAAAAGCACACAAAAGAAATATGGAAAGATTTCATTTTTACTGGCAGAGAATAAATGTTAATTGTTCCTGCTTTTCATGGTATAATCCAAATATATTTTAGCTTTGGACAGTGTTGTGTTTATATCTGTTTATTCGACACAGAGATCTCACAGAACTTGGCACTTGTTCTAAAGTTATTTTTAAAATGACAATTTCCCAGATAATTTCTGGCATGTGATGCCTGATCTTAGGGCAAAGCCATCTGTGCTTCTATTTGCCAATAATTTATCTCACAACTGTACAAGCAATAAATATCCTGTCCACAAATTTAAGCCCAAACCCCCACACATACAGTAAGCAGTTGCTTACTGTCTGCTTCATACTGTACATGTAATTAATATATAATCATCAGTTTTATTTGACTATAAAAGTAATTAGTGCAATATAGAATAATTTGCCAGTAATGTACCTTGCAGAAGGGAAGGCCCTTGTGTTTACAGTAGTTAATGCTTGAAAAGTGTTTTGGATAGATAAGTGCAAAACAAGTATTATTAACAAACACTGCACGTGCTTTAGGGGAAGATGGATCTAAATTCAATAGCAAGGTCCTCTGGTTTGTAGGAAGCACCAATTTAGAAACTTGGCAGCGGATTACAGGGATTAAAAGATGGTTATTACTGACTTTCATATGAAAATGAATAATACACTTTGAATGCAATATAATTGACTCACATTAAATTTAGTCTGCTCTTGATTTTCAGTGCACTGCATATTTTTTCACTGCATGGGTGAAATCCTCATCCCACTGAAATCCACGAGGACAGGATTCCTCACCCCAGATGTATACATCTGGCAAAGGTCTTGTGTGTGCGTGAAATTTGCACAGTTTAATCACATCAGTTTAAACCCAGGTTTTGAGTGAAAGTGGGTAAGTTTCTCATGTAGACAAGACCTCAGATGTTGTAAAGGGAAGCTGTTTGGGCAGCTGAACAGGGAACAGCTGACATTTCTGGCTCAAAGAGGAGGAGATGAAGAGAATCTTTTTTTGGCAATAGGGGAGATGCATCTCTTCTTTCTTTTTCATTTGTGGACAGGGGCAGTAATGACTTTAATGTACTGAGGAATGTGAACTCCCTGTTTCCTCCCCTGATAGAACTCAACTGCCTTCTCTTCCATGTCCCACCCTTGCACCACAGGCTAGCTTTAAATCAGAGAGTGAAAGAAAATGACTTTTGCTCTACTGAGATGACTAGACATGTGCTTCCTCTTTATAAAATAAGGCAGAAGATGGGAAACATCTGAGAAAGAAAGTTGAAGAACAGAAGTGTCAGTGTATTGAAATGTCTATACACCACTGAATGGGAGCAAGCTAGCTGAACTGATGGGGCTACTAAATGGTGGAGATTTATGAACCAGTGAGTATAACCAGAATTTGCTTGAATGTCAGTATAACGATGTGAAAATATTTATAGTAGCAGTAAGCTATAGGTTACCAGTGAAGAATATGAGCATGGAATTCTTCTAGTAGAAACTTAATTATGTGGTTGTGGTTGTAGACAGTATCCCTTTCATGTTGTTAAGGAGAATTTCAGCCAAGAGGTCAATGATTAAGGAAATGGACTGACTCCATTTCTGCACCAGAAATCCAAGAATGACCCTCTTGCATATTTTTAGGTGAAATGCATTTAGTTCAGAGTGCAGTATTTCCAAACGATTGTCTAGCAGTTTCTCCTCCCTCAGATTGGCACACTGGCTCTGTGCACAGTGCTGGACTTATGACAAAAATCAGTTACGCTGTAATAGAGAATAGATGGCAGAAACCTGTGCCTATAGCCAGGGTCTACATTACATAGTATTGCTGGCATCACTGCATTTGTTGGGAGAGTGAAAAACCACACCCTTAGCTGGCACAGTTCTTTTGTCAGCATAGCTTATCCCATCTGGGAATAAAGCTGTGTACAGCAATAGGTATAATAGCGACTTCTTTGCAGTATAGGCTGTGATGATGTACCAGGGCCAGCCCTGCTTATTAAAATATCCTGGCTTCTCTAAGCCTGCTCATCCAGGCTACGTCCATCCCAGGAGAACTATGCTACTAGAGGAATTCTGGGATATGGCAACAGCAAAACATTCCTGTTGTAGACACAGCTTATATTCACCAGCTGAGCTTTGTACTACTAGTTTAGTAAAATGACTTTTTTCCATTTGGGACAAACCAGCCATCCCAGTAAAGCTGAGGTTTTGCCAATGCAGCTTCGTCCACACTAGGAACTTGTGATAGCTATATGGCAGTCAGGGATCACACTCTTCTGTTCACATCCCTGAATGACATGGCTGATGATTACATAGGAGATGTGATCTCAGGTAGCCTTCCCACTGTACATGTGCCCACTGGTGCTGAGGTTGTGGTAGATGTTGCAAGAGTCTTTCTTGAAAACTGAGAAGGGTGACCAGGCCTGCAGCCCTGGGAGCTGCCTTTGTGGGGAGTTCAAAAATAGCCACCACTCCTGCAATGGCTGACTGTGCCACCACCATTGGAACTACTGCAGCAGGTGCTGCTCTATGCATTGCAGCTGCTCGGGGTGCAGAGCTGCCCTGTTATGCCTCTGCTCCTTGCTAGTGCCTGCCTCATCAGCTTGAATAGAAGAACCAATACTGAGAGGGAGGTTTGAGCCTTTCTGTCCTTTCTGGGTTCTCACTGGTTCCCAGAGGAAACCCATTCCCCTGCCTGGCCCTCACAACAGTGAGGGGAGACCACTTGTTGTCATGGTAGAATGGCCTACCTTTTACACATGCCTAAACTTAATGTACATTTGCCTAATGCTCCTTAAAAATGGCTAATGTGCCTTAAATCAGCACGTGCAGATGCATCCATTAACTACCAAGCATCACTCAGACCCCATCATGACTGGAGCCTGGGCACTAATGCAGGAAACAAATAAGTACATAATACATTGGTGTTATTTTGAAGGGACAGTGATGACTTAATCATATACATGTCTTGATACTTTTACCCAAGCAATGTCATCTGTATTGCTGGCTCACACTGAAAATTACTGAAGAAGCCCTGTTTTGCAGTGTGACAGATATGCTTGCTTTGTTGACATAGTTTTTAATTCCTCTATTTTCATAATATATAAAAAACGGAGGCTAGTAGAATAAAGGCTGAGGAGGAAATCAGCCACAGAAGACTATCTGGATTTAGGAAAGGGATCCAAAGGATGTGGGTGAGGTTATGTGGTGCCAAGGGTCAAGTATCAATGCTATTATGATGTCCTGGGTGTCATGTTCAAAGAATTCTGCTTTACAGCCTCTTATCTTGAACTAACATTGTATAACATTCCTCACTGTCACCTCTGAAGATTATGCCCTTTTGCTATTTATGGTAGAAGCAGCTGCATTTAAGGCTATGTCTTTACAGACAAGAAACTTGCAAAAGATGTGCATTTACCATTGGATAACTAACATATATAATCACTCTCTCACTGTAAAACGTAATAGATACCAGCCATTTTAGTTTTACTATGAGGTAAACAAGAGAAGATCAATGTACAGGAGAGAAGTACAGTGCTGATCTTGCCTAGCTACCTTATCCTAACTGCTACAAGTACCTTTTCTACACTTAGGACTTACAGGGCGCATTTACACGTGATGCTACGTCACTGTGGCAATGCACTCCCCTATTATAGCGCATTGCTGTGGTGACATAATACCTAAAAATAACTGTGTGTAGCATACACAGAGCAGTATGGGCTGTCACTGCACCATCTTTTAGTACTTCCTTTTGGTACTAAAAGATGGTGCAGTAACAATGGTGCCATAGTGGCATGTGTAGATGCACCCATAGTAATGCAGCTATGTTGCATGTATTTCACTTCAAGATAACCCACCTTTACATTGATGAAGACAGCCTCAAATTACCTTTATTCAATGCTCCCCTCATTTATTTACCTTTAAAATGTCTTTTGTGTTACATTCCCTTACTCCTTGGCAAGTAGCAACATTCTCAGCTGCACTGAATAAATGAGATGCTCTTGACATCAGAGTCTAGCACAGGAGCCTCATACTTCCTTGCCATTATTTCCCTCTGCTCAGCACTGGTGAGGCCACATCTGGAGTACTCTGTTCAATTTTGGGCCCCCCACTACAGAGAGGATGTGGACAAATTGGAGAAAGTCCAGTGCAGGGCAACAAAAATGGGAAGGGGGCATTGTTTCCCTCTGCTCAGCACTGGTGAGGCCACATCTGGAGTACTCTGTTCAATTTTGGGCCCCCCACTACAGAGAGGATGTGGACAAATTGGAGAAAGTCCAGTGCAGGGCAACAAAAATGGGAAGGGGGCATTGTTTCCCTCTGCTCAGCAACAGCATCATAGTGGCATGAAAGAAATAGTCCACCACTTTGTCCATCAGGTGGGAGATCCACTGGATCTCCTCCATTTGCAGTAGCAGAGGAGATAACCTAGCTCACATAAATTTGCTTTGGGTATGTCTTCTTGGACATCCAGATTAAGACAACAAAACTGTGTTTTGTGCCTGCTCACATCAACCATTTTAGTTAATCTGATGGCTGATATTAGGGCTGTGAGAAGCTTCAGTAGTTGATTTGATTCGGAAGAGATTCAGCCTGATTTGGTGGCCAAATCTCTGAATCCGAATCGAATCGGGAGACTGATAAAAAGCTCTGAATTGAATCGGAAGACTTCGAATTGATTCAGAAAAGATTTGGCACCGATTCAGAGATTTGGCCATAGACTAAACAGGCAGCAGTCCTTACCACACTGGACACAGCTGCCTCCAGCTGGTAAGTCTGTTGTGGTGGACAGAGGGGGGAGGGAAGGGGGGTGTGTGTGGGGAGGAGGGACAGATCAACACCCCCACAGTGAGGGAGGGATTGGGGCTGGGGC
This sequence comes from Gavialis gangeticus, assembly GCF_001723915.1. NCBI lineage: Eukaryota > Metazoa > Chordata > Crocodylia > Gavialidae > Gavialis > Gavialis gangeticus. The sequence continues at coordinate 128,368,350 of NW_017728992.1, read as the reverse complement.
TGGGACAAGCTGCCCAACTGGGGCGGAGGGGCGCAGGACTCGAGGAGGGGGGCTCCCGCCACTGCGTGCCGCTGCATACCGCCAGTCTGGGAGGGCATGGGAGCAGGCGTATGCCCCTGGATCTGTGCAGCTTGTCCCAGCCCCAGCCCCAATCCCTCCACCCACCACAGCAGACTTACCAGCTGGAGGCAGCTGTGTCCAGTATGGTGAGGACTGCTGCCTGTTCAGTCTATGGCCAAATCTCCGAATTGGTGCTGACTCTTGAGATCTGAATCAGTTGAATCAAATTGGTCAAATTCAAATCACTGTCCCTCCGAGTCAGCTGAATCTAAATCCAAAGTGAATACCTGCTGCTTCACACAGGCCTAGTTGGCTGCAAAAGTATGAATTTTTGATGAGTCTTTCAGCGCGAGTCTTCCCCATCCCCATCCACAACCAGGTTTTCACCTTTCTTCTGCTAAGCCTGATTGTGTTCATTTGTTTTCTGATAAAGTAGCACCAGAATAGGGGATACGCTTCCAAGGGCACAAGAGCTTGTGTATTAGAGTTCTCAGCTGTGGCAGGCAAGTCATGGAAGCTCTAGTTTCATTTTAAATTTGCAATGGATTATCAAACAGAATAAATGAACTAGTTGCAAAATTAAACCATGTTCAAACTACATGATACTCAGGGTGCAAACTACATGGTGTATTTCTAAGTACTCTATTTTGATCACCAAATGTCACTTGATAAATATTTACTAATGAGCCCTTGGCATAAACAGGCTAACTTTAGGTGAAATAGAACCTTTGGGGTACAACATTATTTTGACCTTTGAGACCTAACATTTTATATCTGGTGCATCTCCCATATGTGCACATATGATATGTAACTATAACTAATTTGTGTCCAAATTAGTTATAGTTCAGCTTCTGAAAACAATCTGATAAAAGCTGTTGTAGATCTTTGTAGAATCTCAGACTACTACAGAAGACCACAGGAGATATATTATACGAAATCATAGAAAATTAGGGGTGGAAGGGACCTCAGGAGGTCATCTAGTCCACCCCCCTTCTCAAAGCAGGACCATCCCCAACTAGATCATCCTAGCCAAAGCTTTGTCAAGGCAGGTCTTAAAAACCTCCAAGCATTGAGCTTCCACCACCTCTCTAGGTAACCTGTTCCAGTGTTTTACTATCCTCCTAGTGAGAAAATTCTTGCTACTATCTAAACTTCCCTTGCTGCAACTTGAAACTGTTGCTCCTTGTTCTGTCATCTGCCATCGCGGGGAACATTCTGGCTCCATCCTCTTTTGAACTCCTCTTCAGGTGGGTTGAAGGCTGCTATTAAATCCCCCCATAGTTTTGTTTTCTCCAAACTAAATAAGCCCAGTTCCCTCAGCTTCTCCTCATAAGACATGTGCCCTAGCCCCCTCACCATTTTTGTTGCCCTCCACTGGACTCTCTCCAATTTGTCCACATCCTTTCTGTAGTGCGGAGCCCAAAACTGAACAGAGTGCTCCAGATATGCCTTCACCAGTGCTGAGCAGAGGGAAATAATCACTTCCCTTGACCTACTGGCAGCACAACTACCAATGCAGCCCAGTATGCCATTAGCCTTCTTTGCAACAAGGGAACACTGCTGGCTCATATTCAGCTTACTGTCCACTGTAACCCCCAGGTCTTTTTCTGCAGAGCTGCTGCCCAGCCAGCCAGCCCCCAGCCTGTGCTGGTGCATGGGGTTGTTCTGTCCTAAGTGCAGGACTTTGCACTTGTCCTTGTTGAACCTCAGGAGATTCCTTTTGGCCCAATCCTCCAATTTACCTAGGTCACTCTGAATCCTAGTCCTGCCCTCCAGCTTATTTACTACTCCCCACATCTTGGTATAATCTGCAAACTTGCCTAGGGTGCACTCGATGCCACCTTCCAAGTCATTGATGAAGACATTGAATAAAACAGACCCCTGGGGCATTCCACTTGATACTGGTTGCCAACTAGACATTGAACCATTGATTATTACCCTCTGAGCTCAATGCTTCAGCCAGTTTTTTATCCACCTCATAGTCCATTCATCCAGCCCATACTTCCTTAATTTGCCTACAAGAATGTTGCGGAAGACTGTAACAAAAGCCTTCCTAAAACCAAGGTAACACAGAGCCTTGAACTGACAACCTATGGTCTCAAGCTCAGAACCTCCAGCCACAGAGATGCTACATCTAATAGTCTCCCTGAAACCACAGACCAGACATCTCATCATAGAAGGCAATCAGGTTGGTTTGACTTGACCCTGGTGAATCCATGCTGACGGTTGTTAATCATCTTCTTCTCCAAGTGCTTAGAAATGGATTTCTTGAGGATCTTCTCCATTATTTTTGCACAGACTGAGGTGAGGCTGACTGGTCTGTAGTTCCCTGGATCCTCCTTTTTCCCTTTCTTATATATGGGGACTATGTTTTCCCTTTTCCAATCATCTGGGACCTCTCCTGATTGCCATGCGTTTTCAAAGATGATGGCCAGGGGCTCTGCAATCTTGTCAGCGAACTCCCTCAGCACCCTCAGGTGCATCACATCTGGCCCCATGGGCTTGTACACATCCAACTTTTTAAAATAGGTCTAACCTGTTATTTTGCCACTGTTGGCTGCTCACCTGTGGGCCAGCAACATAAATAGTTTAAAGCCGTCCCCACTAGGTTAGGGAGCTTGAATACAAAGATGCTTTTCCCTCTCTTCATCAGGTAGATCCCATCTCTTCCCAGCAATCCTTCTTCTTGGAACAATATCACATGGTTGAAGAAGCCAAAGCCTTGCTGGTGACACCACCTGCACAGCAGGTATTGATCTGCAGGATTCACCTATTCCTGCCTGGGCCCTTTCCCTTGACTGGAAGGATTGAGGAGAACATGACCTGAGCCCCAGACCCCTTCACTCTTGCACCCAGAGACCTGTAGTCACTTTTGATCTGCTCAGGGTCTCCTCTGGAAGTATCATTGGTGCCCACATGGATGAGCAGCCAGGGCTAGTAGTCAGAGGGCCAGATGAGTCTTGGTAATCCTTCCATGACATCTTGGATCCAGGCTCCGGGCAAGCAGACCTCCCAAGGCAACAGGTCAGGTCAGCAGATGACTCCCTTCCTCCCCTGCAGAAGGGAGTCTCCAACCACCACCACCTGCCACTTCTTCTTGGTGGCAGTCATCTGGTTCTTTCCCCCTTGGTGAGGCCTGGCCTGTCCTCCTCCACCAATGGAATGTGCTCCTTCCTCTCTGTTTGCTAGGGCTGCATATCTGTTCTCTAGATGAACTGCTGCAGGTGGAGGTGAACATTTCTGCTTGCTGCCAGAGGTCATAAGCTTCTAGCTTCCACTCTCCTGGGAGTCCATGTCCTCTCTCTTATCTAGTGCTGCCTCTGGCAGTTCTTTCTCCACAGGCCCGGAGGTCTCCTTCAGCACTGAATCAATTAACCTCTTATGGCGGAGGATGCTTTTGAGCCTTGCCACTTCCTCCTGTAGCTCTCTTGCCTGTTCCCTAAGAGACACCACCAGGGGGCACCACTCACACCACAGGCACAGCCCAACCTGGCCATCACTGTCAGCAAACCACAGTTGTCAAAGTGCCAAATCTGGACCTGGGTAGAAGCGCCAATGGTGAGTGGTCCTGTCTGGACAGAAACCTCATAGGTGCAAGCAGAGGCAGTGGCTGTGGTTCTGGTATTGCAACATTCTCCAGCCATTACCCGGGATCTCTTAATCCCCTTCTCTCTCTTACTGCCCTTCTTCTAAGCACATCTTCCCTAGTGAACTCACCTGGAAGCTGGCCTGTTTACTGTTCCTTGGCCCCAAAACGTTCCTTTTTCCCTGCTTCTTCGCACCGAGGTGAAAGGCTCTCCCCTTAAGTGGGGGGCAAACAGATTTGCAAACTGACCTGCGAACTGCTTGCCCTGTTTGCAGCCCCTTTTCACTGGCTCCCTGGTAGCTCAAAGAGTCTCCTTTTAAATCCTGCTGGGCCTGGACTGGCTCTGCTCCCTCGTTAGGACTTCTGTCAGGTAGCAATCACTCAGCAATCACTCAACCAGCCACTGGTGAAGCTTAGGGGGTACACGTGCACGCCCTGAGGTTGGCAGTGCACCCCCTGCAAAAAGCACCACCGACGTTGCTGGTGGTGCCTGTGGGCGGTCACTGGAAGAAGGACAAAACAAGCTCAAATATGTCCTTCTGATGAAATAAGAACACAGTGGAAGCATCTGCACATGCACTTTAATGAGCATTAACCTATTTTAATGCACATTAATGTGTCATAAAAAGTGCACTTTGGCTGGTGCCCGTTAAAATAGGCTAATGTGTCTTTTTCTAGTACTTCACAATGGAGGGCGTTTGTACACATGCTTGCACCACAGTGCTAGGCACATGTATTTGTATAAATGGCGAAATGCTCATCAGTGCTGAGAAAATGATGGTGGAGCACTTTTGAACTAAAACACATTGGAGATTAATGTGAACTAAAACACCCTGACGGATTAATTGCGTTTGCTTGCAGATGGCGGCTCTCTGGTACATCGCAGGACAGAAAAGTATGTGTATAAATGCCGACACTAAACAGCTGCCTATTCTAAAATGCTGGGTGAAATTTTTCAGTCAAAGCCTCTCTGTTGAAGAAAGACTATTCAGTGGCACTGCAATGTTTTCCAGTTTGAACCCTCTCTCCTTCCACATGCTAACTTAGCTCCCCAGGTCTCTCTTCAGCAAAACAAACTGAAACTGAATCTCAAAAGAGAAAAGTTCAATCAAAGAACAGCTTAGAAAAGCAGCTGCCCTCTTCCTTGCCCCTTGGGGCAGGAGGATGCTTTCTATCAGCGCATAGGAGATGAGAAAGATGGACACAACTGCCTCCCCTTGCCCCCCAAGAACCAGAACCAACACTACAAAGATGCTCCTGTCTCCACTGCTGCACACCAGAGCCATACCGGAACTCAGGGCCCCCTTTGTAGCACATAACTTGTACTTTGAAATCAATCAGTCACATATAATATCCAAAAGCTCTCCCTTCCAAGAGATTTAACAGAGCAAACCACACTGTCCAGCCTTCCTTTTTGTCAAATGTCATGCTGCCCTCTGCCGCCCAGCCAAAAAATGTATCACCCCCCCAACCCCTTGCTGACAAAAGCCTCCATAAACAAGAGGAGCAGAAATCCCAAACTCAGAGGAGGGTGCCACACCTGGGCAGCACATGGCCAGACTAGGCCATCTGCAGATGAGCTATGATGAGACATGGCCCTCAACTCCTTCCTGGAAATTCCTTCTCTGTTGTTCCATCCCAGATCACAAGGGATTGACTTTGGAGAGGCAACAGTGCTTATGTTCACAAAGACCGCCTCTGAATGGGGCAGAAAATGAAATGCAAGATACAGAAAAGTGCAGACACACCATGACACTGCTCAACTAGCTGGCTCAGGGATGAAGGATGGGCCACATGGGAGAGCTGTCTCAAAGAAAGTGAATGAGATACTGCAGTGTTGATGAGACCATTACATCACCACAACTGCAGCACGCACCAATTATTGAGCCCGAAGGGCCAGGTGTAGTTAGGTAGTAAAGAGTAAAAAGGCGTTTCTTTCTGTGTGTGTTGTACCTCAGGGGTGGGCAATTATTTGGGTTGGAGGGCCACTTAAGGAGTTTTTGAGAGCTGTTGAAGGCTAGCGGGCAGGGAGGAAGTGGGGAGAAGATGCAAACTGATCCTGTCCAGCCTGCTGCCCACTGCTGACAGCCTGAGGAGGAAGGGCTGTGCTTTGAACTGCTCTGCTGCAACTGGGCCAGGCTAGGCCATGCAGTGTGCAGATTCCTGCACACCCCGCATCCATCCCCTCCTTGCCTCCTGGCTCTCAACAGCTCATAAAAACTCTTTAAGTGGCCCTTCAACGCCAATAATTGCCCACCGGCCAGCCCCACATGGGATGTAGTCTGATGCAGCATGCTAAGTAGCTGCAGTAGTAGCCTTAGGGTTGTTGGGGCCCTGGGCAAGAGAGCCATTTGGGGCCCCTTAGAGGTATGTACCCACCACAGTTGTATCATGGATCTTTTTAATATTTTTTGGAGGAATTAGATAAGTAGTTGAGTGTTAAAATGCAAATAGAACCACTTCCTTGCAAAAAGTTAACCCCCCCAAAATTTGGGCCCCCTAAAGTGTGGGGCCCTGAGTGGTTGCCCTTCCCTTAAGGCCACTACTGGTAGCTGTCTTACTCTCCCACTGCAGTGAGCTGCTGTTGCTGCTGTGCCACACTGAGTAAGTTGGGGGCAGCTGCCCAGGCTAAACCCCCACCATGGCCAGAGCTCAGGCTCCTGAAGGCGGCCAGCAGGCCAGATAGGATCAACTGGAGGGCTGAATAGGGACTGCGGGCCATATTTTGTGCACCCCTGTTCTACTTCCTCCCCTGTACGCCCTTTCTCTGCATATCCCACATCTCCAAAAACTGGTAGAAAAGAAAAAACCAAGCACAGAATACCAACAGAGTGAAGCAGGAGACAGGGACCCAGCCAAGCACAGATCTAACTTCATGAGAATGCCCCAGCCTCTACAAAGCCTACTCAGCCTCTGTGGTTGCCCCTGCCAAGCTTTGTAAAGTGGAAGGGGCTCTGGTAGGCAGCAGTTGCAGGGCAGTTTTACAACCCAAGCCAGCTGGATGCCTCCTGCAGAAGTGCATGAGGCCACAAAAAGGGAAGTGTATTACAGGACTTGCAATCCCTTCTAGGTCCTTGGAATTAGGTCATTGGTGATGCACAGGGGGTGCACACGGGTGCATGTGCATCCCCTGAGATTGGCTGCCACCGACACTGCCAGCGGTGTCTGCGGGCAGTCACCACTCGCCACCCTCTCCCCACTCCCTCACTGCTGCCTGTGGGCGGTCGCCGATAGCCATTCGGCTGTCACCACCCCCCATCACTGCCAACACTGCCGCAGCTGCCTGTGGTCCCTGCTCACTGCTGCCACGCCCCTGTTGCTACCACTGGCAGGTGGTCTCCAGCCTCAGGAGGCATGAGGCGTTCATGTAGCTCATAGTAGCTGCATGTGGCACGCTACTGAGGACAGTAGATCTCCGAGGGGCTGATATGTCATTAGCCCAGGAAAGCATGGATGTCTGCAGCAAAGAAAACCTCTCCTCTGAATTGTGATTAAACCTTCCTTGCCAAAGGAAGTCTTCAGTGATCTGCTCTACCAGCCAAGCTGTCAAATGGAGGGAGCTGTGCTGGTCCCACATGGTGCATATTGCAGTGTCTTGCTGCCACTGCGCCAGCAGGTGTCACAAGAGCTCATCCGCTGGCATATGCACAATGCTTTCAAAAGACAGAGCAAGACAAACCCAGCTTCAGGGCCCCAGGAATTTGAGACCCACCCCCCCACCAGCAGGTAGCTCAGAAACATGTGGGTCATGAGTACAGCTTAGCTGTACTGCAGCCAGGCAAGAATGTTGCCTGTCCTAACTGCTGTGCTGCATTTTACCTCCAGCTTTGTCCAAAGTGTGAGCAGCGCAAGGCAGAGGCCATAGCCCTAAACCCTAGAAAGGAGGCCTCTGCTTCCTATCTCTCCTCATCCCTTTTTCTCTGCTGCCCTCATTCAGCTGTGGATGAATATCATACCTGACAGAAAAGCACTAGGCCATAGCCTGGCTGAGGGCCACCATCCATATCCTTCACAGAAAAGTGAGTGCATGCAGGGCCTGTGGTGCAATGTCTGGCTCTGGACTGTCGGTTGGATCGCTGCCTGACTCATAGGGTGGAAACAGATGTTGCCTTTGTGCTGCTATAGACAGTTTTATGGTGGCACAAAATGAAAGCAAATATGGGGAATTTGTGCCACAAATGCCCAAATTCGTGGTCACAACAGAAAGTAGTAATTTGTGCTGCTTTATTGCTGCAGGTGTCCATTTGCTTTCTCGAAGGCGAGCACAGGTAACCCAGCTTTTCCCACCTTCCGAGATGTGCCCCAGAGATCTCAGAGGCATTAAACAGGAAAAGCTGGTCAGGCATTGCCAGGGCTTGAGGGGCCTGATTCTGCCCCTCAAGAATTGCTGGTGTATGTAGCACTGGGTCCCTCAAGCCTCAGGAAAATGTTGCCCATTATCCTGTAGCGCCAAGGGGCAAGGGGCAATGTGTATTTCACCCAATGAAGCAGATCACATGTGCCCTGGTACAGCTGATTTACTTTATTATATGATCTCTATTTCTAGTAGTCGGGCCTCTTTTTTAACACCAAGGCCTCACAGGCCTTTTTCCATCCTGTTCTCCATTAATTTATACAATCCTATTCATTACATGGTACCTGGGCCCCTTGGCCTGGCCTAGGAAAAGAAAAGACCTTGGCCAAGGACCCACTGGGAAAAGAAACTCATTCCCTTCTCTGCTTTAGGTTAGGGGTGCTCTTTAGTAGCACATGGCAGTTTAGAAAGCTCACTACTCCACAGGGCTGGAGGGAAAATAGTTTCATAGTTTCATAGTTTCTAGGGTTGGAAGGGACCTGAGCAGATCATCTAGTCCGACCCCCTGCCATGGCAGGAAGAGCACTGGGGTCAAATGACCCCAGTAAGGTGGTCATCCAACCTCCTCTTAAAAACCCCCAGGGTGGGAGCCTGCACCACCTCACTTGGAAGCTGGTTCCAGACCCTAGCCGCCCTGACCGTGAAGTAGCGCCTCCTGATGTCCAACTTAAACCTTCCCTCCGCCAGCTTGTGACCATTGTTCCTGGTCACTCCTTGCGGCGCTCGGGGGAACAGGGACTCCCCCAGCGCCTGCTGATCCCCCCTAACCAGTTTATAACAGGCCACAAGATCCCCCCTCAGCCTTCTCTTTTGAAGGCTGAACAGGTTCAGGTCCCGCAACCTTTCCTCATAGGACCTACCCTGCTGTCCCTTGATCATACGAGTGGCCCTCCTCTGGACCCTCTCCATGCTGTCCACATCCCTCTTAAAGTGCGGCGCCCAGAACTGGACGCAGTACTCCAGCTGCGGCCTGACCAGTGCCGCATAGAGGGGGAGGATCACCTCCTTGGACCTGCTCGAGATGCATCTGTGGATGCACGACAAGGTGCAGTTGGCCTTCCTAGCCGCCTCCCCACATTGCCGACTCATGTTCATCTTGGAGTCAATAATGACTCCCAGATCCTTTTCCACCTCCGTGCTGACAAGAGGGGAGTTCCCCAGCCTGTATGTATGGTGCCGATTGTTCCTCCCCAGGTGCATCACCTTACACTTGTCTGTGTTAAACCCCATCCTGTTCTCCTCCGCCCATCCTTGTAACCTATCTAGGTCTAACTGTAGCCTGTTGCTCCCCTCAATTGTGCCCACTTCCCCCCACATCTTAGTGTCATCAGCAAACTTGAACAGGGTGCTTTGCACCCCCTCATCCAAATCACTGATGAAGATATTGAACAGGGCGGGCCCAAGGACCGAGCCCTGTGGGACCCCACTTCCCACGTCCTTCCAGGTCGAGAAGGACCCATCCACTACCACCCTCTGGGTGCGACTCTCTAACCAGTTGGCGACCCATTGGACTGTATGGGTGTCTACGCCACAGTCCCCCAGCTTCCTAATGAGAATGGGGTGAGAGACAGTATCAAAAGCCTTCCTGAAGTCTAGGAAAACTATATCCACTGCCACCCCTGCATCCAATGATTTAGTGACCTGGTCGTAAAAGGCCACCAGGTTGGTCTGACAGGACCTGCCGCTGATGAACCCGTGCTGGTTGCCCCTGAGCATGCAGTTCCCTGCTGGCCCCTCCTGGATGTGTGCCAGAATAATTTTCTCGAACAGCTTGCCCAGGATCGAGGTAAGGCTGACTGGCCTGTAGTTCCCCGGGTCCTCTTTCCTCCCCTTTTTGAAGATGGGAACCACGTTGGCCCTCTTCCAGTCCTCCGGCACCTCTCCAGAGCACCACGAGTGTTCATAAAGCCGTGCCAGGGGACTTGCAATGACCCCAGCCAGTTCCTTCAGGACTCTAGGGTGAAGATCATCCGGGCCGGCTGACTTAAAAATGTCCAGCCCCTCCAGAAGCTCCCTAACTAAATCCTCACTCACTCTAGGCCCAGGTGAGCCTCCCCCGGGGCCCAAAGGGGGCCCAGCAGGGAGGTGGCAGTTCTGGTCCTTACTGAGGAAGACAGAGGCAAAGAAGTTATTAAATATGTTGGCTTTGTCGTCTGGCGTGACAACCAGATTCCCCGTCTTGTCCTGCAAGGGCCCCACATTTCCTGGGGCCTTCTTTCTACTCCCTATGTACTTAAAAAAGGACTTCTTGTTGTCCTTAATCCGGGAAGCCAGCCCCTGTTCCATCTCTGCCTTGGCCTTCCTAACCATCCCCCTACATCCCCGAGCAACTGCTGAATAGTCCTCCTTAGTGATGACCCCTCCTTTCCATTGGGAGTAAGCCTCCTTTTTGGCAAGGAGACATTCCCGGATGTTTTTAGTGAGCCATGGAGGCTTATATGCTCTCCTGCCCCCTTTGACCCTCCTGGGGATTACCTTCCTCTGGGCTTGGAGGATCGTCTCCTTAAGGAGCGACCACTCCCCTTGGACACCCGGCTCCCCTCCCCTCTGAGTCTTCAGCGCTTCTCCAACTATCCTCCTTAGCTCGTTGAAGTTCGCCCTCCTAAAATCTAGGGCCACCACCTGACTGCTTGCCTTTGCTACCTTGCGCTGAATGGTGAATTCTAGCAGGCAGTGGTCACTGTCGCCCAGGGGGTCAATAGTGATGGAGGAGGGAGAAAAGAAAGGTGTGCCATGGGGAATGCAGGCATGAATCCCCCAGCCTCTGCTGCATTGAGCAGGCACTCTGCCATGTAACATGGGGATGGGGCCCTCCCTGCCTCCAACCCTGGACCCTGGGTTACTTAAACCTCAAGCAGAAGACTTAACAATAAAACAAACCCTCTTGCCCCGTGGCTCTCAGCCGTTTTCCTACTGGGACCCCATTTGCAAAGATCCATGGCCCGGCCCTGGCACGACCCATGCCCCCTGGCTTGTTTATGCCCAACCCCCAGCCCCTTTGAAATATCGTTGCCACCCACTTCTGGGTCGCAACCCGCGGGTTGAGAGACGCTGCTCTAGCCCTTCCTGCTCTTCACGAACCATATATACATGGTCAGCCAGCGGCTGCCCAGGGGCTCCTTGCCGGGCTGCGGGGCCAGGGGCGGGCGCGGCCGGCCGGCGCGGGCCCCCAGCTCCGGAGGGGCCAGACCAGGCTGCTCCGCCCGGCCCTTTCTTTCCCGCCTCCTGCCGGCAGCAAGAGGCGCTGGGGAAAGGCCTTCCCTGCAGAGATCCGATTTCTGATAACCTCCAACGCTGCGCGGGGCTGGGATTTTCCGCATCTGAATTCAGAGCCGGAGCGACTTGAAATGCAAAAGGCAACACTTGGAAGAGGGTGCAAAAAAACTATGAAGTCTCCTTCGAGCCGGAATCGAACCAGCGACCTAAGGATGTCAGCACGTGCCTCCACTACAGTCCTCCGCTCTACCAGCTGAGCTATCGAAGGGACCTGCGACTTGTTGAAACAGAGAGCCCCACGAACCTACATCTGCAGGATTGCGCATGTGCAAAAGGAGCTGGAGGCTTTTCAGCGCGTTAGCATCTATATCTGCCTCTTTCTGGACGCTTCATCATCGCCTGGGGCCAGTGGCGCAATGGATAACGCGTCTGACTACGGATCAGAAGATTGTAGGTTCGACTCCTGCCTGGCTCGGGTGTCTACTTTTCTTCCCGTGAGGTTCTTTTCCATCCTGTGAATATTTCCAAACTGTTCATGGTGGGAAGTGAATCATGCTCCACCCCCTCGGGGCTGGGCCTCGGTCGCCAGTGAGGGGCAACGGAGTGGGCAGGGCACTGCCCCCACCATCAATACGAGAGCAATTCTTCCGTTGCAAAGGACTCAGAAAGACCCCCACAGGGCAGCATGCAACTGACACCAGGCCTTCCCTTCCTCTTTAAAATCTCTAAGGCTGCAAACGTGGACATGTGGTATCATGTGGTGCCATGGGCCCATCTGCTATGCCACACACTGCACATTCAGGCATTTCCCGTGCTTCTATCTTGCTGCACAGAGCTTTGTTTTTAACCCCTGGAGGTCCAGGGGTCAGAAAAACCCATGCAGAAGAAAAGCAGGGTGGCACACAGGGAAGTAGTACGTGCTGCCGAAAATTGGAGCCCAGCTGTCCAGAGCCATGGTCCGGCTGTGGCCAGGCTCCAAGCTGCAGGAGCATTATAGCTGCAGCTTCTCTGGGAAGCCCCCAGGCCCCAAGGTCAAGCTGCTGGGGCTGCTGGGCCTCAGCCTCCCTGACCCCACTTGGGGTGAACTGTCGTCCACCAGAGGGCAGGGGAACAGGCATTCCCTGGGGATAACTAGCAGCAGCACAAGGTGTCCCGCTGCTTGTTGTGCACAGGGAACCAAACATCTGCGCTCATCTGGACACAGCCTGAGGTTCTGTTGTGAGCCATGTTTTGCCTCCCTCACGGTGTCCTCAAAAGGATCTCAAGACACCCCAGGGTGCTGCACCCTTCCGGCTGAGAATCACTAGAATACCCATTCCTGCGTTCTAAGGTGGACAGAGTTCGTATGTTGTGAACCAGATCTTAGGGCAGGGATGGGTAAAATGTGGCCTGTGGGCTGCACGTGGGCGACCAGGTCATTATATCTGTCCCATGGGGCATCCCCAAAATTCAGAAAATTAATATTTATCTGTCCCCGGCTGCCTGTCGTGCGGCCCTCGATGGCTTGCCAAAACTCAGTGAGCGGCCCTCTGCCCAAAATAATTGCCCGCCCCTGTCTTAGGGAAAGCTTTATTGAAGTATGCAACATTTCAGATGCTGAGTATTCCCAGGTCTTGCCATTGAAAATCATTTAACATTTTTTTTTATTATGCTCGCTTCACTGATTGCAAATGACCTTTACATAAGATGCATAGTGTATGTAAATATACACAGGTATATCAGTATATTATAGTTTATATATAGTACACTGCATTGGTGACGCATAGGGGGTACATATGGGTGCACATGCACCCCCTGAGATTGGCAGTGCACCCCCTGCAAAAAGTGCCAATGCTCCTGGTGGTGCCTGTGGGTGGTTGCTGCTTGCCACCCCACTCCGCTTGGTGGTGTCTGCGGGTGGTCCCTGATTCTCGCTGGCTGCTGCCAAGGCTGCAGGTGGATTCTGCACGTGGTTGCCAACCACCAGTCGGCACTCACCACCCCCACTGCTGACAGTGGTGTGGTCACCTGTGAGAGCTCCCCATTCGGCCTGCGCCCACCGCCAGCACTGCCGCAGCTGGGAGCTCCCTGCTCACCGCCACCACGCCCCTGCCCCTGTCTGCCGGCAGTTGCCGTGCCCTCCCCCCCGCATGTGGCATTCATGGTATACTGTGGTATAATATATGCAATGGGCATGTCTACCTGAGATGCTTAATGCACTTTGGACTAATTCTGCTGTGCAACAGTGCAGCTGGCAAAAACTGTGCTAGCGCTCAGTAGATTTAATCCAATGCACATTCAACATTACACAAAAAATGTTCATCTGTGCTAATGCGCAGTAGCACCAATTATGGTATATTAAATCAGTATCTCTTATTACAGGTACTAAATGTAATGTGCTGTAATTATGGCACATTAATGACTATGTAGACATGCCCAGCAGCTATACAACAGCTATAGCAATAGTATATAAATATTGAACACACTGTATGTACCCTAAAGTACTGAAGGTTTTGCAAAATCCTTCTAATTAGACCTACATCCTCTTTTTCTGATAGCGGCGTGCAGTGATTTTCATAGCATCTCCTGATAAAGATCAGATAGTGACATGAGAAACTAAAGTTCCAGTTTTGTAGCAATAACATTATAAAACGCTCTCATATTCTTTAAATGTAATGTTTGAGTTTCAGGAAAGGGGCTTTATCCTATCTTGGGAGTACACTTCTGTGGGTGTTATCGCTCCTGTTTAATTATCTCATTATTGCTCTGTTTAATTAAGGCTGAAGGGCCAGAACAAAGAGTTAAGTCAGGGCACAAATTAACACACATTCATCGAGGTAGATCTAGGCCAAGCAACTATTTTTGCTCCTTTTTACAAAGTAACTTGTACAATAATAATGATACTAACGAGGATAATAATTATGAGGGTGATGATGAGGAGGACAATACTAATAATAAGGTGGTGGTAGCGATGAAAATAATAAGGGCTTGGACTAGATGGCTTCTTGAGGTTCCCTCCAGCCCAACTTCTCGATGAATCTAAAAATAATAATAACCGATTGCAGCTGAATCAGGGCAGTGCATCGTTGTTGCTTGGGTTCCCGTGTGTCCCGGGGTTGATAATTTATAGCACACCTTCCTAGCTTTTCTTTGCCATCTCGCCCGTGGTTTCTCTGTGTGTTATCACGATTTTATTATCACTGCTCCCAGGCAGGGCCGCATTTCGGCAGCTGCAGGGGCCTCCCCGGGTGCGGCCCGTGCATACCGGAAAAGCTGGATCCGGCCCCTCCGGGGAGCCTGGGGGCAGGCACCGGGCAGGACATGAGCAGCGCAGCCCCAAGGCCTGAAGCAAGGACTTAAATCAGCAAAAGGCGGTGGGGGGGAAAAAAAAAAAAGTCAGTCCGAGCCAGGCAGGAGTCGAACCTACAATCTTCTGATCCGTAGTCAG
>NW_017728992.1:128348737-128353410 GCF_001723915.1 Gavialis gangeticus | reverse complement strand
ACATCCTTAGGTCGCTGGTTCGATTCCGGCTCGAAGGAGACTTTTCATTTTTTCCCCTCATACCCCTGCTGGGGACAGCCCGGCTTTTAGGGCTCAGTCGCCCTGGAATAAGAGCTGCCCGGCACGGACTGTACAAGGATCGGGCCAAAACATGACAAGTAAGAGTCTAAATATATTGCTATCCTATGCTGTCCGGGAACGGCATATCCGATCCATTTCTGCATCTCTCGGCTCCGCAGACACAGCCAGAGGAGATTAGAGCTTTACACCGAGTTCTGTGGGATGGGGCTGATCTCTGCAGGCAGATCTAGACTGCCAGGCCAGCACAGAGTTTTACTTGGTGGGGGGGTGCTCTCCTTTTGCTTGGAGCTGCTCTAAACAAGGCTGGGGGGCCAAATGCTGCTGGCTTTGACTAAAACAAATCACACCTTGTCCCTTTGAGCTCTAAGATGTATCCTTACCTGGCAGGGGAAACACGGTGACCACTAGGTAGTTTTCCTGGTCGGTGGGGATAATCCCTTTTCTGGTACAGGGTAGTACCTGCAGCAGAGGTGGTGTATAGTTAACATCTCACTTTGCTGCTCCAGTGGGAAGATCTTGGTTTTATGCCCACTTTATGGAAACGGGAGACTTCTCCCTAGCTTGCTTCTGCAGCCATGCGGCTGAGGGCAAGCAAAACTTGGGGACATCTGAACCCTAAGTTTCCGGGCTTGGGCCTGCAAGTAGGATGCCCTCCAAAGGATTTGGAAACACCTGGAGCACCAGGTGGGGGTGGAGGATGTTTGCTAGTAGCATGGCTACAAGTATAATTAAGCTGGTAAATTTCCCCATGTAAGCAAGTAATGTCCTGTGGTACAGAACAAAGGAGGCATCTGCAAACTGCAGGCATTAGCTCTGGTTGTACTTTAAGAAACAGGTTTGTGGTTAATGGGTTCATTTGCTGCAGGTCAACATTTCAACTGCAGACCTTTTCTTTTTGGGAAGACAAGATGCTTCTGGAACCTGTCAACTTGGAAACTGTTAGGGGTACTCTGGGTGTTAAAAGCAAACATTTTTCTTAGTATAGAAAAGTAAAGGTAGTGCTAGAATTCTTTCACATTGGAAGTTTTTATTCAGAGTGTTTGACAACACAGGTAGATAGATTTCAAATACATAGTAACAGTAAATAATGCAACTGAATTTTACATGGAAACAAATCATGTGGTCATCATTGTTTCCACCTTTAATACATCTTCTAAGAAAGCAAACAAGAGCAAGAGAGAAATGCATTTATATTTAAGGGCTAAGTTTTCAAATCCCTATGACTTTTTATTGACTTCAGTGAGAGCTGGAGTTGTGGAGTGCCTCTGGAAGTCAGGCTTTATGTAACTGCCTTTGATTTATGCGCTCAAGTCAGAAAAAGTTTCCCACAATTTATTACCCTCTCATTTAGTAAAAATTGTGTAAAACTAAAAGGATTTAGGATTTGAGTCAAAGCCCATGACATCAATGGGAATCTTTTTTACTGATCTTAGTGGGTTTTGAGTCAGACGCTTGGGCTGAGACTGACAAAAATATTGAAATCAGGTGATTCTCAACCAGGGTGTTGTGGCACCCTGAAGTGCCTTGAGATCTTTTCAAGGGTGTTGCAGGGAGCCACATGATTAGGTGGCAAACATGATTTACAAGATGAACCCAGAGATTTCAAACAGGAATCCATAGTGTTAAAAAACATTCTGACCTGTTGTGGTCTTTCTGAGTTTTTTTTAGTAGAATTCCTATATTATTTTTGTGGAATCAAAAATGAGTATGAACTAAGAGCTGGCATTTTTGAGGGGTGCCTTGAATCCTGTAACAGGAACTGCGGGTGCATCTATACAAGATGTTTATTGTGCAGTAGACTAATTAGCTTTGCAGTAAATGTCTTGTGTCTATACATCCAGGGCTATTAGGCTGGAATAAATTAATACATTCTGCAGCTGGGTAGTACTTGTAAATACAAGTACTATCCTGCTGCTGAGTCTTTTACTTGGCAGCAGCACGTGTGTAGATGCTGATGTGGCTGGTTGGGGCACAAGGATGCTTCAGTGCAGGGGGCTGCCTGACACGGCCCACAGGAGCACCCTTGTGCCACAGCCAGCCCCTCCGTAGCATTTTGAGCTGGGTCAGAGCAGCCCCAGGCTGGCAGGCTGATCCCCTGGGGCCTCCTGCCAGCTGGGGTTGCTCCAACCCAGCTCAATGTGTTGTGGTCCCAGGTACATGTGCCTGAGAGCAATAGACTCTGGCACAGTAACTGGAGTTTATTGCTCCACCCTAATTGCACGTGTAGATTCGCCCTGGGTATCTAAATCCCTTTCAGGGCCTATGACAGACCCCAGTTTTAGGCCTGATCTCCTGGTGCCCTTGTAAGCAGTGGTAATACTCCCACTGAGTCCCATAGGATCAGGACCAGGATGTGGAAGAGGGTATCGTGGGCACATCTACATGTGTAATTAGTGCACATGAATAAACTCTGGAGCTTTATATAGATGTAAGACCTGATTATGAATCCCATCACATTTATTTTCCACTGTCCTCAGTAGAGTTACACCAGAAAAAAACCATTGTAAAGGAGTAGCGTATAGGTCCCTTGTATGTGTGTACCGTTGGATATGAAAACATAAAGTGACAGTGGATTGCATTCTTTCCAAAGGTATATGCACATTTAGCTTCCACTGAAATCAAGTGCAGTTGAAAATGTATACCAGACAACAGAAATTGGTCCCTCAGAGCAAGGGAAGTAATTACGTGCTGCATACTTACAGGTAGGTGGAAATGGCTTACAGGTCGATATTGCTGTTGAAGTAAATGGGAGTTTTTCCCCTTGATTACAGTGAGAGCAGCAGCAGGTCCATAATGTCTGCATAGCTACATAGCGGCCATATATACCACTAAAAAGCATTATCAGGTTTTTAAGTGTCATAGGACCTTTAAATGGGGCTTTGCAAAGTAATGTTTAGTGACTCTAGAGTTACAGCTAAAGCTATAAAACATATACTGATTTCTAGCTATATATTTAGCTATAGCTGAATGGCATATCATGTGAAAGGTGACAATGAGAGGAAAAAAATGTTTCACAACTACAGAATCCAATTTTTAAAAAAGAAATAATTTACACTTTGACAAGCTATATAGTCCCTCGTCTCTATAATTTAGTAGGGTATTACATCCTCCCTTGTACCAAACTGCGAATAGAGAAACAAAAATAGTAAATGTACAGAACTGACAATGATTGATGTAATATTTTCAAAAAAGGCACTATAGATTATGGAAGGATAAAACTAATGTGTCAGATCAATGAAAGACTAAGTTCAAGATTTCTGAAGAATTGCTTTAGCTTTTTCAAGTTAGGGGAGTGATTCTCCTCTAACGTATCCCAGTTTTATCCAGGCATAACTCCACTGGCTTCAGCAGAAATACATTTGATTTATTCCACTGTAAAAACGTAGAATCAGGACCTAAATATGTATACTTTATGTTAAAAGCATACAGTATTTTCTTCTCTCTGACAATATCTCTCTGGCATTCCTAGACTGCAGTCACAAGAATTAACACTGCAAGAATTTTGTGAAACAGTGCATCACAACTGAAGACTGCATTTTGCTTAAAATGGAAGTTTAAGTGCAAAGGATATTTCTCACTAATACACACCATACCCCGCCCCCCATCACACTTTGCCTGTACAGAAGAATACCTGGATTAAAGGCCTGTGTGAAGGAGGAGGAAACAGGAGACTGGGTGCTGGATCAGATCAGAATTATTACGAGAAGCCAGCCCTATCTTGATTTGTCTTCCTCTGTTAGAGAGCTACCCATTGTCTTTTATGAATGGATGGCTGTCTTTCCTCTCTTTCCAGTCAATTCACAACTGTCCCTCTGCCCTGGAGTGAGCATGGGGGAATGGATCATACTGAGATCTTAGAAGAACAGTGGAGAAAGAAGCAACAGACAGCCAGCACCACAGAGGAGTAAGCAAGCAAACAGGTGGTTGTCTGTTGACTGTCTAAGGTATGTTCCAGAACATCCCAGTGGAGCTAGGGCAGAGGAAGGCAGGTAGTCAGAAGAGCCAGGGAAGTGACAACCCAGGGTTTCCAAATAGAAAATAGAACTTAGACATGAGGAGTCAGGTGGGTCAGCCACAGATAAAAGGGGAGTTGATGGTGTCAAGCCTAAGACGGTGCTCTTCAGATGGCAATCACATAACACTTCCTGTTTGGCAGAGACAGACCCTTCCTCTTTTGTTGATGAAAACATTTCTGTGGCTCTCTCAAAGGAAACAGCAGCTTTATAGATGTAGCAAACACATATGGCAAACTAACATTCCATTGGCAGGCAACAACGGAGCTGGTGCTTCCAGAAGAGGACTTCAAGACAGACACTGGGAAAAATTCTGGTTTAGATGAAGGCAGGGAATCCCAGTTGAGAGGAGTGGGAGAGAGGTGCAGTATTAAATACAATATGGTTTATCGAAGGGATACTTCATCCTTGAAGATATTAACATGTTTCAGGCCACTCTGCTTATCAATATAGCAGAGTAAGCATCTCAGTGAAGAGCACAGAGGATAGGCCTTATATAGGCTGTAGAGAAAGTATGTACCCACAGGAAATTACTTTCAGTTTATCTTAACACCAAATACAAATATTGGGGGGGGGGGG